>NC_137325.1:98560662-99205662 GCF_965287045.1 Carcharhinus amblyrhynchos
AACAAAAACATTTTGTCAATGTTCTTTGCAAAATTGTAATTTTCCAAGGAAAAGTTTTGCCCATATTTTTCTTCACTATGATTTCTGATGTAACTGAAAAATTAGACATACCTTGAACTTTTAATGTAATTTCTCTGCAACTAACTGTAAGAGTTAACAGTGGTGATGAGAATATTATTTTTACTCACTGTAGACAAATATATGAGATTTTCTCAGCACCTCAAAATAGACTGAGAACAGTAATTCCTTGAATGTCAATTGATAAGCGCCAAATATATATTTTGTCTTCTATATGGAATAACATGTTGAATCAATGAGCTGCAATATAATTCTGTAATAGCCACATTTATTAATTATGCCTGAGAAATTACTTTAACCTAAAAACAATTAAAGTTAGAACCACAGCATTAGAAACTTTGTATTTTCAAATCATATAAAAAATTAGAATTAATGCAGAATAAATTTTGCTGTTCTATACCAATTCTAGCTGATCCCATAGTACAACATGTTCTTATGAAAGCAAAGTGCTGTGGATGTTAGAAATCTGAAATAGAAACAAATGCTGGAAAAATTCAGACTGTCTGACCGCATTTGTGGGGAAAGAACCAGTTAACGTTTTGAGTCTGTGTGACTCTTCTTCAGAGCTGAAGAAAGGTAGATGTGTGATGGGTTTTCTGCTTTTGAAGAGAGGGGTTGGAGCAGAATAAATCAGGAATAGGTTGGAGCTCAGGAAATACTAAATGACAAAGATGTCACGGACACAAAACAAAGGGAGTGGTAATTGTAGTTTTAAAAGACTAAGGGAGGTGCGAATTGTGGCATGAAGGAGCAGACAAAAGGCAGGGAATTATAGGCCGGTTAGTTTAACGTCTGTAGTTGGAAAAATGCTTGAATCCGTCGTCAAAGAAGAAATAGCGAGGCACCTAGAAAAGAATGGTTTAATAGAGCAGACACAGCACGGATTCGTTAAGGGAAGTCGTGTTTGATGAATTTATTGGATTTCTATGAGCATGTGACTACTGCGGTAGACAGACGGGAACCGGTGGATGTGGTGTTTATAGATTTTCAAAAGGCGTTTGATAAGGTGCCTCGCAAAAGATTGCAACAGAAGGTTAGGGTGCACAGAGTTGGGGGTAAGGTGTTAGCGTGGATAGAGGATTGATTGTCTAATAGGAAGCAGAGAGTTGGTATCAATGGGTACTATTCTGATCGGCAGTCATTGACTAGTGGAGTGCCGCAGGGATCGGTGCTGGGGCCTCAGCTATTTACCATTTATATAGATGATCTGGAGGAGGGGGCTGAGTGTAGGGTGACGAAGTTTGCTGATGACATGAAGATGAGTGGTAAAGCAAATTGCGTGGAGGGTGTGGAAAGTCTGCAGAGGGATCTGGATAGGCTAAGCGAGTGGGTGAGGACCTGGCAGATGGAGTATAATGTTAGCAAGGGTGAGGTTTCCACTTTGGCAGAAATAATAGTAAGAGGGATTACTATTTAAAGGGCGAAAAGCTGCAGCATGCTACGGTGCAGAGGGACTTGGGGGTCCTTGTGCATGAGTCGCAAAAACCCAGTCTGCAGGTGATCAACAAGGCGAATGGAATGCTAGCCTTTATAGTGGGGGGGATAGAATACAAAAGTAGGGAGGTCTTGCTGCAATTATACAGGGTACTGGTGAGGCCACAGCTGGAGTACTGTGCGCAGTTATGGTTGCTGCACTTGCGCAAGGATATTTTGGCCTTGGAGGGAGTGCGGAGGTGGTTCACTAGGCTGATACCGGAGATGAGGGGGTTGGACTATGAAGAGAGACTAAATAAACTGGGTCTGTACTCGTTGGAGTTTAGAAGGATGAGGGGGGATCTTATAGAGATGTATAAGATAATGAAAGGGAGGGATAGGGTAGAGGTAGAGAGATTCTTCCCACTTAGAAAGCATAGCAGGACTAGAGGGCACAGCCTCAAGATAAGGGGGGGCGGTTTAGATCGGAGTTGAGGAGGAGCTTCTTCACTCAAAGGGTGGTGAATCTCTAGAATTCTCTGCCCGTTGAAGTGGTTGAGGCTACCTTGCTAAATATATTTAAGTCACGGGTAGATAGGTTTCTGATAGACAGGGGAATTAAGGATTATGGAGAGAGAGCGGGAAAGTGGAACTGATCCACTTCAGATCAGCCATGATCTTATTGAATGGTGGGGCAGGCTCGAAGGGCTAGATGGCCTACTCCTGCTCCTATTTCTTATGTTCTTATAAGGTCAGATAACAGAATGTGTGAACAGCAGAACAAGGATCAGCACCTTTGAAAGCAAAACCTGAGAACAAGTTTTCTGAGCTGTGGTGCCGGGTTATCCAGCTTCAAAACGTTAGCTCTGTTTGCTCTCCACAGAAACTGTCAAAGCTGCTGAGATTTTCTAGTATTTTAATTTCGGACTCCTGCATCTTCAGTAATATAGAATGGGGGGGTGGGTGCGAAGAGTCAAAATGGAGGACAGAGTTCAAGGTCTGAAGTTGTTGAACTCAATGCACTTAATTAGAAGATAAGGTGCTGTACCCTCCAGTCTGCATTGGGTTTCCTGGAACACTGTAGCAGGCTGGAGGCAGAAATGTGAGCATGACAGCAAGATGGTGAATTGAAATGGCATATGCCAGGAAGGTTGGGGTGATGCACATGGACTGAATGAAGTCACTTTATAAAATATTTTAGTTGGAAACTCAATTGAATTTTGTCCAGATTATGCTATTCTGGTTTTACATCAAAATTGCACTATGTTGTTATGATAACAAATATTTTGTTCAACTTTCTCCCCAACTAAAGAAGTTAAAAAGTAACACTCCTTTTACTAACAATTTAAGGTGCAGTCTTTTGAAATTAACATTTTTGACAAGCCAAAGTATTAAAAATAGTCTTCGAGAGAAGTAAAAGTACATCCAGTAAAATTACAATTCTCAGAAAAACAGTATCATTTGAGGTTTCCTGTTTTTAATAAAAAAGTTGTGGTTCAGATGTTGAAAGAAAGCTTAACCTCAAAATTGTCAAATAAAGTACAGTTCATTAGTGCAATGCTTGTTATTCTGAAATGTTTTGAATCCAAATTCAGTGCATAGATTGAGTTGCAGTGTACTACATTTTACTCTTCACAGTCACTGTATAATTCAACAAATTCATATTTAACTTACAATTACACTGACGTACCAAATCATATATAAATAATTTTATCATGTTTCAAATACATATCAGATATACCCTTTCCACTTTTGTGCTATTCAACAGATTTTACAAAAGGTAGACTCAGTGGCAAAGTACGCGATACGAGCAAAGAAATTACTGGCACGCCCAATCCCATGGTAAATGGTTGACAATAAAGCTGGAGTAACTTAAAACTGAAATACAAGGACATGGTATCATCCAGGAAAAAAGAACAAATTTGCAATTATTTAGCATTTTCCCTGACTTCAGGAAGTTCCAAAATGCTGCACAGCCAATTAAGTACTTCAGATCTGTTGTAATGAAGGGAAACATGGTTAAAAAGTTCTAATAAAGTTTGTGTTAATTTTCTATCTGGCTGATGCCCAAGTTGTTTGACCCATACATTTGATTTTATTTTAATACTGCAATGCTGAACACGTCACAGTGCATCAATTGTGACACAATGCAAAGCTAATCTCAATTTTCTCCATTGCGTAGCACAATCTTCATAATTTATTGGGTTGATGTAAGAAAAGATAAGCTAGATATACATATAAATCTATTTCGTATGTATTATATAATGTATATCTGCATGTGTGTCTATATATTATTTTGATATATATATAATATATATAAATCTGTGTGTGAGTGGATGTGCTTCAATTTTATTTTCCTTTCTTCATCTTCTCATGTTACTTGTAAATCATCAAGTTCACAGAATTTAGACCATTAGGAAACAAAGGGCTGAATTTCAATAGCCTGTGGTAATGGGACTGTAGGTGGGCATGCTGATAATGAGAGCTGAGGGACTTAGGGGAGGGTAAATCTTGTTGACCAGCTAGTTTCCATGAGATTATGGTTGAGTCAGACTGTCAACATGAATGGTCGGTTACCTGTTTGATTGTAGTGGGTAACCACGTAAACTCTCAAGGGCTTATTACGGGCACTTTCCTGACACAAACTAGATACTCAATATAATGCACAGAGCAATAATATGTTGCATAATACCTCTTGTTGTTGAGGAGGCTGCATTCATTGCAACCATCTCAATCTCCAAAACGTCTAAACTCTTCTCCCTTTTTACTTACCTCATTTGAGGCCAGTAGCTTTAATTCAATGGGGCTCCCGCATGCAGCCACTTAATTGGCCATTTCCTTCATTTGGGGATTCCTCAGTCTTACAGTAAAATTGGAGCCCCACAATGAAAATTTACCTCAAAATATTCAATAAAAATTAGGCAATTATTACCTACAATTGACATTAATTGTTAAAGTCACATTTCTGAATTAGTATACAATTATTTTCAACTGGGTACTTTACTGTTTCAGGGAAGATAGTTAATCTTTTTAAATGAAAATAAATTTGCATAAACATGACTACAGTGAACCATCTTAAGCATAACTCAAGTTGGCTTAACATTTCAGCCATTTTTACACATTTGATAAATCTTAAGTTGATTGTGGGTGCCATTTTTGCAATAAGTGACATTATTTTTCAAGCTGCAAAATGTATTGACACACTCATTTCAAACATAAAACTGGCATTCTCAGAAGAATTTCTGAAGTCTTCACTCCTGCAGAATTACATAGTTTTAAGTCCATCCACCTGATTATTTTTTCACATCACCTAATAACGTGCAAAAACCTTCTGCTTTGGTAGCTATGGAAATAGGCTGCATGGTTTAATTAAAATTGTAACATGATCCCCCATTTTGTTTTCAGCAGGTGTGTTTCCTGTGCGTAGCTCATGAAATAACCAATCCCTATTGAACATATTATTTGCACAATTTATTACTGTATTTTAACACTCATGTGATTCCTTTCACCATTTGCACAACTAAAACCATTTGACTTATTTCTAAATGCAGCTATATCAGTGAAGCAAGATAGATAAAATTACATAGATTCACTTACATTCCATAAATCTGAGGTGCTATTTCGAGTCGATTGAGGTGCATGTACAGCTCTGTGTCATATTTCTTTAACAACTGGTCTTGAATGCGATTTACTTTGGAAACTATAGCAAGTGATGGTCCTATGTCTTGAGGTCTTGCAAATGGCACGGCTGTAACCATCTCTTCTTTTCCCTAAAAAGATTAATTGAGCGTACAGATGAAAAGTAACTGCAAAACTTTCTCACATTCAATAAAAATCATACATTAATTATGTTTTTATCAGTTTTCTAAATCATTGTTAAATCGCTTAATTCCTGCTAAATTTCAAGCAAGATTTTAAGTTTTTAATCATGAAAATCAGGCCCAAAGCAATGACCAAACTATCAGTGATTAGTAACCACAAGTATTGCTCTTTCTGGAATAAAACAAGCTACTTGACAAGTAATATATCTTAGTTGAACATTTTTTTCTAATAACTTCCTGCACTTCTAAATGTGTCATATCAATAGCACTTATATCCTGTTTTATATGTTGGTACTTTTTCCTTATATGCTGTTCTAATTATAGCCTTAAAATATCACCCCTGTGCTCACATCATCAATTGCTATGTAAAGGATAACTCCTATTCTCATAAAGTAACAATTCGTACGTTCAGGGTTTAAACCCAAATCAGCATTCCAATTGTAAGCTGTATATAAAAAAGTTGAAATAACTGCTGCATTTGCCCAAATCCAATTTTCTCTAGATTCAGTTGTACTGGAAAGAAATACAAAATTATAGATATGTTACATTGCAAAGGAACTTCCCAAGCCAAGAATCAGAGAATAAAACCCAAGATTCATTGTGGTCTCAGTAATGCTCATCTCATTTATTTTTGGTGAAGCTTTAGATCTCTAACTTATCCGAATCTGCTGTCAAGTCAAATTCTCAGGGCTTTTCCTGCTGAATACCCAGACCATTTAAACGTTACTGAGCAGCCTTACAAAGGCATCTATCTTCACTGACACCAGATGATATGATTACAGTATCCGCAAGTTGGCCAGGTAGGTCAGCTGTGATAAATCTCTTTCAAGATTAATGGGAATAAAGAGCAAAGTACATCTTGAGACTCAGAGCTTTATATCACAAAAGTCTATTGTCACATGTTGTCATGTGGTAATGGGAGGGGCCCCAAACAGTGTGTGTTTTGCAATATGCTGGAGCTTATGAATCATTAATGTACATTTACTAAGATGCTACCGGGACTTTTTTCTCTGGAGCATAGGATACTGAGGGGTGATCTTATAGAAGTCTATAAAATAATGAGGGGCATAGATCAGTCAACATCTGATAGTCAATATCTTTTCCCAAAGGTAGGAGAGTCTAAAACTAGAGGGCATAGGTTTAAGGTAAGAGGGGAAAGATACAAAAGGTCCAGAGGGGCAGTTTCTTTGCAGAGGGTGGTGTGTGTCTGGAACAAGCTGCCAAAGGTCATAGTAGAGATGCGTACTATTTTCAAAAGCATTTCGACAGTTACATGGATAAGATGGGTAGGGAGGGATATAGGCCAAATGCAGGCAATTGGGACTAGCTTAGGATTTTAAAATAAAGGGTGGCATGGCAATTTGGGCCAACGGGCCTGTTTCCTTGCTGTAAATCTTTAGGACTCTATTTTATGAATATCTTTGGCTTTCAAGTCCATTTGTCATCCTTCATAGGTGCTGCAGCTTTCATAATAAAGGTTTAGCAGATCATAGTGGCCAAGTTGATCATTGTTCTACTAACAGCTCCTTTGGAAGGGCTACAACATAGACAGTCACAGAGTTGTCCTGTTTTGGAAGCATCATTTGGCAATGTCCTGAAGAGAATAGCCAAATTCGAAATAGTTAAAAGTGGAACCACAAACTTTTGCTTGAATAATGCTGTAATGTAAAATGTCCCAAGAGATTTCACAGTAACATTATCAGACAAAATTTCACACTGGGCATGTAAGGAGGTACTGCAGATATTGACATATAAGTTGACCTGTGAAGCCAAAAATCGTTCCAAAAAAATGGAGGGCAATTAACACGGTGAGCATAAAATGTCAACGCCAGTTTGGGTTGACATTTTTAAATGTGAAGAAAGTACATGTGGCATAGCTTATTGAATAAATTAATTGTAGAAATATACCTTTAGCAGGATGAAAGCATTTTAAAATTCATGTTTTCACAATCTGACAAAGTGCATCAAATTCATTCTGAGTCACTTATGGCATCTTTGCATGGGTCCTAGTCCAGATCAAATGAGGCTTTTTTTGTCAGAATAATCCCTCCGTAACAATTCACCTTCCTCTCCATCTACAGAATTTGATATTTTGCCCTTTTTTTGAATGATCTGATGACAATTTGTGCACATTTGATGATAAAGCCACTCAAATACATCAAGCGCATATTTCCACCCTTGATGAAGGTTTTTTCTATTCCATTTGCTGTAAACATGATCCTTGACTGGTTTGTTCAAGTACATACCCAAAGGTTGAGCAATGGATACAAGAACCACTAGTAATCCTGCAATGTGGGTATCATTTCTTCACAGGCAAATCTTGATTTTATCATTGATATGAGATTGGATCATGTCCCAGATTAATAAACTGCATTCTTTACATTGGCCATTGGGATGCTTATTTCACATATAATCGATCCATTACTTCACTCTATCCTGACCCATCCAACCATTATCATGGACACGCACAAAATCTCCAGCAGAAGATTTGATTTTTGGTCTGGTTTTACATTTGAAAATTACCATAGGCTTTAATTTCATTCAATCTGCCACACAGGCGAATGTCACCATGAAATTCGTCTTCTCATGACCGGTAGTTCTTGATTAGAATAATTTTTTAAACCTTCAACTTGACAGTTCAGTTGTTGAATATACCGAAATTCATGAGCTTTTGATTCACGTTACTAACGTTACCTGTGTTTTTGCCAGTGCCTGATTATGGCTCACTGGAAACTGGTAATTAATGGTATTGGATTCTTTTGATAGTCCAAGTGATCTTGATCTTCTGCCACAACAGCACATCTATATTCCATAAAGCTGCTACATCAACCAGCTCTAAACCATTTTCTGGATTCAATTTGATTTGACCCACTTAAGTGCATATATATATATATATATATAATATATATATTTCTGTTAATGATGAAAACATCTGAACAATTTTTGAGGACACATTCAATTATATGCTTCTCAAGATCCATCCAGTTGTCATGTCACATTTTATCTCGGGCATCACCATCAGAGCAATTCCTTCTTCTTCCATTCTGGCATGGGTTTTTCACTAATACTGAATTCCCTTGCTGCAGCACAGCTATTTGATGAGCTAGCAAATATTATGACTGAGTATGAAACCAGCTTCATACTTTATTCGTTTTGCTGGAAGAGTAATTTCTCTTCATCATTCAGCATGAGGGATCTGTTTTGTGTGGGCATGTCTTAAATTCCTGCACACATTTGCAACACTGCGTTTTGCCTGCTCAGTCCTATGCATCCAGTTACAAGGAAAGTAGAACATGTATTTGTGAGGTAAGAAATTGAGGCCAATGCAAATGTAGGCATGTCGTGGCTAAAAAGAGGGTCAACTTATACAACAAGTATATGCAAAAACACAAATTCTGGGGCCTGAAAAATTGAGTTGTTTTATTCATCAGGTAGACTTACATTTTGATCTACAATATTAGGGGGTTGCCCCCAGAAAGAGTTCTCCCTGGAAGGGGAGAGAAGTTGGAAGGAGATAGGCTGGGAGAAGGAGGTGGCTTAGTGGTCTTGTCACTGGGCTAGTAGTCCAGAGACTCAGGGTAATGATTTGGGGACCCAGATTCGAATTCCATCATAACAGATGGTGAAATTTGAACTCAGTAAAAATTTGGAATTAAAATAAAACTGTAGTTGATTGTCGTAATAACTCATCTGGTCCACCAATGTCCTTTGGGGAAGGAAGTCTGGCCTACATGTGACTCCAGATCCACTCTTAAAAATGTCCTAGCAAACCACTCAGTTCAGGGATGGGCATTCAACTAGCGACAACCACATCTCCTGCATGAATAAAAAAAACACGTCCCCTGCATGAATAAAAAAAGGCTGGAGGGAGGGGCAGTGGGGTTGGAGTGAGGTGGGGGGAAAAAGAGAGGCTGGAGAGAGAGAGGAGCATTTGGAGGGGGCAGCATTTGGATTGAGGCAGAGAATACGGAGGGAGGAAGGGGGTCCTGGGGGAAGGAGACACTGGAGGGGATGAAGAGAGACTGGAAGGTGCAGGGGAGAGGCTGGAGGCTTGGGGCAAGTGGGGCTGGAGTGAGTTTAGACTTTCAGACTGGAGGCAGGGATTGGTTTAAAGTTTATTTATTAGTCATAAGTAAGGCTTACATTAACACTGCAATGAAGTTATTGTGAAATTCCCCTAGTTGCCCAGTCAGGCACCTGTTCAGGTCAATGAACCTAACCAGCATGTCTTTCAGAATGTGGAAGGAACCCCATGCAGACACGGGGAGAATGTGCAGACTCCACAGACAGTGACCCAAGCTGGGAATTGAACATGGGCTCCTGGCGCTGTGAAGCAGCAGTGCTAACCACTATGCTACCACAGGGAGATGAGATTTGGAACTTGAGACTTGGGGTCGGAAGGAGAGAATTTAGATCCTGAGAAATGGGTAGTGGGTGGATGGAACGTACAGACCCTAAGCCTAAAAGGGATTAAGAAGTGATAGAGATCGGGTGGTAATCTCAAGCAGGTATAGTATTATGAAACAAATTTTGGACTAACTGAATAAAATCACATTTTACTTAATTAATTTTCTTGTATTTTCCAATGCAGGTTGCTAAACATATGGATAGATTTGAGCGCGTTAGACATAGCTTGGGGCCTGCAGGGACATGGCTTAGGGCACACGGTTGAATTTGGTATCAAATTCATTTGATCTGGTGATGTCAAGTTGTAATTGACAGCATTCAGCATACGTGAAAGCTAAAATAACGTTAGAATCTTCTGGTAGTGATCTAATCACTATACATAACATTGATCAAAGAAAAATCATTTTAAAAGCTGATCTGCATTCCAGTTTTATAAGCATTTGTTCAATATTTGGCTCATTATCAAATGTCCTTGAAATACACCCTATTTGTTTATTATTGACAAATTTCACAGGTACTGGAATAAAGACAGAAAATGCAGGAAAAATTCTTATCGATCTGTGAAGAGAGAGACAGAGTTACTGTGTCTCGTCCTTTCCAAACAAGAGCAATATTAGACTTGGAATATTAACTCCATGTCTCTCTCCACAGATGCTGTCAGGCTGGTTAAGTTTTTCCTGTACTTTGTTTTTAATTTAAATCTCCAGCATTCACAATATTGTGCTTTTATTATCATAAGTATTGGACACTTTCATTGAATGTTGAATAATTGCACTCAGATCATTTCTTTGTTTTATTGGATATATATTTCCATACTAACTTTAATTTCTTCACAATGAACAACATTCTAGATTTATGTGCTATCCTGTGTTCATCTTCTAAATTATTCCAAATTTTGTTGAGTACTTCTTCTACACTTTTGACCTAGATTAACATCTGCAAGTGGAAATTTATTATTACTATTATTTGAAATACACTTTGATAATTTTGAAAGCTATCAAGAAGTTACAACAACAGCATGCATTTCACACATCACCATTCATGGCTGAATCACCCAGCAGAACCATTCATGTTCTCTATTAACTTTTTCTCCCCATTCTTAATACTCATGATCCAATACAAATCACCTCGCTTCCTCTCAAAGAAATCAAACTTCAGGTTATAATAGAAAACATTTCTATTCTTCATTATGAACTCTCAATGTTGCAGCTGCTCCTGAACAAAAACATTTGTTTCAATGATCATCACTGGCAATTTTAAAGACCACTTATCCTTTTGGTTCCTGAAATGAAGACCAAAAATTCCTGGTTTTAAAATACTAATGACTGTAAAGCAAAATCTGCTTGTGTAGTCCATACCAATCTTCCCAATTATCATGCTTCTTTCTCTTTCCAGGATGGAAATGTTAATTAATGTATTTCCTGCAATTATATTCACCAGAGAATGAGAGGATTGGTTACGGTGAGAAATATTAAGATAATCAGTGTGGGCTGTTCTTGTAAACAGAAGAGAAACTGGGGAGTGTAGCTAATATATTCGACTGGAGTGACAATATTTAATTCCTCAGCAAATTTAAAAAATACCATATGTAATAAATACATAAACCTTGAATGCATCTCTTAGAATTTTCCAATATTCACACTGGTAATGAGCACGATCAGAGAGGTAAAGAGTCAGCCATTCACAAAAAAACAGAAGAAATAATTAAGTAGTTTTATCTTTAAGTAACTCTTGTGAGGATAATTAAAGTGTTTTAATTCATTATAAACTGAAAATCAAGGTGAGCATACCTTTCTTATTTCTCTTTCAAAACTTGAAAACCATGGTTCTGCAGTGTCCATAAGTTGCGAGAACATTGCACTGAAGAGATAAAAAGACAAGTTTCAAAATTACAAGTAGCAAAACAATAGCAATAACAAAAAAAATGATGTTATTACTTAACTTACTAAGCATCATGTTCCAAGAACTCAGGGTTAAGGAGAGCTTTCATTTCCTCACTGTGGAGATATAAACCTGCAAATTAGCAAAATATTCCTTTCTGCACCAAAATATTCAGTTTTGTTTACTGCTTGATCTACAATGACGGCCAAAATCTAAATATTCACATTGGACATCAACACAAATGGCTGTGTAATCATCCTTTATAGCTGCAAAACTAAGACCATTTTTAACAAAAATAAAATGATTGACTTTTTTAAATGATTGTTCCCTTCCCCATCCTAAAAGTAGATCATGTATTCATTCCACTCCACCAAATACAGTTTGTTCTTATGCCAGAAAGAAAACCCTGATTTTAGAACTTCTCATTCTCCCAAGATTTTCCAATCCCATGAGAAATCCATGGAAATGTTAGTAGGACCAAAAGCTAAACTTTGATTTTTTTGTTGCAAGTCGGTAATGTTCAGTAATGGTCACCAAATGTGTGATGGGGTGACTGACCAATCCAATTGGCTCGCAGTACTTTGTTTTATGTTTGTGAAACATTCCAGTAATTAGAAGACTGTGGTTGGTAAACAACATTGGTTTTGTAATGGATATCATGATACAAAGATTTTAATATAGAACATTGTTTTAAGATTTTCCCTCGCTTTCTATTCTGTCCCCTGCCAACAGTCCAACCAGAATTCACAATATCAGTTGTTTGAGATTTGCAGTAGGCAGGCTTTAGAAGTTTATGAAAATAAACTCACCTCTTAATGGCAGACAAAGCTCAAAACATTGTATCATACTACTCCAACTGCAGATTAGTAAAATCTTGGCAATCCAATTAGCATTGGTGTTAATGAACTACCCTCTTCCTGAACTAGCATCCCCATAAGTTGACTTATATCCTACATAAAGTGCAATGTTGTACCTATTTCAGGTTGATCTGAACTTCATAGTAAATAATATAGAAGTTGCATAGATAAAACTTGCCTTGGATTTGCTGTTTCACTGGCATGTGAGAAGGCTTGGTGATCACAGTGCAGAGTAAAGACAAGAGGGGCCAGCAGTTCATGCATTCCCTAAAACATTGGCATTAAAAAAAATGAATAGAGCTGCAACATTCTTACTCAAATTAAAAAATAAAACGCGTACTCTGGAAAATGAACAAAGAGCTATTAAAATGGAGTCCCTTCAATGGCTCAGTGCATTTACAAAGTGCAAGAAGCACACAGACCACGTAGGTGCCAGAGTTCTACACTTAAAATGCTAATCAGTCTTTTCTTTTTACAGATGCTGATGGGGCTGCTATGCAAACCCAGAATTTTCTGCTTTGAAATATTTTAAAATTAGGCATTGTATGTAGCATACAAATCAAGGAATTATTTCTCTTCCTATTTATATATAAAAATTATCCTAAAATTGTGATATGCATATACGATTTTCAAATTGAAACTGCCATAGTAAATGGACAATTAATTACAGATTTAATCTCTTGTAGCCTGCACTTGAACATTAAAACAAATAGTAGAGTATCTTTGCTTTATAATTTAAAAGCAGGCATCTTTGCAACTAGAAACACATTGGGAAAAGACAGAATAATTAAAACATTAATGTGAAAATTACTAAATCTTATGTGCAAGAAGGGTTTTTTTAAAAAACATACTCGTACAAAACTAAAACATATGCAATGTGTAACTTGCAGCAGACTTAAATGCTTCGGGGACAGAATGTTATGCCCAGAATGAATGCATATTTATTCTTAGTAAATGTCACAACACACTTTTTCTTACAGTCCAATTTTAAACTGCTTAATTATTCAACCAAACCTGTACAGTATTTCATTACCTGCTTGTAAAGCAGCTGCTCATTTTCTCTCGCATAACAAAACAGGATATCTGTCAAGATCTGCCTCACACTTTCCTGTTGGAAATACTGCATTTCAGGAAACCTGAAAGACACAAAATTTCACCACACCATCTCAAGAAATGTTGTTCCTTTTTGCTTCCCTATACAGGTTATTTTTAACAATGCCTTCAGACAATATTCAGTTAATATTGTGATCTTGGCACAATTCTATTTAAACCAAACTTGTTTGAAACGAACATTAAAATGGCCAATTAAAAATTTGCCTAAGGTACATCAAATAAACTTTTGTAGCTTTTAAATATTAATTTCCACCTATTTAAAATAATCAGACAAATTCACTTTGTGTTTTCTCCTCTTATGGAAGCAATGGATCTGATTTCCATTTTTGGAAAATAGCTTTGGGGTGTCAGGTCTAATTTGGGATTCTGAGTCCACATTTGCTGGCAATAGGGTCAGCACAGCGATGTTCCTGGAGGAAACATTCAAAATTGCTGCGCTATGAAGGTTAGCGGGAGGGCTCCTTGGTTACCAACCAAGCCGAGGATGACCAGCTCTGAAGCCTTGGCAGCCCCAGAGACAGCTGGTTGTTGCTAAGGGTAGTAAAGGGGTCATGAAGGCATCCTCAGATGATTAAATTGGAAATATAATTTCAGAGGAGTCAGGTAGGCAGAGCTCTCAGAGTGTAGGAATAATCTATATGAAGTTTTTCTGCATCATCCCCTCTTTTGTTACCCAGGGCGCTCAGGCTTTGATTTCTGTACTGTTAACCTACACAGTCATGTACCCAAATTCACTCTTCTGTAAGATCTCAATGTTCAATTACAATTTTGCTGCCAGTCTTTGATTCCAATTTACCTGGGCCGGATCTGTCCACCCTCATCAAAATTAGCTCTTTGTCAATTAAATATTTTTACTCCAGATTACTCTTTTCCAAAGTCAACCTAAACTTTATGGCAAGGTGGCACAGTGGTTAAACACTGTTGTCTCGCAGTGCTAGGGACACGGGTTCAATCCTGGCTTTGGGTGACTGTGTGGAATTTGCATGCTCTCTCCCTCTTTGCATAGGTTTCCTCCCTACTGTCCAAAGATGTGTACATTAGTTGGATTCACCATGCTAAATTGCCTCTTACTGTCAGGCAGATTAGCAGTGTAAATATGTGGGGTTACGGAGTTAGTGTGGGATTGTTGTCAGTGCTGGCTTGATCGGCCAGATGGCCTCCTCTGCACCATTGGGATTCTATGATTATGATACTTTGATCTCTGTGCCCTACATATTTGCTGATTGACATATGATCCACTTGGCCTACCTCACTTCTTAGAATCAGATACAGCAATGCATCCTTTCTCATTGAACTGGGAACTTATTTCTTATGTATTTGTATCTTTTGGTTCATTGTGGAGCCATGCTGTAGTAACGTATGCAAACAGAAGTGATGTCAAAGATGCAGAGCAGGAAGCAGAGAGAGAAGCAGCAGCCATGGATAAGATCATAGACCACAATAAACACTTCACTTGTTTTTAAACCCAATGCTTCCAAATGTCATGTTTCAAAATACACAACAATACTGAGGGGAAATATTCTCTCTGGCCTTTACACTCATACTATTCCAGTGCACATCAGGATAACTTAAGTCCCTCAATTTATCTATTGTACAGTTTGTAATTTCCTTGCATATATATTTCTCTATATCCTTTCTGGTTGTATCACAGCTTGGTATCGATCCTGCTCTGCCCAAGACCACAAGAAACTATAAAGGATCATGAATGAAGTCCAGTCCATCATACAAACCAGCCTTCTTAGTATAAAATCAATGGATGAACATCTATTGCTATGAAAAAATGCACTCTCTATACCACTCTGTACAACTTCATGAGAGAAAATTATTAACATATAAAATATAATATGTATACAAATATTATATTTAATATTATACCAACAGGGGTCAGCTAAAAAAAAGAAATATACATTTAAAAAGGTAAATATAAGTTACTTGTTGAATCAAACTTTTCCTCTGGAGCTGATTATTAAAAAAAATCACCTTTTATGAGCATTACCCCAATTTATATTGCATTAAATTGGAAATCGGTCCGATTCATCTTTGAATGCTTAAACTGAGGTACTATTTACTACACTAGATGGCAGTCTGTGCCATAGATTGTATCATTATGCATAAACCGGTTATACTGACATTTATTGTGCGTCTTCCTTAACTTACAAGTGTGTCTCAGAATCTCCTATTCATTTTTGTGTACAGAAAAGTCAATTATGCTAATACAATTCACTTCAATGGAA
Organism: Carcharhinus amblyrhynchos; assembly: GCF_965287045.1. Lineage (NCBI taxonomy): Eukaryota > Metazoa > Chordata > Chondrichthyes > Carcharhiniformes > Carcharhinidae > Carcharhinus > Carcharhinus amblyrhynchos. The sequence continues at coordinate 98,576,467 of NC_137325.1, forward strand.
CTGGTTACCTATTATCCATAAACAAATCGGGGGTAAGGTGAATACTGCTAATTTTAGGTTGAAATTACACTACCTCAAGTACACATTTAAAATGAAAATCAATGATGGGTTGTAACTTAACTCTTTGTTTTAATACTTTTGCAAAATAACAAAGAAAAATAAACAACAGTACAGGCAAGTCCTGAATCTGATTTATATTTGATGCTGTGCACTTAATAAATATTAATACACATATTGATACTTTTTTAAACTACAACATTGTAATATAGATTTCTAAATATTTCCTTCTTCAGATTTATTAGTCCTTCACTAGCTTGCCAGATTATTATTATTTTGTGTTCTTCAATAGTAATGCAATGACAATAACAATCTCATATCTAAACTGCAAAGCAGAATGACACCATCATACCTACTAATGACTGAATAAATCCCCATGGTATTTTGCAGGCAAAAACAGAAACATAATTTGGATTAGGTGGGGTGGTCCAGTAGTTCAATTGTTTTACCAATTGATTCTGAGAAACAGGAGGCTTTGAGATTTGAGTTGCAGATCTCATATTGCTTGAACTTGCTTTCATTAGTTGAGTAAATGCAAGTGTTTTCAAAAAAAGTAATTTGTGCAGCACAGGAAGCTACTGAAGAATCTCTTTCATTCAGAATAAAATTGGAGATTCGGTCATCCTCCTTAAATGAGCTTCCTGGTCCTAAAACACTACTGTTTCCAAGACTATCCTTCTCATGCTTGAAAGGAATATGAAACATACAATCAGTAAGAAGGACAGAATCAGGAAAAAATGCAAAAACAGTTTATGAAGAATACTGAGCACTTACGTCCACAGAGAGGGTCATATGAAGCCTAATATCAAAATCTTCATAAATTTGATAAAGAAATAACATCCTTTTGATGGGTAGCAGTTAATTATGCAGATACGTCATTGCACAAAAATAAATACGAAGGCTGGCAATTTATTGAAAGCAAACATCTTAAATACCAACGCATTGCTTGCATTTCACGATTCATTTACAGATTTAATTTTGCACATACGTTCTGGTCACATCTTGCTGAATCATCGCCCGAAGTTCTTTATCCTGAAAAAACTTGTTCCAAAGACTCTATATAAAAAAAGCAGTATTGGAAAATGAATATTCTTTGAAAAAAAAACTGAACAACAAATATTTTTTGAGATGACATAATTACTTGATATTCTTTTCAATTGCCTTTTGTTCACGTCCTTAACTGTACCTAACTGCTGCCTTGAAATGAATGATAAAACCGAGTATTTTCCAACGAAGATAATATGATATTACATCACACGAATGGATATACAATATGTCTTCTGTTAAAATATAATTTAAATAAATATGTCTAAGCAACCACTAGAATGTTGAATTATTTTTTGAAAAAAGCTTCGGCATATCCACATGCAGAACAAAATGTTTAAGTTCAAGAAATACTGTCTTTCATATTGAACTTTATAAACTTATGTTCAAAGATTCTGATTATTCTACATTAGCTGTAATATATTGTGCAGTCTTTATTCAATCTGCAGAAAATTGCTACCAAAAATAAAATAGTTGGGGATAAATTAAAAAGGCAGCATGCATTTTACAGTAAAATGAGTTGCAGCTGGCATCTAGCGTGTAAAAGAGCTGTCATACATACATAAGGTAAGTTTTATAAAATGAGCTTTCCCAGTTGACGTGCAAATTTTGCATTTGGGTGTGGATGCTCAATTATAATTGTAATGTATAGAAAACTTGTTAATCTGTGCCCAAAGTCTTTTCATGAACTTCTGGCAGGTGCAACTTCATAATGGGCATTGAAATGCATTAAATTTACTCTCCAATTTATACTGGAACCACAAATATGAACAAAAGCCTCAGACTGAAGGAAGGAACATCACTGGTACTAGTTGGCTACATAAACTTTCTTAATGAATATTTCCTGGTCAACAAGTGGTGCAAGGAATGACGAAGAGGGGGCATAAATGATGCTGCAAGATTTAACACGTGGGACATAACTTTCTTGCACAGATCCTTGGATAATTCCACTGAAATTATATAAAATTCATTGCAATTTCTAGCGGTTTAAAGTCAAAGTAATATCCCCATTGGTGATACAAAATTAACTACATAAAGGCTTACTTTGCCCAGAGATGTCAATATCTTGAACAATTTAAGTCCCTCAATTGTGTGCTGTTTTCTACAAGCAGATTTGCTTGGTCAAACAATAAGGAGGGATTAAAGGAGGAAAGACGGAGAAATGTAAAAGGTTTAAGGAGGGCTAATGCACATGAACGAATTGCAGTAAAAGTGGAACAATGAAAATTTGGATGGTTTAAACGGCCATAACTAGAGCACATGGGGCAAACAGGACTTGATGCTAGCCTAGCTATGAGTTTTAAATGAACTCAAGTTTATACAGGGTGAAAAGTAAGCAACCGGCTATTTAATAGTGAAGTCTGGAGAGAGAGAGAAAGAAGAGGATTTCATCAGCAGATGGGCTGAGGCAGGATGGGCAATATTATGGGGGTAAATGAGGCGGTCATGATGGAGGGGATACGTGGTCTAGAGCTCAGATCACTGTCTCCGTGTAAAATATATGGGTAGCAGTTAATTATGCAGATGCATCATCTCAAACCTGGCTGTGAACAGTTTGATTCAGCCTCAGTGGCCAGGGAATGGGATGGAATTGGTGACTAGTTGGTACAACCCAAACTTTCAGAACATAATAACGGATGGCATCTGAAATTCAAATTAAGCAGCTGGTTTAGTTCACATTTTTTCAACTGCAAAAGGCATGGCACAGGTTATGTCATATAATTGACATGGGTTTGATGTATCATCTGAAAGCTGCACTAAATTTGTTTTTGCTAAATAGCTGAAGATATTATGGGGTTACCCAGCAATTGTCAAGAAGTTAATTGGCAAAACCAAATCTGATCGTACTTACCCCCTCATCTTGTGAAAGTGGGTTGTTGACAATCAGATCCTGCTGTCCAGCAGCTTTCCGAGGGTTTGTGATGTGCTACAGTTAGACAAGACTGCTGTTGGTACTTCAAGTTTTGTTAAACAATTACATATATGGTAGATGGAAAAAGTACAAAAAATACTTACAATTTCTTTTATCTGTTCATAGTGAGATCTTAATTCTGCTATCTTATTAAGCCATTGCTTTTTATCCTCAGGCAGAACATCCAAGAACAGCTACAAGGACACAACTCTCACCAGTTAGAACAAAATAAGCAGAAAACACATCATTGCTTTCCAGTGGAATACAAAACCTATCCTAGGGGATAAAAGGCATCACTCACAGGTTATGACAAATCTAACAACACTGAAATAAACTTTCTAACCCACTGAAACTAGAGATGTATTGTTTATTCAATATAAAGAATATGTATATATACACATACATAAAATGCATATATAGCAACCAACACAATTTGATTAGCCCTAGTTAAGCTGACACCAAATATTATAAATGTCTTCATAGAGGCAAATAATCCCCATAGCAGTAAAGATTCTTTACGTCTGGAAACAAAAAATGGACGGCACAAACATTAGGGATTAAACAGGATAAGTGTATAATTTAGTCATAACTTAAAAATACTGTTTTAATCAAAGATTTTATTATTAAATTCATTAAAAAATTTGTTTCCCCAAATTGTGGTTCTGGGGACAACTCTACCTATTTATCAGCACATGCATATTTGAATGAATTGCATTCTTCATCTACTTTTCATACAGGCATGAATAAAGGACAGAAGTTGTAAAAGCACCAGAAGTGATACAATAGGAACACCAATCCTGCATACCAGTCAGAATTTTGGAACAGAATAGTTTACAATAAATACTATAGGTTGGTCAGGCCACAGAATTCAGACAGCTATTGGGCTAATGTTCACAGGCTCAGAATCCAATGCCAAGTCATCCCTCTGGGTCTAGCTGTCATTTGCAATGGCCAACTTACGCACCCACATTTGACTAAGAACAGCAATTATAATCACTTTCTGCAAGTGGCCCTAGCTCTATGTAGCCAAACTATTGTCAAGAGGAACGAAATTTGATAGGAAAGAATGTGTGCCTGCCTCTTTGGCCACCATTTAGTGCTCTGGTTTGTATCTGGGTTCCACCACTAATTGTGATACTTCCATTTATCTTCTGCCTGAATTCTGCCCCAAGGAGGAGTGGTATTTCCAAATTTAGGTGCTTAAAACTTATGCATAGGATGAAGTTTATTTCCCAATACTAGTCAATACCATGTATTAGGAATACACAATTTATTTGATTGTTATGTTTAGGGACTGTCTCTTTAATTTAGGATAAAGTGTAGTGATGGGGTCATGTGATCTGATCCAATTGTGTCCAACAAGCCTGAGTGGCTTGGAGTTGTGTGGGGAAGAAGAACCAGGTTGACTTACTGGGAAGGGGGTGCAAGATGTTCATACCTGATGAAGCCAAGAGAGCCACTTGTGCTGATTGTGGTAGACTGTTAGTTTCCATGTCTCACAGTGCTAGGAATGCCAAGCCTTGTAAATTGTTATACTTAACTGTTTATTTAATTCCAAATTCAAATGGAATTGGGTGTCTAGAAGGAAGTGAATATTAGCATTTCTAAGGCCCATATGATTTACGTTGTCATGGAAATTGGATTTGGGATGGCAAAAGTCAATCAAGAGCTATATAGTAGCAAGTTGCAATTTTCCTAAGTTCACAGATGCAAGACAATCTGCAAGAATCCAATGGAGAGGAAGGGCAAGAAGAGGGGGAGGGCAAGGAGACAGATAGGTAGCCAGTCCTCTGTTAAAGCACAGAAAATGCAGACACTGGTCATCACAGAAAACTCAGTGCGAGCTTGTGCTCAGATTAAAAAGACCAAGTTTGGGAGGATGTTAAAGAGCTAGAAGATTCACCTATCTTGGGCTAGAGGGAGGAACCTCCAGGGTAACCCTCCCAGTGAAAGTCAGTTCTGGGATTAGAAGTTACTCGACAAAAAGAAAGGAAGCCACTGAAAGCTGAGAATAACTTTGAACTGGTCCCTGGGGAATGAGGGTTCACTTGAGTGACAGGGTAAAGTATAAATGTAGTGCAAGATTTTTGGTCAAATAAAAAGCTAACTTTTCAGAAGTGAACATGACTGCAGAAGGGTAGAAGGGTGAAAGTATAACGTCAAATAACACAACTGGCAACAATGCAATTTTTGCCTCTAGTAACATTTCATAATATGCAAGTTGTCACATTTAAAATACAACATTGGTCCTAAAAGCAGGGGTACCTCTGAAAGCAATGCTATCATGTGAAACAGAGGTGAGATGCAGTCACAGCAACATTATTTTGGACTCGAGCATAATGCGTTTTCACTCACATCTGCAATATTCTTCACATGAAACATTTAATATGAGTAGACGCCTTAGTGATTATTTACCAAACTTCGCTGGATTCCGGGGAAATGCTGGAAGATTGGAAAACGGCTAATGTTACGCCACTGTTTAAAAAAGGTAGCAGGCAAAAGGCAGGGAATTATAGGCCGGTTAGTTTAACGTCTGTTGTTGGAAAAATGCCTGAATCCGTCATCAAATAAGAAATAGCGAGGCACCTAGAGAAGAATTGTTTGTTATAGCAGACGTAGCATGGCTTCGTTAAGGGGAAGTCGTGTTTGACGAATTTATTGGAATTCTATGAGGATGTGACGAGTGTGGTAGACAGAGGGGAACCGGTGGATGTAGTGTTTCTCGATTTTCAAAAGGCGTTTGATAAGGTGCTGCACAAAAGGTTGCTTCAGAAGGTTAGGGGGCACGGAGTTGGGGGTAAGGTGTTAGCGTGGACAGAGGAATGGTTGTCTAATAGGAGGCAGAGAGTTGGACGCTATTCTGATTGGCGGTTGGTAACTAGTGGAGTGCCGCAGGGATCAGTGCTGGGACCTCAGCTATTTACCATTTACACAGATGATCTGGAGGAGGGGGCTGAGTGTAGGGTGTCGAAATGTGCTGATGACGCAAAGATGAGTGGAAAAGCAAATTGTGCGGAGGGTGTGGAAAGTCTGCAGAGGGATCTAGATAGGCTGAGCGAGGAGGCGAGGACCTGGCAGATGGAGTACAACGTCAGCAAGTGTGAGATTATCCACTTTGGCAGGAATAATAGTAGGAGGGATTACTATTTAAAGGGTGAAAAGCTGCAGCATGCTACGGTGCAGAGGGACCTGGGGCTCCTTGTGCATGAGTCGCAAAAACCCAGTCTGCAGGTGCAGCAGGTGATCAAGAAGGCGAATGGGATGCTGGTCTTTATCGCGAGGGAGATAGAATATAAAAGCAGGGAGGTCTTGCTGCAACTGTACAGGGCACTGGTGAGGCCGCAGCTGGAGTAATGTGTGCAGTTTTGGTCGCCGCACTTGCGGAAGGATATTTTGGCCTTGGAGGGAGCGCACAGGAGGTTCACTAGGCTGATACCAGAGATGAGGGGGTTGGCCTATGAAGAGAGACTAAATAGACTGGGTCTGTAATCGTTGGAGTTTAGAAGGATGAGGGAGGATCTTATAGAGACGTATAAGATAATGAAGGGGATGGATAGGGTAGAGGTGGAGAGATTTTTCCCGCTCAGAAAGGGCAACAGGACTAGAGGGCACAGCCTCAAGATAAGGGCGGGGGGGGGCAGTTTAGAATGGAGTTGAGGAGGAACTTCTTCACTCAAAGGTGGTGAATCTCTGGAATTCTCTGCCCGTTGAAGTGGTGGAGGCTACCTTGCTAAATATATTTAACACACGGGTAGATAGGTTTTTGGTAGGCAAGGAAATTAAGGGTTATGGGGAGAAAGCGGGAAAGTGGAACTGAGCCACCTCAGATCAGCCATGATCTTACTGAATGGCGGGGCAGGCTCAAAGGGCTGGATGGCCTACTCCTGCACCTACTTCTTATGTTCTTACAGGTACGTCACAAAGTACAAATGTTTTTTTCTAAATCAATGGCCTGATTTTAACTCTGTATAAGTGGATGGGTTTGAACGAGTTAAAATCAGGTTCATTTTACTTGCACAATAATCAATAAAGTTTTCTCACATTAAAAGATTGTTACCTTCCAACAAACACTGCGGAATCGGCTGCTTCTCAGCTGCCCATTAATCCCCTTCAGTCTTATTCTTGCGAAATAATTACTATGTCCAAACAGGTCTTCCCATTCTTTGCTAATAATTGAAAAGCAAAATACCTGCATAAAATTCATGGTTCTGACTGAATTCAAGTCAGCATTCATTTAATGTGTATTAATAAATATCTGGTATCCTTCAATTGTGCAATTTTGAACCAAGTAGGCACACAATACCAGTGAAACATGACTTGGAATTTAATGCTTTTTTAAAACTGGTACTAGCAGTAATTTAGGAATTGAGTACTCTTCAGAGTAAGAATCCTGATATCCTGGATGATAGATTTCCCCTCTTACCTCACTTATTTTAGAAACATAATTATGCTGTGCAAGATATACAAAGGCAATCTTCACTTCCTGAAGGGAAGATAAGTCATTGCTACTGACCATATTGGAGTGAATCAAGCAAGGACAGTCCTATGGAGGAAAGAAAATGGAGGATGATTGGAGTTGTTAACTGTATTTAATAGCAGGTAAAATGAATGACAAGAAGAAGCACTGTGGTGAACTCAGAGGATGTCAGTGACTCTGACCAATATGGTGCATTGTGCACAGAGTGGAAATGGGTCTGAAGTATTCAAAAGTATATTTGCATGAGAAGCTATTACACTGTTATTGATAATAATGGATGCATTCAAAAAGTTGAGAGGAAAAGAAAAACAAAGGATTAATTGAAGATTTGGTAGTTTGAAGAAGTAATAATGAAGATTTTGAAAATTAGAGAGTGACACTTAGGCAAGGAAAGCTAGTTGTGCATTGAGTTGGTTTGGGAGGGAACGAGCAAAACATGAAATGGATCTCATGGAGGAAGTAAGGGATGCAGAAAAGTTTAAAAAAATTAAGTAGGGTCAAACCAGGAGTGGGAAGGCAAGGGCAAGGAAGGACGGAAGAGGTTGCATAAAACATTACTAGTTGCTCACAACTGATGTTGGAAATTAGGATGCAGTGGTGAGGATAGGGTTTGGGGGGAAGAAAACTGTTGTTGAGCAAATGAGTCTGAGATTACCTTTGCCTTTGAGAATAATCATGGAGTTATAGGAGAATTTAGATGTGGTAAGATTATTTGAAAAGATCAAGCTGGAGTTAATATTTCAGGTTGATGACCTGAGTTCTGGTCACTGAAAAGTCATTGCTATGAAACATTAGTTCTGTCTCTCTCTGCATTGATGCTGCCTGATTTGCTGAGTATTGCCAGCATTTTCTCTTTTTTTGTGTGACGGCTTGATAAATGAAAGTAACAGCAATTCGGAGCCACCCCAGTGGACAAGAGTCAATGTTTAAGGTGCAGCCCCATTAAACTGCAGTCGATTGATTCGTATCACTAGAGTGCAACAGAAAAAAAAAGCATGCAAACATCAGGTTCAAAGGATTTTATTACTGGTGGCCACTGATCAAAATACAGTTACACATTATTCCAAATTTTATTTTAGGAATTCAAGTATAAAATTTATCCTACATATTTGAAAAAAATGCAAGTATTTCTTATTATTTTAAATGTTGGTTTCATGCGACCATAAATTATAGTATCTACTGCGAACCCCTAGATAAACAACTTAAATATGTCTCCAAGGCTTGGAAACACTAGAGAACAAACACCTTTGTTTCATTAATATACAAGGTGAATAAATTGTCAAATGGGAACAATTAGAAATTAATTGTCCCGAAACATTGGCAGAGAACTGGACCAGCGCTGACCATTGAAATCCTATAATGATCTACAAAATAAACACATGTTATAATGATTCATCATTCAGTCATGCATTACAATCTTCTCAAAGCCCAGTTTAAAAACAAATATACTTTTATTTAACCTTGCCTCAATTTCATCAGTGACAGAAATGGGTTGGGTTGAGCTGACTAAAGTGAAATTCTGACTGCAGTTTTATCGCAGGCTGATGGCACAGAACCTGAACTCAGGAACATTTGGCAGCTGATTTAAAACTATGGCAAAGAACTTTCTCTCAAAGGAAGTAGTGAGAAATCTCTCAACACCATATCCACGAGATACTCCCAATTGTACAAACTTCTGCGCCTCAGTACATGCTTTGCAAGAAATACAAAATATATTCATACTGATTTTGCATATTTTACAAATAATGAAACAAACTCAGATTGATACAGTAAGATTATTCTCAAAAAAGGTACATGTAGAAAGAGACAGAAAACAATTAAACTCACTTGGTTCAGATTATTCACGGTGTCCAGCACCTCACATCATACAAGTAGTGAAAGGATATATCAAAGGATTGGGGAGATATCAGAATGCAGCTATATTTGGCTCAGCGTTGCTGAACCAAGCTCACAGAATAATGGCAACAGAGTAACAAAACTTATGGAAAATCTTGTAGGAGTACATAAGACAATGCAGAGTGCAGAACTTTTAAGGTAAGGATGCCATACCTTATGGAATGTATCCCATTTAGCTCAAAATAAACAAGTCAAGAATTCCATTACTACACACTTCAGAGCGATTTAATGCCAATTCTAAATTCAAGGGGATTGATCATGAAACCATGGATAAAGGATATTCTTCTGTGTTGCAAATGTTAGGATATAGCTTTTCCCATTCGGATCATTAATCTTTTGTCTTGGAGACCCAGCATCAGATGCAAGCAATCAAACTCTAATGCCATGTCAAATATCCACTCAAACTCTTTCAGAGGGTTAAACCAGTACGCTTAAATCTTGACACAGGACCGGAAGCAATACAGGTAATCTCCCATGTCCACCTTGCACTTCCAGAACAGAGTCAAACCTGTACCACAAGCTTGAGTAATAAGCAGATGGTACAATATCTTAAACTGGTTTTCCTTTTTACTATTACAAACTGGAATTTTATCAGCACATTCCCAGATAGCATTCCATGTCTCTTCGTCAGTATTTACTATAAGGTCTTTTTCCCAAGACTGCAGCACACCAAATGTATTTTCACAAAATTTAGGGTGTAGAATGTCATAAAATTTATTAACTAATGGGTAGCAGGATTTTTCACTGGGGAAATTTGCATCATAAAGAAGAGTTAACTTATTAAGTTACTAAGGTGCAAGTGTCAAAAAAAAGTGTTTCAGAAAATGAAACTGTTAACACAACTGCTCAAAAGACGGTAGTGCCATCAAATACATCACCTACAGAGACCTCTATCACTCCAGATTATCAAAACCATGGTTCCTATAACCTGGTGGGAAATCCAGATTACTCTGAATGTGAGAAAGGTTGAAAGTTAAATTAGATTTCCTCAACAAGTCATGGACCACTGTCTAAGCCTTGAGTGTTAGTGACAATAGGATTAACACACTTATTCTAATGTCACCTTAGGATCCCTGAGAGATAAGAGTGACTACATAAGAAAATAAGAACATGAGAAATTGGCGCAGGAGTAGGCCATCTAGCCCCTCGAGCCTGCCCTGCCATTCAATAAGATCATGGCTGATCTGAAGTGGATCAGTTCCACCTTCCCGCTTTCTCCCCATAACCCTTAATTCCCTTGTCTATCACAAATCTATCTACCCTTAACTTAAATATATTTAGCGAGGTAGCCTCCACCACTTCAACAGGCAGAGAATTCCAGAGATTCACCACCCTTTGAGTGAAGAAGTTCCTCCTCAACTCTGATCTAAACTGCACCCCCCCCCTCTTATCTTGAGGCTGTGCCCCCTAGTCCTGCTGTCCTTTCTAAGCAGGAAGAATCTCTCTACCTCTACCCTACCCATCCCCTTCATTTTCTTATACGTCTCTATAAGATCCCCCCTCATCCTTCTAAACTCCAACGAGTACAGACCAAGTCTATTTAGTCTCTCTTCATAGGCCAACCCCCTCATCTCCGGTATCAGCCTAGTGAACCTCCTCTGCACTCCCTCCAAGGCCAATATATCCTTCCGCAAGTGCGGCAACCAAAACTGCACACAGTACTCCAGCTGCGGCCTCACCAGTACCCTGTATAGTTGCAGCAAGACCTCCCTACTTTTATATTCTATCCCCCTCGCTATGAAGGCCAACATTCCATTCGCCTCCTTGATCACCTGCTGCACCTGCAGACTGGGTTTTTGCGACTCGTGCACAAGGACCCCCAGGTCCCTCTGCACCGTAGCATGCTGCAGCTTTTCGCCTTTTAAATAATAATCCTCCTACTATTATTTCTGCCGAAGTGGATAATTTCATACTTGCTAACATTATACTCCATCTGTCAGGTCCTTGCCCACTTGCTCAGCCTATCCCAGATCTCTGGGGAAGATCTCTGAGGCATGTATGAGCAAGTACAAGGACTATCAAGCCATGTGGAGGAAGGGTCTCTCACGCATAAGTCTAAACTGGAAAGCTAACTGATACATCTTAACGTTTGGCATCCGTAGCCCTCCTTTAGAACCAGGCAACTGCAGCTTAGCTAATTTCAAACAAGGCTTCCAAACAAAACAGCTTGAGCAACCCATAAACTTAATTATGGAGATAACAAGATAGTTAGTATTTGCAGCAGTAGCCTAGGTTATAATGTTCACCTTAATCAAAGCAATTTTACCCAAGCAGGAAATCGGTATAAATGATCAACGATGTGGGTTCCACTGAATAGACGACAATAATGAAGGAAGGTTTGCTTTATATAATGGCCAAAAATCAGGGATAATAAGAATATTCAAATAAGTAAACCCCAATAGGACCATCTGAAGGGAAACGAGAAGAAGGAGGGGGTCTCCCTCCTAACTTGCTCAAGTGCACTGCCTTTTGATTACATGAAGTTAATCTTTTAACCTGAAAAAAAGAATCTAGCTACCACATCAATAATAGCATGAACAAAATCTTTTGACTTAGAAACAAACAGCAATACATCATCCATATGGAATGAAATTTTACGCTGCTTACCTCCAGTAGACAGCCCAAAATCCTGAGGGTCATATCTAACGGCCTCTGTCAAAGGATCAATAGCTAGAATAAGAAAAAGGGGGGCCTAGTCTCTCCCTGAAGGCCAAAATTCTCAGATCTATAACCATTTATAAGGACCGCTGCATTGGTTTCCTATGGAGAACCTAAAGTCCCCCTCCCAATCCACATTTATGCAATACAGAGAACAAATAAGGCACTGTTGCTAAGTTTGCAAATAATACAAAGATATGTAGAGAGACAGGTAGTACTGAGAAAGTGGAGGGGGGTTGCAGAAGGACTTGGACAAGTTAGGAGAGTGGGCAAAGAAGTGGCAAATGGAACACAATGTGGAAAAGTGTGAGGTTTTGCACTTTGGAAGGAGGAATGGAGGCATAGACTATTTTTTAAATGGGAAAACGCTTAGGAAATCAGAAACACAAGAGTGTTTCAGAATATAAAACTGTTGACACATCTGCTCGTTGGGAGTCATTGTTCAAGATTCTCTTAAGGTTAATGTTTAGGTTCAGTTGGCAGTTAGGAAGGCAAATGCAATGTTAGCATTCATGTCGAAAGGGCTTCAATACAAGAGCAGTGATGTACTTCTGAGGCTTTATAAGGCTCTGGTCAGACACAATGTGGAGTACTGAGAGCAGTTTTGGGCTCTGTATCTAAGGAAGGCTGTGCTGGCCTTGGAAAGGATCCAGAGGAAGTTCACAAGAATGATCCCTGGAATCAAGAGCTTGTCGTATGAGAGATGGTTGTGGACTCTAGGTCTGTATTTGTTAGAGTTTAGAAGGATGAGGGGGGATCTTACTGAAACTTACAGGATACTGCAAGGTCTGGATAGAGTGGACGTGGAGAGGATGTTTCCACTAGTAGGAGAAACTAGAATCAGAGGGCATAATCTCAGGTTAAAGATAAAACAGAGATCAGGAGGAATTTCTTCAGAGTGTGGTGAATCTGTGGAACTCTTTACTGCAGAATGCTGTGGAGGCCAGATCATTGAATGTCTTTAAGACAGTGATAGATAGGTTCTTGATTAAAAAGGCAATCAGGGGTTATGGGGAAAAGGCAGGGGAATGGGGATGAGAAAAATATCAGCCATGATTGAATAGCAGAGCAGACGCGATGGGTCTAGTGGCCTAATTCTGCTCCTATGTCTTATGGTCCTCTTCACAAGCCAAAGCCACCACACTAACATGCTGCATTGGAGGGCTCTCTGCAACACGAGTTTGTCAATTAGCGGGTTAAGATGGCAATTAAAATCATCACCAATAAAGGAATAATGAAGGCCAGTTCAGCAAAGTTTATTTGTGACTTTGGGGAATAATTAGGAGGACCTCAAACATTCATTAACAACACATTGTCCCATGTATCAGTCTCTTAACAGCTACATATCCATCCTCTTTGTCTTTCTCTTAGGTTTCTAAATTAAAAGGCAGATTCTTATTAACCAATACTGCTACCCCTCGACAGCTGGTTGAGAGAAAAGCAAAAATACCTGTCCCAACCAGTACCTCTCAAGTTAAGATGTTGTCTGTCATCCAGATGAGTTTCTTGTAACTAATCTATCAAAGTTATAGATGACAAATATGGTGGTTTGACACAGAATGTTAATGCTCTCTTCAAGAAACTGCAGAATACCAGGAAGAGGTATTCTCTTTTTTAAGAAAAGACAAAATCTTCTTTCTTTGAATAGGATGGTGAATTCTGCGCACATTCCAGGAGCAAATCTTTAAAGAAGTTATTGCCATTGCTTATTCAAGCAGAAGAAATACTGGATATTAACACAGGTAAAATGGCAATTAATCCACCAAGGATTTATGACACACTTGGGCGAGCGCCAAAGGATGCTTCCCCCATCCTCAGCTATGTTGGAAATGCCAACAATACAAAGCTTTTCCCAGGATATATGGTCTGCCTCTACCATCATACACACTACCTCCATATTAAACAACTTGCCCACCTCCCTGCAGTGGCGCTACTCATAGAACAAATCATAGAACAAATTATAGAACCTTACAGTGCAGAAAGAGGCCCTTCAGCCCATCGAGTCTGCACCGAACACAATCCCACCCAGGCCCTACCCCCATGTCCCTACATATTACACCCACTAATCCCGCTAACCTACACATCCCTGGACACTAAGGGGCAATTTCTTAGCATGGCCAATCAACCTAACCCGCACATCTTTTGGACTGTGGGAGGAAACCGGAGCACCCGGAGGAAACCCACGCAGACACGAAGAGAATGTGCAAACTCCACACAGACAGTGACCCGAGCCAGGAATCGAACCCAGGACCCCGGAGCTGTGAAGCAGCAGTGCTAACCACTGTGCTACTGTGCCGTCCTCACTTTAAGTATAAATATAATAAAGGACATTATGTGGGAAAAGTCCATTACTATATATGCTCGGATTATAAGATGAAAAGATGGACAAAAGTCGCACTGTTCTAATACCATACAACTTGCACAAAACACTCCTCAGAAACAAGTACATTGTGGGATGCATTCCATTAAGGATAAATGGATAACACTGGATTCATCGGAAATCAGGATAACAAGCAAAAATTTGCCATTATGCTTGCTCACAGGATTGTCCCTATCAACGTGATAAATCACATAGCAGGATCAACTAAGAGATGAAATTACAGGGGAAACATTCAAGGATTAACGAAGAACTGCAAAATATGACTCTAAACGGGATAATTGGTCAAATTTGCCTCAGAGCACAGTTGCAAGACTGACTCCATTAATGTGAAAAGGGCACAATACAGGATCAGCAAAAGGATACAATTACAGGGTATAGTCCAGGATTAACAAGGAGCTGTGGATCGCGACTCTGAACCATTGTCTTTCGTGGAATCTAAAGAAGCTGAAGTTTCAACAGGGATGTCCTAATGGACCCTTTGAGGATAAATCAAAGGACAGCAGGATAATGCACGATTCCAAAAGCCTTCAGGCATTTTCTAACCTTATTGAAGCCTCAGCATGTTTGCTGCGCTGCCATCAAGAAGTCCTGGAAGAATGAGACTCTTGTTGCATCACCGAGCCAAATCCCACCACAACTGGCAGCTTCCAAAACTCTTTGGCGATCTATTAAGTTATTTAAATGCATGATATTAGGCTGTGGGCTTTGGCTTTACTTGGACCTCAAGGATAGGATTTGATGTGACCTTTCGAGCTGCCAGGATGAGATGTGCCCTTTTAATCTGCCATGCCTTTGTGTCGAGGTTAAGAAAATACGGTTATCAGCTTTCAAGAGATTTAACTGGAAGGTTACCCTCAGCTCCTTTTGGAAGGCCGATCACATGGATTTTTTTCTTCCAGCCCTGGTTTTCTATGTCCATCAAGATTCAGCTGATTCTCTAAGGATTGCAACTCAGCCTAAACCGAAGAAGTGGCACTTTTGGTTTAAAGTATTCTATCTTCTGCCTCATTAAACCTCTTCCTGGTATCCTGCAGTTCATTGAAGAGACCATTAACATTCTGTGTCAAACCACTATATTTGTCATCTATAACTCTGATAATGTTTGTAGTCATCTCCTGCACACCTTCAAGAGCACCAGACCTAGAGCCTACTCTCCAGGCTGAGGGCCCAGCTCCATTCTGACTGCCTCTTTTTACTGAGGATTTTCTTGACATCACTCAGCACTTTGTTATTAAAACTCCACCCATTTTGGGGAGTATCCGAAGCGGGACATTTTCTGAGTGTGTAAAATAGTTATGCTGGAGTTAGAGGTGGTTTTATTTCTAACTCTTTCAAAGTAAATAATAGTGTATCATTAGAACCATCTAAAGTTAACAATTCAAACCGTTAAGTTGGATGCTTTGCGGTGCTGCAAAATTGTTCAGGGTAAGTTAGCACTTCTCAACAATGTGGCCTCCTTCTGCACTGTAGGAATTCTATGATTCTAATTGCCATGCAAATCTTTACCTGGGGACGTCAAGGAAGAGATTTTCCCAGTGTATCCTTGGGGTGTCTCCAAATGCAACACTGAGGAGACAGAAAGTTTTCAGCTACACTGATTTTCAATGGATCTGCAACTGACATTAATCTCGGCCTTCTAAGAGTCATCTTCCTCCTTGTGACTATCCTCCTCCTTTCAGAAATGCAATAATTATGGACTGTTATTTACTCATGGTATTATGCCTGCTTCCTGGACAACAGATATTAAGGTGCATACAATATAAATATTAAGTGCAAACATTTTCTTTGCAGATGATGTTAACATGAGAAATCTTGACTGTTCAAATGATTACCATCTGTGACATTTTGCACTGCAGGGATGCCTATCAATCTGTCAAAGCTCTAACCAGCTGATGCCCTCTTTCCACAAGGGAAGTGATGAATGTACTCATGTGAAACTTTGATACAGGTGTGCATTGCAGATGTCTACAAGTGGAGATGGCATCACATATTCGTATACCTTGCCATGCTGTGTTAACTCAATATCTTTACACTTTGCTTTTTCTCAAGGTTTTTCCCTGCTTGCTTGAGGATCTGTAATTAGTGTTACTAATACAAAGTTAATAAGTTTGTTATGTTTTGGGACTCTGAAGGTACAGAGGACTTGCACCTGTAAATAATGACCAGAGCAGCTGTGTTAATGGTGGAAAGACGTTTAGGGTGGAATTTTATGAGATTTTTTTTAAGTGTCCAGCTAGTCTGAAAATGGGAGAGTCCTAGATCTGTTTTATGGGTGGGTTTTCATGCCCAATCTTATGCATTCTATGAAAAGATGGCTGAGTCAGTTTCTAGCCAGACAGGCTGTGAGCAAGGCTTACTTCACCAGCCAGCCTGTAGAGTGAAGTATTGCGCATGTGCAGACCCCTGATGCTGCACATGCACATTAGCAGTAGCAGGAGTCTGACAGATTGAGAGAGTGCTATTAGGCCTCTGCTACTGCAGGCAGTCTGAACTAGCTCCACCCCCTCCCAAACAATCACGGGCCCCCGTGTCCTGTCAAACTTCCCCATTGCCCAGAAAGATCCTGTTCCCTCCCATGTCGATCGCAGGCAGAGTGGCAGCAGGTCTCCCCACTGCCATCTAGCCTGCCCCCCATTGGCTCCACCCCCTGCACACCACCCATTGGCTCCATGCAAGCACACCCCCATTAGACCTGCCTCAAGGCACTGCCTGATTGACGGTGCCAAGGTACCCAGTGGATGTTGCCCAGATGCCAGGCTAGCAGTATCAAGCTGCTAAGGTAACTTTGCCAGTCTGTCACTGCCCAAGGGCCACCTTCGCCTTACAACTGGCCCCCCTGGAAGACCTCAGTGGCCAGTTCTACTGGCATGGCCAACACTACAGTTCCCCATTCATGGGGAACAGGTGTGTTCCTCGCCGGAGAGAACCTCTCCCGGCGAGGCCATAAAGGCAAGTGAGCCTGAACGATTGAGCGCCAGGTTCACTAAACACATGTAAAATGCTATTTACATAAATTTAAATAAATTAATAAGCCTCTTGCCGATTTCCAGCGAGAGGCTGACCGCGCCAGAAATCCGGGTGTCATAAAATCACAACAGGCGCAAAAACGGGCGCCATTCCTACTAGCCACTTCAACCCGATTTTACAACATTTTCGCACAGCAAAACAGGTGCAAAGAGAGGTCATAAAATTCCGCCCGTAGTGTCCAAGTATCACAGAGGTGTTAGAAATGTCAGGCTTTACAAGTGGTTATTCCTTATGTTGTCTATTTAATTCCAAGATAGAACTGAGTTTGGGGTTTAGAAGATAGTTAGAGCATTTCTTCCTGGATACAGGAACCATGTGATACATGTTGCCATGGAGGTGGGATTTGAAAGAGGAACAGCTCATGAAAAGCTATTGTAGAATCAGATTACAGGGTTTTCTGAAGATATCACAGCCAGTCTCTATTTGTTCACCATGCAGAACATGGATGGCAGCTTGTGTTCAGATTGAAGAGGCTAAATGCAGGAGGATATAAATGGATCCACCTAGCTTTGGTTAGAGGAAGAAATCTCCAGAGTAACTCTCACTGTGAAAGTCAATTCAGGAATTAATCGTTACTTGGTAGAAAAGGAAAAAGGAAATGTCTGAGAATAGCTTTGGATTGATTCTTTGCAAATGCAGTGTCTAGTTAAGGAACAGAATAAAGCAGTATCATTCAGGGACCTTTTGGATGTTTTAAAAGTTAAATTAAGGATTTCTTCTGTAATTTAGAGTACAGATTGCCAACTGAATAGTTCTAGAACAATGTCATTTTTAGCACATTTATTACAGTTATTCTTGAAACTTTAAATCTTGTGTGGTCTTACTGTCAGTCACTGAAAATTAATTTTTTAATAAAAATATCAGTCTCTACAGGGGTCACAAAGCTAAAAATATAAATAATTTTATTAATAGCTTCTATCTCACTGAGTAGGCTCCAGGCCATCCAAATAAAACAATCTGCTTTGAAAACTCTGCTGACACTTTGATAGTTTTAGCAAGTTCCACTACATTGTAAAACAATGAGCAATGTCCGAAATAAAACAAGTCAATTCACTACATCTTTCACTGTTAACAGAGCCTTTAAAAAAATCCAGCCCCTGAATCTTCACAAAAAACTAATCATCTCTCTCCTTGGACCATATTCTGTGTACCAATTTTTTGATGTGGCGATGCCAGTGTTGGATTGGGGTCAGCAAAGCAAGAGTCTCGCAATACCAGATTAAAGTCCAACAGGTTTACTTGGTAGCACAAGCCACAAGCTTTTGGAGTGCTGCCCCTTCATCTGGTAAATGGGAGTTCTGTTCACAAACAGGGCATATAAAGACACAAACTGAATTTACAATTTGTTACTCGATTCTCCCACTCACCTGATGAAGGGGCAGCACTTCGAAAGCTTGTGGCTTGTGCTCCCAAGTAAATCTGTTGGACCTTAACCTGGTGTTGTGAGACTTCTTGCTGTACCAATCTTTTGTCAGAATCCATCCATTAGATTGAGATACATTTCTTTTAGACAATTAGACTAACAAATAGGGGCAAAAGCATTACCACTGCTTAGCTTCAATGGTGGAGGCAAATCCAAGACCATGAGGGTTTCATGCCTTGGTAACTTCCATTGGAAAAGCTTTTCCTAATAACTTCAAAATGCTTTTTACAGATCATCTTGAAGCAGTTGTTAAGAGTGTGAAAGCATAAACATGAAGTAGGAAAGGCAATGAGGATTGGTCGCCCCTGACATATCCAGATATCTGGGGAGGTGTCTGTAAACATATATTGTAACCAGTGAAAATATTTGTTTTGGGTGTTATTGCAGTTGTATTTGGTAGCTCCTCAGAAATCTTTTAACTTACCAAAAAGATAATAGCTCAAACTTTGCCAATAACCCTGTGCAACAGGCTCAAAGGGTTGAATGGGCTTCTCTTGTTACAAATATGTACAATGCCACATAAATATCCACAACAATAAAGATTATGCTGGCAACTAAAAAAAAACCTAAATGTAAAACCAGCAGATTTCACAAACAAATTGAAGCACTGAAAAGCAAAAACATTTGTTTTCAGAGGAATACAACATCTAACTGCTTTTCAAAAGTTTGTTTGCACAGACTAGCTCCCAAGATCTACAGTGCACCATATTCAGCTCACTAAGCAGCAAACTCAAGAACACAACACAAGAAATAGAAGGAGTAGGCCACTAGAACTTTTCCACCATTCAATATGATCATGGCTGATCTATGCCGGCTTCAACTTTTCTGTGCCATTTCCCCATAGCCCTCCATTCCTTGATCTATCAAATATTTATCCACCTCCATTTTAAACACTTCTAATGATCCAGCCTCCACAACCCTTTGGGGCAGAGCATTCCAGCGATTTACAACCGTCTGCGTGAAAACATTTCTTTGCATCTCAGTTTTAAATGTCCAGTCCTTTATCTAGCAGCTATTGTCCTTGTTCAAGACTCTCCCGCAAATGAGAATGTCTCTACCCTATCAAGCTCCTTCAGGATCATACATGTTTGAATAAGGTCACCCCTCACTTTTCTCATCTCCAAGGAATACAGGCCCAGGATATTTAGTTTCCTTGATAGGACAATCCTCTCATCCCAGGAATGAGTCTGGTGAATCTTAGAACCACAGAAAATTACAGCTCAGAAACAGGCCTTTTGGCCCTTCTTGTCTGTGCCGAACCATTTTTTGCCTAGTCCCACTGACCTGCACTTGGACCATATCCCTCCACACCCCTCTCATTAATGAACCTGTCCAAGTTTTTCTTAAATGTTAAAAGTGACCCTGCATTTACCACTTTATCCAGCAGCTCATTCCACACTCCCACCACTCTCTGCATGAAGAAGCCCCCCCTAATATTCCCTTTAAACTTTTCTCCTTTCACCCTTAACCCATGCCCTCTGGTTTTTTTCTCCTCTAGCCTCAGTGGAAAATCTTCTTTGGATTGCCTCCAATAACCTCATTAAGGTTAGGGAACCAAATCTATATGCAGTAGTCCAGGTGAAGCTTCACCAACACCCAACATAATTGCAACAAAACCTTACAAACTTTTAAATTCCAACCTCCTTTGCAAAAAAGACCAAAGTACTGTTTGCCATCTTAACTACTTGTTGGACCTGCTTGCTAGTTTCTTGTGATTCATGCACTACAACAACTAGATTTCTCTGTATTCCATTCACCTGCAGTTTCTCTCAATTTAGATAATAATCTGCCTTTCTATTCCTCCTACCAAAGTGCATGACCTCACACTTTCCCACATTAAACTCCATTTGTCAGGTTTCTGCCCAATCACCCAATCTATACATATCCTGTTGCAGAGTCACAATATCTTCATCACAACATGCCTTTCCATCTATCTTTGTATCATCGGCAAATTTGGAAACTTTACATTCTGTTCCTTCAGGTTTTGCCTGAGGTGTAGTGACCCTCAGGCTAAACCACCACCAAACAGCCTACTGTCATCTAAGACTGTGGCGACTACGTTACGCCTGTGTTGAGTATGTTCAATTATCACCAACAACAATTATCTTGTCTATAAAAAAAAATACTGAAAATGAAGTACTTGAATTATAGAACGACTTTACTGTTACAGAAGGAATTGTTTGGCTTTTTCTCCCTTCTCCAATTTAGTTGCTTATTTACCATTTTAAAACCATAAGAGCTTGGTTACATCAATTGGAGAACCGAGTACCGATTTATTTTGGTACTCAACTGGTCTGATTAAGCCCAGTTACTCCTGTTCACATTGATAAATGTAAATGAGCTGTGAAAACAGTAATGACTTTCATTACAAAAATAATTTCATCCAATCATGCAAGAAGAAATCAACAATTGGGTGATCTGTCGATATATGCTGAGGTCCCCGAGTTCAAATTCCTCTTTTGTCAAGAGGAACTTGAAAGGTTTTCTTGAGAGAAACAAAAAGAAATATTACATGTTGTTTGTTAGTAACTCAGCTCAGCAGGGATGTCAGCAGGTGACTAGTACATAAGCTAATTCCACAGATAGGAATTCCATAGGTACAGAGAAGCAAAATAGTCGATGAATAGGCTGATATATTGACTGAAGCTACTAACCTCACTTGGCTGTACCATGTTCATTACATAGGAACATTGAAAACCAAAATACCATTTCTGTATCAAAATAAATCTCTCCCCAAATATTCAGTGCATGCTTATTTTAAATAGAGTAGGTCCTTTAAAAGGAGAAGGTAACTGTGGAGACAAGTACTTTTAATGTAAACTAATTATCTCTTTATGTGTTCCACTTTTTAAGCACTTCTTTTTACTTTCAGAGAAATCAGCATCTGAAGGGCTCTTCTCTTTGGAACTGAACACACATCATAATGATGGAGATTCACTCAGGTTGCATTAGACAAGGAAACAATCTTCATGGAGCACATCTGATACTCGAGTTCTGACGAGAGCAAAAACAATCAATTTTCAGACAGATCTGAAGCAGCCTTTTATATTTTGTTCTGGATGAAGTTAAGTTTGAGAAACCCAAGGTTCTTATCAATGCCCAGTTTTGGCACACAACAGATATGATTCAGGGATATCATCTACACAGCAATTTCTGTCAAATCTGTTTTAAACAGAAATGTATAAGGGGGAAAATAATTTAAAGCAACCATTTTTATTTCTTCTATTTTACACAAATTATTCATTAGAACTTTTCAATTAATTTAGCGACTATAACAGTGGCCATTTGTGTATTTTGCAGTCTGAAAAGAAATTATTCTATTGAGTGGTTGTGTGAGTTGATCAAGATAAAATTAATGGGCTGGATCTTGCTGGAAAAATAACGGTATGTTAACAACGCATGTCCTATTACTGCAAAAAACGGCCAGCAATTCCAGGGAATAAAGAGAAATGCTGCGAGTTCCGAATTTCAGAGCTTAATCAATTCATGCGCTCTCTTAGCACCTGTTATTTTTAAAGAATTTTCTGGCTCAGTCCACTAAAAGAACGATCAAATCGCCACTGAAAAGTCTGGACTTGAATTTAAGTAGTGCAAGTATCCCTTCAAAGACATGACAATTGTTAATGTAAAGCCAATCGGCCTTACTAGTCAAGAAATTGCATAATTTAAACTTCACCCTTATTCCTGCATGTAGTAAATTGGGGCTAGAGATTTTAAGAATGTTAACATTTTTCTTACTTTAACTATTTCTTTCTCTCTGAAACCAAAAATCCTTTCCCTCACTTTATTTCTCACTGCACCTAATTTAGTTCTAATTCACCTGCTTTCTCCTTATGTTCACTGTGTCTTTTTAAAAGCTTAAATCTCATCTAGGTGGTGCACTGTGAAGAGACACTGGAGCTAATATTTCAAGTCTGGGTGATCCTTCAGAGGATGTCCAGGATTATAACTGGCTGCCACGTGGTGTACAACATAGTACTGCAAAGGGGAGAAGAAAGGCCAATCAAGGTCATGGAAGGGTTGCGAATGTCCTCAGATGAAGATCGTGGAAGGGAGGAGGGCAAAAATCTCATGGTAGCTCTCCCAGATGCCAAAGTCATACAGTGATGTGCCAGGGCTGTCAGGGCAACATGACATTCAATCATTTTGACTGAGTGATACACCTGCTTGACTATCATTTCCTCATCTGAAAGAATTGCCTGCTCCAATTGTCGGTACCCACTTCAGCCAGCCTCCACCCAGAGTTACCGTTATATACGTTCTTTACCCTCTAGAAGGCCAAGGGGAGTGGACCATTCTCACATGGGATGCAAAAAAGCCACTACCACAACCCCAACCCCCTCCACTCCTGGATATTGGGTTTGAATTGACACTCAAGACAATGAAGCTATCATGAGCCATCTGTTTGCTTCTTAGCCACAATGTCAAGCCTATAATTGTATGAGCAGCATATTAGCTGCTCTCACTCATTAGTGTGAGATCCCAACAAATGTACATAATTGTCAAGTAAAAGTATATTGTGATATTTGTATATATGCAAACAACTTAACAGTGCCACAGCACCTATGTCACCTTCTGCCCTTAGTATTTATTAGTTTTTCTCTGGCACCAATTACAACCCCCAAATCAGCAGCTGGTGAGCAAGAGGCTGCTGAGAGTGATGCTCCGCCACATCATTACACGTGGGACACATGTCCACCACACACACTAAATTTACATTCAGATTCTTTGTGGGACTTTACAGCCTAGCACGAGTGAGACTGGAAATTCCCGCTCAAGGTCAACAGAAATTTCCGTTGTCGGACCCTTGCCTGCTCCAATTCTGGGCGGTCGAGTTCCAGCACGTGTCACAGCTACAGACACGCAAGCAGACGTCATATTTAGGAACTGTACTCTTCTTCGTAAATTCCACCCTCTTTTTTCTAATTAGCAGCACTGACCAAGGACTAGTCATGGCCCCTATTAAATTTGTTAAGAACTGGTGCAAACTAGCCCAGTAAAGAAAATTTGGAGGTGTATAATATGGCCAGAACTGCCAGAATCTTGCAGTAGCCGAAGACCAATTTCTGCAAAAAGAAAATATAAATTCTGTAGCAGGGCTATCCAGCAAGTGCTGAAACATTAATTTTATATTATGAAAATGTATTTACTTGCTATTGAGAAACATACCATAAAAATAAACTATACTTACAATCATACATTAACTTAATCATTATTGCAATCAAGCATTAATGGCTTTTAAAGCTGTAAGTATCAGCAATTTTAATTTAAAAGCTCAAGCCACTTTTATAATAAAAAAGCTTTTTAATCACAAATCCCCTTACTCATGAAAAATAATTTAGAATCATATAAAATCCTATTAAACATGGCATTAAACTATTAACCAAGATGAAAGCAGTAAACTATTAAAAACTAACTTCTAACAAGAGATCAAAAGAAGTCCTTAAATTATCCATGGTTCACACTGAAGCCATTCTGAAGCAGAAAAGCTGTAATGAGAGGACCAGTGCAATGAAAGAACCAGTGCACATTAATTCCAACAGCAGCACTTCTAACCTTTTACAACCATAGAATCATACAGCGCAGAAGAGGCCCTTTGGCCCATCATGTTTGCACCAACACATTAGAGACATCTGAACTTTCATCTAATACCATCTGCCAGCACTGGCCCATAGCACTGAATGTTATGAGGTGCCAAGTATATATCCAAATACCCGCCTCCACAACCTTCCCAGGCAGAATGCATTGCAGTCAGACTGTCACCACCCTCTGGGTAAAAATGTTTTTCCTCACATCTCCCCAAACCTCCTGCCCCTCACCTTGAACCTATGTCCCCTTGTAACTCACCCTTCAACTAAGAGGAACAGCTGCTCCTGATCCATTCTGTCCATGTCTCTCATAATCTTGTTTACCCTTCTTAGGTCACCCCTTAATCTTCTCCGTGCTAAAGAAGACAACCCAAGCCTATCTAACCTCTCTTCATAACTTAAATGTTCCATCTGGTGGTGAATCTCTGGAATTCTCTGCCCGTTGAAGTGGTGGAGGCTACCTCGCTGAATATATTTAAGTCACGGGTAGATAGATTTCTGATAGGCAAGGGAATTAAGGGTTATGGGGAGAAAGCGGGAAAGTGGAACTGATCCACTTCAGATCAGCCATGATCTTATTGAATGGCAGGGCAGGCTCGAAGGGCTAGATGGTCTACTCCTGCTCCTATTTCTTATGTTCTTAGCCCAGGCAGCATCCTAGTAAATCTCCTCTGCACCCCCTCCTGTGCAATCACATCCTTCTGATAATGTGGTGACCAGAACTGCACACAGTACTCTAGCTGTGGCTTCACCAAAGTTCTATGCAACTCCAACATGACTTCCCTGTGTTTGTAATCTATGCCTAGATCGATAAAGGCATGTGTCCTCTATGCCTTTTTCGCCACCCTATAAATATGCCCTTCTGCTTTCAGAGATCTGTGAACAAACACACCAAGGTTCCTTTGTCCCACAGAACTTCCTAGTGTCCTACCATTCATTGAATACTTTGCTGTCAAATGACTCCTTCCAAAGTGTATCACCTCACACTTTTCAGGGTCAAATTCCACCTGCCACTTTTCTGCCCATTTGACCACCCCATATATATCTTCTTGTAGCCCAAGATACTCCGCCTCACTGTTAGCCACCCGTCCAATCTTTCAGGAAATACTCACCAGGGTAAAATTGCTGAGGTTGGAGACATGTTCTAAAAGGAAAACTGGTGGATTTTGACTTTTTTTTAAGGAAAAAAGGCAAGGGAAGCTGCAGATATCCAATCTGTTGTGTTTAACCAGAGAACTCCATTCTCTATGTTCACAGAGGAAAAGAGGAGTTCCAAAGAATTGGGTGGGGCCAAGTAACTTTCAAATGAGAGAAGTTCAACTATGGAATAAATGCCAAAAGTGTGTCTGTGTGTGTATTAGACGGTTGTGGCATGTGACTGTTGGCAATGGGAGATGGTTGCATTCTCTCTTGTTGGAGATGTTCATTGCACAGCACTTGTGTGATATGAATGTTACTTGCCACTTACCATCCCAGAGTTGAATACCATCCAGGTTTTATTGCATATGGACATGGACTGTTTCAGTATCTGAGTTGTCATAAAAGGTGCTGAACACTGTGCAGCCAGTGAACATCCCTAATTCAGACCTTAAATGATGGAAGAAAAATCCTTGATGATATGACTGTAGATGTTTGGGTCTAGGACAGTGTCCTGAGGAACTTTTGCCAATGTGTTCTGGGACTTTGATGATTGACTGACATCCACAACCATTTTTTTTGTGCTAGGTATGACTTTCTCTGCACCCATTCCTGTGTTGTCTTCTCCCACTCCCCCACAACCGATCCCCTCCCCCAATTACTGATTCCAATTTACTTCATTCTTGCTAGGATTCCTTGATGCCACACACCATCAAATGCTGCCTTGATATCAAGGGTAGTGACTCTCACCTCTCCTCTTGAGTTCAGTTCTTTTGTCAATGTCTGGATAGAAGTTGTAATGAGGTCGAGAATTAGGGGACCTGGCAGAACCCAAACTAAGTACCAGTGAGCAGGTCAGTGCTGTGTGTTGCTTGATGCAATGTTGACGACACCTTCCATTACTTTGCGAATGATCGGGAGTAGAATGATGGGGTGTGATAATTTGTTGGCTAAGAAAATTCTTTGTATACCAGCAACAGTAGACAAAAATATTACGGCAGTTGAAAGGAGAAACCTGTAATGAGGGCTGTTGAAAGTACTGCAGGAAATGAGGCAAGAACCAGCAGTTAACATAACACATGGTAATGCATTAAATCAACAATAACTTTAATGGTGAAAACATGGAACTTGCTGCCCAATGAAGTAGTTTTGATGCATTCAGCACAGGCTTATTGCATAAATTGATCAGAAGAGAATAGTGAAGCAAAGGGACAGAACGTGGAGGGCAAATTACCTATAAAGTACATGCACCACAACATGGCCGTTATAATTGCAAGTTTTGATAATAAATTGTGCGTGTGTTATTAAGGAAAAGGTAAAAACAAGTAACATCACTTTCATACAAAGTTACAAGGAATGGTTTGTAACTCAGGCAAGTAGCCATAATATTAACCTGTTAGTTAGGAAGACAAAAAGGGGTCACAAAATGTCCTTGACAGATAGGATTAAAGAGAATCCCAAAGTATTTTATACATATATTGGGAACAAAAAGGTATCTAGAGAAAGAGTTGGTCCACTCAAGGACAAAGGAGGGAAATTATACATAGAACCAAAGGAAGCGGGTGAGATCCTTAATGAGTACTTTGCATCAGTATTCACAAAGAGGGACATGTTGATTGGTGGTGTCTCAAAGGGACATGCAAGCCGTTTAGAACAAGTCATCATTACGAGAGAGGAAGTGTTAGGTATATTAAAAAGCATTAAGGTACACAAATCCCCAGAATGGCACCATCCCAGATTTATTGAGGAAAACAAGAAATGAAATTGCTGGACCTTTAATAGAAATCTTGGTTTCCTCATTGGAACCTCACCTGTGGCCAGAGGATTGGAAGATAGCCAATGTTGTCCCATTATTTAAGAAGGGTAGCAAGGATGACCCAGGTAATTATAGGCCAATTAGCTTGAGGTCAGTGATACTGAAATTGTTGGAGAAAATTCTTAGAGATAGTGTTAATACACATTTGGAACTGAATGATCTTGGTAGTGACAGAAAGCACGGTTTTGTACGAGGGAAGTTATGTCTCACTAATTTGAGTTTTTTGAGGTGGTGACAAAAATGGTTGATGAGGGAAGGGCTGTGGGTGTTGTTTACATGGACTTTAGGAAAGCATGGCAGGCTGGTGCAAAAGATTAAATTACATGGGGCTCAGGGGTGAACTAACTAGACGGATTCAGAACTGGCTTGGCCATAGAAGACAGAGGGTAGTGGTGGAAGGGTGTTTTTCTGAATGGAGGTTTGTAAACAGTGGTGTTCCGCAGGGATCAGTGCTGGGTCCTCTACTGTCTGTAATATATATATATGACTTGGAAGAAAATGTAGCTGGTCTGATTAGCAAGTTTGCGGATGACACTAAGATTGCTGGAGTTGCGGATAGTGATGAAGATTGTCAGTGAATACAACAGGATATAGATAGGTTGAAAAATTGAGCAGAGAAATCGTGGATGGAATTTAATCCAGACAAATGCGAGGTGATGCATTTTGTTAGATCCAATTCAGGTGGGAGCTATAAAATAAATGGCAGACTCATCAGGAGCATAGACACACAGAGATCTGGATGTGCAGGTCTCAGTTCCTTAAAAGTGGCAGCACAAGTGGCATGCTTGCCTTTATCGGATGGGGCGAACATAAGAACATAACAAATAGCAGCAGGAGTAGGCCATCTAGCTCTTCGAGCCTGCTCCCCCATTCAATAAGATCATGCTGATCTGAAGCGGATAAAAGTTGGAAAATTATGTTACAGTTACATAAAACATTGGTTAGGGCATATTTGTGTCCAATTCTGGTCACCACACTACCAGAAGGACGTAGAGACTTCAGAGAGAGTGCAGATAAGGTTTACCAGGAGGTTGCCTGGTACGGAGGGTATTAGCTATGAGGACAGATTGAATAAGCTGGGATTGTTCTCCTTGGAAAGACGGAGGCTGAGGGGTTACCTGATAGAAGTTTATAAAATTATGAGGGGTATAGATTGGGTGAACAGTTGGAAGCTTTTTCCCTAAGGCAGAAATGACAATTTAGACCATAAGGATTAGTCCACTCGGCCCATCTGCCATTCAATCACAGCTGATATTTTTCTGACTTTTCTCCATAACCCCTGATTCCCTTATTAATTAAGAACCTATCTATCTTGGTTTTAAAGATACTCAATGACCTTTGTAATTTCAAGGGGGTAGAGGTTCAGTGGAGGTGTGCAGGGGAAATTTTTTTACATAGAGGGTGGCAGTGGCCTGGAATGCACTGCCAAGTGAGGGTGATTGGGGCAGATACCTTAGCAACATTTAAGATCTGGATAGATACATGAACAGATGGGGAATAGAGGGCTACAAGTGGTTGTTCTAAATAGGACAACATAGCAGGCGTGGAGGGCCAAAGGGCTGTTCCTATGCTGCACTGCTCTTTGTTCTTTTATTCAGATATTCCACAATTTTATCCCACATACGAAACACAGAACAATCATCATCATGTCAAATCCTACAGTGAAGATTTCAAGTTTATATATTAAAAATAAACCAAACATCATGTTGAAATACTGTAAATTAACTATTTAAATTAACTGTACAACTCCACTGTAAATACCACCATTCAACCGCCGATCTAGTGGTCAGGATCATATGCTGCTGCTCATTTATAGCTGCCATTACAATTTCATTAAATTGATTGCAGTTTTTAAGCTATATATATTGGCTTTGATAACTTCAGACTGGAATATACTATTTGCACATATAATTTTGGGACACTGAGTTTTTGTGCCATTACCTTTGCTGCTCTTGCCAAGATATTTTGGGGCTGTTTTTTTCTCAGCACCGGACAGTTGCAGAGCTAGCACAGGACACCTGATGTGTAGCATGCTAGAATTTGACATTAGCTTGATCCAGTTGTACCCCTGGCTCAGGTCTGTCTCCAGCAGTGTCTTGTACTGGCAACTGAGTGATGGGGTATGGCCAGAGAAGTGTAAGCCTTTTATACCTGTGACCATGGCCACCAAAGGCTTACACTTCTCAGGACATTCTTGCAAATGGAATATAGAAATCATCCAACACTGATAGATCCAACAAAAGAAGGTCATTTACCTATTGGCCCTTCTGCATTTTGCCTCAAGGCTCCCTCAGAACCTCTAAATAGAGAGGCTTCTGGCACAGAAACCACTGCCAGCTTTTTGGGCCCCCTTTAGAAATGGGAGCCTGGATACAATCACAGGAAATGAATGTGGGAGGGTTATAAACAGTCTTATACTCATCATTATGGTATTGCCTGTAATTACTGCAAATATAAGCTCTGCACTTTCCCTCATAAGCCCTAAAAATCTTGGGACAATTTAAATGGGCAGAGAATTGGTATACTAGTTCTGCAATTTCTTTTGTGCCAAGGATTATGCTCTCACTGGATACTAACAACAGGGAAATGGAAAATTTAACTCAACAAAATATAGTTCCAAGGTTATATATTAAAAAAAAGGCTGAAACTCACTATGCCAAATTAGTGCAGCTTTTCAATGCAGAATAGAGGCTTGAGTTCTAAACTTGGCTTTAATTGACAGCGAATTTGGCTACTCAAATTGACAAGTTGAGCATCAAGTTCTGCATTCATTATTTTATTAATTCATATTTTAAAGTTTTATTAAATAGAGATATATGCAACTTCAACTATTGTACCTTGTCTCACATGGGAAGCTCTGGTAAAAAATTAATTTTAAAAAGGTTCCTCCCTCACTCACATCTTTGGATGATTCTTAGATTTGATTACCTGTTCAAGTGTGCCACATTAAAACAAGCCTGTAGATAGATTAATTGGATGGAATGTGCCTAACTGTGGAGGAATTTTTACACATAAGTATATAACAAAGGAAAAATTTAATCTCAAGTAAAGAAGTTTCTAAACCCCTCTGGCAATATTTCTCCCAAATATGTAGGTTTGGGAACAGAGAGGAATACTAGACCTGGAAATGAGGCACAACAGATGTAAAACACCAGTGACAAAGAATGCATCTTGTAATACTTGTGTGAATTGGTCAGGAGGTATTGTTTGTACTGTTCCATAGCCTTTTTCTCACACCAACATAAAATGGGATTTACCGGCATTTACACTGATCCAGTATGTTTAATTTTGAGATTATTAGGCTGTGTAGATGGTTAATACAATTTTGTTGGTTGACGTGTCCTGATTATCTTGTGTAATAAAGCTTTTGTTAGTAGTGGTCATCTTCATCATCCTCAATACCTTAATTGTTGGAATGCAACACAGTTCATTCTTCTATTGACAGAGACCCTGTTACACGCCCATTTCCCATGCATCCAGAAAAACACTTCACAAACTACGCAAAAAAAAGATACAAACTGAAATAAATACAAACCAGAAATAGGAATGGTCACTAAAAAAAAAAATTTCAAAACAACATGGAACTGTTGCAAAATAGAAGTGAGAAGAGTATGGTTAGTTTTGGAGCCACTTAATCTTAAAGACATAATGAGATGTTGCAGTATTTTAAGACAAGTTTCAGCAGGCAAACATTAAGCAATTTTTTTAGATTAACTGTCTAAAATGTAGTCTTCAAGGTATATTTAAAAATAATTAATCTAAGAATTTTTAAAATAATTTTATAACTTTGAATGGCTTACATTGAAGAACATAATCATCACTTCTCTGCAAACAGCTGATTGCAACTAATGTATATTTATCTACAGGACACTTCAGTTAAATAGACAGTTGTCTGCGAAGAGGCATCAATTATATTCCCTAGGGGTGCTGATAAGGTTGCAAATGCAGAATTAATGAGTGAATCAGGTAGAGTAACTGTAGATTTAGTGATAAGTAATGGAACATTGAATTGATCCATTGAACGTAGTCATTTGGTGTAAGGCGTGATGGAACCAAGATCTTCTGACTAAGTGTAACATTTGACAGTACTGTGTTCCTTGGTGTGCATGAATTTGCTTGTCATGTACACATTCTTTTAAAACTCACTACAAATATTGACAAGTGATTAATGAACAGAAATGCTAAAAGCATAAAACTTCAGTACAGTAAGAACTTTCTCCTTGTAAGGCTGCTGGAAATTTGCCATGAAAATATTCACTGAAATGATCAATTTGTCACTTATGCCACAAACCTGGTCAGTACATGACATTTCTTCTGTATATTTGGACTATTATGTAGCTCTATTGGCAAATCTTGCTTGGTTACTTTTTGTATCATTCTAAGATAACGTACGATACTTAATTCTCATGTCCAAATTCAGCTATTTAAAAAAAAACTCCACATTTTAACAAGATCTTCTGTCAGTAACTAATATTGTATAAAGAGAAATGTTGACAATTTGTGTGAATTCTAACGTAAAGAATCTGTAAGGATTTGTCTCCCTTGGGACACTATGCTTGGTGGTTTATAATACAAGTATCACTTGCTAAAATGATACAATACTGTAAATTAATCATTTTACTTTAAAGCTAGTTTTCATCCCTCCTTCACTGCTCCACCTTGTCAAACTGTACCAAGGCAAGATTGATTACCATGTAATTTGGTTAACATCACTGCATAAAAGATATATACACCAGCTTTGTTCAAAATAAACTACAAATGCAGGAATAATGCAACCTCCAATCACACTCAATGTTTCAAACCTATAGTATGTTAATATAATTAGATATCTACTGTGCATAATAGCATCTATAAATAAAGGTTATTTTCGTACAAATAGAAAGCTACATATACAGGCACCAGGATATCTTTTAAGGTAAATAATTGGAAATCTAATGGCTATCAGTAACTGCTTACACAATGGCATTCCTCACGCCTATGATACTTCTGTTTTTACACATTTCCTGTTCTGCTAACTGAATCAACCTTGCAGGGTGGCTAGTTTCAGGTAAATTGATACACCTGATTCCCATATTTCATAATTAAATTCTCAGACTGTACACTAATTCAAAAGCAAGTCACCATTATTCACAACTATGGAAATAACTCCTAAACATCTTATTTTAGTAAACCATAGACTGTATCTTGTGATAAAAAGTTAGTTTTTTTGGATTAATTAGCATTTTTAAAAGTGTTATTTTTAGTAACTATCACATCAGAAACAATGACTTTGTGAGTGTCCAGATAGCCTTATAGAACAATATGCCATTGAGCCAACAAAGGTTTTTGCCATATTAGATTGAACAATGAGTTATGGGGCACATTTTGTTAACTGTCAACTGTTAGATAGTGCATGACCATTTATCTAATAGTAATTATATTATTGGGTTATTATAGTGCTTGAAACTGAGAAATGTGTAAGATCTACTAAATTTCTATTTGACTTCAAATGTTAACTCTTGTTTTTCTCTCCATTGATGTTGCTAAATCTATGGATTATCTCCACAGATGGGACCAGACCTGCTAAGTATTTCCTTTGTTTCTTTTTCAGATTTCCAGCATCTGCAGTATTTTTGTTTTACTGAAGTTCTAGATTTAAGTACGGCCATCAAGGACAGGTGTCTCACTGAAACACACATTTCTCACTGGGCTTGACAGAGTAAATGCTGGAAGAGTGGGGTAGGGAACGTGGATGTCTAGCACAGGGGGACAAATGTGGGCACATCTGTTAATGGGCAAAATGACAGAAATTCAGTAGGAAGTATTCAAAAGATAATGTGGATGTGACACAGAAACAGTTCATTTCCCTATAGGACACGGGTGGCATGAGGCATAGTGGTTAGCATTGCTATCTCAGAGTGCCAGGGACCTGGCTTCAATTCTTGCCTCAGATGACAGTCTGTGGAGTTTGAGTTCTCTCCCCGTGTCTGCGTGGGTTTCCTCCGGGTGCTCCGGTTTCCTTCCACAGTCCAAAAATGTGCAGGTTAGGTTGACTGGCCATGCTAAATTGCCCATTGGTGTCAGGGGTATTAGCAGAGTAAATATGTGGGATTATTGTCAGGGCAGTTCAATGGGTTGAATGGCTTCCTTCTGAGCTGTAAGGATTCTCTGATTCTATGACAGCAGTTCTCAAATAACACAGTGATGGGTTGGAAAGATACAATGTGCAGCAATGGGTGACAAAACAGTTGGTAAAGTTTAAAAAAAGGCATATAAAAAGAAACTTGCAAGGATGTCAAAATCAATGTAAGATTTTCATACTTATATTAGGAAAAAGGAATAATGTGGGCCACTTGAAAATTGATGATGGTAATATTGTCAATGGAAAGAAGTCAAATAATTACTTTGTGTCAATATTTACAATTGAAGAATAAGTGCCAGACACACCAAGAAAAGTGTACTGAATCAGGGATGGGACTGTATTTTTGGTATCTGCTTGGGGTGGAAATGGGGTGGTGAAGGATGCAGTTCCCAGAACAGGCATGTTTCACATCACAGTGAGAAGGCAGATCTGAGACCTAGCCCGATTTATTTTGAAGGCCAATTACCATTGTTAAGGAAGTCACTGGGCTTAAAGGATAGGTAATGTTTTTCATGGGGACCAGTATGTGCTGTTTAGGGCAAACCAGCTGAATGAAGCAGAACACACAGTGGGCTGCGTGAAAGGGTGATCAGGGATTCAGCCATTAGGAAACAGATGTCACAGGCTCAAATTAAGTGGGAGAGAGAGTTAACAATAAATCAATGCAAGAGGGTCAACAAGCTCCTGAGCTCACAGGGATATAGGACGAAGGGAAAAGGTCGACAAACAGACAGCGCAAGCATATGAAGACAAGAAAGGCAGCTAGGCCCTTAGTTCTCCTGAGACATTCCAATTTGCATATAATATAATGCCTTGCAAGTATAACTTCAAGCATTCAAATGAAAGCACATGATGGTTGCCAAGATCTGTCTGAATCAGGCCCACACTTGAGC
Organism: Carcharhinus amblyrhynchos; assembly: GCF_965287045.1. Taxonomy (NCBI): domain Eukaryota; kingdom Metazoa; phylum Chordata; class Chondrichthyes; order Carcharhiniformes; family Carcharhinidae; genus Carcharhinus; species Carcharhinus amblyrhynchos. Next base: position 98,610,896 of record NC_137325.1, read on the forward strand.
AGTCCTGCCTCCTTCCCACATCTGCCGCTATTAAATGCTCACCAAATGCACCATCATGCCAATTAATCAGATACCGCCCCCCTCCCCACCGCTCCAAAAAAACTCGTGGTTGATGACTGTTGCTCTTACTATCATAAGCATAGGAAATACGCCATTCAGTCCTTCAAGCCTGCTCCACCACTCAATTAAATCATGGCTGGTCTTCTGTCTCAATACTATTTTCCTGCACTAGCTCCATATGCCTTGAGGGCTTTAATATCTAGAAATCTATCAATCTCTCTAATGAACATATTCAATTACTGAGTCTCCAAAGCGCCCTGGAATAAAGAATTCCAAAGATTCACCACCATCAGTGAAAGAATTCCTAGTAATCTCAGTCCGAGATTGCTTAACATCTTATTGAATCGGTGTCCCTTGGTTCTAGACACCCACAACTCGTCCTTCCTGCATTTACTCTGTCAGGCCCAGTAAGAAACGTGTGCACTTCAGTGAGACACCTCTCATTCATCTGAACACTAGACAGGCCCAGACTCCTCAATTGTTCCTCTTAGGACAATCCTGACATCCTAGGAATCTGTCTGGTGCATCGTGGCTGTACTCCCTTTTCGGCAAGTATACACTTCCTAGGGTAAGACCATCTAAATTGTACACAATGCTCCAGGGCAGTCTCACCAAGGTACTATACAATTGTGACAAGACATCTTTACTCCTATACTCAAATCCTCTTTCAACAAAGGGTAACGTATGCTTTCCTAATTGATTGCTGAACCAACATATTGGCTTTCAGTGACTTATGGACAAGGATATTCAGGTTTCTTCAGACATCAACTTCCCAATCTCTGGCCAGCTAAGAAATGCTCTGCATTTTTGATTTTTCCTACCTGAGTAGATAACTTCAAATTTTTCTACATTATATTCCACATGCTATGTTCTTGCCCACTCATTTAGCCTGTCTAAAACCCTTCTGCATCCTCCTCACAATTTACGTCCCACCTGGTTGGAAAAATCAGATAGGATTCTCTGGTCAAACCAGCAGACAACGGAGGGGCCATCGTCATACTGAACAGAACGGATTACTGTAAAGAAGTGTACTGACAACTAAACAATGAGGAACACTACAGACAGTTACCCACAGATCCAACCAAAGAACACACTCGTCAACTCAACAATCTGATCAAGACCTTTGATCCGGACCTTCAGAGCACCCTCCGTGCTCTCATTCCACGTACTCGCCGCATTGGAGATCTCTACTGCCTCCCAAAGATACACAAGGCAAACACACCTGGCCGTCCCATTGTGTCGGGCAATGGGACTCTGTGTGAGAACCTCTTCGGCTACGTCGAGGGCATCCTGAAACCCATTGTACAAAGAACCCCCAGCTTTTGTCGTGACACTACGGACTTCCTACTGAAACTCAGCACACATTGAGCAGTTGAACCAGGGATACTCCTTGTCACAATGGATGTTTTGGCGTTCTACATCAACATCCCCCACAACAATGGCATTGCTGCGACTGCCTCAGTATTCAATGCTGACAACTGCTAGTTTCCAGATGCAATTTTACAACTCATCCGCTTTATCCTGGACCACAATGTCTTCACCTTCAACACAAGTTTTTCATCCAGACACACGGAACAGCCATGGGGACCAAATTTGCACCTCAGTATGCCAACATCTTCACGCACAGGTTCGAACAAGACTTCTTCACTGCACAGAATCTTCAACCGATGCTATACACTAGATACATCGATGACATTTTCTTCCTTTGGCCTCATGGTGAGCAATCACTGAAACAAATTCCACCCCACCATCAGACTCACAATGGACTATTCCCCAGAATCAGTTGCATTCTTGGACGCATGCATCTCCATTAAGGACGGTCACCTCAGCACCTCACTGTACCGCAAGCCCACAGACAATCTCACAATGCTCCACTTCTCCAGCTTCCACCCTAAACATGTTAAAGAAGCCATTCCCTATGGACAAGCCCTCCGTATACACAGGATTTGCTCAGATGAGGAGGATCGTGACACGTCCAGACGCTGAAAGATGCCCTCTTAAGAAGAGGATATGGCGCTCGACTCATAGATCGACAGTTCCGATGCGCCACAGCGAAAAACCGCACCGATCTCCTCAGAAGACAAACACGGGACACAGTGGACAGAGTACCCTTCGTCGTCCAGTACTTCCCCGGAGCAGAGAAGCTACGATATCTTCTCCGGAGTCTTCAACATATCATTGATGAAGACGAACATCTCGCCAGGGCCATCCCCACACCCCCACTTCTTGCCTTCAGACAACCACACAACCTCAAACAGACCATTGTTCGCAGCAAACTACCCAGTCTTCAGGAGAACAGTGACCACAACACCACACAACCTTGCCACAGCAACCTCTGCAAGACATGCCGGATCATCAACATGGATACCATCATCACACATGAGAATACCATCCACCAGGTATACGGTAAATACTCTTGCAACTCGGCCAACATTGTCTACCTGATACGTTGCAAGAAAGGATGTCCCGAAGCATGGTACACTGGGGAGACCATGCAGACGCTACGACAACGAATGAATGAACATCGCTCGACAATCACCAGGCAAGAGCGTTCCCTTCCTGTTGGCGAACACTTCAGTGGTCACGGGCATTCAGCCTCTGACCTTCGGGTAAGCGTTCTCCAAGGCGGCCTTCACGACACACGACAGCGCACAGTCGCTGAGCAGAGACTGATAGCCAAGTTCCACACACATGAGGACGGTCTCAACAGGGATCTTGGGTTCATGTCGCACTATCTGTAACCCCCAACACTTGCCTGGGTTTGCAAAACCTCACTCACTATGCTGTCTGGAGACAATACACATCTCTTTAACCTGTGATCAGTGCTCCTTCCACACACATTGTCAGCCACTTTAGGACTTGAACAGCAGGTTAGGTGTAAAGATTCGCATTCTAATCAGTAATCTCTAAACTGTCTGTGCTTTATATGCTCTGTCCGAGGCCAGAACTCTCCATTCACCTGACGAAGAGGGAAACCTCGAAAGCTTGTGCGTTTACTATCAAATAAATCGGTTGGACTAAAACCTGGTGTTGTCAGACTTTTTACTGTATTCACACAAGCAGGATTATCTAGTCTCACTGCAGTGAACAGAATTTTGACTGAGCTCTAAATTCTTCTTCTTCGCTAGCAGTGGCGGTGGGGCGTGAACCAGAGAACTCCAGCCATTACTTTTGGCTCCCACATCAAAATCACTGATATAGATTGTAAATGGCTGGGACACAAGCACTAAACCTTGCAGTACCTCACGAGTCACAGCCTGCCAAGCAGAGAATTACCCATTTAATCATAGTCTCTTTTTTTATGTCCTATAGCTAATTCCGAATCCATGACAGTATATTACCCTCAATCTCCTGAATCCAGGTTGCTTATTAACCTTGTGCGTAGGTCATAGCAAAAGTCTTCTGAAGATCTAAGTACACCATATCCACTGGTTCCCTTTCATCTATTCTGCTAGTTACATCCTCAAAAAATTTCAACAGATTTGTCAAACATGATTTCCCTTTCATAAATTCATGTTGACTCTGCCCAATCCTACTGTTAATTTCTAAGTGTCTAGTTATCCGCATGCTTTACAATAAATTCTAGCATTTTCCCTCCTCAGTCGGGTTAACAGATCTGTCGTTCTCCATTTTTTCTCAGCCCTCCTTTCCCAAATAGTTGGGTCACATTTGCTTTCTTCCAAAGTTTAGTCTATAGAATTTCGCATCCACTACCTTTACAGTCACCTCTTTCAACACTCAGGGTGTAGATGATCAAGTCCAGGGATTTATCAATTTTCAGTCCCACTAATTTCTCCAGTACTGCTTTTTTTTAAACAATTTCTTGCAGTTCTTTACATGCACTGGTCCCTTGGTTCTCTAATATTTCATTGAGGTTTTGAATCTTCCTCCGAGAAAACAGATACAAAGTATGTATTTAGTTTCTCTGCCATTTTCTTATTCCACATTATAAATTCTTGTTCCTCTGCCGGTAATGGACCCACATTTGTCTTTGCTAAACTTATCCTTTTTACATATCTATAGAAGCTTTTACAGTCCATTTTTATATTTATTGTTGTCAACATTTTCATGTTCCATTTCCCTTTCACTATTAGTTTCTTTGTCGTCTTTTGCTGAACTCTAAAATGTACCCAATCATGTTATAAGCCTTTTCCTGTGAGCCACTGCAATCTTTAAATTCTCCTGTTAGCAACAGATCACTTTTGCAGTTTGATTTCTGTACCTCAGGATGTATATTTCTGGTAAACTATTTATTATTTCTTTAAATGCTAGCTATTGCCTGTCTATTGTCATACATTTTAATGCAGTTTCCTAATCGACCACAGCCATCATACCTTGACAGTTTCCTTTGTTGAAATTTAACATCCTAGTTTTCAGATTGTACTACACAAGCAAAACAAAAGTAATAAAGAAACTAATAGCACTAAAAAAGTGACAGATTCTTGGGTCTCATTATTTTCCAACCCCGGGAAGGAAATGGGTGAGAACATTGCAGGTGTCTGAATTATAACCTTGCAAAGTTGTCAATTTGGGAACCTTTCCGCTAAGATTGGAAAACTCAGCTATTAAGAACATAAGAAATAGGAGCAGGAGTAGGCCATCTAGCCCTTCGAGCCTGCCCCGCCATTCAATAAGATCATGGCTGATCTGTCGTGGCTCAGTTCCACATTCCCGCCCTCTCCCCATAACCCTTAATCCCCTCGCTTATCAAAAGCCCATCAACCCGCGTCTTAAAAATATTTAGCGAGGCAGCCTCCACTACTTCAACGGGCAGAGAATTCCAGAGATTCACCACCCTTTGAGTGAAGAAGTTCCTCCTCAACTCCGTTCTAAACCGCCCCCCCCCTTTATCTTGAGGCTGTGCCCCCTAGTCCTACTGTCCTTTCTGAGCGGGAAGAGTCTCTCCACCTCTATCCTATCCATTCCATTCATCATCTTATACGTCTCACTGAGATCTCCCCTCATTCTTCTAAACTCTAACGAGTACAAGCCTAGTTTACTCAGCCTCTCCTCATAGCTCAACCCCCTCAACTCCGGCATCAGCCTAGTAAACCTCCTCTGCACTCCCTCCACGGCCAAAATATCCTTGCGTAAGTACGGCGCCCAAAACTGCACACAGTACTCCAGCTGCGGCCTCACCAATGCCCTATACAGCTGCAGCAAGACCTCCCTACTTTTATATTCAATCCCCCTCGCTATGAAGGCCAGCATCCCATTCGCCTTCCTGACCACCTGCTGCACCTGCAGGCTGGGTTTTTGCGACTCATGCACAAGGACCCCGAGGTCCCTCTGCACCGTCGCCTGCTTCAGTTTTTCGCCACGCAAGTAATAGTCCTTCCTACCATTATTCCTACCAAAGTGGACCACCTCGCACTTGGCAACATTAAATTCCATTTGCCAGTTCCTGGCCCATTCGCCCAGCCTATCTAGATCCTTCTGCAGACTCTCCACACCCTCCGCGCAATTTGCCGTTCCACCAATCTTGGTGTCATCAGCAAATTTCGACACCATACACTCGGTTCCCTCCTCCAGATCATCTATATAAAAGTAAGTTGACAGTGGGAAACCATGGGATTTCAAATCAGTCAGTCTAACATTTGTTGTCAGGAAATTACTAGGTTCAATTAAAATAGGGTGACTAAACACCTTGACGATTTTCAACTGACCAGATTGAGCCAACATGGACTGTAAAGAGTAAGTCGTGTCTGATAAGCTCAATGGAACTTTTTTGAAAAGATAACTCAGGTAGTAGTCAAGGCAATGTCCACAAATATTATTATGTGCTTCCTAAAAGGGTGGAGGTGGGGGTCATCAAGTAGTACATAACATTAAAATGCCATTAACATTTTAAGTACTAAAAATAATTAAAGTGGCAAATTAATAGCAGGCTGACCTTTACACCTAGGAAACAAGAGTAAAGGCATAATGGTAATCAGTCAACTACACAAAGCCCTGGTTAAACTATACCTGGAACTCTATGAGTAGGTCTGGTCACCACACCTCAGTAAGGGTATACTGGCCCTGAGAAAGTGTAGCATACATTTACTGGAATAATACCTGGACCCAGAGGGTTAAATTACAGGGAGAGATTGCACAAACTAAGGTTGTATTCCCTGGAAATTAGATGGTAAGTGGGGGTGATTTGATTAAACTTTTCAAGAAATTCTTGTGGTATCTAGGACTAAGGAGACGTTCTAAAAATTAAAATCAGACTTTGAGAGAGTGAAATGAGGAAACACTTCTACAAGCAAAGGTGGTTGAAGTTTGAAATTCTCTTTTGCAAATGGCATCTGATGCTGATCAAGTATAGACTAACAAACTCATGGGAGGAACATAGGACACTATGTTCCTAACTATGTGGTTCTTTGAAATCCATCCGTTTTAGACATTTACTGCCATAATTTTAAATAGAGATTCAAGCATAAGATCTCGGTTGATTTTGAGTGCTTCACTGATGGATTGCTGCACTGTCAATGCTGTCATTAATAAAGACCTTATATCCTCACCATATAATGGTGTATGGAAGATGCCACAAATCAATGAAGAAAAGGACAATTTTCCTGTTGTATTAAACAACATTTATCCTTCAACCAATATTCAAAACAGATTATCTGGTAATTATTCAATTGCCATTTGTTGGCCCTTGCAGTGCACAAATAATCATGCAATTCCCTACATTTTAACAGTGACTACACTGCAAAAGTACATCATTGGCTGGAAATTGCTTTTGGAGATTCTAAGAACGTGAAAGAGAAAATATGAACTTAACAGTACTTCTCTACACAGGGGAGAAGCACTGTGTCCACTCTATGGAAATGATTAATAATTTTAAAGATCTTTTATTAGCTCACTCTTCAAGAGCAAAAAGATCCAAGGCTGTTTTTCGTCCTTTACTGATAACCTCACAGTTCCGGTATCATCTTTGTAAATTTATTTTTGCACATATATCTTTTTCATAATACGGGTATCAGAACGGTTGCTGCACTGCGGGTGCAGTCTATCTGAAGGTCGACAGAGGTTTTGCTAAACAACTTACTTTTCATTTCTATCTCTCCAAAAATAAACCCTAGGGTGTGGCTGGCTTTGGTTATGGCTTAACTTACCTATGTTGCAACTTTTGGTGATCTTTGCAGTTGTACACTCAGATTCCTTTGCTTCTCTACCACACATTGATTGTAATTTTCTTAATATTTTTAGAATAATTGTAGTATTTAATATAGTAATATATTTGGTAATTTTCCTTGCCAAAATATAACACATCCACATTGAAATTCATTTGTCAATTAAATGTTCATTTTGCAAGTTTGTAAATGTCTTCTTGCAAGTTATTGCCAGCCAGTTCAGTGTTAACTACCCCAACTGATTAGTGTCGTTTGCAAGTTTAGGAATTCCAAAGTCAAAATCATTAACAGAAATTGTGAACTGCAATGGTTCAAACATTGATCCATTTGGAACTTCACTTTCCACCTCCTACCTCCCTTAGTTTCTGCTATCTGTCTTACAGCCAGGTAGCTACCCATCCTGCTACTTGTCTCCTAATTCTGAATGCTCTGAGGTTAACTATTAATCTATTATGTGCCATCTTACTGAAAATTTTTTGGGAATCTAGATAAATTACATCTACATTTGTATTACCTCAGTCTATTCTCTGTTATCTTGCCAAAGAATTTAAGGAGACTGATCGGGCAAAGCCTTCTCTTTTGAAATCCATGCTTACTACTTGTTATTATATTTTTGGTTTCCAAATATTTTCCTACTTAGTAATTCTATTATTTTTCTTATCATCAATGTTAAACCAAATGGTCTGTGGTTCCCTGGGAGATTTTATCATCTACCTTAAAATTACTTACAACAGTAAATATGTACCAATTCTTTGACATTATATTTTTATAACAAATTATTAAACGTGGATAATAGACCCTTTGCTATCTCCCCCCGGTTTCCTTTAAAATTAGCCGTTCCTTCCTTTGAATCTAACGTACAAGTATAAAATATTGTAAGTCAATAATACCTTAGCTTGTCTACTATGACACTAGCATGCTATATAGAAAGATATCTGCATTTTGACAATTTCGTGTTTCAAATTTTCAATATTCTAAATGCATTTTACATCCCATTTCCTATCTTTAATAACCTTAACAAGGTATTTGGGTGTATGGAACAGTAAGATAGTTCTAATACAAGATCAAGCATCATTTCAGAATAAATCAAAAAGCAACAACTTTTATTCCAATATTGTTTCAGAATAATATTATCCTAGGAACAATGTGATTATCTATTTTTTGTAGATGGAAAATATACCTGTAAGAGCTGTATTTTCCACTGTCCAATTCTGAAAGCATTTTTATTTGCTGGTTTTCATTATTCTCACCTATAGAGCACATAACAACACAAAATTAGTAAATGTCATAGTTTACAAAATGAAAAATAGTAGGATCAAAAGTAACTATTATATACTTGGCAAACCTCACAGAATCTTTGAGCTACTTAATTATAAACCAAGCATTTTTGACACTAATAAATAAGCTTAAAAAGATTTCAGGTCAGGTTTCCCCCCTGTGATTGTTGTTCAATGCCTCCAGAAAAATACATGGCGAACACTAACCATTATCTATTTGGGCTTGTCTGTGATGCCCCAGTTCAGATATTTTACACACCTATATGCCTGGACTTATACATGAAAGATAGCCACTTTGGTGATGTTGTGCAGGATTAATGATATCCATAAGATTATGCAACAGTCTGAGTTACTGTCATCAGGAAGGGAGAAAATAAAATGATCAGTTCTGATATAAAAGAACACAAAAATGCACTGCAATTGTTATTGTGAAAATCCCCTAGTCACCACACTCTGGCGTCTGTTCGGGTGCATTGAGGGAGAATTGAACATAGCCAACACATCCTTCAAACTGTGGGAGGAAACCAGAGCATCCGGAGGAAACCCACACAGACACGGGGAGAACATGCAAACTCTGCACAGATACTGACCGAAGCCAGGAATCGAACCCGGGTCTCTGGCGCTGTAAGGCAGCAGTGCTAACTAATGTGTCACCAGGATGCCAGTCTCCCTTTTAAATTGAGCATTGAGGTTGAATTAGTTTCAGTTTAGCAACAATTTGGGTGCAGAAGGTTGAAAGGAACCTGAAGGAGATTTTTAAAATCATAAAGTGATCTTATAGAGCAGTTACAGAGAGACTGGGCTTAATTTTCAATCCAACTGATGCCTGAATGATTTTTGGGACCCAATGTCACACTGCATCTCTGACACAATGCAATGCAATTTTCAAATTGAAATGCCCTAATTGGATTGGCAGCAAGTTCAGTGACCAATGAGTGGCACTGACCATTATCAAAAGGCAGGAGCTGCCTGAAAAGCACAAGTTAGAAAGGCAGACAGCAGCCAGGATGCAGCCTGTTACTGGCTGTCTTGTAGAAAAGAGGAGACAGCATTTACTACCTCACATAAGTGTATAAAAATGGCCAAATGAAAACTATTGCTTTCAACCTGACACAAAATTCCTCAGTGCCAAAAACTTCACTCAAAGAATAGGAATCACTTAATTTTTCTGCCTTTTTGATCACAACAGTCATGCCTGAACATGCACCAGACAGTTTGGGTTTGGTGAATTATGAATTGAATGCTGTCTTTTGGCCCATTAATAGGCCAATGTTTGGAAGCAAATGGATTCCTGATTATGCAACAGTCTGTTCCCCCTGCTTGTGCGTTCAAATTTCCAGCATGTCCCAGAGGGATATAGGTGACTGAAAATCACTGCCCTTATTTTCTCTCTGGTGGGGAAATAAGGATAAGAGATCACAATACTAAAAGTATTTGGGCCATTTAGGAATGAAATCAGGAAGCACTTCTGGAAGATCCTGTCAGTGGGAAGGGCCAGAAAATCCTGTCCAAAGTACAGAGGTAAAATGGTCTGAATGATCTACTTTTGATCCTATGTTCATACATTTCTAAAATGATTGCCATCAAATTCCAATTTAATTTACAATCTTGTGTTGACATCAGGTCAATGACCAAGCAAGATTATTCTTATACCATAGCTGATGATGTGGTCACCATAAAATATATTTCTTATTTTCTTGATTGCATAATAATTGAAAAAGCATTGAGATAACATGGCTTGATGTTACTGTATCAATTAAAATTTATATACAAGTTATTTTACTTGGCATATGAAATAAAAAAAGAAAACGCTGGAGATACTCAGCAGATCCTTCAGCAATAAAAACATTAACTCTTGCTCCAAAGATGCTGCCAAAGCTGTTGAGTATTTCCATAATTTTCTGTTTGTATTACAGATTTCTAACATCTGCAAGTATTTAGCATTTGTACACAGGCCTGTGATACAAAATCATGGGATATAATCTGGGTTTCAACTGTTATACTGAGTAACTTAATCATTGATAACGGAAGGTCAAATCAATTTTTCATGGGATGGAAATGTAGTTTTCATTGCACATCCTCATGATTTCCTTTAGAATTAAAATAAAACTTTATTAAGCAAATTATTTCTAACTGGCCATCCTAATGGCACTTTACGTCAACTTGTAGGAAGAAGATTATTGCATACTATAAACTGGCCAAGGGGGCTGAACTCCAGAGATGAGGTGAAAGTGAATGCTCTTGACATCAAGGTAGCATTGGACTGAGTGGCATCAAGGAATCCTAACAAAACTAAAGGTCAATGGGAACCAAGGGAAAACTCTCCATTGGTTTGAGTCATACTGAGCATAAAGGAAAACGATTGAGGTTGTTGTAGGTCTATCATCCCAGCCCTAGGGCACTGTTTATAATTCTCAAATCAGGAGTGTGATGGAGTATTTTTCACTTGCTGAGGTGAGTGCAGTTCCAACAATACTCAAAGAATTTGACAACGTCCAGGACCGTAGGTGTTCCTCAGGACAGCGTTAAAAGCATCTTCAGCTGTTTCACAATAAGGTCAGAAATGGGGATATTCACTCATGATTGCACAAAATTCAGCACCACTCACAACTCATCAGATACTGAAGCAGTCAATATGCAGCAAGACTGAGACAACATTCAAACTTGGGCTGATAAATGGCAAGTAACATTTGTGCCACACAAGTGCCAGGTAATGCTCATTTTCAACAACAGAGAATCGAATCACTTTCCTTTTAAATTTAAAGGCATTAATGTACCGAATTCCCACAATCAGCATCCTGGAGGTTATTATTGACCAGGAACTGAACTGGACCAGCCTCTAAAAACTATGGTTACAAAAGGAAGTCTGACACTGGAAACTCTGTGGTGAGTAAGTCACCTCCTGACTCCCCATATCCTGTCCACCATCTATAAGTTGTGCTGTAGTGTTCTATGTTTTAAGTCTCAAATCAGGAGTGTGAGGGAATATTTTTCACTTGCCGAGGTGAGTGCAGTCCCAACAATACTCAGGAAGTTCAACATCATCCAGGACAAAGTGCTCCACTTGATTTGCACTGATTCATCACCTTAGACATTCAATCCGTCCATCACTAACACATAGTAGCAACAGTGTGTACCATCTACAGGATACACTGCAGCAACTCGCCATGGTTCCATTGCCAGTGTAAGAAGTCTCACAACACTAGGTTGTCGCATTATGTCCATTGACAGCACCAATGAACTCTAACAGAGGGACAAGGCCAGAAGATGCATGGGAATATCATCACCTGCAAGTCCCCTTCCAAGTCACATATCATGTGACCAGGAATTAAATTGCTACTCTTTACTGTCTCTGGGTCAAAATCCTGGAAATTCCTTCCTAACAACACCGTGGGTGTACCTATACTACACTGTCAACTGCGCTTCCAAGAAGATGGCTCATCGCCATCTTTGCAAAGCAATTAGGGATGGCAATAAATGCTAGCCTAGCCAGTAACACCCATATCCTGTGAACAAATAAATTAAAAATTGTGGTCAGTTGGTTTCCAAAAGCTAGCATTGCACTAACAGTCATATTGCTTCCAAATTACTTATCTTCCAGTCCTATTTGATTTGTAAAGTCATGGAAGCAATATACAATATACTCTGTAGATCAGGTTCATACCTGCTGTGGGAAAATAGACAGGTTTCTCACTATTGTTTTAACTCTCCCTCAGACTTCTTGCAATTAAGTACGCTATAAAAACCAATATTGAAATAATTAAACATGATGAATGATATTCCATACATGTCCAAACTAGTAAAACTTACAGCCTATCTAGATCAAAAGAACCTGAATCTGATTGGCACTGTATCTAATGAATCAGTGATCAAAGATGTCATTCCATGTTGCTAACTTAATTGCGTGGTCGGCCTACCATTTAATTTTGATTCTTCACCAAGGTTTTCCCACATGAACTATGATTAACCAACCACTCAACAAATATAAGAGGAAGATAAATAGATACAGGGAACAATATGTTTTTAGGAGGTAGAAAGCAGGCCTCAAATTTAAGGGAGAGAAGCCCAATTGACAGTGCTATGAGGGAGAGGTCAAATCATTTCAACAGAATGTTCTTTAAATTACTAGAAAATAGTGAAAAGGGCATTCAGTGGGGCACGAATCTCCACCACAGTGTGTTAGCTCAATGTTATTACAATTACCCAGTTCTTTCCCAAGGCTTTTCCATGCCTAGTTAATGCTCTGTAACTATAAAGTTAAAAAAAATCATTTTATTAAAAGCTTCTATCTCAGTTAGGAGACTTCAAGCCAATCAACATGCAACAACCTGCTCTGAAAATGTGGCTTACACTTTGACAGCTGTGACAAATTCAGTCATACCAGCTGGGACGATTCACTGCCTTCAGAAAAAAAACAATGACATCATAAAACAAAGTCAATTTGCCTGTTCCTCAGGTTTTGCATTGTAAGAAATTCCAGAATCCAGTCCTGCATCTTCACCAAAAACTAATCGGTTCTCCTTTGGCCATAGCTATCTGTGCACCAGGTGTCATTGAAACCCATCTATTAGTTTTCAAATATATTGTTTGTGTATTTTATATATTGAAAATCTGAGGCTTGGGATGAAATGGCGGAATTGCGAGTGGAACAGGGGCTGAGATGGGGTGTCTTACTGGTTAAGCACCAATGTATGGGCAAAACAGTGGCCAATAATGCAGTGAGCCACTACTGCATCCAGCAAGATTGGTTGAGCACTTAAAATATAGATCTGGATACTACAATGTTATGTTTTGCCAATACCCATATGTATATATTATATGTGCACACACATATATCGTCATGACAATATAGGATCGTCAGCACCCCAGCTGCAAAGCTGAACACAATAATCGCTCTCTTTTCCGTGCATGGGCAAACAGAATTTAAGCAGAGATTAAGTGACTTAATGAACAATTTTGCTCTCAACTTGTTGACTGAATTCAACTCGAGTACTAAAATCTAATCTTGCGCTCAGAGCACTCTGAATAAAACAGTTCATCACAGCAATCAGTTACCAACATAAAGTTTTAGTGTTAGTGAGACACATAATTCTGCATTTTTTAAAATTGTTAAAAGTGCTGCTTCTGTTTAAATTAATACAAATTGCCTCCTTCTGTTGGCTGTTTAAATCAATCAGTACTAGTAATTGGCATTTTGGAGACTGCTTTAATCATAACAGGAAAACGTATGAACAATCTTACTTTCAATTTCCATCATGAGTGACCTGGTCTTTAGTAGGACATGTATTAAAGCAGAATGGACTGGATTTTATGGTCTCTCCATCAAGTGAGGAACCACGTAAAACATGTCGGGTGGCTAGCCCACTGTCCACCTAGACCCGCCTCTCCCAATCCCTGACCCAGACCCTATAATCTGAAGGGGAAGAGAGTAAGGGAAGTCACCATTAGCCCACCCACCCTTCAGCCTATCAAGGATCTTAGGTGGCCAATTATTACCCACTTAAGGCCTTCAACCCACCTCCCATTAAAAGTGGGGCAGTAGCAGACAGTTTGTATTGAGAAGGCATTTTTTTCCAAACAACTTTGTTGAAAAGGCTAAGAGGGGCCCATTGTTTTGGAAAGGTCCTATGAGTGTCAGGCACAAGATGCACACCCTCCTCCCCTAAATATTAACCCCATTTGTTCCTGCCCAGCTGGCCTCTACAAACCACAACCCTTCCCACCTTCTGTGGCTCCCTGTTCCCACTCTGTCCAAAATCCTAGTTACCTCTTTCTGGTGGTCGTGCCCTTGTTATTCCAGGACTCGCTTTCAGTCCCAACAGCGCCCAATACTGAGTTCTAATGTTGCTGGGACTGCAATCAAATTGCCTGCAGTATTTGAAGGGGAGGTGAAGACAGAAGTCCAACTCCAGCTGAAAGGTATGATTCTGCACCAATGACAGATTGTTGCTTTACTAGTCTGTGGAATAACTCACTCACTGAAATTTAGAAGAATGAGAGGGGATTTCATAGAGGCATATAAAATCTTTATGGGACTGGACAGGCTAGATGTGGGAATAATATTCCCAATATTGGGGAAGTCCAGAACTAGGGATAACAGTCTAGGAATAAGGAGTAAGCCATTCAGGACGAAGAGAAGGACGAACTTCTTTACTCAGAGTTGTGAGCCTATAGAATTTGCCACCACAGAAAGCTGTTGGGGCCAGTTCATTAAATATATTCCAAGAGGGAGCTGGATGTGGCCCTTATGACTAAAGGAATCAAAGGATATGGAGAGAAAGTGGGAGTGGGATACTGAAAGTGCATGATCAGCCATAATCATATTGAATGGTGGTGCAGGCTCAAAGGAAAAAGGCCTACGCCTGCAGCTATTTTCTACATTTCTATATTTCAATGCTGGTGCAAGTCCTGAGATATTAGGAGGGCTTTACAGGGTCCACTGGGCTGGATTGGCGTTTGTTGTGTTCGATGCTTAAACTGGCAATGGGTAGTCCATCTGATTTCATTCTGATCTGACTTTTCAGTTTGATGTACCAGTGGCTTGCTAGGTCCTTTCAAGGGCAGTTAAGAGTCAACCACATTGCTGTAGGCCCGAAGACATAAGTAGGCCAGACCTGGCAACAATGGCAGATGTTTTTCACTGAAGGGCGAGCTTTTAGAACAAGTCAGTAGTTTCATGGTCATTCTTGTTGAGGAAGAATTTTAAGCAAGGGGTGGGATTTCCAGCTAACAGCTAGACAGCCACTAAGATCCCCGCATTGTCTCTTTCTGGGAAGGCCCACCGCATCACATGCCAGACAGGCATTTGATAGGTCAGTGGTGGTATCAAAGACACCGGGGACAGAGGTCCCACCCACCAAGTTCTGTTTACTCAATGGCAGGGCCACTGAAGGAGGTGATGCTTGCTCCTGGAAACAATACACACCCAAAGCCTAGGATTAATCCAGCCACTGATAAGAGATGACAGAACTCGGTTCATGAGGAAGGGGTGAGGACAGGGTCACAGAGAAGGGGCTGGTTTTAAAATGGCCCCCCCCTTTCCCAATCCTGGGTCGCTCAGTTGAGCACCATGCCTTTAAACAGGGAAGCTTCTGGGAGATTGCAAGCAAACATGCTGGGTTCACATGTATTTGGCAGCAGGGTATGAATGCCACCGCTGGGTCTTCCTGCCTCAAACCTAACGGGGGTGGAGCTGGGAAGATGGCTGGGTCCCTACCCATCACTTTCCCACCTGATTAAATATCTTCCCGACCCCCCAACACCAAATTCTCTATGGGGTGGGGCACAAGATTCCACTCTCAGAGTGGAATCATTTTTCATTCCAGATTTAATTAATTGAATTTGATCGAAACACAGTGGAATTTGAACTCTGTCTTTGGAGCATAAACACTAACTTCTGATTCACTTGCCCAGACACATAACTACAACACCACTGATGATAGGGGCAACATTCAAATGGCAAAGGACCTTAGGTAGTTAGCAATATCTCCTAAAGAAAGAACAACCCAAGGTAAGTAAAATGACTAACGATGCAAGAAAAAGCCAGATTACTATGCTGGTTACTTACTCAATTCAGATTAATTTACTGTCATTATACCAAGGAAAGAAAGGAGAAAATAAAGATTGTAAAGCTAGTCATGCATGGCTATCTTTGTCAGTTTCACAGTATTTGAACTGTAATTCATCAGTCAGCGGATACCGCATCCAGAGTCCAAACAGTGAAACACACAAAAGAATAAATAACTTCAAGTAATATCAAATTGGATGGCAGCATAATACCTGAAGATTGAACGTCTTCAGAAGAATGAAAAAGATCACAGATTTACACAATGGAATCTAACATAATTCCTCAAATCATCTGTGCTTCATATCCAAATAAATCAAAGTGGGGCAGAAACTGAAATCTACAACAACATTATATCTCAAATTACTTATCACCTAGATAAAGATAATTATATATTTGAAGGCATGTATTTCTGTTCAGGCAGTTACATTACAAATGGTATAAATGGACTTTTGGTCACTTTTGTCACAGAACAAGTTGAACTGCATTCCAAATCTTTAAACTGTCATTTGAAAGTTGAGTTTTTTTTAAAAAGAATACAGCACAAATGATTTCTAGACAGGTGTAAGTGTTTAATTCTAATTGTCCTGAAAGTAAAAACTCTTCACTTACCAATCACATAACACTTCATCTCAATGGAAAATAAGTCAAATGATAGCGAGATGAGTGAAATTCTGATGCAGTTATTGAAAACAAATGACAGTAAAGCATGAGGAGCAGTTTATCTGCCCGAATATGCAATTTACTTCTCCTTTCTAATTTCTAGAGGAATACGGTAGCAACTGGTTGATTTGGATTATTCATTCATTGATTGATTTATTGATGCACGAACTTCACTTACCATATTCAATAAGATAGCTATATTTGAGTGCATTTAATGTAGACATCTTTCTTTACCAATTATTCAACGATTTGATTCTTCTGCAGGATCACAGTGTGTCAGATCTTAAATGCCAAAAGAAATCACAAAGTAATAACTGAGTTTGGTCAAGTGACTTTCTTCAGTTGCACTGGAAGTTGCACAAAGTCATAATGTGCACGAATCTGACTAATCTTGAGGATAATCCACTCAAGGATCATGGACTAAAACTAAAAAGGAATGGCCTTCAAATTATTTAATTATGCAACCAATGCTAAAGGTCTGGTTTGTGAATGAGCACTGAAGGGAAATGTAACCTCTGGCTTCTGTTCCGACAGAAGGCACATTCTACTCTGCTGAGAAAATGGAAACATCATCTCAAGACTCACAGAAATAATGGCCTCAGGTCATCTGACTAGACTGCTGTATCTCTGTGAAAAATGTTAGTATATCCTGTGGGGGGTCTACAGTCACCTTATTCCCTCAGTAGTTCCATCACTACTGCTCCCCCTCCCCATTCCACACTGTCCTGATGTTGACCCCACCCTCCTTCCACAAGCCTTACCTCTCCCCATTCCTCTCCCTGGTCACCCCAATACCACTTCTAGCAACTCTACTAGCCACCTCCAGTCACCTCTTCCCCAACACAACAATCCACAACCATGCAATTAATAGCAACTGCCAAATATTCATGTAGCAAAACTTGGAACAACTAGAAGGGGCACTGCTCAATTACTCCTACTTAAGCCACATCATGACTGTTGTGGACTTTCCTTTTCAGTGTGGAGCCTGAGTTGTGTTTTGCCACAAGAAATTGAGTTGTAGGGAAAAATACCATGCTCCAAAACATTGCAGGCCAGTTTGGACATAATTGAAATTAAAGCATGAGACAGTTCATTTTCTCTGTTAAGATTAAATAAATCTCCAGAAATGATAATTACTACGCCTAGTGATTTGAACAGACAGCAGGAGACGACCATTTGTATTGATTTAAACAGAAGCAGGATTTCTAATAGTTCTTAAAGACATGAAATGCCAGAATTATATCACTCCCTCCATTACTTAAACTTTAATTTCTTAAAAAATATGTAAAGTAACATAACTGATTACTGAGACGAACTGTTTTGATCACAAGAGCTCTGAGCTTGAGATTAGGTTGTCAAATGACGCTTTCCAAGTACTATACTCAAGTCATGAGTGCAGTCTACAAGTCAAGATCAAAATGATTAATTAAATCATTCAATATCACTGCTTAAATTCTCTCACTCTGCCCATAACTGAGCAGAGAGCAATTAAAAGATTCAAATTTAAATCTGATTGCTAAAATCATGCATTCTATTACCGACAAAAACTTTGCAGTCATTTGCTGCAGAGTTCTGGAGAGAATAGGTATGAACAAGGAGGATTAAAATAAGTTAAGCAAGTTACCCCATTTAAAATAATGAGAAAATAGTGATCATACAACAGCACCTTCACCATTCAATTATAACATAAATAGCAAAACTGTAGATTGTAAAAATAATTTGTGCCATGAATCTGAAGAGATGCTACTATGACAATATTAAGACTGAAAATACCTTCACGATTAATGTGAAATAATTTTTCAGTCGTGATGGTTCAACAGCTTTGGACAATTCATCAGTAGAGATATCACACTACAGTATTTCTACAGCTCTTGATCAAGTTAAATGCATGCAAGGAGAAAGTAGACAAGTACATTGGGGAGAGGAAAATGATTACATAAGAACATAAGAAATAGGAGCAGGAGTAGGCCATCTAGCCCTTCGAGCCTGCCTCACCATTCAATAAGATCATGGCTGATCTGAAGTGGCTCAGTTCCACTTTCCCACCTTCTCCCCATAACCCTTAATCCTCTTGCCTACCAAAAACCTATCTACCCGCGCCTTAAATATATTTAGCGAGGCAGCCTCCACCACCTCAACGGGCAGAGAATTCCAGAGATTCACCACCCTTTGAGTGAAGAAGTTCCCCCTCAACTCCGTTGTAAACTGCGCCCCCCCCCCGCCTTATCGTGAGGCTGTGCCCCCTAGTCCTACTGTCCTTTCTGAGCGGGAAGACTCTCTCCACCTCTATCCTATCCATCCCATTCATCATCTTATACGTCTCAATGAGATCTCCCCTCTTTCTTCTAAACTCTAACGAGTACAAGCCTAGTTTATTCAGCCTCTCCTCATAGCTCAACCCCCTCAACTTCGGTATCAGCCTAGTGAACCTCCTCTGCACTGCCTCCAAGGCCAAAATGTCCTTGCGCAAGTGTGGCGACCAAAACTGCACACAGTACTCCAGCTGCGGCCTCACCAATGCCCTGTACAGTTGCAACAAGACCTCCCTACTTTTATATTCAAGCCCCCTCGCTATGAAGGCCAGCATCCCATTCGCCTTCCTGACCACCTGCTGCACCTGCAGGCTGTGTTTTTGCGACTCATGCACAAAGACCCCCAGGTCCCTCTGCACCGTTGCATGCTGCGGCTTTTCGCCCTGTAAGTAGTAGTCCTTCCTACCATTATTCCTACCAAAGTGGACAACCTCACACTTGCCAACATTATATTCCATCTGCCAGTTCCTCGCCCATTCGCTCAGCCTATCTAGATCCTTCTGCAGACTTTCCACACCCTCCGCACAATTTGCCGATCCACCAATCTTGGTGTCATCAGCAAATTTCGACACCATACACTCGGTTCCCTCCTCCAGATCATCTATATAAATGGTAAATAGCTGAGGCCCCAGCATCGACCCCTGAGGCACTCCACTCGTCACCAACCGCCAATCCGAATAGCACCCACTGACCCCAACTCTCTGCCTCCTATTTGACAGCCAATCCCCTATCCACGCTAACACCCTAACCCCAAATCCAAGCCCCCTAACCTTCTGCAACAACCTCTTGTGTGGCACCTTATCAAACGCCTTCTGAAAATCAAAGAACACCACTTCCAACAGTTCCCCTCTGTCCACCGCACTAGACACATCCTCATAGAATTCCAATAAATTCGTCAGACACGACTTTCCCGTAACAAAACCGTGCTGCGTCTACTCTATCAAACAATTCTCCTCAAGATGCCTCACTATTTTCTCCTTAACTGCGGATTCAAGCATTTTACCTACAACAGACGTTAAACTAACCGGCCTATAATTCCCTGCCTTTTGCCTACTACCCTTTTTAAACAACGGCGTAACATCAGCCGTTTTCCAATCTTCTGGCACTTCCCCGGAATCCAGCGAGGTTTGGAAAATAATCATCGAGGCATCCACTATCACCTCCACCATTTCTTTCAGAACCCTTGGATGCATTCCATCTGGTCCTGGAGACTTGTCCACCATCAGTCCCTCTAGTCTATCGAGCACTGCCTCTCTAGTAACAATGATCTCATTCAGGCCCTCCACTCCTACCATCTTTCCATCGTTAACACCCGGCAAACTATTCACGTCCTCCTCCGTGAAGACCGAAGCAAAAAAGTTATTCAAGGCCTCAGCCATTTCCTTATCCCCCACCACTAAATCCCCCCTCTCATCCTCTAAGGGTCCAACATTCACCCTAGCCAGCCTTCTCCTTTCTATATATTTATAAAAACTCTTACTATCCTTTTTTATATTTAGCGCTAGCCCAGCATCATAGTTTATCCTTCCTTTCTTTATCAACTTCTTCGTCATTCTTTGTTGATATTTAAACCTCTCCCAATCCTCTTCTCGCCCACTACTCTTAGCCACTCTAAACGCATCAGCTTTTAATATTCTCCTTTACCTTCTTCGTTATCCACGGCTAATTATCTCTCCTCCTACAATCTTTTTTAACCATTGGAATAAATTTCTGCTGAGCACCAAGATCGATCTCCTTAAAGATCCTCCACTGTTCCTCAGCAGACCTACCTTCCAATCTGCTCCCCCAATCAACATTCGCCAATTCCTCTCTCATCTTATTGTACTCCCCTCTGTTCAAACAAAGGACACAGGTCCGGGAACCCACTTTCTCCTCCTCCATCTGCATCAGAAACTCCACCATACAATGATCACTCTTCCCAAGAGGATCCTTCACCACAAGGTCCCTAATTCTACCTGCCTCATTACATAACACCAGATCTAAGATAGCTTGCTCCCTCGTTGGCTCCAACACACACTGTTCAAGGAAACTATCCCGGCAGCATTCCAAGAACTCCTCCTCGAGCCCACCGCGTCCAACATGGGTCGACCAATCAATATGTAGATTGAAATCTCCCATAATTATGGCCGTTCCATTCCTGCACGCCGCATCTATTTGTGCGTTAACAGCCCGCCCCACCTCCAGATCATTATTTGGGGGCCTACAGACGACACCCACCAGCGTCTTCCTCCCCTTGCTGTTCCTAATCTCCACCCACAACGATTCCACATTCTGCTCTTTGGCTCCTATATCTTCCCTTACTACCACCCTGATGCTATCCTTAATTAGCAGAGCTACCCCCCCCCTTTTTCCTCCCGTCTATCCTTCCTAAACACATGATACCCCTGGACATTCAGCTCCCAGTCCCTGTCACCTTGCAACTACGTCTCTGTAATGGCCACCAGATCATATCCATTTGTGCTGATCTGCGCCACCAGCTCATTCACTTTGTTCCGAATGCTTCGTGCATTCAGATAAAGTGTCTTCATCCCAGCCTTCACCTGGACCCTATTTGCAGGAACGCTACCAACCTTACTCACGCCCCCTACTCCCTTTATTATTGGGACATCCTTGGCCTCTTCCTGTACCTGTACCCTCTCCTTTACTTTAGGCCCTGTAATTTCACCTACCCTCACACCCTCCCCCTCCTAATTAGTTTAAAGCCCTATCTACAGTCCTATTTACACAATTCATCAGGACTCTGGTCCCAGCATGGTTCAGACCAACACTATCCCACCTGAACAGGTCCCTGTTGCAGCACGGTTTCGTTAAGGGGAAGTCGTGTCTGACGAATTTATTGGAGTTCTATGAGGATGTGTCTAGGGCGGTGGATAGAGGAGAGCCGGCAGATGTGGTGTTTCTTGATTTTCAGAAGGCGTTTGATAAGGTGCCGCACAAGAGGTTATTACAGAAGGTTAGGGGGCATGGAGTTGGGGGTAGGGTGTTAGCGTGGATAGGGGATTGGCTGTCAAATAGGAGGCAGAGAGTGGGGGTCAATGGGTGCTATTTGGATTGGCGGTTGGTGACTAGTGGAGTGCCTCAGGGGTCGGTGCTGGGGCCTCAGCTATTTACCATTTATATAGATGATCTGGAGGGGGAAACCGAGTGTATGGTGTCGAAATTTGCTGATGACACCAAGATTGGTGGAACGGCAAATTCTGCGGAGGGTGTGGAAAGTCTGCAGAGGGATCTAGATAGGCTGGGCGAATGGGCCAGGAACTGGCAAATGGAATTTAATGTTGCCAAGTGTGAAGTTGTCCACTTTGGTAGGAATAATGGTAGGAGGGACTATTACTTACATGGCGAAAAACTGCAGCATGCAAGGTGCAGAGGGACCTCAGGGTTCTTGTGCATGAGTCGCAAAAACCCAGCCTGCAGGTGCAGCAGGTGGTCAGGAAGGCGAATGGGATGCTGGCCTTCATAGCGAGGGGGATTGAATATAAAAGTAGGGAGGTCTTGCTGCAGCTGTTTAGGGCACTGGTGAGGCCGCAGCTGGAGTACTGTGTGCAGTTTTGGTCGCCGCACTTATGCAAGGATATTTTGGCCTTGGAGGGAGTGCAGAGGAGGTTTACTAGGCTGATACCGGAGTTGAGGGGGTTGAGCTATGAGGAGAGGCTGAATAAACTGGGCTTGTACTCGTTAGAGTTTAGAAGAATGAGGGGAGATCTCATTGAGACATATAAGATGATGAATGGGATGGATAGGATAGAGGTGGAGAGACTCTTCCCACTCAAAAAAGACAGTAGGACTAGGGGGCACAGCCTCAAGATAAAAGGGGGGCGGTTTAGAACGGAGTTGAGGAGGAACTTCTTCACTCAAAGGGTGGTGAATCTCGGGAATTCTCTGCCCGTTGAAGTGGTGGAGGCTGCCTCGCTAAATATTTTTAAGACGCGGGTTGATGGGTTTTTGATAAGAGAGGGGATTAAGGGTTATGGGGAGAAACCGGGAAAGTGGAACTGAGCAGCGACAGATCAGCCATGATCTTATTGAATGGCGGGGCAGGCTCGAAGGACTAGATGGCCTACTCCTGCTCCTATTTCTTATGTTCTTATGTTCTACTTTTTAATTCCATTCCCATCTTTTCATACTCCCTCTCCAGATCCTCAGTTCCCATTTTGCCTATGTCGTTGGCACCCACATGCACCACAACGACCAGATTCTCACCCCCCCCACTCCAGGTTCCTCTGCAGCCCAGATGCAACATCCTGGACCCAAGCACCAGGCAGACAACACACCCTTCTGTGCTCCTTGTCATTGTGACAAAGTACAGTGTCAATACCCTGAACCGCACTATCCCCAATTACCACTACATTCCTTTTAACCTTCTCCTTGTCAATGTTCTGTGTCTGCATCACTGTACTGTGTGCAGTTTGCTCACCTACCTCACAGCCCTCGTTCTCGTCCACACTGGGAGCAAGAACCTCAAACCTGTTATGCAGATTGAGAGGCTGAGGCATTTGGTCCCCACCCTCCTTCCTCTGGTCCCCACCCTCCTTCCTCCTGTCCCCACCCTCCTTACAATTACAATTACCCTCCTTAAATTACAATGCTAATTTAAATGAAAAAAGATGGGAGGAGGCTCAAATGGTATATAAACACTGATGTGGTTTAGTTTTAGCCTGAACAAAATGTCTTATGGAAGTTCATGTACACAACATCGCCCACATCAAGCCCTCTGTTACCTTACCAAAACATTCAAGTGAGTTAGTTAAGCATAATTTGATCTTAACAAATCCATGTTGGCTTTCCTTAATTAATTCACATTTGTCCATGTGACTATTAGTTTTGTGCGGCCAGCATAACATCAACTTACATTTACATAGGTCCCAAGATGCTTCACAAGAACATGATAACACAAAGTGTGACACCAAGACACAAGGGAATATTACATCAGATGGCCAAAGTTTGGTCAAAAAGGTAGGTAGAGGAACATCTTAAAAAAGGAAAGCGAGATAGAGGGGCAGAGAAGTGTAGGCAGGATATTCCAGAGCATGAGCCTCGGCAACAGAAGGTGTGGCCCACGAGCGATGGCATGAATAAAACTGGGGATGCTCAACAGATAAGAACTAGAGGAATGCAAATATCTTGGGAGGACTTGCTGAAAGAGATTACAGAGATAGGAACAGGTGAGATTTTAGCCACGGAGAAACTTTATCCTCCACCTAATTTGAATTGTACTTTCCATGTATAGCATAGTTCGGACACTGAATACAAAAACAAAAAACATTGCAAAATTACTGCCATAGTTTTGCATAAGATTGCTAACAAATAAAACTGTCAAGTTCCATACTATTACAGCCCTTTTGAGCCACCTTATGTTCAACACGTTCTAGCAGGTGAATCAACTACAATAAATTAATATGAGGCTTAAAGTAAAGGGTTGATTTTAATCTGGAGTCTTTGGTGAATGGATGGCAATAAAACGAACATGAAACAGACTTGGATGTCAGTGCAGCCTGATGTGTTTTTTAAAGAGGAACCCACTGTATTAACTAGATGTCTATGCAATCTGAAATTTAAAATTGCAGTTGACCAGGTCAGTGAATGAGGTAGAGTGGATCCATCCTCAGCCCTGTTTTAACTACCCTCTTGCCTAGTTTAACACTGAACAACAAAATAAGGACTGTCACAGAGTCAAAGGAGAAATATGTGCTTCGACCAACAGCTTCATTAAAAAAAAGTGTACTTTAAAGAGAGTAATAAAGGAGAAAAGAAGTTGATAAGATAAGGGGTTTAGGGAAGGTATTCTAAAAGATGGGTGGGGGAGATATATAAGAATCCAAAGTCAGAGGAACGAAAGGTAGGCATGACTTGTAAGACTGGGGTCAAAACATGGAGGTAACAAGAGCCATAACAATAATTGAGAATGCAGTCAAGAAATTTTAATTTCAAGCATTCAGGGACAAGGCATCAAAACAGTGATAAAGATTGGAATTGTGGATGAACAGGACTTGTACAAACTATGATACGGACAGCAGAATTTTGGATAATCCCAGATTAAGGATTAGAGGCCAGATAGTGGAGCACTTCAGTCTGTGTGGAGTTTGCACATTCTCCTCATGTCTGCGTGGGTTTCCTCCAGGTGCTCCGGTTTCCTCCCACAGTCTAAAAACGTGCGGGTTAGGTTGATTAGCCATGCTAAAATTGCCCCTTAGTGTCCTGAGATGTATAGGTTAGAGGGATTAGTGGGTAAAATGTGTAGGGGCGTGGGGGTAGGGCCTGGGTGAGATTGTGGTCGGTGCAGACTCGATGGGCCAAATGGCCTCTTTCTATACTGTAGGGATTCTAAGTCTAAATAAATTATGCAATGATAAGGTTTGCATAATGATTTCATCTACAAATGGACCAATGTGGAATAAGAACATAAGAAATAGGAGCAGGAGTAGGCCATCTAGCCCTTCGAGCCTGCCCCGCCATTCAATAAGATCATGGCTGATCTGTCGTGGCTCAGTTCCACATTCCCGCCCTCTCCCCATAACCCTTAATCCCCTCGCTTATCAAAAACCCATCAACCCGCATCTTAAAAATATTTAGTGAGGCAGCCTCCACCACTTCAACGGGCAGAGAATTCCAGAGATTCACCACCCTTTGAGTGAAGAAGTTCCTCCTCAACTCCGTTCTAAACTGCCCCCCCTTTATCTTGAGGCTGTGCCCCCTAGTCCTACTGTCCTTTCTGAGCGGGCAGAGTCTCTCCACCTCTATCCTATCCATCCCATTCATCATCTTATACGTCTCAAAGAGATCTCCCCTCATTCTTCTAAACTCTAACGAGTACAAGCCTAGTTAATTCAGCCTCTCCTCATAGCTCAACCCCCTCAACTCCGGTATCAGCCTAGTAAACCTCCTCTGCACTCCCTCCAAGGCCAAAATATCCTTGCGTAAGTGCGGCGACCAAAACTGCACACAGTACTCCAGCTGCAGCCTCACCAATGCCCTATACAGCTGCAGCAAGACCTCCCTACTTTTATATTCAATCCCCCTCGCTATGAAGGCCAGCATCCCATTTGCCTTCCTGACCACCTGCTGCACCTGCAGGCTGGGTTTTTGCGACTCATGCACAAGGACCCCAAGGTCCCTCTGCACCGTCGCCTGCTGCAGTTTTTCGCCATGTAAGTAATAGTCCTTCCTACCAAAGTGGACCACCTCGCACTTGCCAACACTAAATTCCATTTGCCATTTCCTGGCCCATTCGCTCAGCCTATCTAGATCCTTCTGCAGACTCTCCACACCATCCGCGCAATTTGCCGTTCCGCCAATCTTGGTGTCATCAGCAAATTTCGACACCATACACTCGGTTCCCTCCTCCAGGTCATCTATATAAATGGTAAATAGCTGAGGCCCCAGCACCGATCCCTGGGCACAGTACTGTTATATAAATGGAAGTACAAAGTGTTGTGATGAAAGGAAATATATGTCGGACCTTAGCTCAAGACCAAAGATGATGGCATCAAGATTGGATGTCATCACCACGTATGTCAAAGCAGAGCCCCAGTCTTCAGATGGCATTGTGAAGCAGTAGTAGGTAAACGAACAAATAGAAGGGAAGAATGAATGAACCTTCAAGTATCAGGGATTTGTGTAGGGGAGGAAACAGAAGACATTTCAGAGATGCTCTCACTATAATTGAATAGGTAAGAGCAAAACTAAATGTGGACAGTCTGAGGGCAGAACAAGGGAGGAAAAGTAATTTTGCAACAGCAGAATACAATCAACTGTGTTGAAAACCACAGAGAAACCTGAGCATGACAAAGAGCAACACATCATGGTCAAAATCACAGAAAATGCCATTTGGGACTCATTTCATTGTTGTGCATAGAAACAACATTATAAAGAGATAAAGGAAGCTGTGGACAGAATGGGTGAGCAGCATTTTCAAAGTGATTTGGAGCTGGGGATGATAGATAACAAAGGCAAAAAGGCTAAGGAAGAGCTTTAATGGAGCAGGAGATCAACCAAATGTATAAGATCTTCTTGAAAGGGGCATGCAAGAAAATAGAGATAGCAACAAACTTTTTGTTCATGCTGCTATCCAAATGTCTGACTTTTTCTATCATGCTTCATGAGCCACCTTATCAAATACTTCAATAAGTGATTCAATAGTATTACCCAACATAATTTACATAATGTGACATTATTTGTAACTGCAGAAGGATTAACCAAAACATTAAATAGGAATTTTAATTCAGATGTCATTTATACTGAACAATGGGTATACACGATTGTTCAGTCCTGATAATGCAGTAGCAAAGGAACCAACTCCTTGAATTTCCTCCCTCCTTCGGCAATCTTCATCTTGTTCAGTGGGCTTGCCCTTTCCACCCTAGGAAAGGAGACAGGCGGGCTGTTGCTCATGCTCACACAGAAAGAATTCTGCAGAAAGTTTCTCTCTTTGCCTTTGGTTCTGACTGGGATGATTACGGGCCTTGCCTGGCCGGGCTGGTTGATGTTGCCCTGTCTGCCCAGATTGGCTCACCTCGGTGGCTTCCATTACAGCTCCATGACTTGAAGGAACGCTGCACCACTGGAAAGCCAGCACCAAAGGAGGGCCGCACCCTTCCCCCACCCCCGAACTTCAAAGAACATTATGGTGATGTCGACATTCAGACAGAATATCCTAATACTCTGTTTTAGCCAGTTTACAAAATTTTCTGATTTCTTTTTGCTTTTCATTTTCCCATTCATATGGGCCTTGTCAAATTCTTATCTCGAGAGGAACAACTTTACCTTTCCGGAGTCTTAATTTACGTTTAAGAACACAAATCCTTTTCTGTAATTCAATGGGAGCAGTATTTGTTGTTACTTGTAACTCAGTCTCTTACTTTCACAACCATACTTTCCTTTGTTCCATCATTTGTTGAGGTGATGTGTACTGGTATTGTCACTGACTAGTAATCCAGAGAGCTGGGTAATATTCTGTGTTCAATAAAATCTAGATTTAAAACTCTAAACATGGCTATGAAACCATGGCAAATTGGGTAAAAACTCGTCTGGTTCACTAATGTCCTTTAGGGAATAAAATCCGCCATTCTTACCTGGTCTGGCCTACAGATGATTACAGATACATGGAAATGTGGGTGTCTCTTAACTTCCCTCTAAAGTGGCACTCAGTCCAAGGGTAATTAGGGATGGACAATAAGTGACACATATATCCCAAAAATGTATGAAAGCTTTATGTGCTGGTGCTCTCTGCCTTGGTATCGGTTGCTTAGGTTGTATCTGCAGGTTTAATTCCTCTTGCACTGATGTTCCAAGTTCTCCATAACCACAGCATTCAGAGATTTTTAGTCTTTGGACTTATCTTTAGTTGAAGCAATTTTCATAGCAGGAATTCAAATAGCCTGATTCCCCCTGTGGATTTTCAAATTCAACAGCTTTACAAGATGTGGCTGACATCACTGAAAACAGAAGTACTTCATCTTCAGCGAGATCATTTCCAAGTATAAAATCAACACCATTAATAGGCAACTTTGACACAATTCCCACAACTACAATACTGGAAATTAAACCACATTTCATACAATAAAATGGGTCGATAACCTCTATTAACATCTTTAATCAACATATTAAATGGAGGGATATTCCCTTCACCCACCACCATCAGCAATTCAGCTGATCCCAGATCTAAGAATACTAATTGATTTGGCTGCTTTACTGCACAAAAATTTGGAGGCTTCTTCCTTGAACACAAACTCCATATAATCCTTGACAATCTGATATATTTTGATAGTGAATACATTTGAAGCTACTGGTTTGCTACAAGCCGTACCTACAGAAAACCATTTGCTGTCATCACTTTATGCATATCCACAAAAGCTACAGTTTTGGCTTTTAATTTCAAACAATCTGCTTTCAGATGTCTTCTCATAACAAAAATTATGCATCAATTTCCTGAAATCATACTTGTCCTCCATGCCTGGTTTTTTTTATTACTCTGATTATCTGTTGTTTCATTTCTGAAATCTTCCTCACTGTAACAGTATTCTGTTCAATTTTTGATCTCTTTTATCTCTCCAATTTCTGTATGGGTTTGTGAACAATAATGCTGCTACTCATGAAATAGCTCTGCAAGCCTGTGTCTGGATGTTTACAGAGTTATTCTGGAGTTAGAAGGAACGTTCTTCCTTCTAACTCCAGCAACTATCAGGGTAAAACTGGCAGAACCATCTAAAGTTAGCAATTTAAATCGCTTCTATCAGATGGTTCCTAGCCCAGTGCAATTGTCCAGAGGGAGTCAGCGCTTCTGGACAATTGCTGGATAAACTCTTACAGTTGAACTTCCTGGCAGGATTCCCCAGCGCATCACTGGAGTACCTCCCAAATGCGATGCTGGGGAACCAAGAAACTATGGCCCATTTTTACTGAAATTCTCATGACCACTGTAACTGGTTAGTAATCATTTAGCTCAGTGGATCACAACTTCCTAGCGTGACCAGCTGTGATGGGAGCACAAAACAGCCTATAATTGGAGGGGAAGGCAGTGTATCTAACAATGCCAAAATCATCGAAAAACTATCAAAGATTTAAAACTTGAAATCTAAAATCTAAGGATAAGAACCAACCATTCCAGCATGTGAATCTTTGTGAACTAATTGGATAGCTCTCAAAGAGCTAGTACAGGCACAATGGGCCATCTGGCCTCTTTCTATGCTATATTATTCTATAAACTTTTAACTCACCAATGCCCATATTCAATACTGTGTGTTCAATCAAGAAAATAATCAATATTCATTTCTAGACATCTGGATAAACAGTCCAGAGAATTTCAGACTTTGATTAAGTGTTATTTTAGATGTCATCGAGCATTTGGAGAGATTTGACATGATCAGGAATAGTCAGCATGGATTTGTCAAGGGCAGGCCGTGCCTTACAAGCCTAGTTGAGTTCTTCGATAATGTGACTGAACACATTGAGGAAGGAAGTGCCGTGGACGTGGTGTACATGGACTTCAGCAAGGCGTTTGATAAGGTCCCCCATGCAAGACTTCTTGAGAAGGTGAGAGGGCATGGGATCCAAGGGCCTTTGGCCTTGTGGATCCAGAACTGGCTTGCCTGCAGAAGGCAGAGAGTGGTTGTGGATGGGTCTTTTTCTGAATGGAGGTCAGTCACCAGTGGAGTGCCCCAGGGATCTGTTCTAGGACCCTTGCTGTTTGTCATTTTCATAAATGACCTGGATGAGGAAGTGGAGGGATGGGTAAGTAAGTTCGCTGATGACACGAAGGTCGGTGGTGTTGTGGATGGTCTGGAAGGATGTCAAAAGTTGCAGCAGGACATAAATAGGATGCAGGACGACTGGGCGGAGAAGTGGCAGATGGACTTCAACGCGGATAAATGCGTAGTCGTCCATTTTGGCAGAACCAACGGGATGAACGAGTACACTATCAAGGGCAGGAGTCTTAGTAGTGTTGAAGAGCAGAAGGATCTTGGGGTCCGGGTCCACAGGACTCTTAAATCGGCCTCGCAGGTGGAAGAGGTGGTCAAGAAGGCGTATGGTGTACTGGCCTTCATTAATCGAGGGATTGAGTTTAGGAGTCGGGAGGTAATGCTGCAACTTTATAAGACCCTTGTCAGGCCTCATTTGGAGTACTGTGCGCAGTTCTGGTCGCCTCACTATAGGAAAGACGTAGAAGCTATTGAAAGGGTACAGAGGAGATTTACAAGGATGTTGCCTGGACTTGGGAGGCATGCCTTATGAAGTTAGGTTGAGGGAGCTGGGTCTCTTTTCCCTGGAGAGACGAAGGTTGAGAGGCGACCTGATAGAGGTTTATAAAATGTTGAGAGGAATGGATAGGGTGGATTCTCAGAGGCTATTTCCCCGGGTTGAAATGGTCGCTACGAGAGGACACAGATTTAAGGTGCGGGGAGGAAAGTACAGAAGTGATGTTAGGGGTAAGTTTTTCACTCAGAGGGTGGTGAGTGAGTGGAATCGGCTGCCATCAGTGGTGGTGGAGGCGAACTCGCTGGGGTCTTTTAAAAGACTTCTGGATGAGTATATGGGGTTTTATGGGATTGGGGGTTATAGATAGGTGTTGATGTGATCGGCGCAACTCATGGGCCGAAGGGCCTGTTTGTGTTGTAGTGTTCTATGTTCTATGTCAAATTTGTGCTAACAACAGCTGCTTTGTTGTATACAGAGATATTTTGATACCAAGTTGAATACAGGCCTTGATTAATTTATCCTGGAAGATTTGCTATCTAAACTTTCTACCCATTTTAAGTGCCATTAGTCTTTAAAGTCATTAGTCATTACCTCATCTCAGAGTGCATCAGCATAAATTTACATTGTTAATGAACATTCGTGGTAAATGTATTAATGACACTTGTAAGTATCAATTCAGTGTTAATAACTTTGTGTAACGCAATGAGTTTATTTTTTTCACGAGAGAACGTCACCAGTCAAAATGCTCAAATTTATTGAGTGCATAAATGATTCATTCTGCACCTGGGTTCTACAAATATAGTACACTGCAAAGCTGAACATTCTCCCTAGACTTTATTTGATAGATAACCATGAATTACAGCACTATGATATTTGAAATAAGACAGTTACTTATTTAAATTATAATGAAATGGTTTCTGAAGATTGTAATTCTTCATTTGCTGATGAAAGGAAAAGAGAAAAGAGAAAGTAATATCCGGCATTAAAACAATTTCTAATAAACATTTCTCATTCTCAAGGATCATCCTCTATTAAATGGAACAAAGCTAGCACTTACAATATGGGACTGGAATTTACTGGAGCAAATTAAAATTGTTTGCCATGTTTGTTACAGAATGTGCAAGCTCAAAACATGCAGCATGGTGTACAGTTTTGGTCACTCTGTTATAGGAAAGACATTGACAAACTGGAAAGAGTGCAGAGAAGATTTACAAGGATGTTGCCAGGACTAACGGGCCCAAGTTACAGGGAACTGTTAGCAAAGCTAGGGCTTTATTCCTTGGAATGTAGGAGAATGAGGGGTGACCTTATTGAGGTGTATAAAAGCATGAGGGGCATAGATAGGATGAATGCTCATAGTCCTTTTCCCAGGGAAGGGGAATGAAAAATTAGAAGGCATAGGTTTAAGTTGAGAGGGAAAAAACGTAAAAGGGACCGGACGGATAACTTCTTTACGCAGGAAGGTGGTGCTTATATAGAATGAGCTGCCAGAGAAAGTGGTTGAGGTAGATTCAATAGCAACAACAACAAAGCATCTGGATAAGTACATGGATAGGAAAGGATTAGCGGGGCATGGACCAGGTGCGGGTAATTGGGACTAGATGGGAAGGCACCATGGTCATCAGGGACCAGTTGGGCCAGAGGGCCTGTTTCCACGCTGTATTGCTCTATGACTCGATAACAACAATAAGGCCATTGGGGTACCTGAATTAACAGACGAGATTAAAGAACTGAGAGGTCAAGAGACAAAGGACTGAGGCGAATTCAATGTCAAATTAGGTACCAAAAGTGTAGTAAAGCAAGGGAAAAGATGATTGCATTATTTTTTAGAGAAAAGGAGACAGAAAATTTAAAAAATGCATCAGAGTTATAGAATTTTACAGCACAGAAAGATGCCCTTCAGCCCCTTGTGTCTGCGCTGGCCAAACATTTATTCTAATTCTAATCCCATTTTCCAGCGCTTGGTCCGTAGCCTTGTATGCTATGGCAATTCAAGTGCTTATTTCAATGCTTTATAAAATATCATGATGGTTTCCCCCTCTACCACTTTCAGGCAGTGAGTTCCAGATTCTCACCACCTTCTGGGAGGGAAGGTTTTTCTGCAACTCGTCCTTAAATCTCCTGCCCCTTACCCTAAATCTATGTCCCTGGTTGTTAACCCCTTTACTAACTGCTTCATATCAGTCATATGTTAATCATTTTGTACACCTAGATGAGGTACCCCTCAGCGTTCTGTGCTCTAAGGACCCCAACCTTTCCAACCTCTCTTCATAGCTGAAACGCTCCAACCCATGCAATATCCTAGTGAATCTTCTCTGCACCCTTTCTAGTGCAATAACCTCCTTCCCATAGTATGGCAACCAGAACTGCACACAGTACTCTATCTGTGGCCTAACGAGTGTCTAATACGGCTCCTTATAACTGCCCTGCTCATACATGTTATGCATCGACTAATAAAAGTATTGCATATGCCTTCATAGTCACCTTATCTACTTGTCCTTCAGGGATCTTTAGACATGCATCAAAAGGTACCTCCGGTCCTTTATACTACTTCTCAGCGTCATCCTGTTCATTGTGTATTCTCTTGTTAGTCCTCCCAAAATGCATCACCACAAAAAACTCAATGTGACATTTTTAAAAATCTCCAAAAGTTCATTCCCAGCTGAAGAAATGAAATGCCAGGTTCTTAACTATTTACAGCAAACACCAACAATTGTCACATCATTCAAAGGGATCTAAAAACATTAGTGTATTTAATGGGCAGTCAATATACAATTGCAGTAACTTCATGAAGATCAAGGGCAGGTTACTTTCTCATCAAACTAATATGGTATCTTTTCCAGAAATTGCAGTTACTTTTTCAGCAAATTACAATCCATTATTTAAGATTTTTTGGCAAAATAATGAACAAAGTACAATTATTTGTGATATTAAAATTACAAAATAATGATTTCTGCAAGCGCATAACTGAAACACAGACCTACAAATAGAACAGCACGTACAGAAAACAACTTTGGAAAATAATCACATATTCCAAATCCAATGGTTCTAAAATCCAGGATACTGAGTTCTATTTTCCATAGTTATTATTTGATTAAATATGTACACAGGAGATACTCTCCATCGCTTCATCCCATTTCCAGAAGTAATATCAAAACTATTCTTCATCTAATAATTAGATTTTGCTGTGAAGATGCAAGACAACTCCTTCACTCCTATTAGACAAACACCTCACTGCTTTACCAACTGATGGCCTGGCATCTTCAATCTAGCAAAAGCCAGGATAGCAACAGGAATTAGGACAACCTCTGAAATGGATACAAAAGATCCCGTGGCTCTATTTCAAAGAGGAGCAGGTGGGTTGGCGGAGGTGGAAAGGGTATTCATTACAATTCCTAAAATGCAGCAAGAGGCGAATCAGCCTACTGAGACTGCACCAGCTCGAAAGAATACATAACCCAGATCCTACCCCCATGTATTTAACCCAATAATCCTCCTAACCTACACATCTTGGGACACAAAGGGGCAATTTACTACAGCCGGTCCACCTAATCTGTGCATTTGGGACAGAAAGTGGACAATTTAGCATGGCCAATTCAATTAATCTGCACATCTCTGCACTGTGAGTGGAAACCAGAACACCCTGAAGAAACCCACATGTACACAGGGAGAATATGAAAACTCCACACAGACAGTCACCCAGGGCTAGAATCAAACCTGGGCCCCTCATGCTGTGAGACTAACCACTGTACCTCCAAGGGTTATCCCCAAACTCCTTGGTCAATGCTTATCCGTTAATCAACTTCATAAAATCCAGAATAGCTGGTCATTATCACATTGCTATTTGTTGGCGTTTACTGTGCACAAATTGGCTCTCCCATTTCCTAGATTACAATTAACACTTCAAAAGTACTTCCTTGATCTTGCACATGAAAGCAAAAGAAAAAGTGGAGGCATTAAACAAGTACTTTGCATCTGTATTTACAAAGGAACAAGATGCTACCCGGGCTGAAGACAGAGAGAGAGAAGAAATAATTGTTACACTCAAAGAGTTTACAACTGAGCAGCTGGAGGTTTTTTTTTAAAAATTGATAACACGCTAGAACCAGATGCATCCAAAAGTACAAAGGGAAGTGAGAATGGAAATTGCAGAGGCACCAGTGATAATCTTCTTGTCTTTAGACATAGGGATGGTGTCACAGCACTGGGGAATTTTAAATGAATTCCCTTGCCCAAAAGGAGTGCAAGGATAAAACTGACAATTGCAGATCAGTCATCTGACAATAGTAGTCGGGAAACTCCTAGAATCTATATTCCAGACAAAATTTTAAAGTTTATTTATTAGTGTTACAGGTAGGCTTACATTAACACTGCAATGAAGTTACCGTGAAAATCCCTTAGTCGCCACACTTCAGCGCCTTAGCATGGCCAATGTACTTAACCAGCACGTCTTTTGGATTGCGGAAGGAAACTGGAGCACCCAGAGGAACCCCACACAGACACGAGGAGAACGTGCAGACTCCGCGCAAACAGTAGCCCAAGCTGGAAATAGAACCTGGAACTGTGAGGCAGCAGTGCTAACCACTGTACCACCATGCCGTCCATCAATAGTCACATGGACAAGTGCAGGGTAAAGGGAAAATCATGTTTAACTAACTTGCTGGAGTTTTTGAGGAGGTAATAGAGAAGGTTGATAAGGGCAATGCTGTTGATGCAGGATCTATGAATTTTCATAGGGCATTTGATACAGCGCCATGCAACAGATGAGCAACTTCCAGCTCAAGGAAGAAAAAGGAATTAGGTGAGTGACAGGAAAAGGAGTAGTGATAAATGAATGCTTTCAGATTGGAGGAAGGTTTATAGTGGCATTCTCCAAAGGTCAGAGTTCCCCTAGGGGTCTAGGTAAGAACATAAGAAATAGGAGCAGGAGTAGGCCATCTAGCCCTTCAAGCCTGCCCCGCCATTCAATAAGATCATGGCTGATCTGAAGTGGATCAGTTCCACTTTCTCCCCATAACTCTTAATTCCCTTGTCTGTCAAAAACCTATCTACCCGTGACTTAAATATATTTAGCGAGGCAGCCTCCACCACTTCAACGGGCAGAGAATTCCAGAGATTCACCACCCTTTGAGTGAAGAAGTTCCTTCTCAACTCTGGTCTAAACTGCCCCCCCTTATCTTGAGGCTGTGCCCTCTAGTCCTGCTATCCTTTCTAAGCAGGAAGAATCTCTCTACCTCTACCCTATCCATCCCTTTCATAGACTGTGTCTCTCAAAGTTTGGAGAATCTCATCAGTGTGTCCCACCCACTATTCGCAATGAGCAAGATGTAGACCATACACTGCCAACCCATGCTTGCAAAATTCAAAACATAATGTCTAACGTTAGATGTGATTCCGGGATTGGAAAACATTTGCTCAACAATCTACAGTGTGCAAATAATTACAGTGGCAATCGATTTAAGATCGTCAGTCTGGCTCACGGTGTGGTACATTTGCATGTACTGGAAGCTACATATATTATTACACAGGCCCAGTTCTTTGCAGAAGAAAGAACATGTACACACATTGCACCTGCTTTGTTGATTCACTACCCAGGGAAATACCTTGACTAATCAGGGTCAACTGCCTGATTTAAATTTCAAATCATGTTTGGCAGTTAACTGTAAATTATCATTAACTGGAGCATTTTCCATTGCATGACTCCTACTCATTAGAGTCCACTTCCTAACCAATCAGCATTCTTTTCTCATATTGTATGAATTGCTGTTTTCTCCTTATATGCTGCATATTTTTGCGAGGTGTCCTGATGAGTTTAAGATGAAAAGCTTCAACATGTTACTTTTTCCAGCAATATAAAAACTAATCATTGGGCCATACCAAGTTTTGTTGAAATACGTCCATTAATGTTTGATATATTTTTTACAAATAGATTAACAAATAGGGGTGAAAATCTTCCAGCCTTAAGTGGCTGTGGTATCTAGCAATGGCAACATTTTAAACTGATATTCGATTCTTCAACTTATTTTTCATGTAGGGATAATCCTGATATGGAATGGCATCCCAGAGCATGGGAGGCAAAATTCTTGGAATCAATTAAGAACCAAACA
Organism: Carcharhinus amblyrhynchos; assembly: GCF_965287045.1. Lineage (NCBI taxonomy): Eukaryota > Metazoa > Chordata > Chondrichthyes > Carcharhiniformes > Carcharhinidae > Carcharhinus > Carcharhinus amblyrhynchos. The sequence continues at coordinate 98,647,694 of NC_137325.1, forward strand.
ATTTAGTACTGCAAATGGGCAGACTGTGGAACCTTCTGAATGACTGTACTAAGGAGGATTGAATGGTCTTTCTCATCCATAATTATTTTGTGATATTCTAATTAGAAATCATACATCCTTTATGTCTGCATAGCCTACAGATAACTGAAGAGTAAATCATAAATAGACAACGGGTCTAATCTAGAATTTAGGTCATTAAAAAGAAATAAACAATAGCAAACAATCCACATAGCAGATTATGTTTCACAAACTTCTCCAATATTACCAAACTTAGACAAGCATCTGCAGCATATAATTTACTTGAGTTTGAGGCAAACCCAAAGAAACTTGGTGCTTACTCTTTTACAACAATAAAAATTTATTTTTGGATTTCGTCCTTTTCGTGGCTTGATTACAAAAGACCAACAGCTCAGTTACTTTAGAGATAGATTACATAAACAATAGTCTTTGTGGGGGGGTGGGGTTAGTAAAATAAGTATCAATTTTGCAACTGTGGTGGATTTTTTTTACTCTATGAATTTTTACCATCCCTTACAAAGGGAGGGGGTGGTTAAAAATGAGGGGAGAGTGTGACATGGAGTGAATTAAGAGGACAAATGAATGAAAATGGTGGGAGGCATTGAGGTGGAACGGGAAGGGGGGGAAAGGTAGAGAACCTGGATGGCAGAGACTGAGAAAAGGCAGAAGAAGAACAAGAAGAGTAGCGAGTAGGAAATGGAAAGAGAGAAAAGCCATACGGAGCAGTGGCGGGGGGGGAGAAGAGAAAGAGTCACAGAAAGAGGGAAGAGAGCGGGGGCAGGCCACATAGAGAAGAGGGGGCAATTAGGAATGGGCAATAAATGCTGGCCTAGTCACCGACACTCATCCTGCAAATAAATTAAGAAAAAAGGTGGGGGGCTAACAGTGGAAGGGAGGACACCACATAAAGGGAGCCTCACATTGCTGAAGAATATAACTAGCCTCAAGCAACTTAGAACTCAGCTGTATGTAAAATATTTATGAAAATCGGATTATTTAGCAGATCATTATTCTGTGGACTCCATAATAAATGGATGAACACTGTATCACGTATGGAGTTAATGGGATTCTGTTTACATATATATTAATTGATTTGGAAAACTTAAACACTGCTATTCAATGGTACCATTCAGACGGCAACTGATTTCTACAGCGAGAATACTCTGGTCACTTTCATGTAGTTAACTAAATAGAGTAGATTCAGCTGTGCCCCATAATTATGTTAGTATAATTATTTGGAATGATATTTTTACAGCCTCTTGTTGCTGAAGAATTGTAATTAATCTCAAGCAACACAACTTGAGAACTCTGCATTCTCGCCAATCAAAACAACCATCCTGTTAGAGATCAGTTACAACTTGGCGGCGCGGGCTTGTTGGGCCGAAGGGCCAGTTTCCCGTGCTGTGTTGTTCTTTGTTCTTAAATTCTTGAGCAGGATTGATAGCCAAAGCTGTTCACGGTGGACATATCATGCACTTTAAGTTGTTGTGAAGGATCATTTCAAAAAATATTTTCTTGCAAAAGCTTTCTGATATATTCACACTTCTCACATTTTGCAGTTAACATCACGAGAAGCAAAATATTAATAAAGAGATAGAATCTTAAATACTATTAAAATTTTAACAGTGTGCAACAATGACCCATTGCTCTGTTTTTCCTGGATATAAGGCAAGATCAAAGTGCTACCGCAGGATTTTTAACTCACCATTGTCGCCATCCTTTACTAGTTCATTTTGTAATGGATCAATCCCAGTCTCTTGAACGTCTGCTTCCAGAGGGTGTCTAGGTTCAAAAGCTGAAATCCTACTCGATGAGGACAACATCTTGACTTTTGCCTACAACTGAATTACAAGTAGAAAAGATTAACATATTGGCACTGAAAAATTTATCTATAAATTTCAGTTATTTAATTGACTAACACTGAACTGTATGGCTTGGCCTTTGATAGTTTTGAATGAAGTACCTACATAAGATTTCTGGTGTCACTAGAGACAGTTTCAGAGATAAGATAATGCAGTAGTTTACAATACATCAGGACATAACAGAAGTATATTAAGTTTCAGGAAACATCTGAATGAATCACGTAAGAATCTGGTGACAAAAATTATTATAGGAAATATAACCATATTCAAAGAGAACAATTTGGGACAGAGAAATGTGTGGTCAGAAAGTAGGGAAAATAAATGTTTTTCAGTTAACTGGGTTGAGCACGTCCCAGAAATCAGTGCCAGAGCCTATTTTATTTCTCAGTTATTATTGGAATATTATTGTTTGTGAAGACAATTTGACCAATAACAAAGCAGCTTGAAATTTTCTGCCTCAACTTAAGATTTCATATGAAAGCATCTCACATCTGTGGAAGCAGATCAAATCAAATCAAATCAACTCAGAGTCATATATGAGCATGGTAAATGTTAATTGCTGGTAAACCAAATCCCACAGGGACACTTGGCTTACTGGCTATTTTTTTTTGTGGGTTCTGAAAATGAGAGGAAAATATACTAATTTCATTAGCAAGAAATCCAGCCACACTTTTGGGAAATTAAAAATTATAAGGTTTGTTACCAAGAAAAGAAGAAAACTTCAACATACAGGATTATAGTTACACAGTTAAAATTAGTCTTCTAAACATTCCCCCTCACAAGGTCCTCTACTTACTCAGACACACAAGTAAATATCTTCCAGGCATTGCAACACTCTGTTATAGATGGTTATAAAAATCCAGTTTTATTATCCAAGGTAAAGCCACTGTTGCTTAATATCATATGGCCTCTCAAAAATTCTTCTGCTCTGCTGTGGCAATCCCAAAAACACAACTGCTTTTTACAGTCAAAGGCTTTTCTGGCTTCACTGGTGAGCTGATGCAAACTGCATTTTCTCCAAGTTGACAGCTATTCCTACGTGATCTTTCTCATACAGTCAACAACTAAACTCCCTGCAGTAACTCTAATTCTCACATCTCTTTGAAACTCAAATCCTTCCAAATACAAAATCTTTCATATTTTGATTTTGTCCCTGCTTTGGGGTGACAAAATATATCATCTCCTATTTATAGAACTCCTGTAAGATGCAAAATGTTTCTTGTCGCCTCTGACTTCCCTCTAATATTCAAACTTTTAACTTAAAATGTAAACATTAGACCCAACTTATTTACTTCTACTTCAAACTCACCATAATACCTCAGTACAAATACATAAACTTGTATCCTATCTTAAAACTCCCAGATGAACTGTCTCTAGTAACCATTCCCCAACTTAAGTAATTTATACACACATACACACTTATAGAATAACACAATATTCCCCACATATTCCCCATTTTTTTTTAGAGAATAAACAAAAGATGCACGAACAACTGGCCACAAAGTGTAATATATACTCATTGAAAATACGCATAAAATGAATGTCTTCATACACCAAATTGGTGAAATTATAATCATAATTCTATAGCTCCAATTGGATCATCTGTTTAAAATTAAAGCTTTGTGAACAACATTTAACTTGAACATTTCTGTAGCAAAGTCAATTGTTTGATACCGCAAGTTCCATCCAATTGAAGTAATTCAGCTACTTATCCAACCATTAATCTATGATTTGCTGACTTAAATTTTTGTTTTTGATGCAAATAGCTGTTTATTTATTTAACGACTTCAACCGTCTTGGCATTTTATGTTGTCTTATCCAGCCAGCAATCAAATGTGTCTATGAATCTGCAAGAAAAATCAAAAAATCTTAATGGTGAGAGATTGCAGAGCTTTGAGATTCAGAGGGATCTGGATGTCCTCATGCATGAATCACACAAGGCTCATATGCAGGTGCAACAAGTAATTAGGAAAGCTAATAGAATGTTATCATTTATTGCAAGGGCAATTGAATATAAAATTAGTGAGGTCACGTTCAGTTCTATAGGACCCTGGTCAAATCACGTCCGGAGCACTGTGTACACTACTGGTCTATTTACTTAAGGAATGATGCAAGTACAATGGAGGTGTTCAGAGAAGGTTTACCAGGAATGGGCAGGTTGTCTTATGAAGAAAGGTTAGGCAGGCGAGGATGGTATCTATTAGAGTTTTGAAGAATAAGAGGCACCATGATTGAAACATACAAAATCATGAAAAGTCTTAACAAGTTGGATGTGGGGAGGATATTTCCTCTTGTGGGAGAAGCTGGAACTAGGAGTCACTGTTTAAAAGTAAGGGGTCACCCACCTAAGAGACAGGGACACTTTTTTCTCTTTTAGAGGAGAGACAGCCTTTGTAACTCCCTTCCTCTAGAGGCAGTGGAAGTAAAGTCTTTGAATATTTTAAGGCAGAGGTAAAAAGATTCTGGATAAACAAGAAAATGAAAGGATACTGGGGAGGGCAGTAGGTTACAATCAGATTAGCCATGATCTTGAATGGCAGAGCAGATTTGAGGAACTAAGAGCCTTTTTCCTGCATCTAATTTGTACATACATACAAGTCAAAGTCAGAACCTGTTGTAAAGTTGCTTGGTGTCTCACCAGAAAGTCTGGAGATTTGTGAGGTTGAACATAAACAGTTCATTGTTAACGCACAACTATATACACATCTCAAAGGTATTGCCCTAAATAGATGCTATCCTGATGCTGACTTCTCTCGGGCTCTTTCTACACACACTATATCATGTGACTCTCCACATCATGTGCGCAATACTGTATTCCCAATCCCACATTAACCCTTTCTAACTCAGACACCCTTTAGACGACATGGTGGCACAACGGTTAGCACTGCTGCCTCACAATGCCACGGACCTGGGTTTGATTCCTGGCTTGGTTCACTGTTTGTGTGGAATCTGCATGTTCACCGCATCTGTGAGAGTTTCCTCCCCGTGGGTTCCTCCCACAGTCCAAAAAAAAATGTGGTTAGGTGCATTGGCCATACTAAATTCTTCCTCAGTGTATCTGAGCAGGCACTCGAGTGTGGCGACCCGGAGACTTTCAGTGTTTCATGCAAGCTTACTTGTGACACTAATAAATAAACTTCTTGAAAACATATACTGGCAGAAGCAAACGACCATACTGTCAACTGAGAGAAATCATGTAGTGACTGACATCAGCAGTAACCAATTACTCCATTCCAAGTCCGCCTTGAAAGCTAACCAGCCAATAGGCACTGGCCACAATCTCAGTTCTGAAGCAGAATACTTACCTTCAGCAATATTCTTCTTAACCTACACATGCCTTCATTATATATTTTATATTATATCTATTGTAAGGCAAGTTGGCGGGAATATTACCTCCTGCTGTTACAAGCTGCATACAACTGACACCAAATTAATTAAGGACAGAATAGAATAGCCATTTAGAAGCTAGAGCGCATTCTAATTTCATTAAGGGCCACAAAACATTTTTGTCATTCTGTGCATGTAGCAGATTCCACTTGATTATTTATTTCTTCTCTGACAGTAGTCAGTTCAAAATACAATGGTTTGTACTTCTAATTGTTCCATTGCTTTCAGTGTTTTCCTCACTTAAGTAATATTTGATTTGGAAGTTGGATGATCCTGCCCAGTTCTGCTGACGCTATTATCATTGCTTCTCACTTAAATATTACAGTAACACACAGTAGGTTTGAGCTCTGGAGAGCCGTATGGACATTCAACTGTGTTTCTCTCCACAGATGCTACCAGATTTGTTGAGTTTTTCCTAGCATCTTCTGTTTGTCGGATTTCCAGCAACTGCAGCATTTTATTTTTATTATATTGCAATAGATTCTGTTGGTCTGACATATCTCCCATTGTGTCAACGCCTGACAACTCAGCAGGTATCAATAATAATATGGGGAGAAAGTTAGGATTTAAGTTTCATTAGAAATGAAAATTGAAACTCTATATCCAAGCACCCAGCACCAATGTACCACAAAGCTTGCTGTAACTACTTGAAGCCATAGATATACTTCAATAAATCTTATTAATTACACAAGTATTTCAGTACTACATTTAACATAATTTCAGATGTCTGCCTATCAGCCTAATTAAAGTTAAGCATTCACAAAAACGTTAAGAAGCTCTGAACTATGAAATTATAAACTCTAGATTATTACACCTCATCTATTATCCAGTTGAATGGTCCAATCCATTGCTCTTGCTTCGTCCACACTTGCCTATCCAAAGTAGCAAGCATATCCCCAGCAATGGCTCGCATCCTGTTCCAGCAATGTTATATCTGGAGCCTAAAAAAAACTATTCTTAGCCCCTTCCAATCTATGCATTTCCTTTTGGGGGCATCATCCAAAAACATGGGGCCAGGTTTCAATGTTCTGGGCCACTGAAAGCTTTGGCATCTTATTTCTCTTAAATTACATTTTCACCTTTGTAAATTTGCTCAACCCTGCCTGTCTCAACCCACATGTTGGATTTCATGCTTCTCTTGCCATAAGACTCAAATATTCTAATGCTATTATAGGGTCTCCCATGGTCTATCCTCCACAAGCTCTCTCCAGCTCCAAAACTCTGCTACCCACACCCACACTAACCTTCACTTCACCTCTGTAACTTCCCTCTTAAAAACTATCTTCGAAAACCAACTCTGACAAAACTTTTAGTTACCTCGTGAATTAATCATCTTCCTTGGTTCATGTTTATTTGTATCTGATTAGATTTTTGAGAAGTGCTGTGGAAATATGTTAATAGTGCCAAATAAACACAAGATGATGCTGCTGCTATATTTCCAGTGCAGTATATATGAATTACAAATTTTATAGAGCAATATATTTTTCAGGGGAAGGAACATGGGAATCCATTATAACAACATTAATAACTTGGACAAAGAATGAGGAAGTAATGTAAGTTTGCTGATGATACAAAGCTAGGTAGAAATGTAAAGAGGTTGCAGAGAGACATTGACAGGTTAAGTGAATGGGCAACAAGTTGGCAGCTTATGCATAATGTAGGAAAGTGTGAGGTTATTCACAAAATAAGATGTTGAGCTTAATAATTTAAAAATTAATATCTCACAGTAACATGAAACCAAACCAAAAAAAAATTATTTTCCAATTGTTTTCACAGTTTTGACCTGGAGTTGTCAACTTCCTATATCCCAGGATACGTCAGGTTCAGAACTTGGTGTACACCACTTTTCACCACAGATTGATCAGATTTTGTCACTTTGTAGGTAACACAGTCCTGTGACAGGATTTCTGACTGATTAGACTTTTGTGAAGTACTCTGGAAATACTTGACATACTTTTTTTAAAATAATTCCTGAAATATGAAAAAAATTGCTTTAAATTCTCTACATTAAATCAGAGACTACACTCCAGAAATACTTCATCGGCTGCAAAGTAGTTTGGAACATCCTAAGATAGTGAAAGACTCCTTATAAATGCAAGCTTTCACTTTATTATCCTTTTTATAAAATTTGGTTCAATTCTAATATGGAAATAGCTTTCTTCTCATGAGCAGTAAACCTAATTGCTTGTGCTCAACCTGTTACCAGATCACTTTGTCCTCTTTAACTACCTCATTAACCTGCTATTAAAAGTTGGCATAACCTCACAACTCTGTAAAACCTTTTAAAAAATCTTTCACAAGATGAGTGCATAACTGGCTTAGCCAGCTTATTTATTGCCAATCTCTAATTTCCCTTGAGAAGATGGTGGTGTGCCTCCTTCTTGAATGGCTGCTGTCCATAAGGTGTAGGTGCTCCCACAGTGCTGTTAGGGAGGAAGTTCCAGGAATTTGACCCAGTGACAGTAAAGGAATGGTGAGTTAGTTCCAAGTCTAACTGGTATATGGCTTAATAGGGAAGCTTCCAAGAGATAATGTTCCCGTGCATTTACTGCCCTTCTCCTTCTAGGTCATAGAGGCCACGGATTTGGAAGATGCTACTGAAGAAGCCTTGGTGAGTTGCTGCAGTGCATCTTGAAGATGAAACAAACTGCTGCCACTGTACGTCAGTGATTTGCTAGAGGATTGGAAAAGTTTTAAAAACCAAAAAATCTGACTAAAAAGAGGAAGATAAGCTACCAGATGATATAAAAACAGACAGCAAGGTTCAATTTGATTTATTGTCACATGTATTCATAGACAGTGTAAAATACTGTTTCTTGTGCGCTATACAGACAAAGCATAATGTACATAGAGAAGGTAAGGAGACAGTCCAGAATGTAGCATTACAGCCATTGCTAGGTGTAGAGAAAGATCAACTCAATATGAGGTAGAGCTTCTTTAAATATAGAAAAAGGATGAGGGAGGCCACAATGCACATAGGCCCTTTAGAGAATGAGACTGGGGAATTAATAATGAGAAACCACGGAATGGCAGAGGAGTAAAACAAATACACTGCATTAATCTTCATGGTGAAATACATGAATAACATTCCAAAAATACTAAATAATCAAGGAGCAGAGGGGGGGGAGGAAACAAATAACTATCACTAGAGAAAAGTACTAGGGAAACAAATGAGAGTAAAGGCCCCTGAACCTGATGGGTTGCACCCCAGATATTAAAGGAAGTAACTACAGAGATAATGGATGCACTGGGAGTAATCTTCCAAGAATCTTTAAATTCTGGAAAAGTCCAAGAGGATTGGAAAACTGCCAATGCGACACCCTTATTCAAAAGAGGAGGGAGACAAAACACAGTCAACATTAGACCAGTTAGCTCAACTTCTCACTGGGGACATGTTAAAGTCCATACAATAATTCAAGAATTCCGACTGGAAAGGAATAGTACTTATTGTTAGTAAAGCCACCACTCCTTGATGTACATACTTAAGTCCCAACCAAGACAACAGTTCTGCAGACCTTTTCCCAGTGTCTGCCTTATAAAAGGGCTCTAGTGATGAGTTCCACCTAGGCAGGCCTTTGCCTATTACCAAGGGAACTCATATCTAATGAGCTCCACAGGGAGATCAATTAGAGATTTCCTGTGGAACTCATTGGGGTTAATACAGTCCACTTTAAAGGATGTAACAGCAGAATATTTAGAACTGCATAATATAATCATGCACAGTCAACCTGGCTTCGTGAAGGGGAAATCATTCCTGACAAATTTATTAGAATTCTTTGAGGTGGTAATGAGTGGTATAGATGAAAGGAAACCAGTAGATGTAATATATTTGGATTTCCAAAAAGCGCTTGATAAGGTATTGCAAAAAGGCTACTTAATAAGATAAAAGCCCTTGAGGTTGGCCGTAGCGCATTAACATGGATAAAGGATTGGCTAACTGATAGAACACAATAAAAAGTCTGACAACACCAGGTTTAAGTCCAACCGATTTATTTGATAGTACACTCACTGGCTTTCGGGGTTAGTCCCTTCGTCCACATCATAACTGATAGAAAACAGAGTTGGAATAAGAGGGGCATTTTCATGATGGCAACCTGTAACTAGTGGAGTGTCAGGGGTATCAGTACTAGGACCACAATTATTTACAATATGTATTAATGACTTGAAGTACTATTGCCAAGTTTGCAGATGACACAAAAATAAGTAGGAACGCAAGTGACGAGGAAGACACAAAGTCTACAGAGTGAGTGGCAAAAACTTGGCAGATGGGACATACTGGAGGAAAAGGTGAAGTTATGCACTTTGGCTGGAAGAATAAAGGAACTGAATATTATCTAAATGGAGAAAGAGTGCAAAACATTGCAGCACAGAGGGATTTTGGTGTCCTCATGCATAAATCACAAAAAGCTAGCATGCAAATTCAGCAGGTAATTGAGAAGGCAATTGGAATGATGGCCTTTATTTCAAAGGCAATTGAATTAGGGAGGTCTTGCTAAAACTATGCAAGGCACTAGCATTCCCCACCCGGAATACATTGAACATTTTGATCCCCTTAACCAAGGAAAGATATACTGGCATTGGAGGCAGTGCAGAGAAGGTTCATTAGGTTGATCCTGGATATGGAGATATCTTCTTACGAGGAGAAACTAAGTAAGTTAGGCCTGAACTCACTACAATTTAGAATGAGATACAACCTTATTAAGGCGTATAGAATTACCAGGGGGCTTGACAGCATAGGTGTTGAGAGGTTGTTTCCCCAAGCGGGAGATCCTAGGACCTGAAGGCATAATCTCAGAGTAAGTGGTCACTTATTTATGAAAGAGATGGAATTCTTCTCTCAGAGGTTGGTGAATCTGTGGAAGCTGCAGAACATAAGAAATAGGAGCAGGAGTAGGCCATCTAGCCCTTCGAGCCTGCCCCGCCATTCAGTAAGATCATGGCTGATCTGAAGTGGATCAGTTCCACTTTCCCGCTCTCTCCCTATAACCCTTAATTCCCTTGTCTATCAAAAACCTATCTACCCGTGACTTAAGTATATTTAGCGAGGTAGCCTCCACCACTTCAACGGGCAGAGAATTCCAGAGACTCACCACCCTTTGAGTGAAAAGTTCCTCAGCTCTGATCTAAACTGCCGCCCTCCCCCAGCTTGAGGCTGTGCCCTCGAGTCCTGCTATCCTTTCTAAGCGGGAAGAATCTCTCTACCTCTACCCTATCCATCTCCTTCATTATCTTATACATCTCTATAAGATCTCCCCATCATTCTTCTAAACTCCAACGAGTACAGACCCAGTCTATTTAGTCTCTCTTCATAGTCCAACCCCCTCATCTCCGGTATCAGCCTAGTGAACCAGTGAGCCTAAAGACCCAGAGCTGGGTCTTTAAGCATATCCAAGGCTATGATAGACAGATTTTTAATCAGTAAGTGAACAATACGTTATGGGGATAAGGCGGGAAAGTGCAGTTAAAGATATCAGGTCAGTCATGATCTTATTAAATGACACAGAAGATTAAATGGGTCAAATGGCCTACTTCTGCTCCTTATAATCTTACAAACCCATTCAAAGGGACGTCGGCAAAGGTAAGTCAAGGTTGGTGTCACTTATCTCCAAAGTAAGCAAAAACAAACTGATAACGTTACAAGCATTTAGTTAAAACTGCAAAATCTTAAGGACAAGCAAAGCTAGATGGTATTACTTTTTTTGATGCACTGTGGCGAGGTGTATCAACAATGCACAAGACTTGATTGCAATATCCAAGTCACCAAACTCTACTGCAGCATATTGTGAATGTAACCTGCCTTCTTAACTCTCCAGGACGAATGCATCATCCACTCTACAACCTCTGAAGAATTAAGTGCTCAGCCTTCAAGGATTCGTAGTCATATCAGTAAATCAGTGCTGCTATTTGAAGTTGAAGCTGCAATGCATTTACATCCAGAAACAAGGTAAGAAATTTAATAGATGACAAGGTTACAAAGAACCTTGCTGGTGAGAATACTTTTTTAATGCATCTGATTCTAACTGCAGTTTTTGATATCCAGTTGCAGAAAGAAACTTTAGTTTTCCTTCAGTTGACATATTCACTAGCTTCTCATCAAATGCAAAATGACATGTGTTGAATGACCCCAACTTAGCATTTCAACTCAGGAAGTTCGAAGATCTCTAGAGCCACAAAGTCACAAACAACAGGAGGACTTTATATGGATTTTAAAATAAAATCTGAAAATTGCTAACTTTGGGGCAATGTTTGTCAAGTTATATAACAAACAAGATACCATCTATTACTCATGGGAACAGGATGAACTTGAAACCACTATCAAAGATGAGGTACAAAATTAGTGAAGCCTTCACAAAGATTTTTTGTGAAAGGTTCAGTAGGTATGAGTTATGTTTGTGCACTTCTGAACTAAAAAAAACTATATATTTATCTATAAATATGACCTTTCAGAAGGGCAAACGTGGCAGATTTAGTGCTTTGTGTTCAGACTTTTTCTTTTCATATCTTTGTGACTCATTGAGCACTACCGAAACAAATTAGCCTGTCGCTGAGCTAACAATGATGAACACAAAATGGCTACTGTTTCTATTAATCTCAGAACATTACAGTAGACCATTTGGCCCCAGCCTACTTCATGGCTGGTCGGATTGTGGCCTATCCTGCACAACCCTCAAGTCCCTTGTAGATCCAAAACACAACATAACAGCACTGATTACACTTCAAATAAATACATTTTCTGTGAAGCACTTGAAAACATTTCAGAGCTGCTAAACAAGTGTAAGTCATTATTTTTGTACCAGACAGCAAACTTAAGTTATCCCAGTCTGAATACTTTTAGTCAGACCAATTATTTTACATAATTTTAAACCACAGGACAGAAAGAATGATTTCTGAAAATTATAGTTTCAGATCCGGCCACAATTGTATTAGAACTAATGTTTAAAATAACCTTTGACAAGTAAAATAAATGTTTTGAATAATTTACGAAAAACAAACATTTGCTATTAATGCTTCCTAATTATAACAAAATGGTTGTACAGGGAAATGGTAATTTATGCTCTTGGGCATAAGTTGTCATATCTACTCCAGGAAACTTCATCAATGTACACATGGAGATTCAATAATGAATAATTTACTGAAATGAACTGCAAAGGTTTAAAGATATTTTCGTCTCCATATAAAAAACATGTATCAGGTATTTTCAATTTGAACCCATTTAATAATCCCCAAAATTAAATCATAAGTCAACAATTTAAAAAGATGATTTAAAATTTTTTGAATTTAAAATAAAACTTCAATTTAAATTTGAACTGTTTAAACAATTTTAAAAACGTTAAGAAAATGATGAATTGTTGCCCTTTCTCTTGGCTAGCTAGCTCACCTTGCCAATGAGACGCATTTCATGCTCCTTCAATCCCCTTCCCTCTCAATTCCCAATTATCCAAATCATCATCTTGGCCCCGTTGCAACTTGACATAGCCAAAGGTTCACTTTTCTTGTGGTCCAGCCTTCTCCCATTCATAAATACCAATATTACCTGCCCAAAAGGAAAAATCTTGACCCCCACCATACTCTCCAACTACCACTCCATTATTTTCCATTCTCCTTTTTGCCCAGAGCAATTTCCTTTGAATGTACAACACAAGCTTTGTAGTTATCTTACTTTTCTGATTTTGATCTTTTCCCATTTTAATCAGATTAGTTTCAAGCTAAAATGCCCCAGAAAATAAATTTAAATGCAAGATTGATTTTTAACCAAAGTAAAAAGTTCAGTATTGCAAATGTTCCATTTCCTCACTAGGTGTACCAATAAAATCATAAACCAATCTCACTCAGTTCAAACATTTACTGCACCTGAGTGTAACACCTCTCGCTTCTTCACTTTTCCATGGAGAGCTGCATCACTTTTCACTACCATGTGGAGAAATCATATGACAAATAATAGGTGCGCACTGAATAAAACTATAGTGAGTTATGGAGAAACCACCCAAAAGTGCATATGGTTTAAGTTTGCATACATTTCTACCAGCAAACCCACACAAGTAGGCATGCTAAACATGGTTCACATAAAAATGGATATTTGGCATCTATGCATTTTGTACTGGGCATAACTTAGTAAGTATTTATTTGGACTTTCTGAACATCTATTTTGCTTGACATGTAATAGATTGATCGACTTCACGTTTCACTTTTTTTTAAATGAAATCCGCATTATAGATTTAAATACAGCTGTGTTCTTGAAATTGAAATCATAAGATGTACATAAAGTAGGATTTGTAGAACAAGACAGTATTAATGGTTGTGATGGTATTTTAATTACATTTTGTTTTCTGTAAGCACACTACGTTCCTTTCAAAAAGCATCAAAGCAAATGTTTAATTTCATGCTCGTTAATAGTCTGTTTTTCTTAAAATTGCTCAGTCTCTTTAATAAAGTCAAATGTACCTTATTGAAATGTGATAAGGAAAAGTTGAAGATTGCAGTGTTGAATAAGCTTCCATATCAAATGTATGCTCATTGTCATGCAGGATTACTAGAATTTTATTTTACCTCTGGCATTTAATTTTTATAGTCTTTTACTCTAAGTTCAATCCCATGTATTTTTTTATATTTTTTTCACGGATGTGGAAGACCAGCATTTGTTGCCCATTCCTAATTGCCCTTCAACCGATAGCTTGTTAGGCAATTAAAACATCTGAGTCAACCAACAGCACATGGAGGCCAGACCATGGAGGAAGGATATGTCCTTCCCTAAAGAGTTTTATGGTCATCATTATTGGGGCTAGCTTTTTAATTCCAGGTTTATGAACAGAATTCAAATTCCACAGCTGCCATGATGGGATTTGTATCTGTGATCCCAGAGCATTAGTCTGGGCCTCTGGATTGCTAGTCCAGTAACATTACCACTAAGCCATCACCTCCCAAATTACTCATATAGGTGCTAAAATTCAACATGCCTCTTGTTCTGGACTATTACGCTCCCTATTCAGTTTCATCCCATTAATGATAGGACTGTGTAGTCAACATGGATTTATGAAAGGGAAATCATGCTTCACAAACCAGTTTGGGTTTTTTGAAGATCTAACTAGCAGAATAGGTAAGAGGAAACAGTGGCTGTGGTATATATAGATTTTCAGACATCAAGGTCACACATGAACATAAGAAATAGGAGCAGGAATAGGCCATCTAGCCCTTCGAGCCTGCCCCGCCATTCAACAAGATCATGCCTGATCTGAAGTGGATCAGTTCCACTTTCCTGCTTTCTCCCCATAACCCTTAATTCCCTTGCCTATCAGAAATCTATCTACCCGTGACTTAAATATATTCAGCAAGGTAGCCTCCACCACTTCAACGGGCAGAAAATTCCAGAGACTCAACCCACCACCCTTTGGGTGAAGAAGTTCCTCCTCAACTCTGATCTAAACTGTCCCCCCCTTATTTTGAGGCTGTGCCCTCTAGTTCTGCTATCCTTTCTAAGCGGGAAGAATCTCTCTACCTCTACCCTATCTAGCCCCTTCATTATCTTATATGTCTCTATAAGATCCCCCCTCAGCCTTCTAAGCTCCAACGAGTACAGAACCAGTCTATTCAATCTCTCTTTATAGGCTAACCCCCTCATCTCCGGTATCAGCCTAGTGAACCTTCTCTGCACTCCCTCCAAGGCCAGGATATCCTTTCGCAAATGCGGCAACCAAAACTGCACACAGTACTCCAGTTGTGGCCTCACCAGTGCCCTGTACATTTGCAGCAAGACCTCCCTGCTTTTATATTCTATCCCCCTCGCTATAAAGGCCAACATTCCATTCGCCTTCTTGATCACCGGCAGACTGGGTTTTTGTGATTCGTGCACAAGGACCTCCAGGTTCCTCTGCACCGTAGCATGCTGCAGCTTTTCGCCCTTTAAATAATAACCCCTCCTACTATTATTTCTACCAAAGTGGATAACCTCACATTTGCTAACATTATACTCCAGGTCCTTGCCCAGGTTTAGTAAATAAAGTTTAGTAAATAAAGTTAGAGCACATGGCGAAGCGGACGGTGATATAATGGCATGGACTGAATGGATTAGGAATTAATTAATGAACAGATTAAATGTAATAGGTGGAAATGTGAGTTGTGAGGAGGATATTAAGATAATTCAAAGGGATTTGGAGAGGCTAAGTGAGTGGGCAAGAATTTGGCAGATGTAATATAATGTGGAAAACATGAGGTTATATACTTTGGTAGAAAATATAGCATTTTACTTAAATGGAGAAAGACTGTGTGGTGTTGAACTTAGAAGGGAATTGGGTGGCCTGGTTAAGGAGATACTGATGTGGTTAAGGAGATACTGATACTGGTTAAGGAGATACTGATGTGCTGGCAAAGAACAAAGAAAATCACAGCACAGGAACAGGCCCTTTAGCCCTCCAAGCCAGCACTGACTATGCTACCAGACTTAACTAGAACCCCCTACCCTTCTGAGGACCATATCCCTCTATTCCCATCCTATTCATGTACTTGTCAAGATGCCCCTTAAAAGTCACAATCATATCTGCTTCCATGACCCCTCCCCAGACAGTGTTAATGGCTGTGATGGTATTTTAATTACATTTTGTTTTCTGTAAGCACACTACATTCCTTTCAAAGAGCATCAAAGCAAATGTTTAATTTCATGCTTGTTAATAGTCTGTTTTTCTTAAAATTGCTCAATCTCTTTAATAAAGTCAAATGTATCTTATTGAAATGTGATAAGGAAAAGTTGAAGATTGCAGTGTTGAATAAGTTTCCTATCAAATGTATGCTCATTGTCATGCAGGGTTGCTTGTATTTCATTTTACCTCTGGCATTTAATTTTTATAGTCTTTTACTCTAAGTTCTGTGTAAAAAATCTGCCTCGTACATCTCCTTTAAACCTTGCCCCTCGCACCTTAAACCTGTGCCCTCTAGTAAGAGACTCTTCCACCCTGGGAAAAAGGTTTTGACTATCCACTCTCTGTCTCTTATAATCTTGTAGACCTCTATCAGATCACCCCTCAACCTTCGTTGTTAGTGAGACACAACCTCCCCTTCACAAAAGCATGTTGCCTCTGACTAATACGTCCACTTACTTCCAAATGAGAACAAACCAAGTTTCTCCAACCTCTCCTCACAGCTAATGCCCTTCATACCAGGCAACATCCTGGTAATCTTTTCTGTCATTTCTCCAAAGCCTTCACATCCTTCTGGTAGTGTGCCGGCCAGAATTGAGCACTATATTCCACGTGCGGCCAACTAAGGTTCTATAAAGCTGCAACATGACTTGCCATTTTTAAATTCAGTGTCGCGGCCGATAAAAGCAAGTATGCCATATGCCATCTTGACTACCTTCTCCACCTGCATTGCCACTTCGTGACCTGTGTATTTGTACATCAGATCCATTTGCCTATCAATATCTTAAGGGTTCTGCCATTCACTATATATTTTCTATTTGTATTAGACTTTCGAAAATGCATTACCTCACATTTGTCCGGATTAAACTCCATCTGTCATCTCTCCGCCCATGTCTCCAACTGATCTGTACTGTGCTGTATCCTCTGATGGTCCTCATCGCTATCCACAAATCCAGCAGTTTGCAGACGACACAAACCTTTGTGTCGTCCGCAAACTTACTAACCAATCCAGTCATTTGTTCCTCCAAATCATTTATACGTATTACAAACAGCAAGGGTCCCAGCAGTGATCTCTGAGGATGCCACTTATCACAGCCCTCCATTGCAAAATACACCCTTCCACCGTTACCCTCTGCCTTCTTTGACCTGTTTGTGATCAGAACTCTCCACTCACCTGACGAAAGATCAGAGGTCCAAAAGCTAGTGGCTTTTGCTACCAAATAAACCTGTTGAAATTTAACCTGGTGTTGTGAGACTTCTTATTGTGTTCTTTGACTGATCCAGTTTTGTATCCCCCTTGTCAGCTCACCTCTGATCCCATGCGACTTCACCTTCTGCACCAGTCTGCCGTGACGGACCTTGTCAAAGGCTTTACTGAAGTCCATGCAGATAACATTCATTGTTCTACCCTCATCAATCATCTCCGTCACTTCCTCAAAAAAACTCAAGACATGACCTTCCCTTCACAAAACCATGTTGCCTCTCACTAATATGTCCACTTATGTGGGAATAAATCCTGTCTCAAAGAATCCTCCCCAAAAGGCTCACTGGCCTGTAATTAACCTGGGTTATTCTTGCTATCCTTTTTAAGCAAAGGAACAACATTGGCTACTCTCCAATCCTCTGGGATCTTCCCTATATGATGTGGAAATACACCTGATGAAGGAGCAGTGCTCCGAAAGCTAGTGGCATTTGCTACCAAATAAACCTTTGGACTTTAACCTGGTGTTGTGAGACTTCTTACTGTGACCTCCCCTGTAGCCAGTGAGGATACAAAGATTTCTCGCAAGGTCCCAGCAATTTCCTCCCTTGCCTTTCTCGGTATTCTGGGATATATCCGATCAGGCCCTGGGGACTTGTCTTCCTTAATGTTTCTCAAGGACCCCAATACCTCTTTCTTTTTGATCTCAACATGACTTCAACTATCTACACACCCCTTCCCAGATTCATCATCCACTAAGTCCTTCTCTTTGGTGAATACTGATGCGAAGTACTCATTTAATGCCTCGCACATTTCCTCTGGCTCCAAGCATAGATTCCCTCCCTTGTCCTTCAGTGAGCCAACCCTCCCCCTTCTTGCTCTTTATATACGTATAAAGAGCCTTGGGATTTTCCTTAATCCTGATGGCCAGTGCTTTTCATGATGCCTTTTAGCCCTCCTCACTCCTTGCTTATGTTTCTTTCTACTTTCCTTGTATTCCACACTTGCTTCATATGTTCCCAGCTTCCTGGCTTTGACAAATGCTTCCTTTTCCTCTTTGACAAGGCTTACAATATCTCTCGTTATCCAAGGTTCCCACAACTTGCCATACTTATCCTTCATCCTTACAGGAATGTGCCGGTTCTAAATCCCTACCAACTTACACTTGAAAGCCTCCCACGTGCCAGATGTTGATTTGCCCTCAAACATCTGCCCCCAATCTACATTCTTCAGTTCCTGCCTAATATTATTGTAATTAGCCTTCCCCCAATTTAGCACCTTAACTTCAGGACTACACTTTTCTTTATCCATCAGTACTTTAAAGCTTACTGAACTGTGGTCATTGTTCCCGAACTGCTCTCCTACTTAAATATCGACCACTTGGCCGGGTTCATTCCCCAATACCACGTCAGTATGGCTGATTGGAAGCATTCTGTAAGATAGGACAATCTGCAAAAGTAATTTCTGCCCTCCACAAAACTAAGGGTAGATTCTGACTTTTGGACAATTGACCAATAGCAAAGAAACTCCCATGATTTTGAGCTCCATGCCTCAGTGACTCAATGAACTGCAGTGACAAAGGGCTGTCTCATGGCAGTTCATTACTTTCAGGCCACAGCATTGTCAGCCCTGATGTAGAGCCACAGATAGGCATGAGGGTAGATGAAGCAGAAAGAGTGAAACTGGTTGTTCATTTTACCTTCATAAAAACTAATGTGAAACCGTTCCAGGACCACTTTGATTCCAGCATCAATAAAACTGGATAGAGGTTGAGTGGCATGTTTCTCTCCTAAAACGGTATTATTGGAATCTGATTTGCACCTAAAATAAGTCTAACTTGTCTTGTAAAATCCATTTGTACATCTAAGGAATATTATCATGGCCATACTGGCAAAGCAAATAGAACAAAAAAATCATTTTTTTATGTAATGGGCCGCAACCACTCAATTTCCATTTGGTGCTGGCCTCAAAACTCACCCTTACCTATCCCATTTTCATGCACTAGTTTAGCCAATGGTCCAAGCTAGGACTAAAAGAACCAATGCAACCACAGAGGATTGAGAGAAAAAAAATAAGTTTAGGATTGAAACTTATGTGACTAGGAGTCAAAAATAAATTGCACATTAAATTACATTTAGTGGCACAACAGTTTCTGTTTCAGGAAGTAGGGAAGCCACATTGGGTCATCAGCCATCTCTTGATTTGAGGATGATGTCTGCTCAAGTTTGAGTCGTCATGGATGTTCATGTGATTGCACATGCCAATCCTCAATGTACAGACAGGATGCCCCAATCCTGAGTACACAACATGCTTCTTTTGCTTTCCTTCTCTGTCACCAGACTGCCTCATCATTAAGACATTGTGACTCAAAGCATGATGCAATTTGATGGACAAGTTGTTTTTAATGGTTGGCAGAAAGTTCCTCCAGGATGTGAATGTAGTGCTGCCATATTTCAAGAAGAGTTACCCCATGTCTTTGAAATGTTTTCTTTGTCCTCCCCTGGAAGATCGGCAATTTGAGAGCTGAGAAAACAGGACCTGGCATGGGAAATACATTTCAACCGCAGTGCTCAGTCCATCCAAGTCGATTTTGCAAGAATTTTGCCTCAAGAAGGACACTAATGTTTGTCCACTGGTCTTTCCATTGAATCCCAATGAGGTAATGGAGGCATGGCTGATGGAGTTTCTCTCACACATATTATGTCGCTGATATACAGTTCGGGTCTCAGTGTGTTTCAGGATTATGGTGACAACATAATTGCTCTGGACAGTAGTATTTTGTTGACTTGCAGATATCCTTGGCCTCAGACACACTACAGTGGTTTATTGAAGGGTGTATTGGTGGAGTTGATCTAGCTCTCCTCATCAATGGTGACCTTTTGAGAGTGATGTTTGCCAAGAAATGGGAAGCGCTCAACTCATTCCTTCAACATATACCGCGGTGGAATATTTGACTGACCAATATTCGGTTGGCATACAAGTTTTTTTCTGGCAAAATTCAAGGCAGGCCAAGTTTCTTGTATGCAATAAGAGATCAAAAGTGGCTTGTAAATTTCATGCAGAGTGGACAATGAGACTGCAGTCCTCTGCAAACTGTAGATTACACAAATTATGACCAGTTAGCTTTGGAACAGAGGCAATTAAGGTCAAAGTGTTTCCCATCTAAGTGGTATTTAATACTGACACCAGAAGGCAACTAATCTAGATCTAGCTAAATGGGAAAGTTACTATTGATACATATTAATGGGAAGCACAAAAATGGAGGTGATGGACAGAAGGATAGCACTGGTTTTAATTATGTGACAGTCTTCATTTAATCAGCCCGCCCACACAACTCAGGGCCACTGCAATTCATGACACAAAAGGAAAGAAAATAGAGAAGTAAAATATAAGGAAAGTTCTCGCAAATTGCATTTTTCCTTGATTTGAG
This sequence comes from Carcharhinus amblyrhynchos, assembly GCF_965287045.1. NCBI lineage: Eukaryota > Metazoa > Chordata > Chondrichthyes > Carcharhiniformes > Carcharhinidae > Carcharhinus > Carcharhinus amblyrhynchos. Next base: position 98,668,220 of record NC_137325.1, read on the forward strand.
ATACTAATTTCAACATTTATTAGCCCACTGTCCCTCATCATCATAACCATTTACTCCTTGTAAATTTTCAGGTGCTTTCCTTAACTTAGGAGCCATCAAAGCAGAATTTTCCAAATTCCAGGTGGTACAAATGGAGGCACAGACACCAAGAAAACAACGGGGTGCCCCATTAAGACTGCTCCATGATGCATTTCCACTGCCAGGAATGTTTCCAGGGGTGGGCCATCATGTGACCTGGGCTCGATTCCCGGCTTGGGTTACTGTCTGTGTGGAGTTTGAATATTCTCATGTCTGCGTGGCTTTCCTCCAGGTGTCTGGTTTCCTCCCACAGTCCAAAGACGTGCAGGTTAGGTTGATTGGCCATGCTAAAATTGCCCTTTAGTGTCCTGAGATGTGTAGGTTAGAGGGATTAGCGGGTAAATATGTGGGGGTAGGGCCTGGGTGAGATTGTGGTCAGTGCAGACTCAATGGACCCAATGGCCTCCTTCTGCACTGTAGGGTTTCTATAATTCTATTCTATGTGGATGACCTGTCTGCTGCAAAGTGGCAGCAGCCAATCTGTAAATTTAGGATCCCAATTAGAGCTCATTTAGAGCAATTTACTGGCAGCAGAGGGGACTCCACCACCAGTAAAAACACCAACTTGTGATTGTCCATCCCCCAAAAGAGGGGGCCACTGGCAGCGAAGGCTGTCCCCCACAACCCCAACACCATCAGAAGGATTCTCCTGCTACCAGAGTAGCCTGACAGATTGTCCACTCTAAAATATTTACTGACGTTCACACCTCCAAGGATAGCTCCATTTTCAGAAGCTCTTGCATTACCTTCTCTGCCTCAGTAGCACCCACCTCACTCAGTGGGGCTGCTTTGGCTTCAGAGAAGCCATGCCCTCCAATTAGGCCAAAATAATGCAAACCTGCCTGCCATCCTTAATTGGATACTGAGCTCACAAGCAACAAATTAGAAGGCACCTCTGGGAAAATTGCTCTGAATCTGGCTTACAATCCCCATTTGGTTCCATGCAACGGTCTCAAGCCTGCAGAAAAATCTTGCCCCAATTTCTCAAGTAAAATTCAGCAGTTTAGACTTGAAGAAAATTTATTGAGCCGGACCTTACTGAAATACTGTGCGGCTCTGCTTAAATATGGCAAGTTGTTTTCTTTGGTTTTAAACTGGCAGAAAGGTTATTTCTCCAATATTTCTACTGACATAGTTGTATATACTTTAGCAATGCTACATGCTGGAATACCAGCATATTCTTATGGACAAGATTAAGCAGCAGGAGGGTGAATGGTGGTAGTGGTTACCTTGTCTTGCCATCTGATTTGCATTTCTTGTGGTCCCTTCTTTTACTCTGTTTTAGGATATGCAGTGTTAATCTTTGTTCTTTCCAGCTTTTGTGATACCAAATATTATAACTCTAATTGGCTACATGCCACCTATGCTTCACTCCAAGGCTTTCCGGATCACTACTCAATTGGGCTTGAGAGCAAGATTAGGTAGCTTGCAAATAACAGCATCTGCAGCATTTACCTATAAGGAAAGTGAGAAACCTGAAAATTTGGCACATGGCATATCTGATTTTGAGAAGGCTATTTCACCAAACTAACTGTGGAAAACAGATAGACTGCAAAGAAGAATGCTAGCAGAACATAAATATATTTAAAATGCTTCTACTACCCCTGAATGTGTCATACATCATTACAGTAAACTCTCAACATGAAATTATGATTTGCGTCTTACAAAGGCTTTCAAGGAACAGGAATAAAATCTTACCATTCTCATACATATCAAACCCTTGAAAAAATTTACGGTGTGACTAATAAAGAGAGTCTTTTGGCAATGTTGTATTATAGGTGGGACTGCATTTCAAGTTGAAAACTCATTAGTTTTAGTGATACTGAAAATGGACATGTGCATACAACAGGACTATTTGAGATTTCTTTGATTAGCAGGTGTATACCTTAATTACCACATGGTGATTCATTTGTTCGTTTTCATCATGGTCTCAGTTGGCATTTTGCTTCTTCTCTGACTTTCTTCAAGCCTCCCTCAGTTCCCATCTCAATATAATCCACCAATCAAATCCTTTTGCTTCCTCTTTTTTAACCTCAATCTCTTTTCCAGTTATTGCCAGGACATAGCTGTTGGGTTTTTGATTCAAATGTCCGTACCTGACTATCTTACTCTATCTATTTAGCAACCCTTTTGATTTCCGGATCTACCCCACTCATTTGTCTTTTTGTCCATCCAGTCAATTTGGGGCATCTCCATCATACCTATATGTCAAAAGCTATTATCATTTCTCTCATCAGAGTCCAACTACCACATTGATAGACTGCAATACATCCACATTACTGACTGTATTGAACTTTTTTTTTCAATTTCACACAGATGCTTTTAGACTCAAGATGTCACTAGTCATGCTTTTTGCTGTCGCTAATTTATCCTGAATTTCATTCTTGAACGTAATTTTGTTGTTTACCTCAAATTGTGACCAAATGCGAACAGAGTCTTTATAATATTCAAAAACAAGCGGCTGACAAAACGAGCAAAAGAAGCACATGCAATGAAAGATTACCGATGTGATATGGACAACAGGTAAATAGATTGAGAGTGGATTATACCTGAGATAGTCACAATGCTCAGAATAGTAGGCACACAGGACTGCCCAAAACATTGTACACTAAGTCATTTCTCATCAACCAGCCATCTGAAGTATTGATGTCATCAGTCAGAGAGTTGCCTCCATGTGAATGGAGAAGTGGGTTTATTCCAGAGAAGGGTACAACTAACACAACATTTATGCTTAGAAATCACATGGAGAAACATCAAAATAAACCATTACATTAAGAACTTTCATGAAAATAATGCAAGTTAAAATACCATGCATTTTATTTAAGAAAGTTAGCAGCTTTAACAGCACACCGGAATGAAACGCGTTGACACCAAACAGACTTGATTTGACCATAATTTATTCACCTAATTGATCAACCTAACAAAAATTGTAGAATTAGGAGACTGCAACCCACTGCATAATACTTTAGGTACATTACGAAAAGGCATTGTTTTATTGAATCATGAACAGGTTTGTGAAAAACAGAAAGGTGACTATCTTCAAAGGAATAACGATGTCAAAATGAAAAAACAAACAGAGAAGTAGAGGTTGCCAATTTTGAAGATTACATTTCCAGCTTGAAGCAAATGGGTCGGTTAGTAGAAATACGTATGGGTTGCATTTCCAAATGAGCTTCAAGTCTTGTTAATTTAAACTGGAACACACAGTTTCATCATTATTAATATGCTAATACTATGTTAAAAGAACACCATAGGTTTGATCTGTACACTAGTCAATAACTGGTATCTTTTCAGCTCTGAAGTATCTGAAGTGCATTTTTCTGTTAAACAGCTGAAGTTGCTCACAAAGACACCCCAATACAGAAGCAAACCAGATGGGTGCGTCACAGGTACAAACATTGTTCACAGAATTGCTGAAAAACAATATAGAGTGAACCATGCAGGCCATTATCAATGTGAAAATTGGCCACCAACTTAGTGATGGAGAAATACCCCATGAACTGTATATTGCAAGAAACTGGCTGATATCTGTTTATATGTTATATTGTGCTGATGTTGTATTTATTAGTGCTGTTAAAATGGAATTTCACCCTAAATCCTTCCATGATTTTCATAAAGTTGCTTATCTGCACGTTTATTGCCCATTAAATCCACCACAGGTGACGATCTAGTAATGAGTAGTGTAAGTATTCTTAATAGCATACTAATTATTAAAAATAATGTGCTGGAAAAACTCAGCGAACCTGGTAGTATCTGTGCAGAAAGAAATAAAGTCTATCTTCCGAATCCAACATGACTGTTCGGCAGAACGGTTTGCCGGAAAAGTCAAAAGGAACTTGAAATGTTTCTATCACCGCAAATGCTGCCAGGCCAACTAAATTTTTCCAGCAATTTCTGTTTAATTTCATAATTCCAGCATCTGCAGTATTTTACTTTAATGCCAATTATTGCTAATCAACCTCTCTTGTCGAGAAGGCAAACAGTTTCAAGTTTAGAAACTCATTCCTTCAGATCGCAAACAGCTGGCAGTTTTAAAAATGTTTTCTTACTTTCCCTTTCTCAATGTTAATTCAATCTTCCAGCCCTCTCTGATTTCAAGCAAAATTTGTTCATTCTGACTTAACCTTCTCCTCATGGAATGTGGATATCAATGGCTTGGTCAGCATTTATTGCTCATCCCGGGTTGCACTTAAGATGGTGGTGAGCTGCCTTTGTGAATCACTGCCGTCCGTGTGGTGTAGGTACACCTGCAGTGATGTTCGGAAGGGAGCTCCATAATTTTGACCCAGCAACAGTGGAGGAACAGCAAAAAATTCTAAGTCAGGATGAAGAACGGCTTGAATATTCCCGAGTATTTATTGCCTTGACTTTCTAGGTAGAAGAGGCCACAAGTGCTGTGAAGGGACCTTGGTAAGCGATGTAGTGCATTGTGTAAATGCTACACACAGCTGCCACTGTGTTGGTGGTGGAGGCAGTGAATATTTAAGGTAGTGTGGTTGGGGTACAAATCAAGCCGATGCTCTGTTCTGGATGGTGGCAAACTTCTTGGATGTTGCCAAAGCTTCACTTATCCAGGCATGTGGAGAGTATTCCATCACATTCCTGACTTGTGCCATGTAAGTGCCAGACGGGCTTTGGAGTGCCCAAGAGGCAAGTTATTTGACACAGAATTCCCAGCCTCTGAGCTGCCTTTGTAATCACAGTATTTATATGGTTGGTCTAGTTCAGTTTCTGGATGTTGATAGTTCATTTATTTATTAGTGCCACAAGTAGGCTTACATTAACACTGCAATGAAGTTACTGTGAAAATCCCATCCTCCCCACTCTCCAGCACTGTTCTGATACATTGAGGGAGAATTTTGCATAGCCAATGCACCTAACCATTGCTAAGCAACAATCTAGTTTTCCTTCAAGCCCAGTTTGCTTTCATGTTGTAAACCCTTATTATCATGCATGCATCTAAACAAAACTGAGTCAATAACCCTTTCAAAATTAAACTTATCTTTTTTATAATATCCACAAATACAAATGGATAATTTAAAACTACACGTATCCTGACAATTCCAAATGACTCCAATTTTGCCAGGGCTCCTGATGCCACACTAGGTCAAACGATGTCCTGATGTCAAGGGCAATCACTCTCACTTCACTTCTTGAGTTCAGCTCTTTTGTCCATGTTTGCATCAAGGCTGTAATGATGTTAGCAGCTGAGTGGCTCTGATAAAACTCAAACTGAATGCCAGTCATCAGGTTACTGCTTTATAAACGTCACTTGATAGGAGTGTAGACAACCCTGCCATTGTTTTGCTGATGTTAGCGCGGACGCTGATGGATTGGTAACTGGTAGGGTTCAATTTGTCTTGTTTTTGTGGACAGGACATACCTGGGCAATTTCCAACATTGTCAGGTAGATGCCAGTGTTGGAGCTGTACTGGAATGGTTTGCCTAAAAGCACTAATAGTTCTGGAGCACAAATCTTCACTCCTATTGCTGGAATGTTGGCAGGTCCCTTGCTTTTGCAGTATCTAGTGTCTTCAACCTTTTCTTGATATTACATGGAATGAATCGAATTGGCTGAAACTAGCATGTGATGCTAGGGACCATAGGAGGAGGTCGAGATGGTTCAGCTAGTCAGAATTTCTGACCAAAAGGTGGTTGCAAATGCTTCAGCTTTGTCATTTGCACTTCAGCTTTGTCATTTGCTGGGCTACACCATTATTGAGGATATTTGTGGAGTCTTCAACTCCATATAGTTGCTTACTTATTCACTACCATTCACAACTGGATGTGGCAGGACTGCAGATCATAGATCAGATCTGTCGTGGTTGTGTTTAGTTTTGACTATCGCATGCTGCTTCTACACCTCCCTTCAGGTGTTTGCAATAGGCAAAGTAGTAATCACCTTTAACTAGCAAAACTTAGAACATAATGTCTTAAGATTAAATGTGATTCCATGATTGGACAACATTTGCTGAATAATCTCAAGTGTGCTAGAAATTGCACTAACAACAAATTTATGATGATCAGTAGGACATGCAATGTGGTTTACTTACAATTGCAAGAAGCTACAGATATTCATATGCAGGCTCCTGACATATCCACATATTGCACCTCTTTTGAATTAAATGAAATCACGGGGACAATAATTCTCTGCTGCATTATCCACATCAATGGCTTGACCAGAATCAAATTGCCAACAACTCAGCATCCTTTTCTCATGAAGTATAAATTGTTGCTCCATTTGAAATTTGGCATTCTTGCATCCTGATGAGTGCAAGATGAAAAGCTTCAATAACATGTCTCTTTCTTCACCAACACTCACATCTCATTATATTAAAGGGTATTATATAAATTGTTCTATGGTCTCATTCTTGCTCCAATCTGTAGCAATAGCTTCTCTTCCTGTTCCTAAATCATCTCCTCAGAAATTGCCCAAGAATCCACCCTTCACCCACTTCCCTTTCCTCATCTGCAATATGTCTTTTCATGACATTATCAATTTTAGCTTCATGTGTAGTGACTTCATTCAGCCTCTTTACCGTTTCCCAAATCATATTATTAGTCAAGTTGCAAGTTTCTACAATTTAAATTTGGAAAGATCAAAGTCATTGTCATATTGGTCCATGTCGGGTCCATGTTGCTGGCTGTCTGAGTTCTCAGGAGACCAAGCAGTGTTGATAGCACACAGTGCAAACAACCTGCACTTTTGAAAGGTTGTCCTTCTTGAAGGGAAGCTGCACTGAACCACAGGAGGCTATTGCTGCTGAATTCTATTGCTAAAATTCTGAAGAAAAATGGAACATCAAAACAGAGAAAGGCTCTCAAACCCCAAGTTCATGAGTACAGTGCTGCGGGCCTTTATTCAGGTGAACAGGAAGAGACACATTGTGGTTCTGAGAGACCAGAAGGTTCTTAAGCCTAAAGGGCTGCCCTAAGAGGTTAGGAGCAGGTGGCCAGACAGTCAATTCCTGAAGTCTGTCCCTTGACCTGATAGTCTAATGATAACATGTTGATGCTTAAGGTCACTTGCTAATGACATCTCTTCCCCACCACTCCACTAATCTCTTATTCTGTTCAATGCTCCACGCTCCCATCAATCATCCATTAGCACGCCCTGATACACAGGAATGTGGCCTAACATCCAAATGCTTCATCTCATCCTCGCAGATTCCAATGATGCCAGCTTCACACCCACACCCACTGGTTCCAAAATCTCCAGCTGGTTAGCTACAGTAGACACCTGAACACAATGCAACACGATTGCAGACATTCTGCTCTCTCTCTTGCAGGACAAAGTCATACAAAATGGAAGAAAAAAGAGCCAAACCATGGTCTGATTCTCTTTAGTCCTACAAAGGAATGGTTCTCTGCATCATGAGGCTGCTGGGCCAGAAACTACAACATCCAGCTCTTCTGAGAATATTGAGGATGACCGTATGCTCCTCCTAATGTCCTCTTTCGACTCAAACCTCACTTCCATCATGTTATCTGGCATGATGAGTAAGATACAATGGTATGACCAGTGTTCTTGCTTTTCACTCTCAACCCTATTCTTTTTGATTTCATGCTGAACTGCCATATTTCCAGCACAGCACACCCAGGAGGAGACAGCAATAGCAAAGCACTGATAAAAAAGGCCGAGTCACTTGATCTAACAATCACAGCTATCAGCTGTGAAATAAAAATCTTCAACTCTTTTAAACGGTATCCAAATATGCACTTCATGTATTTTCAGGGCTACAGATCAACTGCTGGAACGTGGATTAGACTGTACAGCTTGCTATACGGCTGCCATAGACACAATGAGCAAGTAGCTTCTTTCAGTGCCGTAAACTATAATTTCTATAATACTAATTCCAGAGATTTTGCAATAGCATAATTATTTTAACTGAACTTAGCTGACAATTGAGTTCTGGCATCTCTTGAAGCTGAATGCATGTTTTTTTGTGATCGACATGCAAATAACGTGAATAGAACTGCCTGGTCCAAGTTTGTACCATGCAGATTATACTGAAAATGGTTGGAGTTGCAGCATGCGCCACTTGGAAGGTGCTATCGATTCAAGTTTCATGCTCAATTGTTTTTGATGTCCACAAAAAAATTCAGCTGAGTTGACTCCATCCCATTTCTTGAGCTGAACCAAGTCACAATCAATACACCCTTTCCATTACCAAAATTGCTCACTTCCACCTTGATAACATTGTGTGCGTCTGCCTCCAGTTCATCCTAACTCCTATCATTAACTTTTATATCTGTTTTTGTAATTTCTGACTTGAACCTTCCAATATTTCCCTCATTAATCTACAGTCTCCAAAAGGTCCAACTTATCACAACCCCTTGCGGCCGACACAAAGTCCCATTTATCTAACATTCTGCTCTTTACAAACCTACACTGATCCCCTACCTTCAGCTCTTTGATTTTAAAATTTTCAACCTCATCTACATACCATTCCACCATATTATTCCCCCATAACTTTAAATTCTTTCAACCTTGCATCCTCTCTGTCCATTTCTGGTCCATTTCTTCAACTCCAGCATTTGTAGCAGACCTTTCAGCCATATCAACCTGAGTCAGGGCAACTCCCTTTCTGAAAGCCTCTGTCCTCCTCAGGACACATCACTACAACGAAGTATTTAGTTATCTCTCAACTCAAACAGGAACTGAGAGTAGAATGAAAGGGGGACTGCCAGAGACGGAGAAATAAAACAACAGGCAAGTAGAAAGGGTGAAAATGAGAAAGACAGAGAGAAGGAATAAAGAAATGGATGAAAAGAAATCTTAGAGGGATTGAAAGTCTAGATTAAAGAGGAAATAAAAGATAAATGAGATTAAATACGAGCAGAGATAGAACAGATAGAAATAGGAAATAAGGATGAGGATTAACAAGGAGAGGGGGCAGAATGGGACCAGACATGAACGTTTCTAATCCAAATCTCAAAGATATTGCTGCAAACAACTGGAGTCAAAAACAACCAATATCGTGGTGCATTATTGCAAAAGCACCAACCTGGCTGCCCTGGTGTTGTCCATGGATGTAGCAAAAAAGAACATTCCATGAAATGAAATAGAAATCCCTCATATCACTAGAGAAAAAAGTATTTAACAACACATTCATGAAATCAATAATAATAATGCTGTACCAGTTCTCAGTTCCTCTGCACTCTACCAATGGACCAGGCCATGGTCCATGTTGGCTATCTTTCCACCTCTGGATGGTTAAAGAGATAATGGAATTTTGAATGGGGCAGGCACAAAAGATTATTATTAATACATGGAAAATATCAAAATGGACTGGTAGGCTGAATGGCTAATTACATTAAAGTTTATTTATTAGTCACAAGTCAGCATACATTAATACTTCAATGAAGTTACTATGAAAACCCCTAGTCACCACACTCCAGCGCCTGTTTGGGTACACTGAGGAAGAATTTAACATGGCCAATTCATCTAACCTGCACATCTCTGGGCTGTGGGAGGAAACCAGAGCACCCGGAGGAAACCCACGCAGCCATGGGGCGAATATGTAAACTCCACACAGACAGTGACCCAAGCCGGGAATCAAACCCGGGTCCCTGTTGCTGTAGCAGTGCTAACCACTGTGCCACCATGCCACCCCATGATACAATTTCAATGCAAGTCTGCACAATTAACTGGACGAACCACATGCACACCATGACTATATATGGCAGAGACAGAGACGGGATGATCTGCAATGAATGATTCAACTCCTGACCCCCATAAACACCTTCACAATCTGCAAGGTTCAAATCAAAGCATGATGTGTTACAATCCCAGTTGATGTTAGAACTGGACAGGAAGATTCCAGATTGGAATCCTGATTCAAAAGACAGGAACTTTTACTTTTTTTTAAATAAAACTTGGAGGAATAGAATCACAGGACCACTAATTAGTGTTAACAACAAAAAATTAAACATAATAGGGTTGAATTATAGTACAATATTCCTTTACTATCCTATGGTTTAACAAATACAGAGCTTTTAAGATTAGCACGCATTACAAGTATGTCTTAAGCTACAATGGTACCATTAACACAATGTCTCTTTAAACACACAAGGTGCTATGGTCAAATACATTCTTCTTTCTGAATCTCAAGTGAATGTCTGTGGATTTCTCCTCAGAATCAACCCAGATGATCACGAGAGTTTCTAAATTCCAATCCAAAAACACTCTAAAATCTTTTTTCACAATATTGCTTTCAATTAGTATTTTGCATTTTGAAATCCAGTTCAGTTTTTTTCCAAATGACTCTTTTAAATAAAGCTTTCACTTCACTTTGAACAAAAAATACACTACCCAGGTTTTATTATTTTCCAGTAGGACTTCATTGTCTTGACTGTTGTACAGAATGTTCACAACTGCTTTAACTATCCACTCCTAGACTCTGTTAAAAATGGCATCAAACTTTTGATTTACCTCTGAAGTCTGTGTTTCCACTTAAATTTGGTTATTGCAACTAACTCTTTAATTCAGAACACTTTATTTTTCCCCTTGAATTCTCCTGAATAATTGTTTGATCTCTGTTCTATTCATTCCAGTCTTCTTTAGACATTCTTTACATCTCAGGTCCCCGGTCTGTTTCTTTGGGAAGCCTACTTCTTTGAAGCTCCCTTGACCTGCCTGTCCAGTCTTTCTCCTGGCAGAGGTGAGAGATGTTCACTCCAGAGTGTCCTATCTCCAACAGCAATATTTCCAGGTAAAAACTAAATTTAAAAAACCTTTCTTGGAAGGCCTCCAGTTATTAACATACGGCACGGTAGCACAGTGGTTCGCACTGCTGCTTCACAGCACCAGAGACCTGGGTTCAATTTGCAGCTTGGGTCACTGTGTGTGGAGTTTGCACATTCGCCTCCTGGGTGGGTTTCCTCCGGGTGCTCCAGTTTCCTCCCACAATCTGAGAGACATGCTGATTAGGTGCATAGATCCAAACAGGCGCCGGACGTTGGAGACTAGGGGAATTTCACAGTAACGTAATTGCAATGTTACTGTAAGCCTTACTTGTGACTAATAGATAAACTTTACTTTCTTTAACTATAGGTTTCACCCTTCCAGGCTAATAAACATTAACTTAAACCCACTTAAAATCATATTGTATTTCTAATGCTTACCAATAAATGTACATAAATCTCTTAAAACTACCTTTGATTTCCTAACAAATATAATACTTAAAAATTGCCTGGATGGCTGCAGTTGCAACAACATTCAACATCATGGACAGAACAATAAGACTATAAAATGTAGGAGCAGAATTAGGCCATTCAGCCTGTTAGGTCTGCTCTGCCATTAAATGAGACCATGATGGATCAAATATTATAATCCTAACTCCACTTTCCTGCCTTATCATAATAACCCTCAATTCCCTTATTGACTAAAAATCTATGAAAGCCTTGAACATAATGAACAACCCAGCCTCCGCAGTCCTCTGCACTACTCTGCAGTAAGGAATTCCACAAATTTACTACCCTCAGAGAAGAAATCATTTGTCATCTCTGTCTTAAATGGGCAACTTCGTACTTTAAGATTATGTACTCTGGTCATAGACTCTCCCACAAGGGGAGACAACCTCTCAGCATCTACCCCTCAAGCCCCCAAAAATCCTATATGTCTCAATAAAGTCGCTTCTCATTCCTCTAAACTCTGATGAGTACAGGCTCAATCTACTCAACCTCTCCTCATAACAAAATCTCTCCATACCAAGGATCAACCTAGTGAACTCTCTCAGGACTGCCTCTATTTCACCAATGCCTTTCTTTAACCCTGAATTCAATTATGTCTGAATTACATACCAAATTACATTTTCCTATTTACTGCTAAAGGTAAATACCCTTGAAACAAGGAACTCTTCAATGGAATGATCAACTGGCAATGCGGGGGGCGGGGGGGGGCCTGCTTATATACTTTCCATCTTAAAATACTCATTGTCAAAGTAGATACCAAACAATTTATAAAGTGAACAAGTTCAACAACAGATCTGAAGCCTGTAAAATGAGAATGAGTAAATGGGTAAAATCTCAATCTCATGAATACTGAACATTCCTACCCATCTTACATTACTTTCTGGATCCAAGAACCTCCAGAGGTCAATGAAGTTTTAAAAATTAAGTGGACAAAAAAGGACCAATCTTTGCCACAATCTATAGTGCTTTCACAGCCAAATTTATACTGAACATTTCTTGGCCCTTCTGGGCTGAGAGCAATGATAAATGGAGAATGCTGAGCATTGTACATTAGTTTGCTTTAACTCGCCAGAAAAGAAGCTCAGAACAAAACAAGAACAAGTATGTTTAGGTTCTAGCATGTTCTTTTCTATGCTGCAGACTAATTTGTCTTCCTATTATGATTCTAATCTGTCGAACAAAAATTCAGAAAAACAAGTTAAGAGAAGACCATCTGGTTGGTATTCTAAACTAGCAATATGTACCTTTTCATTATGCAATAAAACCAGTTAGATGGTGCAGAGACCACCCAAATAGAATGCAAAGATTTCATGTTACTTAAGGTGTATGTCTGTTGGCTATTAGAAAACTCCTTTTTAATTTATTACAGCAACACACACAATACTCATGTCATACTCATTTTCTAAATCAATAATCAGCACAGCATGCTTCATTAACAGCAACCAATCACAAGCAAGTCAGGGATCTCTTTTAACAACATGAGCATTCCAGAGACATAAACCATCTGCCACTTGTAGTAACAGAAAAATCAAATTAATCCATTCTTATCATGCATTCAGATTTTTAAGCAATTAAAGATGCTCTTAGTGTAATCGCAGCAGCAGAAGTACCTCTATAATGAGAAATGCAAACCCTTCAGTGAACTTTCCGCTGTTATAAATTTGTTTGGTACCTTTACAAGCTTTCTGCATTGTGTACTTCTGTATGCTGCTGTTAGAAATGAGGTTTCAATTACAAAACTGACGCCTAGTGTTCATTGTAGTAAGCAATGTTGCTATTGCTGTGAAGAAGAACTGAGTTTTCCTTAACAACAGTGTTGTTTAGCATTCAAAATATTAACAAAAGAAAAATTCCAACAATTACTATACAGAACACAAATTAGCATATAGAGGGCAAAAGTTAAAATCACACAATGAAAAATATTACTATACAAATTATTGTTTGCTGTTAAGATATTTGTTCTAAATGCCAAAGAACAACATTTAAAAATCAGTGCTCAACCTCTGCATTTTAGCTTTGTAACACTGGACTGCTTTGGTAATGATCCGACATGGACACAATGGGCTGGAGAGTGATGAATATTTCCACGATTCTGTATAGAACATGGAAAAAATACAGCACAAACAAGCCCTTTGGCCCACAAGTTGCGCCGATGATATCCATACCTACTAGGCTTACCTATAACCCTCAATTCTATTAAGTCCCATGTACTCATCCAGAAGTCTCTTGAAAGACCCTATCGAATTTGCCTCCACCACCACCGACTGTAGCCAATTCCACTCACCCACCACCCTCTGAGTGAAAAACTTACCCCAATATCTCCTCTGTACCTACTCCCCAGCACCTTAAACCTGTGTGCTCTCGTAGCAACCATTCCAGCCCTTGGAAAAAGCCTCTGAGAATCCACCTGATCTACACCTCTCAACATCTTATACACTTCTATCAAGTCACCTCTCATCCTTTGTCTCTCTAAGGAGAAAAGACTGAGCTCCCTCAACCTATCCTCATAAGGCATACCATCCAATCCAGACAACACCCTTGTAAATCTTCTCTGCACTCTTTCAACAGCTTCGACATCCTTCCTGTAATGAGGCGACCAGAACTGAGCACAGTATTCCTATATATAATATATATATTATATATATATATACACACACATTACAATTATATACACAATATATATTCCATATGCCTTTAATCAAAAATGAAGGCTACCATTAGATAAAGGTTAGGGGATTCTAGCTGTTGTGACTCAAGTTTGATGATTTTTAGCGCTTATTTTCATAACTTTTTTCTAATTGTGACAGATCTGGGTTTTATTGGCTCAGAATCCACTGAAAAGTGGCACCTTGTGCTGTAAACTCCTGAAATTGAGAATGGATAATAGTGTGCCAAGGTCAACCTGACATGTGGAACATTGGTGAGCAATGAAATAGAATCAAGAGTCTATCTCATTAATCAATGAGTTATAAGGACTGAAAAATAATCTCAGAAGCAACACAAAAATAGCATGAATTAGAATAAAGTTAGGCGTAGAAAGAGAAATAAGATTGGACCAAATAGAGGAACAATAAGGGAAGGTAAGAAAACATAAATTATAAACTTCTGGATTTTAAAAACTTCAAAGGACAAATTACTACCCAGAGGGAGACTCCATAATTTCAGTATTTCCTTTTCAAACCAGGGGGTTGAATATCATTGCAAGAGCCTAAATCTTGTACATAAATGGATCCTTAACATTGTTAACTGCCAGCCCCAACTTTCTGGGGTAAGTTTAATGTTTAAAGTGTGCAATTGAATTGATTTCTTAAAATACAGATTAGTTTTGCAAAGCTAATCAAATGATGCTAATTTGTGACAATATGTAACAGTTGGGATATTTCTTGCTCACATCAAATTGTTCTATTATTTAAACATCAAAGGAAAGATGAGGGACTTGAGGCTGTTTTTGTTAGAGAGAAGGTTAAGAGGTGACTTAATAGAGGCATATAAGATGATCAGAGGATTAGAAAGGATGGACAGTGTGAATCTTTTTCCTCTGATGGAGATGGCTAGCACAAGGGGACATAGCTTTAAATTAAGGGGTGATAAGATATAGGACAGATGTCAGAGGTAGGTCCTTTACTCAGAGAGTAGTAAGAGCATGGAATGCCCTGCCTGCAACAGTAGTGGATTCGCCAACATTAAGGGCATTTAAATGGTCATTGGATGAATTTGGAACAGTGTAGGTTAGATGGGCTTTAGATTGGTTTCACAGGCCGGTGCGACATCGAGGGCTGAAGGGTCTGTACTGCACTGTAATGTTCTATGTTCTAAAATTTTAAGTATTACTACAACCTAGAATATTAAAACATTATTATTAGGGAATTAGCTTCAGAGTTTAAATATGCTGCAAAATGGACTCTTATAAACACAGAAAACTATCTCGATGTAAAAAAAGTAAAATTTCAGGTTTTTTATTTTGATTTAGAAAATCAGCAGCAAATATTCATATGGATGTGTGGCCGTACATCTTAAATTACTTGGTGAGGCAGTATCCAACTTGTAAGACAACGGTTTGGGCAGCAGTAGTTACCTAGGTTAAGCATCACCTTTTGTACCTCAGGACCCCACTCTGAGATTTACTACAGAGGAAGACAGTGGACTGAAAAGATGCAAAATTTCTTCTTCTCACTAATTGAGATTTTTTATTTCTGGTCACCTTTTCCAATGTTCTCACAAACCTTCAAAGTGACTGCCATCAGTGGCTGTCTCCCAGTTGTCTGTATCAACGTCCATCCTCTTCACATCCCACTTACAGATATCCTTTAGCGAAGATAGGGATGCCGAAGAGGTTGTGACCCACTACCCAATTCACCATACAGAAATTATGTCAATGTTCAGCCTATGAAGTCCCATGTTAATCACAGCCATCTTGGGTGCATTACCAACCAAATGCAAGCCACTGGTCAGTCCCATGTAGTTGGTCCCAATGTTCCAGCTTGCCAATCAAAAGATTGGCATCTTTCTTTTAGTTTCTTTGCTTGGTACGATGGATTCCATCCATTTGTTGATCAGCGACTCTAAACTTCAAGCATCCAAAGAAGCAGATAGACCCTGGTAAGTCAGCACTTCACTAGTTGGGAGCTGCCCAGAGACTGACCGATGGTACACAATGGTTTCTTCCACCAGAAACAGCCTGGAACACCAAATCTCTATGCCAATTGAGATGGGCTTATCACTCGTAATAGCTGTTCTTTACGTGGAGAAAATGCTCTATAACAAAACTGGAATGTCCTCTCTAGGACACAAGCCCGGGACTAATTTGCAGAGACACAGTCCGAACTGAATGATTGAGCTATTCTCTGGAAACCCTCTGTCATCAATCCACTCCAGGTATTTTGTCAGGATTTACATCCTTAGTCTTCAACTCTAGAAGCATCCACAAGGCCACGCAGCTATTCACCCATAGATGAGGATTTGGTGCACGAGTGCCAGAATGTGCCAGTGGACCCAGACATTGTTTGTCTAGGGGCCAAACCTCCTCAAGAGTTTCTCTGAAGCTTTAGCCTGTGGTTGAACAGGATCCAGTTCCCATGCGCTGCCATTAGGGATGTGTGTTAATAGAGAGGCTATATAATGGCAGGGAGAGACCTACACATTTGGCTCTCTTTTTCACCTTGCTGCCAGAAAGTGGTCTAGGCGATAAAAATCATGTACACTATGCTTCAACCGGTCACATGAACAGACCATGAAATAATTGCCACATCATTCAGAATCGATATCTGATCTGTCTGTACAGGTCAAGTACAACAGAAATAAATGTCATTACTTTGCTTAGAAAAGGTAGTAAATAGACAACAAAAAAAATGCAAGATAATAGCACTGCCTGCAACTCCATCACACCTTCTTAAAAATTAAATTTCAAAACAAGGCCAACATTTTATTCCTTTACAAACAGAAAAATTCCTTAGTTGAAGCACTTTAACTCAATAAAAAACATAAATGTTTTCTAAAGAATCCTGACATAAGCAGAATATTCAAATTTTTATTAAGGGGTATGAAAGTGTCTGAATCAGCCAAGGTAATTGCATCAAAATGCCATTATGACTGGGTAATCCAACTACTGTACATCTGTCACAGGGAAAAATCATTTAGCAAAGCTAGTATTGGTATACATCATTTTAATGCTGAAAAACATTGCATTATTATTTTGGACTTGCACAGTTTTTTTTGAACAAATACAACTGCTTATATTACAAGGAGTCATGAACCTTTTTCTTGAAAATAATTAGTGCAAACAGCATAAAAACCTGCCTAGGTAGAATTGTGCTGCAGTTCTTCATTTAAATTTGTAGAAAGACATAAACCAACCTATCTCTGACAACAAATTTTCAATAAATTGAAAATACATTGTTGGGGGAAGGGGAAGTGGCATGAAATAAACAAAGTGAACTGGGCTGTCAAGAAATAAACAAGCAGCAGAGCGTAAGTGGACAAACAGAAATAAAGCAAAACGTGGCAAAAAGCAAAAGTTGGCAACTGCACAAAGCAAAATTACATTGTTGAAGGGATAAAATATTAGAGGGAAATAGAGCATTTTTTACATTAACTCTAATTTCCCAGCAATAATTTTTTTGTTGAAACCAAACACTATTGTGTTTGACATGCATGACAGAAAACTTCATGCACAGATATAAAGCAGACAGAATAGTTTTGGATTAATTATTAATGGTTTATAACAATTATGTTTTAAATAATGGGAGCAAATAGTGTGATGCATGGTAAACCACATGTTGTATCGTGGTATGCAGGATTCAGATTTGGACCCATAAATTTTCATTCAAGGTATTCCAAATCTGAGTACTGCTTTTTTCCTCCCTCACCCCCAACCACCATCACGTATTGAAGAGAAGATGAGGCCAAGAACAGATCCGCCATCATCTTATAGTTTGCCAAAGCCGGTTCAAGGGATAGGGTGGCCTATTCCTGCTCCTGTTTCATATGTTTTTATGTACAGGAAAGGGTACAGGCACGAAGTAGATAGGTAAGTGAAATAGTAGGTCTCAGAGCTCAGAGCCAGACCGGGACTGGAGAAACAGAGTGGTTGTGCACACCAAGTTGGATTGTGAACACAGAAGATATACGAAGGTCTGTCAAGACTGCTCCACCATTCAATACCACCATGGTTGATCTTGGTCTTCAACGCCACTTTTCCACTCACTCTCTCTAACACTCGGAGGCCAAACATCTACTTATCCAGGCCTTAAATATATTCAACTATGCAGCATCCATAACTTTGTGCAGCAGAAAATTCCAAAGATTCACAGCTCTTTGAATTAAGATTTTTTTTACTCTTTTGCAGGATTGGGCATCGTTGACTCAGCCAACATTTATTATCCATCCCTCTAGAGAAGGTGGTGGTGACCTGCCTTTGTGAACCTCTGCAGTTCATGCAGTGTGGGTACAATCACAGTGCTGTTAGGACTCAGGAACAGGAACAGTGATGTATTTCCAAGTCAGAGTGGTGAATGACTTGGGAGGTGTAGGGGTGGAATCTTGCAGTAGCGTTCCAATGCTGCTCTCATCCTCCTAGGTGGAGAAGTTGTACGTTTTGAAGGTGCTGTTGAAGGAGCCTTGAATTCCTGCAGTGCTTTTTTCGTAGCCAGTACACACTGCTGCACCACTGTGCTTTGGTGGTGGTGGAGGTGGATGGTGAAAGTGGTTGCTTGGTCCTGGAAGATATTGAACTTCTTGATGTTGTTGGAGCTGCATGCATCCAGGTGAGTGGGGAGTGTTCCATCACATCCCTGGCTTGTGCCTTGTTGATCCGGAACAGTCTTTTGGAATTAAGTGGCAAGTTAATCTCCACAGAATTCCCAGTCTCTGACCTCTCTTGTAGCCACAATATTTACTGTGACTAGTGCAGTTAAGTTTCTGGTCAATAATCCCAAGAATGTTGATAGTGGGGAATCAGCCATTGAATGTCAAGGGGAAATGGTGGTTGAATTCTCTCCTGTTGGAAATGGCCATGCTTGACACTCATGTGGCACAAATGTATCTGCCACTTATCAGCCCAAATCTGAATATTGTCCTGCTCTTGCTGCATACGGATACAGACTTCTTCAGGATGAGGGGTTATGAATGGTACTGAACATTGTGCAATCAGGAAAAATCACACTCCTGACCTGATGATGGAGGGAAGGTCATTGATGAAGCAGTTCAAGACGGTTGGACCTCGGCCTCAGGAACTCCAGTTGGACCAAGATGATTGATCTCCAACAACCACAACCATCTTCCTTTGTGCTAGATATGATTCCAACCAATGGAGATTAGTTCCCTGATTTCCACCAACTCCAGTTTAGCTAGGCCTCCTTGATACCACTCTTGATCAGACGCTGCTTGGATGTCAAGTACAGTCACTCTCACTTCACCCCTTCATTCAACTCTTTTGGTTATATTTGGATTAAGGCTGTAACGAGGTCAGGAGCTGAATGACCTTGAGGGAACCGAAAGTTAGTGTCAATGAGCAGATCATTGCTAAGTACCTTTGTGTGGTGCTTTCGACTACAGTGACATGAACCCAAGATCCAGGTTGAGGCCACACTATCTGTAACCCCCATGACTTGCTTGGGCTTGCAAAATCTCACTAACTGTCTTGGTTGGAGACAATTCATGATGTGGAGATGCCAATGTTGGGCTGGGGAAAGCACAGTAAAAAGTCTCACAACACCAGGTTAAAGTCCAACAGGTTTATTTGGCAGCACTAACTTTTGGAGTTTCAAGCTCCTTCATCAGGTGAGCGAGGACTTGTGTTCACAAACAGGGCATATAAAAACACAAACTCAATTTACAAGATAATGTTGGAATGCGAGTCTTTACAGGTAATCATGTCTTAAAGGTACAGACAACGCGAGTGGAGAGGAGGCCAAGACTGGAGACAATACGCATCTCTTTAACCTTTGCTTAACACTCTCTCCACTCACATTGTACCTTTAAGAATTGATTACCTGTAAAGACACACATTCCAACCATTTTCTTGTAATTGAGTTTGTGTCTGTATATGCCCTATTTGTGAACAGAACTCTTCACTCAGCTGATGAAGGGGCAACTCCGAAAGTTCATGCTACCAAATAAACCTGTTGGATTTTAACCTGGTGTTGTGAGACTTCTTACTGTGCTTACCCCAGTCCAACGCCGGCATCTCCACATCTTGGAAATGTATCACCATTCCTTCACTATTGCTGAGTCCTAATAGCACTGTGATTTATCCAGGCATACCTGGGTGAATTTCCACATTGCCAGGTAGATGCCAGAGTTATAACAGTACTGGAACAGGCAAATTCTGGAACACTTATCCACAGTACTCTGACAATACTGTCAGAACCCACAGCCTTTGCAATATTCAGTGCTTTCAGCTATTTCTTAATATCATGTGGAGTGAATCACACTGGATGAAGACTTACATCTGTGATGCTGGGAATCTCTGGAGGAGGCTGAAATAAATCATCCATTTGATAGTTCTGCTTGAAGGTTATTGCAAGTGCCTCAGCCTTGTCTTTTGCACTGATTTGCTGAGCTCCCCATCATTTGTGGAACCTCCTGGTCGTGGTTTAATTGTTCACCACATTCACAACTGGATATGGTGGAACTGCAAAGCTTAGATCTGATCCATTAGTTGTAGGATCACTCAGCTGTCGATCACAAGTTCCTTTCGCTGCTTAGCACGCAAGTAGCCCTGTGATGTAGCTCCATCAGCTGACACAATTTTGAACGATGCCTGGTGCTCCTGCTGGCATGCCCCCTGCATGAATCAGGGTTAATCCCCCGCTTCGATGGTGATAGCAAGTGAGGAAGTGCTAGGTAATGAGGTTAGAGACTGTGATTGTGTATAATTTTGCTGCAATTCTATCCCATTTAGACAATTGTAGTGCCACCCATTACAATGGACATTATCCTCAAAGCGAAGATGAGACCACAATATGATCACTTCTAAAAACAGTCATGGGCACCTGCACTTACGACATGTAAATTGATCAAATAGGTTCTTCCTCTTTTGGTTCTCTCACCAACTGCCGCAAACCCTGTCTAGCTGCTATGTCCTTTCAGACCCGGAACTCTCAGTCAGTTGGAGTACTGCGCCACTCCTGGAATGATGGGACATTGAAGACCCCCACCCAGAGTACATTATATGCCATGCCAACCTCAGTGCTTCCCCCAAATGGATTAAGCATGGAGCTGTATGATTCATCAACTGGGACGTAGTAATTAGCAGCAGGTTTCCTTACCCATTTTGACTAAATGTCAGAGCAACTCCGTCCCGACTGTATACCACTGTGCTGCCATCTCTGGTGGGTCTATCCTGTTGGTGGTTCCCAACATCCCTAGGGATGGTGATATGCTGTCTGGGAATTAATCATACTCATAGAATCATACCTTATCAACAATGTCAGGCTGTTGCTTGATTAGTCTGAGCCATCTCAATTTTGGCACAATCCCCCAGTTGTTAGTAAGGATTTTGCAGGGTCACCAGAGCTGGGTTTGCCATCATCATTTCCATGCCTAGGTCAACATCATGTGATCCACATAGTTTAATTCCTTTTTGTAGCAGTTTTGATTCTAATGAGTGGCTTCCCATTTCACAGAGCATTAAGAGTCAATCATGTTACTATGCATCTAAAGTCACAAGTAGGCCAGACCAGGCAAGGGCAGTAGATTTCATACCCTCAAGGACATCAGTGAAGCAAATGTTTTTTTTTATGATAATCAACAACGGTTTCCTGGTCACTATTATATAGGCTTGCTTTTTAATTCCAGATTTATTAACTGAATTTAAATTCCATCAGCTGTCATAGTGGAATTCAAACCCACGTCCCCAGAGTTTTAGCGTGGGCCTCAGATTACTGGTCCAGTAACAACATCACCATAATACTGCCTCCCTGCCCTCCTCCTCTTCTCAGCCCTAAATGATTGTCCCCCAGTCCTGAGACTGTACCATGTTCATGCTGTCCCAGCCAGTAAAAACAACCCTGTGTACACCCTGTCAAGCCTCTTCAGAGATGAACCCCCCAGTCTTCTAAATTTCAAATATGGGACCAATTTATTCAGCCTCCTCATTATAGGCCAACCTTCCAACGGATGAAAGTGACATGCTTATGAAACCAACAGAAAGAAAATAAGTATAGATAACTACTGAAGTTTTAACTAAGCTACATTAATAACTTCAATAAATTATTTAAGAAGTGTCTTTTTTTCATGTCTAATTATCATTTTCACTATTTAGTCAGATTTTTGTGATGCAAGTAACACATGAATTTCAGCAGTACTTTCTGCTTCTATAAGTCTTGGTACTAACGCTAACATTTACTATCCAATTCTTCCCCCAACTGACATCACACTAAGGCAAGTGGACATATAATTATTTAGCATTGCTCCAACTCTTGAAAGTCAATTTTTCTCACTTTAAAAATCTTCAAGGCATTTCAAGTTAAAACATAAAATAGCTGTCATAATTTGTAATGTTTATATCAAATATGCTCATGATAATCCACCAAAAAACAAACTACCTTCTTTCAAGTGCTCCTACACGCTCAATATTTCTACATGCTTATGTATACATCCACTGTAATCTCCCTTCACCTCTGTTCTGTTCTTCCCCCCCATTCCTTTTTTCAGCTATACTGGCTATTCAAAATCTTACTGTCAGCATATGCCACTTGTTCTTTCCATCTGGTCTATTGCTTCAATCAAGGTAATGCTCTTACCAAGCTCCACAACTAGCCTGTGAACTTGCCTTTTCCATGCAAATCTCTTAACAGGGACCAAACCCTTCTTGTCTTCAGGGCTTCCCATTATCAATTCCTTTACACCAATTCTTGAGCCAGTTTTACAGTCATTTTGTCACAATGAGATAACATGAGCTTCCACTCCTTTCTTCTTCCTTTGCTCTTTATTCTGAGAGCTAGAATTTTAAAGACTTCACATACACTTTCATTTCTTTATCATGCTAAAAACATGTTAAAAACAAACTTCTGCTTCCGTGTTAAGTGCCAGGAACGATCTTTAATAATGCAAAGGCCTTAAACCTTGACCCAAATACACCCTGGCCTTGGTTCCGTCCAACTTCACTCAACATTGGTCTCCATCTCTGCTCCTGCCCCAACCTAATCCTATTTTGTTGGTTCAGAGTATTTAAACTCACATTTCCAAATTTTGTCATCTTTTTTTCAAGCACCCTAAACACACTCCATTCTGTCCCTCACAGCATTACCTGCCATTTGATCTCATTGTTTGTCCTTTCCCTTGATATCTTCTAACTCAACGAGTACCCTGCATTAACCATTGGAAAATATTGCCTATCTTGAGCCCTCTTGATAGCCATTATTTGCCTCCCAAAAGGCAGACTTGCCTCTCAGCAGAGCAGCTTATTTGATCATCATATCTCCAATGAACTCAACATCCATTCCACTATCACTGTTATATTCTGGCTGTAATAAGCACTAAGCAAAACTAAAACAACTCAACAAATTTATTTCAAAAGCACTGCCCAACCCAATAAATTCTAACCCCATTACTACAAGGGCAACAAAGTTATAGGAACAAAATCATCTAAACAAAAGTGTACGTCATTCTGGTTTCTTCATGTTCAGTGTAAAAATCCTGAGAATTCCCTATTTAACACCCTCTTTGGACGAAAGCTCACCATCACTTTCTGATGGATAATTTTAAATTGCAGCTTGTCAAAATTGTCAACAACTCCACAAATAATGAAAAAGCAGTTGTAACTGATCATTTGTAGCCCAGACAAGATCCTTACCCACCTAGCATACTGCAGCATCACCATAAAAATCTTCCTTTCCCACCACATACCCCATTAGTCCCACTCAAATGACCGAGAAAGCTTTAAAACAAAATAAAGACAGAGAATAAAACCGAATGGAAAACAAGAAAAGAGAAAGGATGAAAGAGAGAGAGAGGAGGAGAAAAAAAGAACAAAGGAAAGAAAACCAAAAATTAAAATAAAGTGTGGAGGCTGGCAATCTGAATTAAAAACACAAAATGCTGGGAGCACTCAAGCCATCTGGATGCACCTGTGCAGAGAGGAAAGGTGTTAATGCTTGAAGTCAGTGATTATAGGCAAACAAACAGCTTTTGTGCTAGTGCAGATCCAAGGAGAAGGGGGACAGGAAAAAGATAAAGACAGCAGAGTGAAAAACAGGAGTGAGTAAATGACAAAAGGGAGTAACAATGAGTAAAGTGATGAAAAGCAAAGGTATGAATGGCTGCAACTAAATGGCAGAGATCGAGGAAAAGGAAAGGCAGAAGACACACATAAGCATGCATAATCTGATTTAAGACACACCGGTAAATTTAAATAAATTTCACATGGTGGAAAATAAACTGTTTAACAAATTTGAGAAACTTACTCACAGTGCCACCTAAAGACAAAGGTGGGATTGGCAATTTAATAATCAGCAGTACCAAGTGATGGGTGATCTGAAAAATTAGGAATGATAATGTTAGCAAACACTTCTTAGTTTTTAAGTGTTTTTATCAGGCACAATCAAGACATTACAAAATCTTCACATGGATGGTGTGATGAACAAGAACATATAACACCTTTAAACAGTTGCATTATCAGGCAAAATGTAATACTGATCACATGAGGTGATATTAGCACAGGTGAAAGAGGTAGGCTTCAAGGAATGGCTTATATGAGGAGAGACAGCTAGAGAGAAAGGAAGGTTTAGGGAGAGAATTCCAGAGCTTATGGAGAGAATTCCAAGAGCTTAGCAACTAGGCAGCTGAAGGCACAGCAACCAATAATGGATAAGTAAAATCAGGAATGCACAAGAGGCCAGAATTGGAATTTGACAACAAGAATGTGAATTTTAAGATTGGAAGCTGGTGTTGCAAGACAGGGGCGGGGGGGGGGGGGGGGGGGGGGTGGGGGAGGTGGTTGACCTGGACTTGGTGCAAATATTGTACAGATAGCAGAATTTTGGGTAAGCATAAGTTTAGATAATGAAAGAACAACCAACAGAGCGTTGCAGCAGTTAAGAGGTCATAAAACTATTGAGGAGCTCAGCAGCTCAGCAACAGGGAGTGTGTCTGACATTGAATATAATACAAACACACATTTAAAATGTCATGCTTCTGGTGTACATTTTATATCATACTTTAGATATCACATAGCTGACACCAAACTTCTAAAAGAAAAACACTCGCATTTATCTTGTACTCTTCATGACCTCAGAATGTCCCAAAATGCTTTACAGCCAATGAAACATTTCTGAAGTGTAGCCACTGGTGTAATGGAGGAAACACAGCAGACAATTAGCACACAGCAAGTTTCCAGAACAGTAGTGTGATAACAATCAGCATATCTGTTCTTAGCAATGTTGTCTGAGGGATAACATTGACCAGGTACCTATGGGGAACTCCCCTACACTTCTTTGATATTGTGCTATGGGATTTTTTACATCCATTTGAGGTATCAGATGGGGGCCTAGGTTTATCATTTCATCCAAAATGGATGGTATTTTCTAGCAGTGCAGCACTCCCTCAGTATTGCACCGGAATATCAGCCTTAATCTTGGTTCTCTAGTATCTGGAGTGGAACTTGAACTTGCAATCTTCTGACTCAGGTAAGAGTGCTATCAACGGAGACATGGCTAACACCATGAACATTCTAGAACATAAGAACATAAGAAATAGGAGCAGGAGTAGGCCATCTAGCCCTTCGAGCCTGCCCCGCCATTCAATAAGATCATGGCTGATCTGTCGTGGCTCAGTTCCACTTTCCCGCCCTCTCCCCATAACCCTTAATCCCCTCTCTTATCAAAAACCCATCAACCCGCGTCTTAAAAATATTTAGCGAGGCAGCCTCCACCACTTCAACGGGCAGAGAATTCCAGAGATTCACCACCCTTTGAGTGAAGAAGTTCCTCCTCAACTCCATTCAAAAACGCCCCCCCCTTTATCTTGAGGCTGTGCCCCCTAGTCCTACTGTCTTTTTTGAGCGGGAAGTGTCTCTCCACCTCTATCCTATCCATCCCATTCATCATCTTATACGTCTCAATGAGATCTCCCCTCATTCTTCTAAACTCTAACGAGTACAAGCCTAGTTTATTCAGCCTCTCCTCATAGCTCAACCCCCTCAACTCCGGTATCAGCCTAGTAAACCTCCTCTGCACTCCCTCCAAGGCCAAAATATCTTTGCGCAGGTGCGGCGCCCAAAACTGCACACAGTACTCCAGCTGCGGCCTCACCAATGCCCTATACAGCTGCAGCAAGACCTCCCTACTTTTATATTCAATCCCCCTCGCTATGAAGGCCAGCATCCCATTCGCCTTCCTGACCACCTGCTGCACCTGCAAGCTGGGTTTTTGCGACTCATGCACAAGGACCCCGAGGTCCCTCTGCACCGTCGCCTGCTGCAGTTTTTTGCCACGTAAGTAATAATCCTTCCTACCATTATTCCTACCAAAGTGGACCACCTCACACTTGCCAACATTAAATTCCATTTGCCATTTCCTGGCCCATTCGCCCAGCCTATCTAGATCCTTCTGCAGACTCTCCACACCCTCCGCACAATTTGCCGTTCCCCCAATCTTGGTATCATCAGCAAATTTTGACACCCTACACTCGGTTCCCTCCTCCAGATCATCTATATAAATGGTAAAAAGCTGAGGCCCCAGCACCGACCCCTGGGGCACTCCACTAGTCACCATCCGCCAATCCGAATAGCACCCGTTGACCCCCACTCTCTGCCTTCTATTTGACAACCAATCCTCTATCCACGCTAACACCCTACCCCCAACTCCATGTCCCTCGACCTTCTGCAATAATCTCTTGTGAGGTACTTTGTCAAACGCCTTCTGAAAATCCAGAAAGACCACATCCACCGGCTCTCCTCTATCCACCGCCCTAGACACATCCTCATAGAACTCCAGTAAATTTGTCAGACACGACTTCCCTTTAATGAAACCGTGCTGTGTCTGCTCTATCAAGCAACAAACATAAAAAGTACTGCATTTATATGGTGCAATTCATGTCCACCAGATGTCTCCAACAGCCAATGAAGTTTAATCCTACTTGCGATTACAGAAACATGGCAACTAAATTGCATACAAATTCCCACAATCTATGATGTGATAATGACCAATAACCTGTCCTTGTGATCTTGAATGAGAGCTAAGGATTAGGCAGGAGAACAGGGAGAACTCCCCCCTCTTCTTCAAAGTCATATCACAGGATCATTGTCATCCACCTGAGAGGGAAGACAGACAACATTTCTGACATTTTTCTCTGCACTGGAGTTTCAACCTTAGTACTTATGCTCAAATCCTAGGTGGGACTTGAATCCACAACCTTCTAACTCAGAGTGGACAGTGCTACCAACTGAGTCACAGCTGACATTGTTTAGTTTGCATCTTATATTTGTGAAACAGTAACAAATCACAAATTACTTGATGCACTGACCAAACACAGTGAAATCAGCAATATAAACTTTAATGGAAAAGTACCAAGGATTGAGAGCTAATCGAGAATGGACATGCAAAAGAAGTCAACAATTAAATCACAAACCAATAAAATCACTTGTTTTTGACAAAGTGCAAAATCAGCTTCAAATTTGCTTTACATAAGAACATAAGAAATAAGAGCAGGAGTAGGCCATCTGGCCCTTCGAGCCTGCCCCGCCATTCAATAAGATCATGGCTGATCTGTTGTGGCTCAGTTCCACATTCCCGCCCTCTCCCCATAACCCTTAATCCCTTCTCTTATCAAAAACACATCAACCCGCGTCTTAAAAATATTTAGCGAGGTAGCCTCCACCACTTCAACAGGCAGAGAATTCCAGAGATTCACCTTACAGTGAAGAAGTTCTTCCTCAACTCCGTTCTAAACCGCCCCCCCCCCCTTTATCTTGAGGCTGTGCCCCCTAGTCCTACTGTCCTTTCTGAGCGGGAAGAGTCTCTCCACCTCTATCCTATTCATCCCATTCATCATCTTATACGTCTCAATGAGATCTCCCCTCATTCTTCTAAACTCTAACGAGTACAAGCCTAGTTTATTCAGCCTCTCCTCATAGCTCAACCCCCTCAACTCCGGCATCAGCCTAGTAAACCTCCTCTGCACTCCCTCTAAGGCTAAAATATCCTTGCGTAAGTACGGCGCCCAAAACTGCGCACAGTACTCCAGCTGCGGCCTCACCAATGCCCTATACAGCCGCAGCAAGACCTCCCTACTTTTATATTCAATCCCCCTCGCTATGAAGGCCAGCATCCCATTCGCCTTCCTGACCACCTGCTGCACCTACAAGCTGGGTTTTTGCGACTCATGCACAAGGACCCCCAGGTCCCTCTGCACCGTCGCCTGCTGCAGTTTTTCTCCACGTAAGTAATAATCCTTCCTACCATTATTCCTACCAAAGTGGACCACCTCGCACTTGCCAACATTAAATTCCAATTGCCAGTTCCTGGCCCATTCGCCCAGCCTATCTAGATCCTTCTGCAGACTCTCCACACCCTCCGCGCAATTTGCCGTTCCACCAATCTTGGTGTCATCAGCGAATTTCGACACCATACACTTGGTTCCCTCCTCCAGATCATCTATATAAATGGCAAATAGCTGAGGCCCCAGCACCGACCCCTGAGGCACTCCACTAGTCACCATCCGCCAATCTGAATAGCACCCATTGACCCCCACTCTCTGCCTCTTTCTCCACGAAGCTGAGGACTTATTACACAAGAAACTGATTATACTTGTCAATACCAGAGGTTTGTTTGCATATGTTGCCTTCTGCAACTTTCTATTGAAAGAATAGGAATTCACAGTCATAAATTTCAGCTAAACAGCTTCAGTAAGATTGTAGGAAGCCACATAGGTCTGCAATTTCCAGAATGAGAAAGATTGACTATTCACAGAACATGGTCAAGACCGATGCATTAATGGAAAATTGTGGACAAAATAATGCTTTGAAATCTAAATCAATGTTTTTGTTTAAAGATAAAAGCAAGACCCAAAACATTAACTCTGCTTCTCCTCACATATGCTGCCAGACTTTTACAGTTTATCCAGCATTTTTTGTTTATAAAACACAATTTGTGGCAAATTTAAAAGCAAGAATGTATCCTTGAATGTTGTAAAAAGTCTCACAACACCAGATTAAAGTCCAATAGGTTTATTTGGTAGCAAAAGCCACTAGCTTTTGGAGCATTGCCCCTCCGTCAGGTGAGTAGGAGTTCTATTCACAAACAGGGCACATAAAGACACAAACTCAATTTACAAAATAGCGATTGGAATGCGTGTCTTTACAGGTAATCAAGTTTTAAAAATACAGACAATGTGAGTGAAGAGAGCGTTAAGCACAGGTTAAAGAGATGTGTATCGTCTCCAGACAGGACAGTTATTGAGATTTTGCAAGTCCAGGCAAGTCATGGGGATTATAGATAGTGTGACATGAACCATTGACAAATTCAATGTCTTTTCCAGGTTTTTAATAACTGCAGGAACACCATGAAGTGATTTACTTTGGTAGGAGGAATGAGGAGAATTAATAAAAACTAAACAATGATAAATTTAATGGAATATATGTACACAAATCTTTGGAGGTAGCAGGACAAGTTAAAAACGTTGTTAAAAATGCAGCTTGCACAATCACAGCAAGGCCTTCATTCATGCAGTAAATCTATGTTTACGACCCTTCACTTTAGTAGAAGCAAAGCTACAAAACTAAGAAAGTTATGCAAAACCTTCATAAAACATTGTTCAGACCTCAGCTGGAGTAGTATATTTAATTCTAGGCGACTAGTCCCAAGGAAGGATGTCAAGGCTATATTGAATGGAGTCTTTGCTATCCAAAACGTATTATGGATGATTGCATTAATATCGTGGCATGGAGAAAAGCTTCATTCACAGGTGATAAGGCCTACCCTTCATAAAGTACTGCTACTTGGCAGTACCTTCCACCACCTCATCCTTCCATATCATGATGTGGCAGTGTAGCCCTCATCATCCAATCACCTTTTGGCCATCTCTATACTCTCCTTAAAGGATCTCAACCTTTCTAACCATAGTTCACATTTTCTACTGACAAGCCAAGGACAATTAAGATTTATTACTAAGATATTGTCACTGTTTTTCTCCCTCAGTCTCTGCAACTCCTCATTCTTGATCATTTCAAATCTCTGTCTCAACCTCTCTCCTACGCTTTACCGCCATCTTGTCCTCCATTGATCTCATCCTCCATATAAACTCTCAGCCACTCTTCCTGACCTTGCTATCCACTTAGCTTCTTTCCTCCCATTGGGCCAGAGATAAGTTTACCTTTGATCACTTTCTTGATATTTCACTCTCAATTCCCTGGTTTAATTGCCCTAAAAACAATTCTCCCTCAAGTTTTATACAACTGTATTTTGAACTTTTTCAGTCTAGCTTTTGGCCCTCAATAAGCTATGACTTTTAAAAAGAATGAATTCCTTGGTGGGATGCAGTCATTGCTGATAAGGCCAGCATTTCTTGTTCACCACAACCACCCTTGAACTGAATGGCCTGCTATGCCTTTTTAGAGGGCAGTTAGGAGTCAACTCCATTAGTTTGGATTTGGCAGGACATGAAGTCCATATCAAGTAAAGTTGGCAGATTTCCTTGCAGTTATATATTTTAGTTGCAGATTGCTCCAAGAGCTGATCACATGATTTGATGGTGCTGTTATTAGGTTGATGCAGAGGCTGTGTGCAGAGAACAACTCAAAGGAAATCAGCTGTTAGTTTTAATCTATGCATACAAACCACATAGTTTTCTTTTTGGTAAAACCCACAACTCCTAACAGAGTTAGAACATTACAAAAAGAAAACTGGCAATGAATCAGGATTTTTTTTTAAATCGAAAACATCAAGAGAAGATCCTAAGTAGAAGAAAAGGACAACGTGGAACCTCACACTTCAATTTTCTGAAGGTTGGGGAGAGGCAACAACAGGATTAATGACTGATGTGTCAGTTCAGGGAAACAAGAAAGAAAAAAAGCTCTTTGTGCGGTTTTATAAGAGGTGTTTCTTCTGGCACTGGGTGCTTTTCTGGTTGGCAGTTGACGACTAGTGGAGTGTTGCAGGGATCAGTGCTAGGGCCTCAACTATTTACCATTTACATAAGACGATCTGGAGGAGGGGGCTGAGTGTAGGGTAACAAAATTTGCTGATGACACGAAGATGAGTGGAAAAGCAAATTGCGTGGAAGGTCTGCAGAGAGATCTGGATAGGCTGAGTGAGTGGGCGAGGACCTGGCAGATGGAGCATGATGTTAGCAAATGTGAGGTCATCCACTTTGGTAGAAATAATAGTAGGACGGGTTATTATTTAAAGGATGAAAAGCTGCAGCGTGCTACTGTGCAGAAGGACCTGGGGGTCCTTGTGCACGAATCGCAAAAACCCAGTCTGCAGGTGCAGCAGGTGATCGAGAAGGCGAATGGAATGTTGGCCTTTACAGCGAGGGGGATAGAATATAAAAGCAGGGAGGTCTTGCTGCAACTGTACAGGACACTGGTGAGGCCGCAACTAGAGTACTGTGTGCAGTTTTGGTCCCCGTATTTGAAAGGATATATTGGCCTTGGAGGGAGTACAGAGAAGGTAGATACCAGAGATGAGGGGGTTAGCTTATGAAGAGAGATTGAATAGACTGGGTCTATACTCAATAGAGTTTAGAAGGCTGAGGGGGAACCTTATGGAGACTTACAAGATAATGAAGGGGCTAGATAGGGTAGAGGTACAGAGATTCTTCCCGCTTAGAAAGGATAGCAGAACTAGAGGCACAGCCTCAAATTAAGCGGGGGGAGGGGTGCAGTTTAGAACGGAGTTGCAGAGGAACTTCTTCACTCAAAGGGTGGTGAATCTCTGGAATTCTCTTCCCATTGAAGTGGTGGAGGCTACCTCGTTGAATATATTTAAGTCACGGTTAGATAGATTTCTGATAGACAAGGGAATTAAGGGTTATGGGGAGAAAGCGGGAAAGTGGAACTGATCCACTTCAGATCAGCCATGATCTTATTGAATGGCGGGGCAGGCTTGAAGGGCTAGATGGCCTACTCCTGCTCCTATTTCTTATGTTCTTCTGTTCTTATGTTCAGAGAAGGTGAGGTGCAAGGACATAACGGGCCTATTTGAAAAGAGTGGATCCATTGCTATAGAGCTGGGACCACCTGGATAAAAATACACCGAGTCAATAGTCTCCAAGGTAAAAAGGGGAGCACGGGAAAGACAGTAAAATAAAATATACTGAACAATCTTGAGTCATTAGTGCCAGCAAGAGAAATGGCTGGTCAATTAGGAATTATGGGCCCTTTCAATGAAGAAAATGAACTATGCAGACCCTATGCAGAGTAGTTTCAGTACTGAAAAAAATGTGGACAAGTTGTTCTTACTAGCTTTCTCAATACAATAATTTGCTCTGGAGCTAGGTTCACTCCGCAAAGCCAGGAATCAAAACCTCCATTGATTTGACAAAGATCCTTGAAGACCATAACTTTCCAAAGCTACTGATCATCAAAGAATGATTCGGGTTCCACCAAAGGAATCAAGTGAAAGGCAAATGCATTGCTCGGTTTGTGGTACCTTAAAAAGGGTAGTTCAACTTTTGATGGATTTGAGTCACTAGAAGATACTGTGATCATCTAGTTGGTGGTCTTCAAAATTAGGCTAAAGAAGACTGAGCATACTTTGACTTTAAGGACAGCAGTAGGAATTGCAGTTGATGGAACTGGCTGCCTAAGAGGCTTCACAGTCTGCTGCAGGAATGAAGATCCTCAAGCTGGGAACTGTCCATAAGAAGTCAAAACGGCAACAAGCATGTTACAGATGAGCCAAAACAGGCCATTCAGTGAGTGAATGCTGGAGTGAGGATAGTCAATGCATGAATTATGGCAAAATTGTTGAAATTGCAAAAGTTTGTTTGGCTGGACAAGCTTCCCAGAGAAGACTATTTAAATGGAGAATTTGGGTATCTTCAAGAAGAAAAACAAGTTACATTCTACAAAAATATGGAAGAATGACGACCATAAAGAAGAGACTGTCCAAATGTATGAGGAAGAGCCCCAACTGATCATCTTATCCAAATAGTGTGAATCACAGATTCTGAGTGATTCCAAAATTAGTGGACAACCTGTCAGTATGGAGGTTGATACAGGTGCGACTC
The DNA here is from genome assembly GCF_965287045.1 of Carcharhinus amblyrhynchos. Taxonomy (NCBI): domain Eukaryota; kingdom Metazoa; phylum Chordata; class Chondrichthyes; order Carcharhiniformes; family Carcharhinidae; genus Carcharhinus; species Carcharhinus amblyrhynchos. The sequence continues at coordinate 98,701,163 of NC_137325.1, forward strand.
TATCCTTAATTTTTGAGGCTACGTATCAACAAAAGCTGAAGCACCTTCCTTCAAAACCCACTGATATGACTTTAAGGACATACACAGAAGAGATAATGCCATTCAAAGGTTACATCTTGCTCAATGTAGAGTTGAGTGGACAAACAGCAGAATTGCCTCTCCATGTTGGTCTCTGTCAATTTTGTACCTCTATTTGTGAGACCACGGTTGGAAAAGGCAAAGCTCAAGTAGAGTTCTTTCCACAAATTGGTCAATGCCAAAACAGACCTACAGTATCTTCTGGATAAATACAAGAGTGCATTTGAAGAGACACTTGGTTCACTGAAGGGAGTTCAAGTGAAACTCAAGATAAAGCCTAAGAGTCAACCAATAAGTCTCAAAGAAAGAGTGGTTCCATATATGATTCATTCCAAAGTCGAAGACGACTTAGTAGGACTCGTTAACACTGGTGTGATAGCGCAAGTTACAGTGAGTGACTGGACTAGACTACTTGTCATGAAACCAGATGGTTCAATTCTGATTTGTGGTGATTTTTAAAACAAAGATCAATCCAGCATTGTGCTGATTGATAGCCATTTCCTTTAACTGAAGATTTGTTTGCTGGCTTATCAGGTGGGCAGAAAATCAGCAAGATTGATCTTTCACAAGCATATTTACGTATCCACTGAATCTCAACCATTGCTAACCATTGTCATTCAAAGGTTTTTTTGTTATAAAAGATTGTCTTTTGGAATAACATCCACATCTGCTCAATTACAAAGATCAATGGATCAGATTTTAAGTGGTCTCTCTGGTATAGAATGCTACCTAGATGATATTCTAATTCCACAGTCCAGTGAGCAAGAACTTTTGAATAAGTTATAGAAGCAACAATGGAACGTCTTCAAGACATGGTCTACATATCAAAAGTATGATTTTTCTTCAGACATCAGTGCAATATTTGGGTCATGTTACTGATAGTAAAGGCCTACATAAAGCACGTAAAAAGATGGACATGGTGCTTCTAATATAGCGTCCGACAATTATGGTGCAATTGAGGACCTTTCCAGAATTTGTAAATTATTAAGGCAAATTTGTTCCTAACTTACCTACAGCATTGAAGCCATTGCATAACTTACTGTGCATAAAACAGTCATGGGACTGGACAACAGAATGTAAGAATGCATACAACGGTATCAAAGATGCTTTGCAGAAGTCTTAAGTATTGATTCATTTTAATCCAAAGCTACCATTACTACTTGCTTGCGACTCTTCACCTTATGAACATGGGCAGTAGTGTCATATTTTATGTCTTCAGGAGAAGAATGACCAATAGCTTTTCCTTCACATACTCTAACATGAAGAAAATAGTGCAGAATCCAACTATGCTCAGATGGAAAAAGAACTCCATATAGTTTTTGGTTTAAACATTATTTCACATTATTCACATCATCATCCTGTAACAACCATTTTTGGATCATTTAAAGGCATACCGTTGTTAGCTGCTAGTGAATTGCAAAGATGGTCATCGATACCTATCTGCACAATCATCCACGATAAAGTATCGTCAACTCCAATGTTATGCTCATGCTGATGCAATATCGCACTTACCTTTACCAATGAGCAGATGCCACCAACTAGTTTTGGTAATATTCTTTATTTTTCCTAAGTAGATCATTTGCCTGTGACAACTTCTTGAGTTCAGAGGCATACCAGAAATGCTCCTGTGATGGGGAAGGTGCTGAATATTGTATTGAAAGGAACCCTAGCTGGAGCACATCCTGATTTCAAACCATATGTGTCAAGAAAGCATGAGCTGACCATCTAAAGTGGTTGTCCATTGTGGGGAATTTGAGTGATCATTCTTCCAAGTTTGTGTGGATGAGTTCTTGAACAACTCCATAAAGGATATCCTGGTTTAGCCCAGTTGAAGGAATCAGCATGTTATTATTTTTGGATGCTCAGATTAGAGAAAAGATGAGACAGTGTCAATTCTGTGCAAAAATAAATACATCACTGCTGTCTCATTTGCATCCTTGGGAATGGCCTAAAATGCCACGGCAATGATTACCTGTAGATTTTGCGGGTCCATTTGAGAGTTACATGTCCTTAGTCATAACTGATGCAAACTCAAAATTAGCCAAAAGTTGTCATCATGAGATCTACTACAACTGAACAATGATGTGAAGATGCCAGCATTGGACTGGGGTGGACACAATAAATCATCTCACAATACCAGGTTAAAGTCCAACAGATTTATTTGGAATCATGAGTTTCAGAATGTTGCTCATTAGATGAAGGAGCAGTGCTCTGAAAGCTTGTGATTTCAAATAAACCTGTTGGACTTTAACCTGGTGTTGTGAGATTTCCTACAACTGAACAAACCATTGAAGAATTTGGTGATTATTTTTCAAGATTTGGTAAACTGGAACAGATTATAATTGATAATGGCTCACAGTTTACTTCACAAGAGTTTGAGAATTACCTCAATGTAAATAATATTCAAATTATGAAGTCTGCTCCTTCAACTCATGAATTACTAAAGCTTCATACAGTCTTTAAAAGTTTTAAAAGAGCAAGGTTCATTATCATGTTGTGTGATATAGCTTTTTGGCAGCTTATAAAAACACTACTCATATGACTACTAAAAATTCACCTGCATTACTACTCTTAAAGAGATAGTTGAGAACTATGTTTGATGTGTTATTTTCTCCAGAAACTTCAGAGATAGTAGTGTGTCAACAACAATCTCAATTTGCAAGACAAGAGGTGAAGTCAAAGTTTGCTCATATCAACAAGGAGATTGAGTGTTAACACATAAGTATGCCAAGACTGAGAAATGGGGTACCAGCTATAGTTTTGGCAAAAACAGGTCCAATTTTTTATACAATTCAAACCAAAGATTAACCAAAGCCAAGCTAACCAATTGTTGTCAGCTCAAAGTGGTTTTTCACAATCATGTCCAGAACTACCACTTCTTTACTCCCTCGTGTTGTGAATATTACAATGGAAGACTTGGTTGAATCCAAGTTGCCTAATGATTACATCTATACTACTACACCGTACGAGATTGACACAGAATTAGTTCCAACAGAAGAAGTGTCGATGTCTACTTAAGTTCCATATCATATTCAAGTAGACACAGAAGTTCGAAATCATACTCCTAGGTTCAAGACCAGCTAAATTCCAGAATGTTGTATACAACCAAAGAACAGATGTTCTTCTGATCAACTTATTGATTTGTATAATGATTAAGGATGCACAGTAATATGTCTAGAGTATTACTGATCCTATGTATGACATTCTAATAATAAGTTGTCATGACAAAAGAATTAAAGGAGCAGTGATGTTATTTATTTAAGTAGCTGCAGTTTGCTCTAAGAACTGATCACATGCTTTGATGTGATCTCATTAAGGTGTTGCAGAGGCTGCTGTTTTACTTTCAGTTTGTATACCGCAGAGAAAACCTAGAATAAATCTGTTGTTGTTACTTTGAATCCACATGTGCAGACCATGTTAAAACCCACAATTTCTGTCATAGTCAGACTATTACACTTCTCTAAAGGACCTGATATGTTTTATGATAATCATCAATCTGACATGTTTTATGAAAATCAATGATAGTTTCATAATTACCATTACTGAGACTAGCTTTCCATTCCCGATTTTATTAAGTGAATTTTAAATTCCTGATTTAAGTCAGTGTCCTCACAGCGTTAGCTTTGTCCTCTGACATACTGGTCCAGTGACATTACTTCGGTGCCACCATTCCTGGCATTTCTGCAGGTATTGACCTGCTCAACCACACCTTACCTCCACTGCTGATGCCCTTGTATTCAATAAAAATCTTGCTTTCTTTGCTGTCCCATATCATACAGCCCACTTCCACCTCTTTCAGCTTGCAGTCAGGCGGGTGGGTGGAGGGGGATGTGATTCATGGAAGTTAACTTGTTTTGTTACCAAATTGGATTCCATAAAGTGCTATATAGTCGTGCTCTTCTTGCCAAAGCTGCTCTGAAAAACATTTCAAACTATGCCTCCAAATAGGTATCACGCAGGTACCTCCTTGCAATATATTTTAAGTAACAATGAACACAATGCATTCAGCTCAATGAAAAGAAAGCTTTAAAATGTGGCTTTCTTTTACTATTATCAACCTTCTAAATTAATCTAAAGACATTTTCAGAAATTTTCAAAACTGCATTATCTGATTTGGGTAAACCAGTCAATAATAAAGTGCAACTTAATAAATCATGTGTATTTTTATTTTGTTGAAACCTTCACTAACTCCTAGCACCATCTGTTATCATCAAAACTATATGACAAGATATGCTATATAATTAATAGGTAAACAACAATCTAATTAAAATGGACAAATACCCCATGTTCTTGCCATTTGGGAGCTCTAATTACAGGCTAAATTTTAAGCTTGAATTAAATATTTAAGCTGGAAAATTAACTTTCCTTCTACAGCCTTGAATACATTAATACAAATATGTGAAACCATTTTCAATACAAGAGTTGCATGCCAGAGAAACTTCCCTATTGCTGTGTATTGTCCTGTGTTAATCATCTACTCAATTATTCACCAGCAACTTGTTTAGGACTCATTCAAGAAGAAGAGATTAAATTAAAACAGACACTGTTCCAGGCTTTTATCTAGGTTCAACACTCAAAATTTGGCATCACCACAAATGATGAAACCATATCACAGGAAATTATTTCAAAGCATTAGGCAATCAAAATTTCCAATATTTTTAGAAGAATAAATGGTCTGCATGAAACAGGAAAAAACTGATGAGAAATCTCTCATCCAAGACTCAAACCGATGCCTCTATTCTCTCTTCACAGATGCTGTCAGGCCTGCTGAGCTTTTCCAGCATTTTCTGTTTCTGCCTCTGATGAGAAAGCAATTGTCTTTATTAACTCAAATTATGGTACATTGCAAAATAAATGTCTCATCAAAATCACGTAACTTTAACCACTTGCTGTGCACAAAGATAATCAAGCCCATTTAATGAATAACTGATAAAAGATTGAAATGTTGACAAAACCTTCAACACAAATCCCTCTTCTAACTTTTTCCAGTGATAGCTGGGAAGAATAAAATGTTTAAATGAATTGCAGAAACCTTGCATTTATTTAAAACTGGTAAGTTACTTCTGGCAATTGTGTTAATTTATAATTTAAATGTAAAAATCATTAACCAATTCAGTAATTTTTCAGAGTGTACATTTGAGTACATTGCTAGGGCTCGAGTATTTTTGACAATTATCAAGCGCTTTTGTCAGCTATGAAAGCCACCTTATCATTTTGATTTGATTTATTATTGTCACATGTAGTAGTATGTGGTGAAAAGTGTTGTTCCTTGAGCGCTATGCAGACAAAACATATCATTCATAGAGAAGGAAGCGAGAGTGCAGGATAGCTAGGGTGTAGAGAAAAACCAACTTAACGTAAGGTAGGTCCATTCAAAGTTCTGATGGCAGCACCCCAGAAGCTATGAGGTGTTAATGCTCAGCTTTATGATGCCTTTAGCTCACCCATGTTTTAGTGGCACAAAACCCTTTGGCAACAAATTGGCAGAAATACAATAATGGAAATGATACCTCTCAAGAAGATGATTGTCTTGTTGCAAAGTGAGTATAACTGTAATTTTGAGAGGGCTAAATGTTTCCCAGATTTTTGAAGTAAAATTGCTGTACAGTTTCTCGTGTCATGACCTCTTTCAAAAAAACTGACATTAATACACTGTTATCCATATCAACTGTGTGATTGTTTTAACAGTAATTAGAATGAAATTTGCATTCCATTATTAACTGGTGCCAAACTTGATACAACTGACAAAACTTAGAGCAGAATGGTTAAGTGAATAGTTATTTGGCAAAGCTATTAATTTAATAGTTTTCCCTATATTTGTTTAAGGTTTATTTAGTGTCACAAGTAGGCTTACATTAACACTACAATGAAGTCACTGTGAAAATCTCCTAGTTGCAACACTCCGGTGCCTGTTCAGATATTTGGAGGGAGAAGTTAGCATGGCCAATGCACCTAACCAACACGTTTTTCAGAATGTGGGAGAAAACTGGAGCACCTGGAGGATACACGAGACGTGAGGAGAGCACGCAAATTCCACGCAGTGACCCAAGCCGGGAATTGAACCTGGGTCCCTAGCATTGTGAGGCAGCAGTCCTCACTACTGTGCCAACCCTGAGTTTGCTTTTAACTATCTTCAGCTTTTTTACTCTATGTTGATCAAGTGACCTTGTTCATAACAATACTAATGGTAATATTTACAATCAGAAAAAGTTGAAGTGTTAACGATAAAACTTAAGCTTGGTGTGTAGTTCTGTCTTGTTTGAATAGCTACAAAGTAGCCTCAATCAACATCACCACAGCATATTAACTGCTCGTGCATCTCATTGCTGTTTGTAGGACCTTGATGTGGATTAACTGACTGCCATATTTGCTGAAAACGACTATATTTTAAAAGTAATTAATTCAAGTACTGAGGACATTAGAAATGCTTTATAAATAAGTTAATTTTTCTACTGTTACACGTACAATGATTTGAAATAAATGCTATGTAATATATTGGCACTTCCACAACTATAGAATTGCAATTTAAAAGCACAGATAACATTGCACTAAATTTGATTCTCAATTCTAAAACAGAAAAATGACATTTAAATGAAAATATGAAGGTGAAGCACCATATTATCACTATATTGGTAAGCTTCATTTAACAAAATTGGCAGATCTGGTCATTTGATTATGAGATTCTTAAAGCTGGCCTATCATTTAACTAGATGAAGCTGTATACAGGTATTACTTAGCTCAGTGACCGAAGGTGTTGTAAATCATTCTCCCATGTATTGGAAAAAATACCTTTTAGACTACACTAATTTATTGCCACCACTAAAAACGCACTTGTCCAACATCTGCTGTCAGTAAATGACGCAAAACTATTTTATTCACATTGTTGGGACGTTCAACTATGCAGAGTGATTTTTATAGTCTGATTATTGGTCTCCGGGCTTAGACAGGTAATCAACTCTTGGCACGCAGATTCCAGTACAGCAAGTATTAAAATAGGTTAAGCACCAAAGGTGGACAGAAAATTGAAAATTAAATACCAGTTTAAACTGTACTAAGTTAGAATTGTGACCAAAGGCATGACTTGTTTAAAAAATATAGGTTATTCCCTTTTTGGGCATTCTTTTTTTCCTTGCAGGCACAGCACGAGTGGAAAAATTGCTCTTCAGTCTCTGCAAATTTTCTTTTGAAACTCTCACCACAGGTCAAAATATTTCCCGCTCCTCCCTTCCCTTTTTGGTTTTCATGGATTCCTTTCTCATTCTCACTACCAATTGTAAACAAATCTCCTACTCTTGGTTTAATAAAAATTCTAACTACTTGATGCAAGGTAATTTATTGGGAAAGAATCTCAAATCTGCAGCCCCTTTTAAAAAGTAAATGCAGGTGGAGAAGGTAATCAAGAAGGCATACGGCATGCTTGTCTTCATTGGCCGGGGTACTAAGTTTAAAAAATTGGCAAGTCATGTTGCCGCTTTGTAGAACCTTAGTTAGACCGCACTTGGAATATACTGTTCAATTCTGGTCGCCACACAAACAGAAAGATGTAGAGGCTTTGGAGAGGACACAGAAAAGATTCACCAGGATGTTGCCTAGTATGGAGGGCATTCGCTATGAGGAGAGGTTGGAGAAACTTGGTTTGTTCTCACTGGAGCAACGGAGGTTGAGGGGAGACCTGATAGAAGTCTACAAGATTATGAGAGGCATGGATAGGGTGGATAGTCAGAAACTTTTTCTCAGGGTGGCATAGGTTTAAGGTGCGAGGGGCAAGTTTTAAAAGAGATGTACGAGGCAGATTTTTTACACAGAGTGGTGGGTGCCTGGAACTCGTTGCTGGGGGAGGTAGCAGAAGCTGATACGGTAGTGACTTAAGGGGCGTCTTGACAAGTACATGAATGAGATGGGAATAGTGGGATATGGTTCCTGGAAGTATAGGTGTTTTAGTTCATTCGGGCAGCACGGTCGGTGAAAACTTAGAGGGCCAAAGAGCCTGTTCCCATGCTGTAATTTTCTTTGTTCTTTGTTCTAATTGAAGCAATTAATGCTCTCCAGCATTCTTTGATTTTATTCTGTCAATTTCAAACTTACTTATTCTCAAAACTTCTGTTTGAAGTGAGTGCTGACAAAGTCAGGATACTGACTTCCAAAGCTCGAGTGTGCAATAAGGAGAGCACATACAAGTTAACTGCACCACCAAGCTCACCCCCAGATGACGCCAGATTTAATTCACATGTACTTATTGTGTAGAATTTTATTCTCCCTACCACAGGAAGGATTTACTTGCCACACAAGAAGTATAGCGAAGATTTACCAAAGTGATTCCTAGGATGGATGGATTGTCCTATGAGGAGGGGTTGAAGAGATTGGTCTGTATTCTCTAGCATTCAGGAGAATGCGAGATGATCTCACTGAAGCATACAAAATCGTTTCAGGGCTTGAGCGGTTGCAGATAGAACCATAGACCCCTACAGTGCAGAAAGAGGCTCTTCGGCCCATCAAGTCTGCACCAAACACAATCCCACCCAGGCCCTACCCCCATATCCCTACATATTTTACCCACTAATCCCTCTAACCTACACATCCCTGGACACTAAGGGGCAATTTCTTAGCACGGTCAATCAACCTAACCCGCACATCTTTGGTCTGTGGGAGGAAACCGGAGCACCTGGAGGAAACCCACGCAGACATGAGGAGAATGTGCAAACTCCACACAGACAGTGACCCGAGCTGGGAATCGAACACAGGACCCTGGAGCTGTGAAGCAGCAGTGCTAACCACTGTGCTACCGTGCCACCCAAAATGCACCACTGGCTAGAACCAGCAGACACAATCTCAGAATAAGAGGTAGACAATCTTATCGCTGGGGGGTTAGGGGCCAGCATTCAAGGAACTGATAACCAAGTTTCAGAAAGTTGAGATATGGCACAGTAACCAAATGAACTTCAACAGAAACACTGCTGAATACATATAAAGTCACATCACAGAAATGAGCTGTTGGATTAAAAAGAGAGTAAACAATAAAAATGTTGGAGGGTTAGCGTATGTGGGTGGGAGAGCATGAGTGCATGCTGGGGTGGGTGATGATGAGATAGACTGAGAAAATGGAGACTGGGCACAACGTAGACTTGCGCTTACACCACCACCACACATTGTCGCTCAATCACACACTCCACCAGTTACCTGCATGCTCCCACCCGCACCTATGTTCCGCCCCATCATCAGTCAGACAACTGGCCGGGTTGGATTTGTCCTGATTTTTGTGTACAGGGCATACCTGGGCAATTTTCCACATAGTTGGGTCGATGCCAATGTTGTAACTGTACTGGAAGAGCCTGGTTAGGGGTACGGCAAGTTCTGGAGTACAAGTCTTCAGTACTTGTGATCTGGAATGTTATCGGGGCCCATTGCCTTTGCAGTATCTAGTGCCTCCAACCGTTTTTTGATGTCATGTGGAGTGAATCAAATTGGCCGGAGCCTGGCATCTGTGATGCTGGGGACCACTGGAATAGGCCAAGTTGAATCATCCATTCGACACTTCTAGCCGAAGATTGCTACAAATACTTCAGTCTTTGTGGAGCCTTCTCCTTCAGTGAATTGTTTAATTGTCCACCACCATTCACGACTGGATGTGGAAGGACTGCAGAGCTTAGGTTTGATCAATTGGTTATAGGAGATCACTTAGCTCTGTCTATCTGTTTTTGCCGCCTGGCATGCAAGTAGTCCTGCTTTGTAGGTTCACCAAGTTGACACCTCATTTTTAGGTATGCCTGGTGCTGCTCCTAGTATACCCACTTGCACTCTCCATTGAACCAGGGTTGATCCCGTAGCTTGATACTAATGGTTGAGTGGGGTATATGCCGTGCCATGTGGTTGCAGATTGTGTTGGAGTACAATTCCACTGCTGTTGATGGCCCACAGGATGTCCAGTCTTGAGTTGCTAGGTCGGTTTGAAGTTTGTCCCATTTGGCACGATGATAATGCCAAACAACACGATGGAAGTTATTCTCAATATGAAGGTGGGACTTTGAATCCACAAGGACTGTGCAGTGGTCACTCTTACCAATACTTTCATGGACAGCTGCATCAGCAGCCGGCAGATTGGTAAGGATGAAGTCGAGGATGTTACTTCCTCTTCTTGGTTCCTTCACCTCCTGTTGCAGATCCAGTCTTGCAGTTATATCCTTTAGGACCCAACCCAGCTCGATCAGTAGTGCTACTGCTGAGCCACTCTTGGCGGTGAATATTGAAATCCAGCACCCAGAGAACATTTTGCGCCTTGCCACCCTCAGTGCCTCCTCCAAGTTGTTCAACACAGAGGAATACTGATTCATCAGCCGAAGGAAGCCATGAAACTTCAAGGGGTCCAGAGTCGATGTTAAGGACTTTGTAAGGGCAACTCACTCCCGACTGCATACCACTGTGCCGCCACCTCTGTTGGGTCTGTCCTGCTGGTGGGACGGAACATAACCAAGAATAGTAATGGCGATGTCTGGGATGTTATCTGTAAGGTTTGATTGTGTGAGAATGACTATGTCAGACTGTTGTTCGACTAGTCTGAGATAGCGCTCCCAATTTTGGCACTAGCCAACCCAGATGTTAATAAGGAGGACTTTGCAGGGTTGACAGGGCTGTTTGTTTTGCCACTGTCTTTTCTGATGCCTAGGTCGATACCAAGTGGTCTGTCCGGTTTCGTTTCTTTGTTAAGACTTTGTAGCGATTGTTACAACTGAGTCGCCATTTCAGAGGGCAGTTGAGGGCCACATTGGCTCTGGAGTCGCACGTAGGCCAGACCAGAGTATGGAGGTCTTTCTGTCCTCTTTTGTAAATAGTTCTTTTTGAATAAATAAATCAATTACTTTCTCCTGCCAATAAAGATAGTAGATTTCCTTCCCTAAAGAACATCAGTGAACCAGATGGGTTTTTCCAACAATCGGCAATGGCTTCACAGTCATCAGTAGACTCTTAATTCCAGATTTTTTTTTATTGAATTCAAATTCCACCATCTGCCATGGTGGGGATTTGAACTCAGGTCCCCAGAGTATTGTCTGGGTTTCTGGATTAATAGTCGAGTGCTAATACCACTAGGCCATTGTCTCCTGGTCTGTATGATTGTGCAACTGGGCATGATACATGATGATATAGGGCGAGTTCAGGAACACACAGTGGTGATGGAGCATGGGGCTGAGAGCGCGGAGCAATCAAACACGAGCCAAAACTGCGGATGTGCAGCACAAATCCAAGCTCACGTTGTGGCGGTTGAAGGGTGGCTATTGGAGATCGGCACTTGATCCTCGGGAGTTGAAGAGTAAGGAGGTCTTTCTGTCCTCCTTTGTAAATAGTTCTTTTTGAATAAATAAATCAATTACTTTCTCCAGTCAAGTAACTGTAGAGCCTCACAATTATTAAATTTGGTGACAAGATCACAAGCTCCTGGAATTGAGAGGAGAAGAAAGTCTGCCTATTATAAAAGAAAATAAATCCCTACAGCATCAGTCAGTAAATAATGGCCCCCTTTTTGGAAATTTGATCCTTTTGACCTAGAAACTGAACACCGGGTTCAATATTAAAAAGACTCCACTATTCGTAGGCCGCTAATGAAATTACAGGAGTAGATGAGCAAAAAGTCATTCAGCTTACAGTTTGTGAATCTCAGCCTTGTTATCTTATTAGAAATTTAACATCCCTAGAAACTCCAGATCTTTTGACCACCTCATAGCTTTGGTTAAAGGTCATTACAACCCTAGACCATCCATCATCATGCAACATTTTAAGGTTAACTCTGCTGTAAGGGGCTCAGCAAGACTAAAGCTGATCCATGCGAATTTGGATCTTCACCAAGTGAAATGCAGTGAGACAGATTAGTTTGCACCATAAACAACTTAAAAATACAAAAAAAAGTCTTGCAGAGGATAAGATCTCCTCTGCAATGGAAATAGTCCAGGGGATTGAGTGTGCGGAGAGAGACACTCCCAAGTTACAGTGCATGCGCACAGGTGAATCAGCTACGCTGCAAAACTTTGGCGAGTTGAGAGGAGAGAGTTCAGTGCACAGAAGAGACAGAGCAGAAACTCAATGAGCAAGGTAGGGGGCAGAAGAAAAAGAATGCGGGTCAACAAACCAGAATTTCTGACGAATGTTATAAGTGCGTGGGAGATCAGTCCTAAGAAAAATGTAATTTTAGAATTCTACCTGTTCTGGCTGTAATCGGAGAGGCCATCGCTTAAACAAGTGCCCAGTCAAACAGAATGTACCTACTTGAAACAAAAAAACTCTGGACTACAGTCCATAATTTAGAACATGATTCAGAAGAGGAATCTGAGACACATCAATTGAATAATGTAAAAAGGAGTAAATCAGATTCTATTCTAATCGTACCTTTAGTAAATGGGCAGCCAATAAGCATGGAAGTAGATATTGGTGCTTCTGTCACCATCATAGAGCAGCAAACATTTAAATAACTTCAAGGTGGAGTTCAACCCATAATGTTAAATAATACAACAGCAAGATTGGCCAGATACACGGTTGAAACCCTGGAAATACTTGATCTGATTTATCGTCACATGTATTAGTATACAGCAAAAAGTATTGTTTCTTGTGTGCTAAACAAACAAAGCATACCATACAGAGAAGAAGAGTGCAAAATGTAGTATTACGGTCATAGCTAGAGTATACAGAAAGATCAGCTTAACACAAGGTAGGTCCATCCAAAAGTCTGATGGCAGCAGGGAAGAAGCTGTTCTTCAGTTGGTTGGTACGTGACCACAGACTTTGAATTGCATCAGTACAAATAATTTATCAGCTTCAGACTACTCAATTACCGATCATTTTTGCAAAATGTCTGGAACCTAGTCCCATAGGATGAGTTTGGTTACGTCAAATAAAGCTAAATTGGTTAGATATTTTCTGTGCATCTGATGGTAGGTTACACGAAGCTCTTAAAAAATTCCCAGAGATTTTTCAAACCGAACGGATAATGAGAGATATTGAGAGAGTAGTCAAAGAGAAAAAGGAAGCATTTGTCAAGGCTAGGAGGCTGGGAATACACAAAGCTAGTGTGGAATACAAGGAAAGTAGACAGAAGCTTAAGCAAGGAATAAGGAGGGCTAAAAAGGGATCACAAAAAGTCATTAGCAAGCAGGATTAAAAAAACCCCAAAGCTTTTTACGCATATGAAAAGAGCAAGACAGTAGCCAGGGAAAGGGTTGGCCCACTCAAGAGCAGGGGAGGGAATCTAGGTGTGGAGCCAGAGGAAATGGGTGAGATATTAAGTGAGTACTTTGCATCAGTATTCACCAAAGAGGAGGATTTGGTGGATGTTTTTGATAAGAGAGGGGATTAAGGGTTATGGGGAGAGGGCGGGAATGTGGAACTGAGCCACGATAGATCAGCCATGATCTTATTGAATGGTGGGGCAGGCTCGAAGGGCTAGATGGCCTACTCCTGCTCCTATTTCTTATGTTCTTATGATCAGTCTGGGAAAGGGTGTGTAGATAGTTGAACTCATGTTGAGATCAAAAAGTAGGAGATATTGGGGTCCTTGAGAAACATTATGATAGACAAGTCAGGGGCTGATGAAAAATACCCCAGAATACTGAGAGAGGCAAGGGAGGAAATTACTGGGGCCTTGACAGAAATCTTTGTATCCTCACTGGCTACAGGGGAAGTCCCAGAGGAATAGAGAATAGCCAATGTTGTTCCTTTGTTTAAGCAGGATAGCAAGCATAATCCAGGAAATTACAGGCCAGTGGGCCTTATGTCAGTGGTACAGAAATTATTGGAGAGGATTCTTCGACACAGGATTTATTCCCACTTGGAAATAAGTGGACTTATTAGCGAGAGGCAACATAGTTTTGTGAAGGGGAGGTTGTGTCTAACTAACTTGATTGAGTTTTTCAAGGAAGTGACAAAGATGATTGATGAGGGTAGGGCAGTGGATGTTATCTACATGCTCTTCAAAGGCCTTTGACAGGTCCCTCATGGCAGACTGGTGCAGAAGGTGAAGTCGCAAGGGATCAGAGGTGAGCTGGCAAGGGGATACAAAACTGGCTCAGTCAAAATAATCTGGCTCACTCACCTGACGAAGGTGCAGCGCTCCGAAAGCTAGTGGCATTTGCTACCAAATGAACCTGTTGGACTTTAACCTGGTGTTGTGAGATTTCTTACTGTGTACTCAGTCAAAGAAGACAGAGGATAGCAGTGAAAGGGTGCATTTCTGAATGGAGGGCTGCGACAAGTGGCATTCTTCAGGGATCAGTGCTGGGATCTTTGCTGTTTGTAATATATATATAAATGATTTGGAGGAAAATGTAACTAGTTTGATTTGTAACTTTGCGGATGACACAAAGGTTGGTGGATTTGCGGAAAGTGATGAGGATCATGAGGGTACAGCGTGATATAGATCGGTTGGTGACTTGGGCGGAGAGATAGCAGATGGAGTTTAATCTGGACAAGTGTAAGGTAATGCATTTTGAAAGATCTAATGCAGATAGGAAATATACAGTCAATGAAAGAATTCTTAAGAGTATTGAAAGGTAGAGGGATCTGGGTGTACAGGTACACAGGTCACTGAAAATGGCAATGCAGGTGGAGAAGGTAGTCAAGAAGGCATACTACATGCTTACTGTCATCGGCAGGGACATTGAGTTTAAAAATCAGCAAGTCATGTTGCACTTTTATAGAACCTTAGTTAGGCCGCACTTGGAATATAGTCCACACTACCAGAAGGATGTGGAGGCTTTGGAGGGGGTAGAGAAAAGATTTAACAGGATGTTGCCTAGTATAGAAGGCATTAGCTATGAGGAGAGGCTGGAGAAACTTGGTTTGTTGTCACTGGAATGGCAGAGGTTAAGGGGCGACCTGATTGATGTCTACAACATTATGAGTGGCATGGACAGAATTGATAGTCAGCAGGTTTTCCCCAGGATTGAAGAGTCAATTACTAGGAAGCACAGGTTTACAGTGTGAGGGCAAAGGTTTAAAGGAGATGTATGAGGCAAGCTTTTAACACAGAAGGTGGTGGGTGCCGAGAACTCACTGCTGGGGAAGGTAGTGGAGGCAGATACAATAGTGACTTTTAAGTGGTATCTTCTTGACAAATACAAAAATAGGGTGGGAATGGAGGGATACAGCCCCCCAGAAGGGTAGGGGGAGGGAGCTTTAGTTCAGTCAGGCAGCATCGTCGGTGTGAGCTTGGAGGGCTAAAAGGCCAGTACCTGCGCTAAAATTTTCTTTGTTCTTTGACTTAGGGCCAAATTTTGCATTAATTCAGATATACCTCAATTTTTTTTTAAGAGGTCACTCATGACTAATGCTTTGCATTAAACAGTCAACACAGAATTTGAACATTCAGAATCATTCGGCTAATACAGTTTTCAGAATGGACTGCTCCCATCATATCCGTACTAAAATAGGACAGGACTGTCAGAATTTGTGGAGACTACATGTCAATCAAGTAGCCAAGCTGGACAGATATTTAATCCCAAAAATTTAGGACCTTTATGCAAAGTTAGGGACAGGTCTAACATTTACAAAACAAGACACGAACCATGCCTATCAACAATTAGAACTGGATGAGGATTCAAGAAAATTTGTAACAATTAACACTCACAAGAGCTTGCTTCAGTACACACGTTTACTTTATGGTGTGTCTGCAGCATGCACTATTTTTCAATGCACCATGGAAAGTTCATTGCAAAACAAACCCAAAGTAGTGGTATACTTAGATGATATTTTAATGACAGGATTTTCCCCCGAAGGGTATTCGGCAAATCTCAAAGAGATGCTCAGGAAATTTAAAGAGGCAGGGGTGAGACTTGAGAAAATATACTTTTCAGGCCCATAAGGTAATTTATCTTGAATTTAAGGTCAATGCTGAGGTGCTCTTGAAGAAAAAGTAAAGGGTATAAAAGGCAGCACCAGCACCTAAAACATCATCTAGGTGTGCATGTTAATTATAAAAAATTTTCTTAATCCTCATCCAATTCTAATTGCTGATAGGCATGGTTCATGTCTCGCTTCGTCTATGTTAGAAATGTGGTCAGAACCGAAATCACATTTTGAATATGGTTAATTATTATGGCAGGTTCTTACCAAATTTATCAATATTACACTACTATTACGTGGGTGGCACAGTGGCACAATGCAGGACGACTGTGCCTCCCATCGCCAGGTTCGATTCCTGACTTGGGTCAGTCTATGTGGAGTCTGCATGTTCTCCCCGTATCTGTGTGGGGTTCCTCTGGGTCCTCCTGTTTCCTTCCAAAGTCTGAAAGACGTGCCAATTAGATGCATTGGCCATGCTAAATTCTCCCTCAGTGTACCTGAACAGGTGCAGTGGCCACGGGATTTTCACAGTAACTTCACTGCAGTATTAACGTAAGCCTACTTGTGACACTAATAAATAAACTTTAAACTTTAAAGCACTTCCTTTTAAACAAAAATCTATGTTGGTGCCAGAGTGAATCTCAAAAAAACTTTTGAGAAAGTTAAATTTGCTTTACAATCTTCAGATTTACTTATCCATATTGACCCAAAAAGAGAAATAATCCTCATGTGATGCTTCACCAATTGGCATGGGGCAGTTTGTCTCATTGAACAGAAGATAGTTTAGAACAGTCCATCACTTTTGTATCAAGAACCTTAATTGATGCCAAGAGAAAATACTTCAAAATTAAGAAAGGACTAGCTATCATTCACAGAGTTAAAAAAGTCACACCAGTGTGTTTACAGGCACCGATCACAAACCACTGTTAGGGTTATTGTGTGAAGACAAGCCTGGTCCTCCTATTGCATCAGCCTGTGTCCAACCGAGGGCTTTACTTCTAGCAGTACGCAACTACATATTCCAACATAGACCAGGTACCAAAATATCGAACGCACGTGTTCTGAATCACCTTACTCTGCCTTGAGCAATATCAATCATGATGTGGAGATGTCGGCGTTGGATTGGGGTAAACATAGTAAGAAGTCTGACAATACCAGGTTTAAGTCCAACCGATTTATTTGATAGTAAATTCACAAGCTTTTGAGGTTTCTCTCTTCGGCAGGTGGATGGAGAGTTCTGTCCTCAGACAGAGCATATAACAGCACAGAAAGTTTACAGATTACTGATCAGAATGCAAATCTTGACACCTAACCTGCTATTCAAGTCTTAAAGTGGCTAACAATGTGACTGGAAGGAGCACTGAGCACAGGTTAAAGAGAAGTGTATTGTCTCCAGACAGTACAGTAAGTGAGGTTTTGCAAACCCAGGCAAGTCATGGGGGTTACAGATAGTGTGACATGAACCCAAGATCCCTGTTGAGACCATCCTCACGTGTGCGGAACTTGGCTATCAGTCTCTGCTCAGCGACTCTGCGCTGTCGTGTGTCGTGAAGGCCGCCTTGGAGAATGCTTACCCGAAGGTCAGAGCCGAATGCCCGTGACCATGTTCCCTTCCTGTTGGCGAACATTTCAGTGGTCACGGGCATTCGGCTTCTGACCTTCGGGTAAGCATTCTCCAAGGCAACCTTCACGACCCATGACAGCGCAGAGTCGCTGAGCAGAGACTGATAGCCAAGTTCCGCACACATGAGGACGGTCTCAACTGGGATCTTGGGTTCATGTCACACTATCTGTAACCCCCGTGACTTGCCTGGGTTTGCAAAACCTCACTTACTGTACTGTCTGGAGACAATACACATCTCTTTAACCTGTGATCAGTGCTCCTTCCACTCATATTGTTAGCCACTTTAAGACTTGATTAGCAGGTTAGGTGTCACAATTTGCATTCTAATCAGTAATCTGTAAACTGTCTGTGCTGTTACATGCACTGTCTGAGGCCAGAACTCTCCATTCACCTGATGAAGAGGGAAACCTTGAAAGCTTGTGAGTTTACTATCAAATAAATCAGTTGGACTTAAACCTGGCGTTGTCAGACTTCTTATTGAGCAATATCACCATCATCAACAAGATCACAAGAAGTATTTTGGCTTTAAACTTCTTGGATACATTTTCAATATCATCAAAGCAAATCTGTAATTGGACTCAAGAAATCCAGTGCTGTCCAGAGTAAAGTGGAAAGTTTTCCACGGATGGCACTTCAACTTGTCGGGCCAATTAAAACCTTACCAGCTGCGCAAAGATGAATTGAGCTGTGTGGACAAAGTTTTACTGTGGGGGTCTAGAGTAGTCGTCCTGGACCAACAAGAGGAGTGTTACTGCAGGAATTACACAATGCTCACCCAGGTCAGACTAAAATGAAAATGCTCGCAAGAAATTATATTTGGTAGCCAGGGATTGATAAACATATTGGGAATCTAGTAAAGCATTGTGATCAATATTAATTGCAATAAATGCTGTCACCTTCGCCTCATTTGCACCCATAGGAGTGGCATGGCTGACCTTAAGCACAGTTACGTACGGATTTCGCTGATCCTTCTATTTTCCTAATTATCACTGATGCCCATTCCAAACAGCTTGATATTCATGAAATGAAAACAACTTCATCCGCAATGATCGAAAAACAACAAATTTTTGGTATATGGCCTCTGGTCTCTGATCTCTGATAACGGCACTGCCTTTACAGAAACAGAGTTTCAGCACATGTGCACGCAACCCTATTACCCAGCTTCAAATGACTTAGCAGGAAGAGCTGTCCAGATTTTCAAGTCAGCGGTGAAGAAAAACAGCCAGACACACCATTATGATTTAAGCTTACTATATTCCTCCTCATTAACAGAATAACACTGCACGTTACTACGGGAGTACCCGCGTAGGGCTACTAATGAGGAGGCATCTCCAGACAAGATTGGCCTGCTGTTTCCAAATTTATCAGTGAAGGTGGATATGAAACAAGGAATGCAAAAGGGATCTCATGATACTGTCAAAAGTAATAGGTCATTCGTCATTAGATGACTTAGTACAACAAAAGAGCCCGAAGTCACATCTGTTGACATCCAAGGAAGAAAAGTCAGGAAACATATAGGCTACATAAGAAACAGAAGGATAATCCAGAAGTGTCTATCAACATTCCTTTATTTGTGCCAATATCAATGTGACCATTTATTCCAGAGGGCAGCATTTGTAGTGTTCCCATGAGAACTGGGTTAGATGTCTGCATTGGTGTACCTCCTGAATCTGCAAAACAACTGACCATTACTCAAGGCATTGCTACTTCAATTGAGGCACTGCCGGTTTGAGTGAGATGTTCACAGAGAATTCAGAGATCTCCTGATAGACTGAAATTTTGAAAAACTATACTGTATTACCCAAACATTTTTTTAAAATATAATTTTATCATCTATTCATATAAATAGTTGGCTGTTCCTAAATTGGTTTGTAAAGAACATAAAGGGGAAGGGAGATGAGGTAGCGCATCAGAGCATGATACACAGTGGTATAGCATGATTTGTACATGTGTCCAAACTTGCATTGCAGCGGTTGAAAGGCTACAGTTGGAGATCGGCGGTTGAGCTTGGCAGTTGACCCATGGGGGTCGAAGAGCATGGAGGTCTTTGTTGTCCTCCTTTGTAAATTGCACTTGCCGAATAAATAAATCAATTACTTTTTCCTGCCAAGTAACTGCAGAACCTCACAATTATTACAGTCTAGTTGAATGGTGAAACAGGCTGTAGGGTCAGAATGACCTATGCGTACTCCTATTTTTAATGTTCCCAGGTTAAGGAATAAACATTGGCCAGGGCACCAGGGGTAGCTTCCCAGCAAAATTATGGCAAGAAATATCTTACACCTATTTGCGAGAGCAGACAATGCCTCACTTCAATTCTTATCCTGAGGTCAGTAACTCCAACAGTGCAGCACTTCCTTGGTACTGCAGTGAAGTGATGGCCTAGATTATGCACTCAAGTATTGGAAGGGGACTATTACACACTTGGAAGAAAAGGTCAAGTTCAAACAATAAGGATCATAGTCAGCTGTGAGTGGACTTAATTTAGAAGGTCATGTTTATGGCATGCTTTATAAAGTATCTGGTTGTGAAATAAAAGTCACATATTTCTCCTTAAAACATAAAATTAAGGCATCTGGTAAAGAGGAAGCAAAGTTGCTATTAAATACTATTGACAACTGAAAACCTTAGACCTAAAAAGTAGTACATGCTTTTGCTATTTTGAAATATTAGGTAAGTTAACTTTATTGTTAGTTTGTATCAACTGTTATAATTTTTAAGAAAAACACGTATACAAGCAAAGCAAAAAGCTGACTTTCTAAATCGAAGCTACTAAATAAAGCATACTATCATTTTTTTCTTATTAAAAAGCAGCAAACCTGCATGTCAATTGATTTTTTGTTTACCAGAGATGACTGGAAAGCCATATGTTTTTTCTATTGTGCAAAGAAGAAATGACTTTCAGTCACTTGTGTTTCTGATTAGCAAAATGATTTATGCCACAATCACTAAAAAATGCCAGCAAGTGAATGAAAAAGCACACCAGATGTGCACATTGAAGAAAGCAGTAGTTGCTACATTGTAATCACAGCTACCCAACTCAGTTTGTTAACCACGTGGTGTGTTTGGCATTCAAGTTTTCACTTTCTGCCTGGTAAATAATGGAAAATAAATGATATGTTTTAGACTTTTTGCCATGCACAATTCAATAAATTAGGTACAGTTTTGTCTTTAAACTTATCATGAAGAGGAGGCTGGCAAAGATCACAGGGATTAATTGCTTCAGAGGTGTGAAATGCAGGTTTCCTTTTCCCTGCATACCCAGTAAAGGAATAATGATTAATCACTGTTTAACTATTCTCCAAAGGGAATTGAGAGTTTGCCAAACCAGGCCACATTCTCATAATCCAAAAGTTACATTTAGATAAGCTGCAACCTGCATTGAAGAACATTCATTTGTAAATTAATTGAACAATGGCTCTTAATCAGTTTGTAATATAATGCTTCTTGCGTATGTTTTAGTGTAGGCTGTTTTACCAGCTGTAATATGTTGTGCAGTTTTCAATCCTATCCACCAAATAGTTCTGGTGATCCAAATCAGCTTATTCTGTAAAATATTTAATATGGTTTTAACAAAATAAATTCTCATTCAATCTTATTGTGTATGACATCTTGCAGCTTTACAAATCTAATTCCAAGTTAGGCAACCAGCACTGGTATTGGATGGATGCTTTGAATCCTGTGGCAAATTTTCATAGGCCATATTCTTTCACAAAGTGAACAGTCTGACCTGGGTGACCACAGTTATATGCTGGCCTGTCCTCAAAATTCCAGGTGTGCAGAAGGTGAAATACTTTTGCACGGAGTGCCCCAATCCTGTTAAGTGTAAGCCGTTGTTTGAGGGAGGTCGAAACCTGGAGGTTCTACTGTCAGATCGTTGTTGATGTTATTGGCATTAGCCCAAAGGTTGCACTCATTGGCCTAAAATGATGTACTTTCCCAAAGCTTGGTCTCCTAATTCTCATCAATATCTATGCGAGCAACATGCCTCCCAACATCTCTAGGAATTTTTCCTAAGCAGATGACCTGGATCTGTTTACAGGCAACCAATCTTGAGCACTTTGTTTCAGGATCTGGGAGTGATGGAATAGTATTTCAACTACGGGTATCCGCATTCAACTCAAATAAGACTAGTTGGCTAACAGTTGACTCCAGTTTTTACTTTTGCAGAAAATCAGTCAAGAATGAACTATTTGACAAAGTCCCACATGTGATACAAGGTAACTTGATAAAGTGGATTCAAAATTGGCTCAGTTGTAGGAGGTAAGGGTGATGTCAGAAGACTGCTTTAGTGACTGGAAGCCAGTGCCCAGTAACATACCACACAGATCTGTGTTGAGCCCCTATTATTCGTCATTTATATAATGGACGTAGATGACTATGCAGGCGGTAGGATTAGCAAATTCACAAATTACATAAAGATTAGCTGGGTGGTTAACAGTGAGGTGGAGTGTCTTAGGCTACTACAAGGTAGACGGAATGGTCAAACAGGCAGATAAGTGGCAGATGGAACTTAACCCTGAAAAGTGAGAGGTGATACACTTTGAAGGAGTAATTTGACAAGGAAGTACTCAAAGAAAGGTAGGACACTAGGCAGTTCTGTGGAACAAAGTTTGCCCACAGATCTCTGAAGGTGGAAGAGCATGTTAGTAGAATAGTGAAAAAGGCATATTGGGACACTTGCTTTTATCAATCGAGGTATAGATTACAAAAGCAGAGAAGCTATTTTGTAGTTATATAGAACTTTGGTGAGGCCACAGTTAGAGTACAGTATACAGTTCTGGTCGCCATGTTGTAGGAAGAATGTGATTGCATTGGTGGAGGTGCAGAGGACATTCACTAGGATGCTGCCTGGGATGGAACATTTAAGTTATGAAGAGAGGTTGGGTCAGCTTGGGTTGTTTTTGTTGGAGCAAAGACTGAGAGGCAACCTGATCGAGGTGTACAAGGTAATGAGGGGCTTGGACAGAGTGGATAAGGAGCAGCTGTTCCCCTTAATTAAAGGTTCAGTCATGAAGGGACAGAAGTTCAAGGTAAGGGGCAGGAGGTTTTAGGGGATGTGAAGAAAAACCTTCTTATCCACAGAATGATAATGGTCTGGAATGCACTGCCAGGGAGGGTAGTAGAGTCAATTGCCTCGCATGCTTTAAAAAGTATCCGGATGAGTACTTGGCACATCATAACATGCGAGGCTATAGGCCAAGTGCTAGTAGATGGGATCAGGTGTTTCTAATGTGCCAGTGCAGACTTAATGGACCTAAGGGCCTCTTCTGCGCTGTGTGATTCTGTGATATACCCTAAATACCACAAAGTCACCCTGAATCGCTGCCTCACAAGTATTTGAAAAGTGCCACAGAAAAGACTAAGATGAGAGTAAATATTATCAAGAAACTAGCAAGTATCAGCTAGGTATCCAGTATGCACACCCTTTGCTCATGTGTATTCTTCAGCATTGTGTGACAGAGCAGCCACACAGGTGTCCTCAACATATTAATGCAGATAATTAATGCTACAGTGTAATCAACACCTGCATCATGGCTCCCAGTCCTGTCTAACAATACAGTTCCTGACATTAGCCAAAAGGCAAAAACAATGAAGGAGTTTAACGGCATTAAGCCAATCCAAGAAGATTTACAGAAAGACAGTAGGACTAGGGGGCACAGCCTCAAGATAAAGGGGGGGGGGAGCGGTTTAGAACGGAGTTGAGGAGAAACTTCTTCACTCAAAGGGTGGTGAATCTCTGGAATTCTCTGCCCGTTGAAGTGGTGGAGGCTGCCTCGCTAAATATTTTTAAGACGCGGGTTGATGGGTTTTTGATAAGAGAGGGGATTAAGGGTTATGGGGAGAGGGCGGGAAAGTGGAACTGAGTCACGACAGATCAGCCATGATCTTATTGAATGGCGGAGCAGGCTCGAGGGGCTGGATGGCCTACTCCTGCTCCTATTTCTTATGTTCTTATGTTCTTATGTACCAAATATGTAACTCAGATCATGCAAATCTTTGGTCAGTTGCATATTTGACTGATTTTTCAAAAATTTTATAGAGAAATTTATAAAGAGTGTTGACCCGTTAGACAAAATCTCCATTACAAGGGAGGAAGTGTTAGGATTTTTAGGGAACATTAAGACTGATAAATCCCCAGGGCCTGATGGCATCAATCCTAGACTGCTCAGGGAGACAAGAGATGAAATTGCTGGGCCTCTGACAGAAATCTTTGTCTCTTCATTGAACACGGGTGAGGTGCCAGAGGATTGGAGGATAGCGAATGTGATACCATTATTTAAGAAGGGTAGCAAGGATAACTAGGGTAGTTATAGGCCAGTAAGTTTGACAGCCATGATAGAGAAATTGTTGGAGAGGGTTCTTGAAGATAGGATATATGCACGTTTAGAACGGAATAATCTCATTAGTGACAGGCAGCGTGGTTTTGTAAGAGGGAGGTCATGCCTCACAAATTTGATGGCGTTTTTCGAGGGGGCGACAAAAGCGGTTGACAAGGGAAGGGCCATGGATGTCGTCCATATGGATTTTAGTAAAGCTTTTGACAAAGTCCCTCATGGCAGGTTGGTGCAGAAGGTTAAATCTCATGGGATAAAAGGTGAGGTGGCTAGATGGGTGGAGAACTGACTTGGCCACAGAGGGTAGAAATGGAAGGGTCTTTTGCCGGCTGGATGTCTGTGACTAGTGGTGTTCCGCAGGGCTCTGTACTGGGACCTCTGCTGTTTGTGGTATATATAAATGATTTGGAAGAAGGTGTGACTAGTGTGATCAGTAAGTTTGCAGGCAACACAAAGATGGCTGGACTTGTGGATAGCGATGAACATAGTCAGAGAATACAGCAGGATATAGATAGGCTGGAAAATTGGGTAGAGAAATGGCAGATGGAATTTAATCCAGATAAATGCGAAGTGATGCATTTTGGTAGAACAAATGTAGGGGGGAGCTATACAATAAATGGCAGAACCATCAGGAGTATAGACACACAGAAGGACCTGGGTGTGCAAGTCCACAGGTCCTTGACGGTGGCATCACAGGTGGAGAAGGTGGTGAAGAACGCATATGGCATGCTTGCCTTGATAGGACAGGGCACAGAGTATAAAAATTGGCGTCTGACGTTACAGCTGTATAGAAAATTGGTTAGGCTAATTTGGAGTACTGCATCCAGATCTGGTCGCCACACTACCAGAAGGGCGTGGAGGCTTTGGAGAGAGTACAGAAAAGGTTTACCAGGGTGTTGCCTGTACGGAGGGTCTTAGCTATGAGGTGAGGTTGGGTAAACTGGGGCTGTTCTGCCTGGAAAATAGAGAATGAGAGGAGACCTAACAGAGGTGTATAAAATTATGAAGGGCATAGATAGGGTGAACAGTGGGAAGCTTTTTCCCAGGTCAGAGGTGACAATCATGAGGGATCACAGGTTCAAGGTGAAGGGGACGAGGTTTAGCTCAGATATCAGAGGGACGTATTTTACACAGAGTGGTGGAGGCCTGGAATGCACTGCCAAGCACGGTGGTGGAGGCGGACACGCTGGGATCATTTAAGACTTATCTGGATAGCCACATGAGCAGACTGGGAATGGAGGGATACAAACGAATAGTCTAGTTGGACCAATGAACGACGCAGGCTTGGAGGGCCGAAGGGCCTGTTTCCTGTGCTGTATTGTTCTTTGAAATGTTTTAATCTTGAGCAGGAATGGACAAACATTTTGAAGTTTTTTTCAGTATTATCTTTTGTGCATACAATAGTTACTTAGATCAACTTAGATTGTTAGTACACAAGTGACTGAGTTCATGCATAATTTTAAGCTTTAGAAGATAAATTCCATATGAACCTTTTATGCTTCCACACATAGAATTCTCCAAATTTAGTCAACAGGAAGAAAAATTTTAAGCAATTCTAAGGTACAATAACCTGTAACTCCTGGTTCTCTAGCGTCAGATTTGGGGGTCACCAAATCGGAAGCTCCCAGATAAGGGTTTATACAGCAATTGTCCAGAAATGCTAACTTTCCCTGGACATTTGCATTGTGCTGGGAACGATCCGACAGAGCTATTTAAATCGCTAACTTCAGATGGTTCTGCCAGTGTTACACTAACAGTTACTCTGAAAAGTAATGAGGCGACTTCAGCATAGCTATTTTAACATGGGGCAATCCCCCCCCACCCCCAACACACGCACACTCCTGATGCTCCCAGGGGCCTCCCCAAATGACTAATCAATCTCTCCCCCCACAGGGTATTCACCACCCCAGGACTCCCTGCACCCCCCCAACTCAATTCTCCTCGCACCTAACACAACCTTCCACTCTCTGACACTCATCCCTGACCACCACCCCACCAAGAGTCTGAAACCTGCCACCATACCCAATTTCCTCCCAACGACTGACCCCCCAACCCCAGTAATGATCAGCCTTCACCATCCCCAATGATGATTGGCCCCACTCCCCAGTACCTCATTGTTTCCTCCACCCAAAAGTCCAATAATTGTTGCCATCTGTCAACCCATCATATTTGAGAAATCTCTAACACTTCTGTTATTTCAGCTAGGTCTAATCTTGCCTTGCTTCAATGACACTTTGGTTAAAGGAACATGATCCTTAAGGAGATCAGTCATCAACACAACATTCAAAAGGTAAACACTTCTCAGACTGCCCCTCATATAGCATCAGTATTTTGGATAAATGAGCCCTCATATCTATTGCTTCTACTAATGCCAGTATTTCACTACTCTTTCTAGTGTCCCACCAAAAATACGATAAACGCTGCTGTGCTCAAATATCCATTTGAAAGATTGATAGGTGTAGCATGGTTAAAAATGACTAACTTCAGATATTCTAGATCATTCCAGGCTGGAGACTTAAATATACACTTCTATGAATTCAATTTAACATTTTATTTGCTCCCAGAATTTCATCAACTATAACCCATTTCATCATTGTACTCAGTTCCAACACATCATAACTAGCATCATGTCTAGTCTGAGTGCACAACCAGCTCAGTTATCCAATCAAACTTCTTAATTAGTCAATTTCTACCTTGGAGCAAGATCCTCCCTTTGTGAGAATCTGGCCTTATTTATAGGGATGTGATTGACATTTCCTAACTAAGACTATTGAGTCAAGGTGAAAGGGGTTGTTCTCCTATTTGTTCTGGCAACCAAATGGTTTAAAGATAACATACGGAGGCAACATTGTTTACAGCTTGAAGATAAAGGTTTGTTTGTCTATCCAACTTCCCATGCTTGAAAGAATTAACCAAGTGCTAAGAATCTTGAACATAGAGAGGGTAATTGATATTCACAAATCAAAAACAAGTTATGTTAAGGAATGATTATAGCTGGGACAACTTGTAGCCAGTAGTAAATCAAACTAGATAGCTTGTAAGAGTCTTGATGAATGGATATTATAATCAAGCAGACGTGCAAATGTTGTAATTGGTCCACTGCATTCGTATTTTAAGCATGATGTAAACCTAATTGATAGCTGAGTGGATATAGATCACTTGTTTCAATGTACATCTTATTTTGATATATGCTAATCTTTTGTAACTGGGTCTTAACTATAATTGTTTGAAGAATTGGGCCTGAAGATAGCCTGCACCTTAAATCAGGTTTATAGCCAAGAAAGCAAAACAACAAAGTGTCCCAGCTCCTTCCCCATTCTGTTCCAGTTGTCCCTTTCTGCTTATAACTGTCCCCATTTATAGGTAGACCAATACCCATCACCAGTTTAACAATGCAACTGCCTTAACAATGTAATGGCTATTAAACATTTCCAATGTAATTTCAATTTAACAAAGTGATTGCTATTGGACCTTAACAATGTAATTAATAAGACATTGACATGCAGGGTCATTTGGGATGGATGCACTCTGTCAACTCTTAGCTTGTTTATCCTAATTCCCAGAAGTCACCCAGCTAACAACGTATCGCAGCTGCCATTTCTCATATAGCTGCTTAGTTATATATTAATATCTCAACGGCGCAGGACAAGTTGTGTGCTACAGCATCAGCATTGTCAAGGATGTGATGAGACAGTAAAAGAAATAGACTTCAGGTTTGGAAATTATACCAGTGAACATAATCCAGTAGCTCACAAAATCAATTGTTAATCCATTTCAGATGCCAGTACTATACATCACATTTCAGTTAAAATATTCTACCCTTCCCAAGCTCTCAATTTTGAAAAGGTTATGACAAAATGTAGTAAAATATAAATAAGCAATAACTAATTTGTTTGACATTTTTATCCACTTAGTTTATTTACATGTTATACTTTTAAAAGAAGCTAAATATGTTAAACACATTGTAAACTAAAGTTTTTATTATCAACGTTAAAAACAGCAATCTAAAAACACTGTGCTCTCATATTTACAGACAAAAAAATTCAAAGCAGGACTTTTTTCACTGTTAAATAAGATTATTAGGAAGAGTCTTTGAAGTAGATAGACAGTGAGTTGAAAGAGAATTGTGCACTGATGTTTTCCAAACAACTTGGAATGTCTTTATTTAATGGTCATTTTAATCAGAAATAAAGGTGACACCATGTCAAGAGGTCAAGATCTGTTTCATCATTCAATCAATTCAGAGAAATCATACTCATACATGTGCCGAGCTACTGCTGCTAAAATATTGCCATTTAATTGCATTGGATCTCAATTATAACAGTCAGTTTGAAGTGACAATTTTATAGTAAATATACAATAACTTTATTTGATTAGTGTCCAGTAAATTCTACAGCATCCTGCGGGGATTAATCACTTGAAATTTCAGCTCCTCCCATCTCCTTCCTCAACAAAAAAGTTATCAAATCAGTAGTTGTACATTTTCAATGTAATTATTGCCTATGAATACAAATTACAAAGATTGTATTAGAAAAGGACGAGGAAAGAAAAGGGGTACCAAATTAAAAATGGATTTCCAATGGACTGGCAGATGGAATGGCATGATGCTTTTCAACAATTTAAACTTATTACTTAGTGAGAAACATGCATTTTATCCTATCCCATTTTATTCCCAGCAATATTTTCTTTTCCACTGAAGCCCTTAGGTTAAAATACCTCCAAAACTATCCCACAAGCCATATACAAACAACCTTGCTGGTGACATTGATGAGAAAACAACATAGAAGCGAGGTGAATTTTAGATGCAAAATCACAGTTTGGAAACATTTCAATACATCCAAGTCAATGAACCTCAATAAACCCAGTGGATAAAGCTAATTTTTAAGGTACCGCTAATTCTGTGGATTTCTAAAGATGTTAAAACATTTTTTGTATTCATTCACAAGATGTGAGTGTGGCTGCCAAGGACATTCATTGCCCACCCTGAATTGCCGTTGAACAAGAGTTACTTGCTAGGCTATTTCAGACAGCTAACCACATTGCTGTGGGTCTGGAATCACATACATAGAAATATAATGTAAAAACAGGAGTAGGTCATTTGGCTCTTTGAGCCTGCTCTGCCATTCTTTATGACCATGGTTGATCATCAAATTCAATACCCTGATCCTGCCTTCCCCCCATTTTCCTTGATCCCTTTTGCCCCAATATATATTATAATTAGGAATTGCACCTAATTCCTTCTTGAAATTGCAATGATTTGGCCTCAACTAGTTTCAGTGGTAGTGAATTCCACAGATCACCACTCTGGGGGTGAAGAAATTTCTCCTCAACTCAGTCTTGAAAGTTTTACCCCTCATCCACTGGAGGTTAAAGCGAGGAGTGACTTGATTGAAACACACAAGATTCTGAGGAATATTAACAGGTTGGATGTGGAGAAGGTTCTCCCCCTTGTGGGAGAATCTATAATGAGGGATCATTATTTAAAAATAAAGGTCACCCATTTAAAACTGAGATAAGGCATAAAGTTCTCTCTCAAAGGGTTGCGATTCTTTGGAACTCCCTTTCTGAAAATATGGTGGAAGCAAAGCGTTTGAACATTTTTAAGACAGAGGTGGATAGATTATTGGTAAGCAAGGGGATGATGGGTTATTAGGGATAGGCAGGATATAGATTTGAGGTTACTATCAGATCAGCCATGATCTTATTAAATGATGAAGAAAGGGGAAAAAGTGCCTATTCCTGCTCCTTGTTCATACACTAATTTGATGCAAGTAATATGCTACAGTGAAAATTATTCAACAAGATATTTCAATATCAATCATCTCCATCTTATACAATAACAAATCAATGGCTTATAATTATACTCACCAATCCGTAGATTAATCTTTATTCCAAATTTCTTCTCTGATGCCCTACTTAGTAACTGATAACTCAGCCAGTCAGCATCTATAAGACAACAGCAAAAAATTAGGAAATCAAATATGCTATCAACTAGTTAAAAAATTGTGAAGTTAGCCTTAGACTTCTTATGCTAACAATATGATAATGAACAGTAGAACTGTGTGCAGTTTTACTTTATCTTGAACAAATCCTTTGAAGATAGAAAAGAACAACCCTTGAAGAAGGCTATATTCTGATTGACAAATGAAATTCCTTTCTTCAGATATATCACCAAAGTCATAAACATCAGCACTGTACCATCATATATAAATATCTATGACAGTATAAAGCACAGCAAAGGTGTTCCATTATCAGAATTTCTCAATTTTTAATGTACCACCTTGTTGATTTGCTGCAATATTTAAACCCATGCAAAATTTTAGTTAGAAGAGACTGTTTCAGAACAAAAAATGGAAGCCTAAAAACAAAAAGTGTCAACAGAAGGCTTTTGCCTCTCCCCATTCCTCATTACAATTTACTTTATATTGTGTTACTATCAAGTGAGATGGGGTGAACTGAGTCCTCCCATCTCCCACTTCCTGCTTGGTTCTAATAGGTTTTAATTTAAAAGGATGTCATAATATCAATTTAGTGTTCACTGAACTGTATGCAGTCATAGAGCACTGAAACAAACCCTTCGGCATATCCCTCTCATCCTTTCCCATCCACGTACATATTCAAATGCTTTTTAAACATTGCTATTGTACCTCCCTCAACCACTTTCTCCAGCAGTTCTCTGCACCGCACCACTCTGAGTGAAACTGTCATCCCTCAGATCGCTTTGAAATCTTTTCCTTCTCACCTTAAACTTAGGCCCCTCAGTTTTCAATTCCCCTTCCCTGGGAAAAAAAACTTGTGTACATTCATCCAATCCATACCCCGCATGATTTTATATACCTCAATATGGTCACTTCTCATTCTCCTACATTCCAAGGAATAAAGTCATAGTTTTGCCAACCTCTCCCTATAATTAGGCCTACTATCCCTGGCAACATGATCGTAAATCTTCTTTGCACTCTTTCACAGAAATATAGAAACTAGAAGCAAGAGTAGGCTGATCGGCCCTTCAAGCCTGCTCTCCCTCTCATCTTGATCATGGTTGATCATCGAATTCAATATCCTGATCCCCCCTCTTTCTCCCATATCCCTTGATCCCTGTAGCCCCAAGAACTATATCTAATTTCTTCTTGAAATCACATAACATTTCAGCCTCAACTACATTCTGTAGAAAATAATTTCATACATTCACCACCCTCTGGGTGAAGAAATTTCTCCCCACCTCAGTTCTAAAAGGTATGACCCCCAGTTCTGGACTCCCCCACCACTGGGAACATTCTTTCTGAATCTACTCTGTTAGAATTTTATAAGTTTCTATGAGATTGCCTCTCACTCTTCTAAATTCCAGTGAATAGAATTCTAACTTAACAGGGCAGCATGGTGGCACAGTGGTTAGCACTGCTGCTTCACATCGCCAGGGTTTGCATTCAAACCCCAGCTTGGGTCATTGTCTGTATGGAGTTTGCATGTTCTCCCCGTGTCTGCATGGGTTTTGTCCGGGTACTCCAGTTTCCTCCCATTTTCTGAAAGATGTGCTGGTTAGGTGCATTAACCCGAACAGGCGCTGGACTGTGGTGACGGGGGAATTTCACAGTAGCTTCATTGCAGTGTTAATGTAAGCTTTACTTGTGACCAATAAATAAACTTTAGCTCTGACTCAGTCTTTCCTCATATGACAGACCTGCTCTCCCAGGAATCAGCCTGGTAAACCGCTATACTCACTCCACAAGCGGGGACGTCCTTCCTCAGATAAGAACAGCAGAGCTGCAAACAATACTCCAAGTATGGTTTCACCAATGTCCCATACAATTGCAGCAAAACATCCCTATCCCTATACTCAACTATTTTTGCTGTGAAGGCCAACATACCATTTGCCTCCTTTACTGCCTGCTGTACTGCGGACTTACTTTCAGTGACTGATGCACAAGGGCTCTAAGGTCTCGTTGAGTATCCACTTCTCTCAATTTACATCCATTCAGGTATTAATCTGTCTTCCTATTATTGCTACCAAAATGGATAACCTCATATTTATCCACATTATACTACATCTACTACACAGATGCCCACACACAGCCTGTCCAAATCACACTGAATTACCTCTGCATCCTCCTCGCAGCTCATCCTGTCGCCTAACTTTGTATCGTCTGCAAATCTGGAGATAATATATTCAGTTCCCTCTTACAAATCATTAATATATGTGAACAGTTGAGGTCCTAGCACAGATCCCTGCAGAACCCCACTAGTTACTGACTGTCAAACAGAAAAAGACCCATTTATGCAAACTCGTTGCTTGATATCTGCTAACCAGCTTCCTCTCCATCACACCACATTAGCTGCAATCCTATGTGCTTTAACTTTACATAGTAGTCTATTATATGAGGCATGGTTGAAAGCCTTCTGAAAGCCTAAATAAACTACATCCATTGTTCTCCTCTGTTGAACTGTACTAGTTACATCCTCAAAAAATTCCAATAGATTCGTAAAGCACGATTTCCCTTTTGTAAATCCATGCTGACTTTGTCTGATTATATCACTACCTTTCAAATGCTGAGTTTCAGTTCATCATCTTTCCTATAACAGGGTGACCAAAACTGTACACACTACTCCAAGTGCAGTCTCAATGACTTGTAAAACTGTAACATAATGTTGTGATTCCTAAACTCAAATGCCCTGACTGATGAAGGCCAGTGAGTTAAATGCCTTCTTCACCACCCTGTCTACCTGCGACGCCGCTTTGAACGAACTTCTACTCCTAAGTCCCTCTGTTCCTCAATGCTCCCCAGAGCCCTACCATTCATATACAAGTCCTACCCTGATTTGACTTTCCAAAATGCAAGGCCTCATGCTAATCTGTATTGAAATCCATTTGCCAATCCTCGGCCCACTTCCTTAATTGATCAAGAACCCCCTGAAAATTTTGATAATCTTCTTCATTATCAACCATATCTCCTAATTTAGTGTCATCTTCAAACTTACTAACCATGCTTTGTACACTCTCATCCAAAATATATACATATAGGGTGCCAACACTGACCACTGAGGCACACTACTAGTCACTGGCCTCTGATCCGAGAAACAACCATCAACCATCACCCCAGGCTTCCTAATACCATTGCTCCAATTTTGAATCCAATCAGCTAACTCTCCCTGGATTGCCATGTGACCTAACCTTCCAGACTAGCCCGTCATGCGGGACCTTGTCGAAGACTTGCTAAAGTCCATATAGACAACATCTACTGCCCCACCCTCATCCATCTGCTTGGTCATCCCTTTGAAAAACTCCAAAAAATTCTTCAGACATGATTTCCCATGCACAAAGCCGTGCTAACTGTCCCTAATCTGACCCTGATTATCCAAATATTGCTAGATCCTGTCCCTCAGAATCTCTTCAATAACTCACCCATCACTGATGTCAGGCTCACCGACCTGTAATTGCCTGGCTTGTCTTTGCTATCCTTCTTAAAGGACAAACAACATTAGCCACCTCCAATCTTCTGGAACTTCAGCAGCATATAGAGGTGAACAAATATATCTGCAAGGACCTCTGCAATTTTTTCCCCTAGCCTCCCACAAGATCCGAGAATGCATATGATCAGGTCCAGGGGATTTACTGACCTTAATGTGCTTTAAGGCTACAAATACTTTCTTCCTAGAATATGCATGTGGCCCAAGATATCACCACTTGTCTCCCTGATTTCTTTGGCACTCATGATTTTCTTCTCATCATGTGTGACTCCACAAAGAGATGGCTAAAGTGATCTTTGAGGGGATCTATTCTCTCCCTAGCCACCCTTTTCACTTCGTATAGCTACAGAACCTCTGGGAATTTTCTTTAACCTTACCTGCCAGATCCATCTCATACCTCTTTCTGTCCTCTTGATTTCCCTGTTAAGTGAACTCTTACACTTTTTATAGTCATCAAGGGATTCACTTGTCCCCAACTGCCTAAACTCAATGTATCTATCTTCTTTTTCCTGGCTGGCACCTCAATATCCCTCATCAGCCAGGGATCCCTAAACTTGTCAGCTTTTTGCAGGAAAAAATAAGTACCATTGTAGATTTTAATGTAGACTTAAATTCAATTTCTATCTGCCCATTGTCGCGTGTGGGATTGAAGGAACTAAATCCCAATCTCTTGGTCAGAACATATTTCATGTTGAGCTGAATGTAGAGCCGATGGAATCATAAAATGGCTACAGCACAGCCAGCCACTTAACCCATCATGGCCATGCTGACTCACTCCAAGAGCAACTCAGCTAGTAAAACATTCCTTGTAGCCCTGATTTTTTTTTTTCTCTTTAGCACCTCATCCAAATTCCCTTTCAAAAACCTGATTGCAATTGCCTCCAGCAGATTTTCAGGCAGTGTATTTTAAATCCCAAAAGTCGATATTCCTCATGTCATTTCTGGCCTTTTTGCCAATCACCCCAAATTGCTGGCCTCTGATTCTTGACAATTCTGCCAATGAGAACAATTTATCTACCTACAAAACCAAAATACTACAGAGGAAGCCTTTAGGGGGAAATGGTGGTGCAGTGCTAATGTCACTGGCCTAGTAGTCCAGAAGGATCAGGCTAATGGTCTGTGGACATGGGTTCAAAACCCCACTACTGCAATTGATTGAATGCAAATTCAACTGGAATTCAGTTTAAATCTGGAATGGATAACTCATCTTAGTGATGTTGGATATGAAATTATCAATGGTCATTAAAAATATATCTGCCATCTTTATCTAGTCTGACCACAGTAATGTGGTCGACTCTTAACTGCCCTCTCAAATGGCTTATTAAACCATTGACTTCAAGGACGATCAGGGACGGGCAACAAATGCTGACCTTGTCAGCAATGCCCGCATCCCATGAAAGATTAAATCCTCAGAAATAAAAACAAAACATGCTGGGGAAGAGAATCAGGTCAGACAGCATCTGTACAGAGAAACAGAGTTCACGTTGCAGGTCATTGATAACTTTTAATCAGAGTGGAGAAAAAATGAAAATAAAATGGGTTTTAAACAAGTGAAAAGGGGATGGAAAGAGTCTAGAAGGCTGTAGAGTGGTGAGTTAAGAGCTAAGATGCTGTTCCTCAAGCTTATGTTGACCTTCTTTGGAATATTGCAGCAGGCCACAGTTGAGCAAGGCAGAGAACTGACATAACAAGCGAATGGTATCAGGAAGCAGAATAAGTGATCTGTGGTTATATTGTTGGATATTAGAAATAAGGTATAGATTTACCTGAGTTTAATTTAGTGTTCCTGTGGAAGAAGATTAAAACCCTAGTTAGATGCATGTTAAACAATAATATTTGCATGTATGGGGGCTTTTGGTTTCAGTTCAAACTGTGCCTGCATTTTACTTGAGAGGTTTATGACATGAAAGGGTATACAAGAGCAGTGGAGAAAGAAGCTGTTGCTTAGCAACTAGGGCATCTTTAGGATTGAAAGACTTTTTCAGCTTCGTTTCAGCTGAATTCATAGCGGTTGGAGCCTAGCGGTGAGTGAAGGTTGCTCATACAGTCCTGCTAGAAGCAGGAAAGCCAAATAGTGGAGTAATGGGCAAGAAGGCTAGCTGCAGAAACAAGGTAATGAAAAAACAGGTTTCCAAGAGAATTAAATAAAATGAAACTAGGAACTGGAATTTGAACAGGATACTGTTTGCATAAGTTACATAACTGAGAACAGCAGAGCCGATGAGGTTGGCTCGAGAAAAGCCAGATACCTGACACTATGTCAAGGTTTTGGTGTCCTACTTTCTAGTCTCTGAAACAGTAGTATTCTTTTGAGGAATAAGTACCTGAGATTGTGGAAGCTGCACGTAGCAATTAAAGTTTTACTACATCAATCCTGCTACTCTTTCGCTTGACTTAACTGAAGGTTCATTGGTCTACTTCTGGTTTTATGTGCTCTAGCAGCCTGCGATATTGTGAACTTGTTCTGTCCAGGGCTTTTTTTTGTTTCAAGGTGGGCAAAGTCCCATATGAGCTGATCTACCAGCTTTTTTATCCAGTTTACTTCACTCTTACTGGCTTCATTTTTCAATCTCATTAAGAAATTGTCAACAGACTGACTGGATTCCCTGCCTCAGGCTTTGAAAATCAAATTGCTGGATCCAATGGCTTGACTTTGGCTGGAGATTTGTGCTGAGTTTCTCAAATATTGTCTCAAGTGCTTCCTCTCGTTCTCACTGGCCTCCCAGCTAGAAACAAATCTAAATCTTTCCTTCCTGCTCACAAATGGATGTAGTTGATCATTTCCTCCTCAGTAGTTCCCTTCAGAGAACTTGTACTTTTATTTAAATTTCTCAAATACTTCCACAACATCATCAGCCTCCCAATTCATCCTGAGCTGCAGCAGTATTTATTTTGTTTTTGTGAAATTCAGTCTAATGTGTCTCTCGTTGCTATCAAATAGAGTTGATTTTTCTCAATCAAATTCAACAGTTCCCAGAAATTCAGAACAATCTCAATTTTTATAACTGAAATAATCCTGGGTTTTTGACAATAGTGAAAAATGAGTCTGGGTCCGGCCAAGCTCAAAGGCCCAGGAGTTTAACAGCACTATCGCCTAAAAAGAGATAGGAACATAAGCTAGATGGACTGAATGGCTTATTCCTGCTCTGTCATGCAAACAGATAACTTCCTTTTAAACCATTTTGTCCCAACATCCCCCATTTCCTAATGTCATCAATATGTAGAAATCTATTGATTTCTGTCTTGAACATTGCTCAATGATTGAGCTTCCACAGCAGTAGAGAATTTCAAAGATTCACCTGCCTCTGAATGAAGCAATTCTTCCTCATTTCAGTCTCTTATTCTGAAATTTTGTCCCTTAATTCTTGGCTAATGGGAACACCACCACCTGGAAGTTCCCCTCCAAGCCACTCAGCATGCTGACTTGGAAACATATAGCCTTTGCTTCCCTGTCAGTGAGCCAAGGTAATCCTGGAACTCCCTCCCTAACAATGGGTACACCTACAAACTCACAGACAGCAGTGGTTCAAGCAGACAGCTCACTATTACCTTCTCAAGGACAATTAGGGATGGGCAATAAACGCTGGCCGAGACAGTGACACCCACATACTTTGAAAGAATAAAAACGGACAAGAAATATTGCCATGTTTACCATCTTTCAAAGGCCCAGCATTTGTTTAAGCAAAGCTTTAATTTCTTTAAATCTCTTAACTTTTTTAGTTTGAATCAAAGGTCACAGATTGAAAATTTAACTCTTTCTCGCTCCACAGATGCTACATGACCTATTCTCAGTTATTTCCAACTATTTTTATACAAACAAGACATTCCTGATCAATGATAAAATACCACAGATGCTGCCTGTAAGATGTACATCTGACATTCTCCATCTGGATCTGCATCATATATTTTTCAATATTAAGAGGTAGGACATAAACATATGATCTGGCATATCTAGATTCCTTTGAATGTGTAGGTCTTCGAGGATAGTTATAACTGTTTGAAATGACTAATGCCAACAAGTATTTAATTCTTCTGACACAGGTAGCTCAAATTGCTGAACTAAATGAAATGTGTTTATCTTTGAAATTTAAATT
Source organism: Carcharhinus amblyrhynchos (assembly GCF_965287045.1). NCBI lineage: Eukaryota > Metazoa > Chordata > Chondrichthyes > Carcharhiniformes > Carcharhinidae > Carcharhinus > Carcharhinus amblyrhynchos. The sequence continues at coordinate 98,738,578 of NC_137325.1, forward strand.
ATATAAGATTTACAGCAGATCTGTCAGCAGATTTTCTTTCTTCTCATCAGATTCAGAATCTTTGTTTCTTTCATCCTTTTTGGTTTTTCATGTCACAGTCATCATCAATTGCACATAGACAAAAGTTTCTGCAAGGCTCAGGACTTCTGAATAATGAGGTTATGTAAATCTGACTTTACACATGTACTTAATACATAAGTAACATGTACACACGTTACTTATGTAGAAAGTGGTTAAGCTGGAACAAAGAAAAATACAACATTGACACAGAGTGAGGGTCATCATTCATGTCCCAGAAGTTAACTAAAGGAAGTCAACTCAACCATTCAGCTCATAAGTACATTTTTGTTTAATTAATTTACAATTTTTTGGCATCACTAACTAGGCCAGTATTTATTGCAATCCCTAGTTGCTCTTGGAAAGGTGGTGGTGAGTTGCTTTATTGAACTGCTAACATGTAGGTACGCTCATAGTGCTATTAGGGAGCGGGGTCCAGGATTTTAGCCTAGCGATAGTAAAGCAACAGCAATATATTTCCAAGTCAGGATGGTGAGTGACTTGGAGGGGAAGAACCTGTTTCCAGATATCTGCTCCTCTGGTCCTTCTAGATGATTGTGGTCATGGGTTTGGGAAGTGCTGCCAAAGGAGCCTTGGTGAATTCCTGCAATGCATCTTGTAGATTGAACACACTGCTGCTGCTACACATCAGTGGTGGGGGGAGTGATTGTTTGTGGAAGGGGTACCAATCAAACAGGCTTCTTTATCCTGGATGGTGTTGAACTTCTTGGAAGTCATTGGAACTTCACTCATCCAGACAAGAGGAGAGTACTCCATCATACTTCTGGCTTGTGCCTTGTAGATGGTGGATAGGCCTTGGGGAGCCAGGAGATAATTTACTTGTTGCAGGACTTTTGACCTGCTCTTGCAGTCTTATTATTTATATGGCAAATCCAGTTCAGTTTCTGGTAAATGGTAACCCCCAGGATGTTGATTGTTTTATTCATTCGTGGGACATAGACATCGCTGGCTGGCCAGCCAGCATTTACTGACCAATCCTAGTTGCCCTTGAGATACTAGTGGTGAGCTGCCTTCTTGAAACATTGATACAACCAAGTGACTTGCTAGGTCATTTCAGAGGGCAGTTGAGAGTCAACTACGTTGCTCTGACTCTGGAGTCACATGTAGGCCAGGCCAGGTAAGCACAGCAGATTTCCTTTCCTAAAGGGCATTAGTGAACCAGATGGGTTTTTCATGGTCATTAGTAGATTCTTAATTTCAGGTTTCATTTTTTTATTTGCCACGGCTGGATTCAAATCCAATCCCCAGAACACCCGCTGAGTTTCTGGATTAGTTGTCTAGCGATAATACCATTAGGCCATCGCCTCCCCCTAAAAAAAAAACAAAATTCCAACTACGCTTGGCAGCAATAAGAGATAGTGAGAGAATCAGCGATAGTAATGCCATTGAATGTCAAGAGGTGATAGTGAGATTCTCTCTTGTTGGAGATGGTCATTGTCTGGCACTTGTGTGGCAAAAATGTTACTTGCCACTCGTCAGCCCAAGCCTGGATACTGTCCAGGTCATGCTGCATTTGGGTACGGAATGTTTCAATATGTGGGGAGTCACAAATGATGAACATTGTGCAATCAACAAACATCATTATTTATTATTATGGAAGGAAGATCTTTGATGGAGCAGCTGAAGATGGTTGGGCCTATGACACTTCTGAAGAACTCTTTGACAGTGATGCCCTGGAACTGAGATGACTGACAACCATCTTCCTTTGTGTCAGAGTTTTCCATGATTCCCTGAATCCAGTTTTGCTCCTTGACACTGCACTCTGTCAAATGCTATCTTCATATCAGGGGCAACCATTCCCACATCACCTCTGGAATTCAGCTCTTTTGTCCATATTTGAACCAAACATGTACTAAGGTCAAAAGCAGACTGACCCTGCAAAATACATATTGAGTATCTGTGAGCAGGTTATTGCTCAAGCATCACTTAATTGAGCTGTTGATGACCCCCTCCTATCAGTTTACTGACGAACGACAGTAGACTGATGGAGTGATATATGACTGGGTTGAATTTGTTCTGTTTTATCTGTACAGGACAAGCTGGGCAATTTTCTACATCGTTGGGTAGATGCCAATGTTATAGCTGTACTGGAACAGTTTGACCAGTATTGTCAGAGCTCAGTTTTTGCAGTATCCGGTGCCTTCAGCCGTTTCTTGCTACCATGTAGAGTGAATCGAATTAGCTGAAAACTGTCATCTGTGCTGCTGGAGGCCTCCAGAGGATACCATCCACTCGGTACCTTTCGCTGAAGATGACTGCGAATAGTTCATCTTTATCTGATGTGTTGGACTCCCCCATTATTTGTGGAGCCTCTTCCTCCCAGTAAGTTGTTTAACTGTCCACCACCATTCATGACTGAACATAACAGGATGGCATAGCTGAGATCCAATCCATTGATTGTGGAATTGCTTAGATTTGTGTATTACTTGCGCTTATGCTGTTTGGCACGCATGTAAGCCTATGTTGTAGCATCATCAGGTTGACACCTCATTTTCAGGTATGCCTGCTGTTGCTCCTGGAATGCCCTTCTGTACTCTTCTTTGAACCAGGGTTGATCCCCTGGCTTAGTAGCAATAATAGAATGGGGAATATGCCAGGTCATGAGATCATATGTTGTGGTTGGGTACAATTCTGCTGCTGTTGATGACCCACAGTGCCCCATTGATTCCCAGTTTTTGGCTGCTAGATCGGCTCAAAATCAATCCCATTTAGCATGGAGGGAGTGCCACACAACACTATAGAGGTGAATGTGAAAACAGGACGTCTCCACAACGACGGTACAGATATTACTCCTATCATTACCGTCATGGGCAGATGCATCTGCAGCAGGCAGGATGAGGTTACTTATGATTTTCCCCTCTTATTGGTTCCCTCATCACCTGTCACAAGTGGGGAGGCGGTGGGCTAGTAATCTAGAAACCAAGGGTCATACTCTAGGGACCCAGGTTCAAATTGCGACAAAATAGATAGCAAAATTTAAATTCAATAAAGCATCTGGAATTAAAAGTCTAAGTATGACCATGTAACCATTGTTGATTGTTGTAAAAACCCATCTCATTCACTAATGATTTTTAGAGAAAGAAATCTGCCATATTAAGCTGGTGTGTGATGTGGCCTTCACATGACTCCAGACCTTAAGCAATGCAGTTGACTCTAAACTATCCTCTGAACTCGTCTAGCAAATCACTCATTTCAAGGGCGATTTGGGATGAGCAATAAATGTTGGTCCAGCCGATGACATCCAAATCCCATAAATTAATTTTTTTTAAAAACCTAGTCTAACAGCTTTAGACCCTGCCAACTTGGTCTGTGGTGGTACTATCAAGCAACTCTTGGTGTTGGTCCCTCACCCAAGTACATTCTGGATCCTTGCCTCCCTTAGTGCCTCCTCCAAATGGTGCTCAATATAGAGCAGTAATGAATCAGCAGGACATTTCCTTGCCCATGTTTGCCTAAAGTTTACAGATGGTTAAAATAGTGCAGTTAAACACAAAACCTTAAAATTGACATCAACCAATGAACTGAAAGCAGAAACAAATTCATTATTTAAGCACAGATAATCCAATCTAATGCAATTTAAATCTTCTCAGATGGTAAAATGTATTATTAATGTATAATTTTAATGACGGCAGTTCATGCAGTTTATTTACACACAATAAATTCAGGAGGTGAAAAAAAAACATTTTTTCCTCTTTCCTCCCTCCCCTCCCTAATCAATACAGCAGCCACATTAAGCAGGTCAGGAACTTTACCAAACAATTGAATTCCAAGTGCATATAAATAAATATTTTTGAATCTGTACAAAAATTTAGGATTTTATTCCAGAAAAAAGTGAGTATGCTTAATGTTCACTAAACAGCTGATTTATCATGTATAATTTATTAAGGGTGCACAGTGGTTAGCACTGCTACCTCACAGTGCCAGGGACCTGGGTTCAATTCCGGCCTTGGGTGACAGTCTGTGTGGAGTTTGCATGTTCTTCTCATGTCTGCGTGGGTTTCCTCCCATAATCCAAAGATGGGCAGTTTAGGTGGACTGGCCTAGCTAAATTGTCAGAGGGGGATTAACAGGGTAAATATATGGGGACATGGTCTGGATGGGTTTGTTGTCGGTGCAGACTCAGTGGGCCAAACAGCCTCCTTCTGCTCTGTTGGGATTTTATGATTCTATGATCTGGTTCCATCAGAATTTATTACACTGCTGCACTCTAAATGAATTAGTTATGCCTTCAAGTGAACCCAAGACATTTTTTAAATTCAAGTTCAATTTTACAGTTATGAATGAAAAGCAAAAAAACTCAAACAAATATACTATAAACTGTAAATATATTATAAACTGGCTTTTCCCTTGAAATTTGCATGAAAATATAAAACTAGTGAAAAAAGAAGTTGCCAAAGTTGTTCATCTTCCGCACATCAGGATAGCATTCACCAGGATAATTCACAAGGATATCAAATATAAAGCAATGCTCAAGTTCTGTCCTACAAAACATAAGATGTTGCAATAACACAACAGGTCAGTCAGTAACTGAAAGGATGGTTAATATTTCACATATTCCATATGTGGTGCATCCCCATCCCGAGCTGAATTACAGATCTCAAAAGATGGCAACAAATTTCGCACTCGAGTGTCCCGCATTTGGGGACATCACAGGCGTCAGCAAACCCAAAACGCAATGGGCTAGCCTCGTCCTGGGTGAATCACCTGCTTGATCTGGTTTCACCCCTGCCAGACAATAAGTGGAACGTGGTCCTGTGCTAGAAAAGTATGAATTGGATATTTTGTTTGTAGCCTGAAATTCTCTATTCCAATTCCCAGTTGTAATTTTATTAAAAACTATCAATTGCTATTTTTCTGCTACTCCAAAAGTAGCACTCGTTCTAATCTCTTATAAATTCTATGGGCATTTAGAACATAAGAAATAGGAGCAGGAGTAGGCCATCTAGCCCCTCGAGCCTGCCCCGCCATTCAATAAGGTCATGGCTAATCTGAAGTGGATCAGTTCCACTTTCCCGCTCTCTCCCCATAACCCTTAATTCCCTTGTCTATCAGAAATCTACCTACCTGTGACTTAGATATATTCAACAAGGTAGCCTCCACCACTTCAGTGGGCAGAGAATTCCAGAGACTCACCCCCCCCCCTTATTTTGAGGCTGTGCCTTCTAGTTCTGTTTTCCTTTCTAAGTGAAAAGAATCTCTCTACTTCTACCCTATCTAGCCCCTTCATTATCTTGTAAGTCTCTATAAGATTCCCCCTCAGCCTTCTAAACTCCAACGAGTACAGACCCCAGTCTATTTAATCTCTCCTCATAAACTAACCCCCTCATCTCCGGTATCAGCCTGGTGAACCTTCTCTGTACTCCCTCCAAGGCCAATATATCCTTTCGCAAATAAGGGGACCAAAACTGCACACAGCTGCGGCCTCACCAGTGCCTTGTACAGTTGCAGCAAGACCTCCCTGCTTTTATATTCTATCCCCCTCGCCATAAAGGCCAACATTCCATTTGCCTTCTTGATCACCTGCTGCACCTTCAGACTGAGTTTTTGTGATTCGTGCACAAGGAGCCCCAGGTCCCCCTGCACAGTAGCACGCTGCAGCTTTTCGCCCATTAAATAAATAATAATCCCTCCTACTATTATTTCTACCAAAGTAGATAACCTCACATTTGCTAACGTTATACTCCATCTGCCAGGTCCTTGCCCACTCACTCAGCCTATCCAGATCTCTCTGCAGTCTTTCTGCGCCCTCCATGCAATTCGCTTTTCCACTCATCTTTGTGTCATCAGCAAATTTTGTTACCCTACACTCAGCCCTCTCCTCCAAATCGTCTATGTAAACGGTAAACAGTTGAGGCCCCAGCACCGATCCCTGCGGCACTCCACTAGTCACCAACTGCCAACCAGAAAAGCATCCATTGATTCCAACTCTCTGCTTCCTGTTAGATAACCAATCCTCAATCCACACTAATACCTTACCCCCGACTCCGTGTACCCTAACCTTCTGCAGCACCTTATCAAACGCCTTCTGGAAATCTAAAAACACCACATCCACCGGTTCCCCTCTGTCTACCGCACTAGTCACATCTTCAAATTTTTATTTCTGTTTCTCCTAAACAAAGTTTTCCCAATTTCCTTTATTTTCTCTGATTCTCCTTGATTAATCATCTCCCCATAAAGCTCGACATCATGACTGAAATCAAATTTTATGCTTCTATATTCTGTTCTTGGGCCTCCAAAAAAAATCACAACATCCCAGCTTGTCCCAGGCAGCAATGAGGGGAACCTCCCTTCTTGCATAGAGTTATTGAATGTATTTTTTAAGTATTACCAACTTACACTGCCTCTTCAATCTCTCTTATTCCCAGTACATGCATCCTCTGCAATGATGACCAGATGCCGAGATGTGATCCCTTCTATCTGTCTAACTACATAGCTCTAATGCCCTTGATTCCATAAATTTTAGTGTTATGAAACATCTAGTAACTGCCAAATTATTTATTGCTTTGAAAACTTAACCACATCCAGGAGTTTTCAGCATGGTCATCTTTCTGATGATCCCGTTACCTCCAAGGTATATCACATGAACTCAAGCTCTGTAATCCGATAATGCGTTGGATAACTTGAGTCTTTGATAGGATCTGGCACTTCGAAACAAATCATAAAATCAGAAATATTCATGGCTTTCCAGCTCCCTCTTCATTACTTTTTGTTGCAGTTAGCGGCGCACTGTCCGACTCATTTTCTATTCAGTGATTTCCCTGTGATCTCTTTCAACCGTTTCCATTAATGGCTTCCTTAAATTAGTTTGCTGGATCCACTCTATACTTGTAAACTGCCTTCACATTACATGCACTCACATACAATCACTAACTTTTCATCTCATCGCAGTGGCTTCAGTTCTAGTTTAATCTCTTTCACTTCCCGAGATGGAAAATGAAAATCCTGTGCTTTCAATTCTTTCATGTCATTCAGAAATTGAACTGCAGATTAGATAACTCTTATCAAAATTATATTAATCCTTGCTCAACCATCAGTAGAGTCTCTGCCTCCCCAGGTCACAAATAAAACTCATTCTCCAACATTGCATAGTTGTCTCTAAAGAACGTCTCTTATTCTTGCAATTATATAGCGCTCCTTTGTGCACTCTGGACCAGCGTCAGTGGCCGCGACTGCAGGGGGGAGACAAAATCTGAGATCTAGGAGCAGGAATTATCCATTTGATTTTCAGGACTTCTAAGTGAGTATTCATGCACGGCAATGCCTATTCTTCCTCTGAACTTACCTTGTGTTGTCCTTCTGAGCTAGAAATCGTAATATTACATTGTTTTCCTCATTTGGTTGAACTCAAACCTCATCACAGACTGTTTATAGGAGCTTAAAATTGTAGAGTACTTCCCAATCTTTCGAACACAAACTTGCCATTGACTCCTAATTCATCCCGATTTATCTTTCACGATATTTTGCAGCCTGAGCCTTAAACTGTGAATTTAGGATTTTAAAGACAATTGTCAAAATACTTCTCTTTTAAAAGATGAAGGATCAAACCCATCAATACAACTGAAAGATGGGTGACCAGGGCAAATCAGATGAAAAAAGTTAAATGATCGCATTGAGACTTGAGGTAATTTACTTTCTTTGTTCTCATGATATGCACACCATCAGCCTCTTCATTCAAAGTTCAAAATACTTCAATTTTGTTCCCACCATGGGTCACTTAGGGCTTAAGTTAAATTTTTAATGTCACCTGCAGTGACTAACAATGCAGCAAAAGTAACAGAAAAAAAACAAAAACTACTCCCAACACAGTACACATGCACTTGATGCCATAAGTGCAATTTTATATTTTTATGGGAACACAGTCTCTCAAATGGATAATGACTGTTGCAACTAATTTACATTAGAAACCAAGTGAGGCATAAAAATCTGTTTTAATGCATAAAGCTACATTGCTTTAATTCACTTTACCCATCGATGAGTCCCATGACAGAGACTTAAAAGATGTGCACTGTGAACTGAGATTCCTGAATAAGGCTTGGTGTAAGTTTTAAATTTACAAAGTGGTTGAAGTTAACATCTCTGTTCAGCAAGCTACATGAACAAGCCCTAATAAAGGCCAAATTGTGCTGCTAGCAATGAAGTGACAATAAGAGAATTTCCCCATTATCTGTTATGTTCCTGTAACTGTGATGAAAAGGCTTCATACCAAAATAGCAAAACTCGCACAGAACAAAGTGTAATCTGCAAGTGAGAAGTGTGTGACTAACTACAGAAAACATCATCTACAAGCCTACTGTGAATTTATGGAATCCACAGATAAAAATCTGGACGGGGGTGATTAGATTTGATAAGTACTGACATAAAAGCAACAGTATGACTTAAGGAAAAGTAAAAGCAAACTACAAAATGGGTGGCGTGGTGGCACAGTGGTTAGTACTGCTGCCTCACAGCGCTTGAGAACCAGGTTCAATTCCAGCCTCGGGTGACTGACTGTATGTACCCCAGTGTCTGCGTGGGTTTACTCTGGGTGCTCCAGTTTCGTCCCAGAGTCCAAAGATAAGTAGATTAGGTGGATTAGTGGGGTAAGACCCTGGGTAAGATGCTCTGTCGGAGAGTTGGCATAGACTTGATGGGCCAAATGGCCTCCTTTTGCACTGTAGGGATTCTATGAAAGTACAGTAAAACCTGGACTTTAAGTGCTAGAAACACGGACTGGTCTGTCATCATCTGTAAACTGAATCGTGAATTTTTAAAATTTAAATGCAGAATCTGTAGAATTTCTTCTGCCTCTTTTTTTTCATTTCTGAAGAATGGCCCAGCTGTCAATTTTCAATTCTTTCTGTCCTCGCTATAAATGTCAACTGATCGGCTATGTATTTCCAACTCTTTTTATTTTTATTTCACTGTGACTCAAGGATCAAGTGAGTAATTTCTAAGCACAGTAAAGAAAGACAAGTCTTTGGGAAGCATGATAAGTAGCAGACATTGTTCACAGCATGTGGCATGCAAGTTCATTGTGTAATTACTGTTATGGAAAGCAACATGCAGCACAATGCCAATTGAGAACAGGGCAGACAAAGTTGATCAATTTATGTACTTTCTACATACACCTACACAGGTATTGTCTCAGGGATAAATGTTGGCCAAGTCATGGGGTAATATGAATTGGGGTGCTTTACATCCACCTGAAGGCAGATTTAATGTTTCATCCAAAAGATGACACCCTTTGCAAAAAATCCTATTATCTGTTGACTAGATTTTTTTAAATCGGGTTTTGAGGTGGGGGGCAGCAGTGGGAATCAAGTGGCTCTCATCTTTTCTCCTTCTTTGTTCGATTCAAACAGGGTTTATAATTTAAAATGATATACTTGCCAAATTTGAAGGTGTTTAACTGTTTGTGTTGCAATCATTAAAAAAAATCAGTTTTATTGTACTTATACTGGTCTGAGTAAAATAACAAAACATGCATCAGCTGTCACATGCTTGTCACAGCATCAGAGGGCACACACATACGCACAAATACAAATTAGAGTGAGGAAGGGCAGGTTGATCAAATTAGAGTCCATAAGTAAAAGGAATAAAGGTCGTTGGCTCAATGACTGGTGGTCAGATGCTCCTTTGGCGATCCTGATGTTTCAATTTAATGGTGCAGCCAGTTAATTTGTTTGTTCCTCTGGAGACAGTGCGTTGAGCAGGTTTTGTTTTTAAAAAATCTTTGTTTGCAGTAGGTATGGCTCTAATTGGTCTCAATCAGCAAATAGTTCAAAGCTTTCTCAGAACAGAGAACAGTAAGGCTCAACAGCATCACCTGCATCCTCTGTTTATCAGCATCTCAGCCTAAGCTCATTGCAAAGTGGGTTTTGTAACACAGAAAATAGTCTTGCTGGTTATGTAGCCTGCTCTGTCCGTTGTCAGATGGGAGAGGCCAAATGTGGCTGTTGTTCATGTATATTGAAAGGTAGCCTGATTAGCTCATGTCTATAAACATAAGAACATAAGAACAAAAGAAATAGGAGCAGGAGTAGGCCATCTAGCCCTTCGAGCCTGCCCCGCCATTCAATAAGATCATGGCTGATCTGTCGTGGCTCAGTTCCACATTCCCGCCCTCTCCCCATAACCCTTAATCCCCTCTCTTATCAAAAACCCATCAACCCGTGTCTTAAAAATATTTAGCGAGGCAGCCTCCACCACTTCAACGGGCAGAGAATTCCAGAGATTCACCACCCTTTGAGTGAAGAAGTTCCTCCTCAACTCCGTTCTAAACTGCCCCCCCTTTATCTTGAGGCTGTGCCCCTGAGTCCTACTGTCTTTTTTGAGCGGGAAGAGTCTCTCCACCTCTATCCTATCCATCCCATTCATCATCTTATACGTCTCAATGAGATCTCCCCTCATTCTTCTAAACTCCAACGAGTACAAGCCTAGTTTATTCAGCCTCTCCTCATAGCTCAACCCCCTCAACTCCGGTATCAGCCTAGTAAACCTCCTCTGCACTCCCTCCAAGGCCAAAATATCTTTGCGCAGGTGCGGCGCCCAAAACTGCACACAGTACTCCAGCTGCGGCCTCACCAATGCCCTATACAGCTGCAGCAAGACCTCCCTACTTTTATATTCAATCCCCCTCACTATGAAGGCCAGCATCCCATTTGCCTTCCTGACCACCTGCAAGCTGGGTTTTTGCGACTCATGCACAAGGACCCCGAGGTCCCTCTGCACCGTCGCCTGCTACAGTTTTTCGCCACGTAAGTAATAGTCCTTCCTACCATTATTCCTACCAAAGTGGACCACCTCACACTTACATAAGAACATAAGAAATAGGAGCAGGAGTAGGCCATCTAGCCCTTCGAGCCTGCCCCGCCATTCAATAAGATCATGGCTGATCTGTCGTGGCTCATGTCCACTTTCCCGCCCTCTCCCCATAACCCTTAATCCCCTCTCTTATCAAGAACCCATCAACCCACTTCTTAAAAATATTTAGCGAGGCAGCCTCCACCACTTCAACGGGTAGAGAATTCCAGAGATTCACCACCCTTTGAGTGAAGAAGTTCCTCCTCAACTCCGTTCTAAACCGCCTCCCCTTTATCTTGAGGCTGTGCCCCCTAGTCCTACTGTCTTTTTTGAGCGGGAAGAGTCTCTCCACCTCTATCCTATCCATCCCATTCATCATCTTATACGTCTCAATGAGATCTCCCCTCATTCTTCTAAACTCTAACAAGTACAAGCCTAGTTTATTGCCAACATTAAATTCCATTTGCCATTTCCTGGCCCATTCGCCCAGCCTATCTAGATCCTTCTGCAGACTCTCCACACCCTCCGCACAATTTGCCGTTCCCCCAATCTTGGTGTCATCAGCAAATTTCGACACCCTACACTCGGTTCCCTCCTCCAGATCATCTATATAAATGGTAAAAAGCTGAGGCCCCAGCACCGACCCCTGGGGCACTCCACTAGTCACCATCCGCCAATCCGAATAGCACCCGTTGACCCCCACTCTCTGCCTCCTATTTGACAACCAATCCTCTATCCACGCTAACACCCTACCCCCAACTCCATGTCCCCCGACCTTCTGCAATAACCTCTTGTGAGGTACTTTGTCAAACGCCTTCTGAAAATCCAGAAAGACCACATCCACCGGCTCTCCTCTATCCACCGCCCTAGACACATCCTCATAGAACTCCAGTAAATTTGTCAGACACGACTTCCCTTTAATGAAACCATGCTGCGTCCGCTCTATCAAGCAATTGCCTTCAAGATGCCTCGCAATTTCCTCCTTAATGACGGATTCTAACATTTTACCTACCACAGACGTTAAACTAACCGGCCTATAATTCCCCGCCTTTTGCCTGGCACCCTTCTTAAACAACTTAAATAAAGTTGCCTTAGTCATTGTCTCATGGCCTAAATGATTAGATTTCATATTCTGTTTCCAACAGTTGAATCCCAGGTGATAATCTTAATGCCTTATTAATGGCTCAGGAGATTGGCTCTTCCACACTCTCCAGGGGATTATTGTCTCTGGCGGAGTATTCGTAAACCCAGCATCTCCATCCCAATAAAATGGAATGGGGTGTGGATTGCATTGTGATATAAATTGATCTTTATTGGCTGTATTTTCCAGTCATCCTTTCCACCCAATTTAAAAAAAAGTCTGTTCTTAAACGTTAAAGTCCTAGTTTCCAGCAAGTGGATTAAAAATCACTCTTTGGAATAAGAATATCTTCATGACACTTTCCACTCTGTCAAAACACTCCATAAACTTGAACTCTGCTTTAAGAACAATCCTGAATTCTCTAATTACTGTATATACTATACATAAAATCATGCATATGATACTCATTTCCTGTCAACCTTTAAAGTTAGTTAACTATCAGCATGTTACGCTTTGCTGATAAATCAATTCAATAACCCACCATGCTTTCACACTGCAGGCAGTGCAGAGGTTTATTTGATTCATTCCCAGAAGGAAGGGGTTGTTTTATATGGAAAGCTTGTGCATGTGGGCCTAAACTCTCATGTTTAGAACAATCAGAAGTTGGTCTACAATACATGTATCTAATGGATCATTTTCAAAAAAGTTAAGGCTTCAACTAAATATTATAACCTCAGTTAGATAGACTATCAATCATACCTTGGCACTCTTAGTACGTGCAGTTTACAGATTTTTCCAGCATATAATCAGAATGCACAAGGATGGTTCTCTACATTCTGAAGATACTGAAATTGTTACTGTTTTTTCCTGACAATTGAAACAGACTGGAAAATTATCAAAATTTTATTTTAGGTAAAACATAAAAATATATTAACTATTTTTCTGCATTATGTTCACAGACGGATAACAGTGCTTTCTGGCAAATATTTTTAAATGGACAACTAGAAAAGAAAAAAAATCTATATATTTTTCTCCACAAGATTCAAAAGGATGGGACTTGTTTTTTTGCAATGTATTTTAAGCCATTTGGCACTTGGATGATCTTCACTCAACCACCATAGTTTAAGTCTATTCCTTTTATACTCTTTTGGGGAGAACCAGTTGACTAAATTTATCCCTTTTTTTTATAGGGGCACAGGTTAACAAGAATATACTCAACAAATGAGCACCACAGTTCTCAGTGGCAGTGAATTCCAAGATTCATAATTCCCTGAATAAAGAAATTCTGCTTATCTGTGATGATGATATGCTATTGCTATGGATTTTTTTTTTTACTTTTAAGGGAACAGTTTTCACGTTCTGTTATTGAACTATCCAGACAAAGCATACCATTCATAGAGAAGGAAAGGAGAAAGTGCAAAATGTAGCATTACATTCATAGTTCGGGGATAGTGAAAGATCATCATAATGTGAGGAATGTCCATTCAAAAGTCTGATGGCAGCAGGGAAGAAGCTATTCTTGAGTTACTTGTACATGTCCTCAGACTTTTGTATCTTTTTCCCAATAGAAAAAGGTGGAAGAGTCCATGTCTGGGGCACATGGGATCCTTAATTATGCTCGCTGCTTTTCCAAGGCAACATAAAGCGTAGACAGTGTCAGTTGGTGAAAAGCTGGTTTGAGTGATGGACTGGGCTTTGTTCACGACCCTTTGTAGTTTCTTGCGATTTTGGATGGAGCAGGAGCCATACCCAGCTGTGATACAACCAAAAGAATGTTTTTTGTGGTGCATCTGTAGAAGTTGGTGAGAGCCGCAGCAGACACGCCAAATTTCCTTAGTCTTCTGAGAAAGTAGAAGCACCTGTGCGCTTTCCTAACTATAGCTTCAACATGGAGGGACCAGGACATGTTGGTGATCTGGGTACCTAAAACCTTGAAGTTCTTGACCATTTCTACTTCGTTCTCATTGATGTAGACGGGGACATGTCCTCCACTATGCTTCCTGAAGTCGATGAATATCTCCTCCATTTGTTGATGTTAAGGGAAAGATTATTGTTGCTGCACCAGTTCACCAGATTCTCTCTCCCTTTCCTGCACTCCATCTCGTTTATTATTTGAGATCGGACCTATGACAGTGGTGTCATCAGCAAATTTGAAAATTGAGTTGGAGGGGAATTTGGCTACACAGTCATAGGTGTATAAGCAGTACCAAAATTGATTTGTGCCATGACTAACCTTTCAAATTACTTTGTAATAATGGATGTCAGAGCCACCAGACGATAGTCATTAAGGCACATTGCCTGGCTTTTCTTTGGTACCAGGATGATGGTCATGATGTCTGGAGTAAATACAGCTTAAGTGCTGGGAAAGCAGGATAATTATTCATTTTAGTCATGTGCTGTTTACTTAGGAGAAAGCTAACAGACTTGAGTTTACAAAAGCAAACAATCCCCTTTGATTAAAGGAATGGGAGGTGGGCATAGATTGACAGGGTCAAGTGATAACATGTTTAAGGGGAGGAGCTAAGTATGTAGCAGAGAGAAAACAGCTTTTGAGTTCTGGTTGGGGTTTGTTTAAAGACAGAGGTCTGCAAGCTGCTCTCTCCACAAAATCTCTCAAAGCTTCAAGGCTGTTTATGCCCATTATAGCAAGTATGTTTACAGTTGAGAACTGTATTTAAAGTGGTTTTGAGTCGATATGAAAAATGTTGCTCATTTGGGACTGAAACAGTGATGAATTAGAACTTGCTGTTTCTTTTCATGGTTAAATATTGTTCAAATGGATATAGTTAAACTGTTTCATTCATTAGCAATATGGTTAAACTATTATTAAATAAAGTTTGACTATAAAATATCCATATTGCATGCAAGAAACAAGACTTTTCACTTAATACTAATATGTGACAATAAATTAAATCAAATCAAAAAATACCCCTAAAATTTGTTAGCAAAATTACTCCTGGAGTGAAGCATCCTATGCTCATATTTATACCAAAATAGAAAAACTGTCCAATCTGAATTCCTAATGTACTTTGGGATTCTGGTCAAGTTCCTTAAAGTAATTAAATCCTAAATGGCCACTTGCTTATCTAAGATTGTGACTCCCCCTTCCCCCACCCTGCTCCCATCCTGGACTCCCCAACTCAAGTAAACATCCTCTTAGCATCCTGTCAAGCCTCTTATGAATGAGATCAAATCTCATTTTTCTAAACTGAATATGGGCCCTGTCTACTCAATTCCGCTTTAGAGTATTCCATTATTCTTAGAAAGTCTGGTGAACCTTTGTTGCACACTCCCAGAGAGTTATATTTGTGGCGAAAAACTGCAGCAGGCGACGGTGCAGAGGGACCTCGGGGTCCTTGTGCATGAGTCGCAAAAACCCAGCCTGCAGGTGCAGTAGGTGGTCAAGAAGGTGAATGGGATGCTGGCCTTCATAGCAAGGGGGTTTGAATATAAAAGTAGGGAGGTCTTGCTGCGGCTGTATAGGGCATTGGTGAGGCCGCAGCTGGAGTACTGTGTGCAGTTTTGGTTGACGCACTTACGCAAGGATATTTTGGCCTTGGAGGGAGTGCAGAGGAGGTTTACTAGGCTGATACCGGAGTTGAGGGGGTTGAGCTATGAGGAGAGGCTGAATAAACTAGGCTTGTACTTGTTAGAGTTTAGAAGAATGAGGGGAGATCTCATTGAGACGTATAAGATGATGAATGGGATGGATAGGATAGAGGTGGAGAGACTCTTCCCGCTCAGAAAGGACAGTAGGACTAGGGGGCACAGCGTCAAGATAAGGCGGGGGGGGGGGGGGGGGTGTGTGGTTTTAGAACGGAGTTGAGGAGGAACTTCTTCACTCAAAGGGTGGTGAATCTCTGGAATTCTCTGCCCGTTGAAGTGGTGGAGGCTGCCTCGCTACATATTTTTAAGACGCGGGTTGATGGGTTTTTGATAAGCGAGGGTATTAAGGGTTATGGGGAGAGGGCGGGAATGTGGAACTGAGCCACGACAGATCAGCCATGATCTTATTGAATGGCGGGGCAGGCTCGAAGGGCTAGATGGCCTACCCCTGCTCCTATTTCTTATGTTCTTATATCCTTTCTTAATTGAAAGGACTCCATGTGTTGCCTCACCAAGACCCTGAGTGCAGTAAAAATCACCAGTGTGCTCCATTTCTTTGGTAATAAAGGCTAACATACCATATGCTTTTTCAATTGCCTGCTGCATCTGTGTGTTAACTTTCTTCAGTGTATGGAATATTACAGATTATCAGTGTCTGATATATTAAAATGTTAGATCTGCAGGCATTTTCTGTGAAATTACTCCATCATAAGTTGCTTTGTGCTTGTAATGGCAAACGTCTGTGGAAAATCATTACTTATTATTGTATTATTACACCCTCGCATTAAGTATTGCTGCTCAATAACTCACTTTTGAATCTCCCGGCTCCTCAGCCACATTGCAGAGAAAATCCTACACACAAGCATAACTAGTTGTCCAAATGCCATGGAAGCAATTCTCCCAGCCCGCTGCACTGCTTTTGTAGCACAGAGGCTGGGAGACTCAAGTGGAGGCCATTTTGTAGGCTCCGCGCTGGGCACCACGGCCTTTGTGCATCTCTGGTGGCCAGATTTTTGGCAAATCATCAGCTCTGCTTCAGTTTCAGATGCGGAGCTGTATAAATTATTCTAACATGCATTTCAATCTCCTTTTCATATAATTAGCTGACCCAGGACTGAAGTCTCCCCTGGCCACTGAGCACTGGGCAGTGCCAAGGGGGTGGGGCTGGGGCTCCTGCTGCCACTGTGCACTGGGATTGCAATCAGAGGGAGGGAGCCTAATGATTGGGGTTCAGGGCTACAGAGAGGGTAGGGAGGTTTGAGGTTATCATAGTATAGAATCATAGAACCTACAGTGCAGAAGGACACCATTTGGCCCATCGAGCATGCACCGACAAAAATCCCACCCAGGTCCTATCCCCATATCCCCATATATTTAACCTCCAGGTGCCCCTGACATTAAGGGGCAATTTAGCATGGCCAATCGACCTAACCCACACATTTGGACTGTGGGAGGACCCAGAGGAAATCCATGCAATCATGGGGAGAAAGTGTAAATTCCACATAGCCAGTCATCCAAGGCCGGAATTGAACTTGGGTTCCTGGCACTGTGAGGCGACAGTGCTAACCACTGTGCCACCATGCCACCCAGGTTGGCCTGGACATGCCTGCCACACCAGCGATCGGGCCATGGGGCGGGGGTCTGCATGGCCAGCGATCAGGGTCACGGGCTGGCCAGCGATCAAGAGGCCAACAGTCCAGGTCTACTTTGCATGCGCCAATCTCCGCACTGACAGATCGGCGCATGTGCAATGATCCACTCTGCGGTCTACTGTTGCTGGCTTCAGCGGGAATAGGTCCTACCCACTGATTTTCAACGGGATTTACACTGGTGTCTTCTGTAGTGTAGAGTGTGGAAGACTCATTTTGAAACCCCTGCTGAAAAAAAGTGTGATTTGTTCCAGTTTTCACTCAAATTTGATACTTAGAATGTTTTTTGGAGCATCACCCCATTTATTAATGATCTATACCTAGACACATAACAGTTCCTATTGGTAGGTTTTAATTGCATTTAAGTATAATACTACAGCTGTTCCAGTAATGTAGGAACAGAACACACCGAGGTGATTAGAGATCCAGTGATCCCAGAAGTGTTGCTCCTCTTGGCTAACCATTCCCCTAAACCCACACCATTTTCTAGCTTCTCTCCAATTTCCCCGCCCACCTTCTCCAACCTCATCTCCTCCGAGACTGATCATCTGCTCCCTCAATCCAACATCTCTCCCTGATTCCTACGCAATCCAATATTTTTAACGATTCTCCCCCTTCTGAGGCGGTCTTTCTCTCCTTCAAATCTGCTGTCATCACCCTTCTCCTCAAAATGAAACAAACTTTAACCTCCTCCAACCTTGCAAACTACCATTCCTTCTCCAACCTGCCTTTCCTCTGCAAGGTCCAATATAGTAAAACAGTGGTTAGCACTGCTGCCTCATAATACCAGGAACCCAGGTTCAATTTGTGGCATTTGTGTATTCTCTCATGTCTGTGTCGGTTTTCCCCTTATGCTCTTGTTTCCTCCATAGTTCAAAGATATGCAGGTTAGGTGGACTGTCCATAAATGCATGGGATTAAAATTTTACTGATCCAGTAATAGGACAGCTGGTTGTGGGATGTAGTCTTTTTGGTGAGAAATAAAATTACAAAGATTAAGCAATAGGAGCAGAAGATATCGTGTGACACTGGAAATGAAGACGTATGAAAGCTTGGGAGCAGCTTAGACTCAATAGGGCAGCCAGATAGTGAAAACTGTACATCATCAAGCCAGATGAACATGAAAAGGATCAAACTTTTTCTTGACAGCTGCCTTCAATAACTGACCTGGCAAAGGAGAGGGATACATTTCAAAGCTGAACAAACATACAAAAATTAAAACAAGTTGAGTTATTTACAATGCTGCAAGCTACAGCTGTGAGGGAAGAGACCAGCAGAGTCAACAGATCTACCTGGTGGCTCAGCTGGACCCATGGTGCGACAGGGAGCCGTGACAACTCCCTGAACAGATCAATACAGGAAATTTTGTGAATGGCTACCTAGAGATGTGACAGTTAAACATGCACATTTTAACATATCAAATTCTAAACTAAAAGTTTGCATTGCAGTTTTCAATAGAACACAAAAGAAAATACATCCATTGCATATATACTACACACTAATATAAATGCAAAGTTACAAATATCACTATTTGAATTGTACAGTGTGCAAAGAACAAAGGAAATTACAGCACAGGAACACGCCCTTCAGCCCTCTAAGCCTGCACCGACCATGCTGCCTGACTGAACTAAAGCCCCCTACCCTTTCGGGGACCATATCCCTCCAATTCCATCCTATTCATGTATTTGTTAAGATGCTCCTTAAAAGTCACTATCATATCTGTTTCCACTACCTCCCCCGGCAGTGAGTTCCAGGCTCCCACCACCCTCTAGGTAAAAAAACTTGCCTCGTACGTCTCCTTTAAACATTGCCCCTCGCACCTTAAACCTATGCCCCTAGTAATTTGATTCTTCCATCCTGGGAAAAAGCTTCTGACTATCCACTCTGACAGTGCCCCTCATAAACTTGTACACTTCTATCAGGATGCCCCTCAACCTCTGTCATTACAGTGAGAATAAATTAAGTTTCTCATAGAACATTACAGTGCAGTACAGGCCCTTTGGCCCTCAATGTTGCGCCGACCAGTGGAACCAATCTAATGACCCTCTAACCTAAACTATTCCAATGTTATCCATATGCCTATCCGCTGACCATTTGAACGCCCTTAAAGTTGGCGAGTCCACAACTGCTGCAGGCAGGGCGTTCCACGACCTTACTACCAACTTGTCTTCATAGCTAATGCCCTTCATGCAAGACAACATCCTGGTAAATCTTTTATGTACCCTCTCCAAAGCCTCCACATCCTTCTGGTAGAATGGCAACCAAAACTGAACACTATATTCCAAGTGCACCCGAACCAAGGTTCTACAAAGTTGTAACATGATTTGCCAATTTTTAAACTCAATGCTCCAGCTGATGAAGGCAACCATGCCATATGCCTTCTTGACTACCTTCTCCATCTGCGTTGCCACTTTCAGTGACTTGTACACCCAGATCCCTCTGCTTATCAATAATCTTAAAGGTTCTGCCATTTACTGTATATTTCCTGGCTGTATTAGATCTTCCAAAATGTATTACCTCACACTTGTCTGGATTAAACTCCATCTTTCATCTCTCTGCCCAAGACTCCAACTGATCTACATCCTGCTATATCCTCTGATAGTCCTTATCATTATCCACAATCCACCAACCTTTATGTCATCCACAACACATAATCAAACCAGTTACCTTTTCCTCCAAATCATTTATATATATATATTACAAATCGTAAAGATCCCAGCACTGACCCCTGAGGAATGCCACTTGTCACAGCCCTCTATTCAGAAACGCACCCTTCCACTGCTAGCCTCTGTATTTTATGACCAAGCCAGTTTTGTATCCATCTTGCCAGCTTACCTCTGATTTCACACAACTTCATCTTTTGCATCAGTCTGCTATGAGGGATCTTGTCAAAAGCCTTACTGAAGTCCATGTAGACAACATCCACTCCCCTACCCTCAATCATCTTTGTCATTCCTCAAAAAACTCAAACAATTTAGTGAGACCACAACCTCCCCTTCACAAAACCATGCTGCCCCTTGCTAATATGTCCACTTATTTCCAAATGGGAGTAATCCTGTCTTGAAGGATCCTCTCCAATAATTTCCCTACCACTGACACAAGGCTCACCTGCCTGTAATTACCTGGATTATTCTTACCACCCTTCTTAAACAAAGGAACAACATTGGCTATTCTCCAATCCTCTGGGACTTCCCCTGTAGCCAGCGAGAATACAAAGATTTCCCGCAAGACCCCAGCAATTTCCTCCCTTGCCTGTCTCAGTATTCTGGGCTATATCCCATCAGACCCTGGAGACTGGTCTACCTTAATGTTTCTCAAGAACCCCAATATCTCCTCCTTTTTGATCATGACTTCAACTATCTACACACCCTTTCCCAGGCTCATCATCCACCAAGTCCTCTTTGGTGAATACCGACACAAAATATTCATTTAATACCTTTGGCTCCATGCATAGATTCCCTCCCCTATCCTTGAGTGGGCCAACTCTCTCCCTGGCTGCCCTCTTGCTCTTTATACATGTATAAAAAACCTTGGGATTTTCCTTAATTCTCCTGGCCAATGACGTTTTGTGACCCCTTTCAGCCGTCCTTACTCCTTGTTTAAGTTCCTTTCTCCTTTCTTTGTATTCCACACTTGCTTTGTGTGCTCCCAGCTTCCTTGCTTTGACAAATGCTTCCTTTTTCTCTTTGACAAGGCTCACAATATCTCTCGTTATCCAAGGTTCCCAAAACTTCCCATACTTGCCATAGGTCCTGAATCCCTATCACTGAAAGCCTCCCACGTGCCAGATGTTGATTTGCTCTCAAACATCTGCCCCCAATCTACATTCTGCAGTTCCTGCCTAATATTGTTGTAATTAGCCTTCTCCCAATTTAGCAACTTGAGGACTACACTTATCTTTATCCTTAAGTACCTTAAAGCTTACTGAATTGTGATCACCGTTTCCGAACGGCTCCCCCACCAAAATGTCGACCACCTGACCGGGCTCATTCCACAATACCAGGTCCAGTGTGGCCCCTTCCCTAGCTGGACTATCTAAATACATTTTCCAAGAAGTCCTCTTGGATGCTCCTTACAAGCTCTGTCCCATCCTCGCCCTAGCACTAACTGAATCCCAGTCAATATAGGGGGAAGTTAAAAGTTCCCACCACAACAAACCTGTTACTTTTACACCTTGCCAAAATCTGCCTACATATCTGTTCCTCTGTCTCCCACTGGGTGGCCTATTGTATACCCCCAACATTGTGACTACACCCTTCCTATTCCAAAGCTTTACCATATTGCCTTGCTGTATGGGGTCTGTGAGATGTCCTCCTGCAATACAGCTGTGATTTTCTCCATAACTAGTACTGCAAAATATTTTGAAAATACAAAGCTTCTTGCAGAAACACAAATATCATACATCACAAAACATTATCACTAAATGTACATCACAGTGTTGTATAACCCCATTTGAACCACAAGAATGATATCTGAATTCTCAATTGTTTCACCTTCATTTGCCAGAAAAGTTCTTTGGCTGTTCATGCTTTAAGGGCTTATACCACTCGAGTGGAATAAACATAGTTTATCATAAAGTTATTCTGAGCCAGGTAATTTAATGCTTTCTATGTGGATATGCTTTGTAGGACCATTGAACTACCGAATCCCTACGACGTAGAAGGAAGCCATTCAACCCATTGAGTCTACACTGACTCTCCAAAAGAGCATCTTATCCAAGGTCAATCCCCACCAACCCTACCTTGTAACCCCAAATGGCCATTTCTTATTTCTGACTTAAGTTTAAATTTCCCAAAAGCTATGCAATATTTTACATGGAATAGATAAATGATTTAAATTGCTGCTTTATCATGCCAACTATCGATAATGGAACTGCCATGTGAGCAGGAGGGTGGCACAATGGTTAGCATTGTTGCCTCACAGAACAAGGGATCTGGGTTCAATTTTGGCCTTTGGTGAGGATCACTGTGGAGTTTACACACTCTCCGTGTCTGCGTGGGTTTCCTCTGGGTGCTCCGGTTTCCTCCCACGCTCCAAAGATGTGCAGGTTA
Source organism: Carcharhinus amblyrhynchos (assembly GCF_965287045.1). Lineage (NCBI taxonomy): Eukaryota > Metazoa > Chordata > Chondrichthyes > Carcharhiniformes > Carcharhinidae > Carcharhinus > Carcharhinus amblyrhynchos. The sequence goes on from NC_137325.1 coordinate 98,760,825, forward strand.
GGTGAACTGGCCATGCTAAATTTCCCCTTAGTGTCCCAAGATGTGTAGATTAGATGGATTAACCATGGTAAATGTGTGGGGCTACAGGGAAGGGGAGAGGGTGGTCTGTGTTAAGATACTGATATTATTTTTCTTAATTTCCTCTCTTTTTAGATCCTAAGTTGTCAGAAATTTGTGCCTTCTATTGTGAAGACAGATACAAAATATTTATTCAATGCCTCTGCCATTCTCCTTCCAGTGATCATTTCTCCTGTCTCTGCTTTTAAGGAACCAATATTTATTTTAGCTGCTCTCATCTTTATAAGAGCTCTTCCAATCTTTTTATATTTGTCATATTCTCTCACGTTCTGTTTTAGCCCGTATTATCAAATTTTGAATGCCCTTTGCTGGTTTCTAAAACACTCCAATTCTCAGATATACCACTGTTTTTACAACAGTGTTGTAAAAGCCTCTTCTTTTAATCAAACACTCTCCTTACCTTCCTGAGTGAGCCACAAATGGGTCTTTCTTGTTGGGCTTTTCTTTTTTAATGGAATGTATTTTGGTTGAATGTTTTGAATCGTTTCTTTAAAATTTTCACATTGTTCATTTACTTCCATTCCTTTTAATCTATTTACCCCCTTAACCATAGACAGTTCTCCTCGCATGCCTATGCAATTGGTTATGTATAAAATTCTTGCTTGTGCTTGAAATATGTCACTTTCAAACTTATATGGAATTGAATGGTATTATGGTCACCATTTCCCAGTGGATCTTTAACTGTGACATTACTAACTAGCCCTGTTTCATTACACAATACTAGATCCAGGACAGCTTTATACCTGGAAACAATCTAAGAAACAGTCAAAAATATTCTACAAATACAACTTCCGGGCTATTCTGTATCGACTGGGACAAATTGGCAAAAGTCCTCCATAATTACATTCTCTTTGTCATAGGCTCCAATAATTTCTTGTTTAATGTTCTGCACAATGGTATAACTATTGTTAGCCTGTAAACTCCCACCAGTGACTGTGTTGTTCCTAATTTTCATCCATGCTGATTCTACTTCCATGATCTTCTGAGACCAGAGCCCTTCTCACTCAAGTCCTTACGTCATCCTTTATTATAAGGGATATCCACTTAGCTCACTAATAGTATCCAATGACTTAATAATGAAATCACATGAAACATCAAGCTAGGCAGCAAGCATATGTCCACTCTAAGGCTTTCCCTCCATCAACCATCTACTCCATTCCATTTGGTGCAAATACCATACTTGAATGGCTTGTTGAGGCACATATCCAAAAAGTTAAAACAATGAATGTTAGACCCCCAGTATAACCGCAATGTGGGTATTATTTATCTGCAGGCACCTCTTGATCTCACTTGTTATAAAGGATCTGAACATGTCCTACACTAAAGCTGATTCTTTGGAGAGGCCACCAGGATGCCTATTCAATAACCTCACCCCATTTTCTTCCATTCAACTGTCGTCGTGGACGTGAGCAAAAATTCCTACAGGAAACTTGTTCAGCATGGTTTTAAACTTGGAAAAACATTTTTATATGTATGTTATGTATTTTATAATTTTGCTTAGTCAGCCAGGTATGCCAATGCCACTGTAAATCTTGTCTTGTGGTCTGTTGTTTTCGCTAGACCTCTTTTCAAGCCTTTCCCCTCCTCAGTTTGGCTGTCAGGCATATTGACATTCATTGCTCTTTCATCCATGTTGCTGATGTGACTTAATGTATATTTATGTTTTTGCCATTGTTTGAACACTAGAAACTGGTCACTTTGATATCAAGGTCTTTTGGTACTCTGAGCAATCTTGGTTTTCTGCTACAACACTGTTTCATTCCATAAAGTGCCTACACCAACCAACAGCTAGTCTGAAATCCTTGCTGGACTTGGTTGCAAAACACCCATCAAATCAGCCAGAAAAAATTAAGACTCATCCATTCTTGTATAATTGGATGTCTAACAACATAATATGGTATGTAAAGGGGGTGGGGGAGTTGCACTACTGGTTAAGGAGAATATGGAGATGCCGGCGTTGGACTGGGGTAAACTGCTGTTGTCAGACTTCTTACTAAGGAGAATATCACAGCTGTACTCTGAGAGGACATCTTGGAGGACTCATACAACGAAGCAATATGGGTAGAGCTCAGGAATAGGAAAGGTGTAGTCACAATGTTGGGGGTTTATTATAGGCCACCCAACTGCCAGCAGGAGATTGAGGAACAGATACGTAGGCCGATTTTGCTAAGTAACACGGTTGTTGTGCTGGGAGACTTTAATTTCCCCTATATTGACTGGGACTCACTTAGTACTAGGGGCGTGGATGGGGCAGAGTTTGTAAGGAGCATCCAGGAGGACTTCCTAAACAGTATGTAGATAGTCCAACTAGGAAGGGGCCATATTGGACCTGGTATTGGGGAATGGTTGATGTTTCAGTGGGGGAGCAGTTCGGGAACAGTGACCACAATTCAGTAAGCTTTAAGGTACTGCTGGATAAAGATAAGTGTTGTGCTCAAATTAAGGTGCTAAATTGGAGGAAGGCCAATTACAACAATATTAAGCAGGAATTGAAGAATGTAGATTGGGGCAATGTTTGAGGGCAAATCAACATCTGGCATGTGGCTTCCAAGGGTAAGTTGACACATTCCTGTAAGGATGAAAGATAAGTGTGGCAAGTTTTGGGAATCTTGGATAACGAGAGTTATTGTGAGCCTAGTCAAAGAGAAAAAGGAAGTATTTGTCAAAGCTAGGAGGCTGGGAACACATGAAGCAAGTGTGGAATATAAGGAAAGTACAAAGAAACTTGAGTAAGAAGGGCTAAAAAGGGTCACGAAAAAGCATTGGCCAGCAGGATTAAGGAAAATCCCAAGACTTTTTATACATATATAAAGAGCAAGAAGGTAGCTGGGAAAGGGTTGGCCCACTCAAGGACAAGGGAGGAAATCTATGCGCGGAGCCAGAGGAAGTGAGCAAGATATTAAATGAGTACTTTGTGTCAGTATTCATAAGAACATACATAAGAACATAAGAAATAGGAGCAGGAGTAGGCCAACTAGCCCTTCGAGCCTGCCCCGCCATTCAATAAGATCATGGCTGATCTGTCGTGGCTCAGTTCCACATTCCCGCCCTCTCCCCATAACCCTTAATCCCCTCTCTTATCAAAAACCCATCAACCCGCGTTTTAAAAATATTTAGCGAGGTAGCCTCCGCCACTTCAACGTTCCTTTACCCCTTCTCTTTGCCTATGCCCTGCTGCATCACTGTACCGTGTGCAGTTTGCTCACCAACCTCACCTCCCTCGTCCTCGTCCAGACTGGAAGCAAGAACCTCAAACCTGTTATGCAGCTTGAGAGGCTGAGGCCTCCGGTCCCCACCCCCCTTCCTCCTCTCCCCACCCCCCTTCCTCCCCTCAGCAGCCCTCTCTTGTTCCTGAATCAAGGACAAGGACTTGGTGGATGATGAGTCTGGGAAAGGATGCGTAGGTAGTTTGAGTCATGTTGAGATCAAAAAGGAGGTGGTATTGGGATTCTCGAGAAACATTAAGGTAGACCAGTCTCCAGGGCCTGATGGGATATATCCCAGGATACTGAGAGAGGCAAGGGAGGAAATTGCTGGGGCCTTGAGAGAAATCTTTATATCCTCACTTGCTACAAGGAGGTCCCAGAGGATTGGAGAATAGTCAATGTTGTTCCTTTGTTTAAGAAAGGTAGCAAGAATAATCCAGGTAATTACAGACCGGTGGGCCTTACATGCGTGGTAGGGAAATTATTGAAGAGAATTCTTCGAGACAGGATTTATTCCCACTTGGAAATAAGTGGACGTATTAGTGAGAGGCAACATGGTTTTGTGAAGGGGAGGTCTTATCTCGCGAACTTGATTGGGTTTTTTGAGGAAGTAACAAAGATGATTGATAGGGTAGGGCAGTGGATGTTGTCTACATGGACTTCAGTAAGGCTTCTGACAAGGTCCCTCATGACAGACTGGTGCAGGAGGTGAAGTCGCATGGGATCAGAGGTGAGCTGGCAAGGTGGATACAAAGCTGGTTCGGTCAAAGGAGATAGACGGTAGCAGTGGAAAGGTGCGTTTCTGAATGAAGGGTTGTGACAAGTGGTATTCCTCAGGGATCAGTGCTGTTTGGAGAAAAATGTAACTGGATCGATTAGTAAGTTTGCAGACGACACAATGGTTGGTGGATTTGCAGATGGTGTTGGTGACTATCAGAGGATGCAGCAGGATATAAATCAGTTGGAGACTTGGGCAGAGAGGTGGCAGATGGCATTTAATCCGGACAAACATGAAGTAATACATTTTGGAAGGTCTAATATAGATAGGAAATGTGCAGTAAATAGCAGAATCCTTAAGTGTATTAATAGGCAAAGGGATCTGGGTGTACAGGTACACAGGTCACTGAAAGTGGCAACGTAGGTGGAGAAGGTAGTCAAGAAGGCATACGGCATGCTTGCCTTTGTCGGCCGGGGTACTGAGTTTAAAAATTGGCAAGTCATGTTGCAGCTTTAAAGGACCTTAGTTAGGCTGCATTTGGAATATAGTGTTTAATTCTGGTCGCCACACTACCAGAAGGATGTGGAGGGTTTGGAGAGGGTACAGAAAAGATTTACCAAGATGTTGCCTGGTATGGAAGGCATTAGCTATGAGGAGAGGTTAGGGAAACTTGGTTTGTTCTCACTGGAGCGACAGAGGTTGAGGGAAGACCTGATAGAAGTCTACAAGATTATGAGAGGCATGGTCAGAGTGGATAGTCAGAAGCTTTTTCCCAAGGTGGAAGAGTCAATTACTAAGGCCATAGGTTTAAGGTGCAAGGGGCAAGGTTTAAAGAAGATGTACGAGGCAGATTTTTTACATAAAGAGTAGTGAGTGCCTGGAACTCGTTGCCGGGGGAGGCAGTAGAAGTGGATACGGTAGTGACTTTTAAGGGGCATCTTGACAAATTCATGAATAAGATGGGAATAGAGGGATACGGTCACCGGAAGGGTAGGGGGTTTTAGTTCAGTTGGGCAGCATGGTCGGTGCAGGCTTGGAGGGCCAAAGGGCCTGTTCCTGTGCTGTAATTTTCTTTGTTCTTTGTACTGCCAAAAAATATCTCTAGCACTGAAAATTTTTTGTTTTAGAAGTATGGAACCACATTCTTTCAGGTTTTAATTGCTGGTGGAGGTATTTTTCTCATGTCTCTTTCTCTCTCTGTCTCCCAACCCATTTTACTTCCTTCTCGTAATTTTGCTTTATGTATATCATTTCACATGGAAGTAAATGCTTTAGCTTATACTTCCTGGTTTAGACTGTGTGTGGCACAGTAAGGATTTTGCAATCTGAATAGTTAAGGAGCTGCACAGACCCCTACCTTATTCACTAAATTCTAAATCTCCTGTAAACCAAGGTTGCGGTGGACTGAATTGATCCTAATTAGTGTGAATTCCAGGGCAAAAGCCTATGGAAATTCTGTAGGAAACTTTGAGTTTAACCTCATTTATACCACTTGTTTGCCGCTGCCCGCAAAATCTGGGTCACTGTCTTAGTATATCAATTAACTTTGCATTAAATTGCACCAGATAATTTGACAACTGTCCTATTTTTGTAAGCTTCACAGCAACTGATGTGTCAACTTCTTTCCCAAGACATTTTCCAAATCAAACCTAATCTTACACTGCTGGCTTTGGGTAGTTTTACTTCCTTGTCCCTATTAATGTAAAAATCACTTAAAAAAGCAAATCTATTCACGAGAAATAAAACACTATTTTTTCAATTGGTCTGCCTCTGAAGGGCTTCAACTAAAGTGATCTTAACTCAACAGAAAAGGTTTGTCATTTCAATTTATGACCGTTCTGATTAGCTTTTCTTAAGATACAGTAGTGCAGGATTAAGTCAATGTATGAGTTAGCTATATTTTTGGCAGAAACATGTGGCTATTTTTATCCATATTTCACATGCTTCCTAATGTGTCACTTAGGAACTTCTAAACAAAGGCTTTTATTTGACCTTTTAGAAAATTGACCATAATAAATGTATCTATACACAAGATAGAGAACTCATTTTTAAAAATGTACTCATAGAAAGAAAGCACTTACAGAAGAGGCAAATTTTAGTATGCATAGATCTTTGAAAATGCTCATTGTCAATACCAAATCAAGCGGCATGGTGACACAGTGGTTAGCACTGCTGCCTCACAGCATCAGGAACACAGGTTCGATTCCCAACTTGGGTCACTTTCTGTGCGGAGTTTGCATATTTTCCCAGTCTCTGCATGGGTTTCCTCCGGATCTTCCGGTTTCAACCCACAGTCTGAAACCTGGCCATGTTAAATTCTTCCTCATTGTACCTGAGCAGCATGGGAGTGTGGCAACTAGCGAATTTTCACAGTAACTTCACTGCAGTGTTGATGTAAACCTACTCATGACAACAATAGTAAGTCAATGAAACAGAGGCAAATTCAACAAGCTACTGTCTGCAACTGCTTTAACACAATGCAATATCCATGTTAGCACCTCCTGTGTTTAAAACATGGGCCCACCTGCAAATAAACCTAATACAACTTGCAAGGCCAACAAGCAAGGCCGTAAACATCAGCAAATCTCAACAGGGTTTATCTTCATGTTGAAGCCAATTATGCAAGACCTATACATCAAAAACCATGTGTGCTAATTTGAACTTTTCATATAATAAAAAGGTCCAAATAAAGGTATAAAAATATCACAGCAAAATCACTGTACACAAGTTGCCAAGCAAGAGTGCTAAACAGGCTGTTTAGAATAGCAATTCCCATTTGCACTTGCACACAATATCCACAGGAATAGAAGCAGATTCACACTTTCTATTAGAAACGCAAATCGCCAGTCATGTCTCCTGGGTTCTTCCGGAACATCTGTCGATGAGGTACTTTCCAAAAGTCATGTGTCCCATTTCATTTATTGTGCTACAGGAGTGAAGTAAACAAAGTGCTACCTGTGAGCTACTGAAAATCAGCTAAAAGGGTAAGCGCATACACTATCACCCAAAAGCAATGGCAAACAGTGTTTCTGGGCCGATCACTAATGTCTGTAATTACGGTTGGCCACCAGCAAAATTTCACTTTTTAAAAACACCATTCATTATTTATTGCAAAAATTCATTATTTGAATGAGAAAATACCTTGGCCAGAATTTTACTGCCCCGTCCACCCAGGAATTGGAATGGACAAGGGGCAGACAATGGGAAGGTCCATTGGCCTTGGGCGGGATTTTATGGTTTCAGGATGAGAGAGGCCGTAAAATCTCCTCAAGGCAGGCTTTTGCTAGGGCAATGGTCTTTAACTCTGGAATGTGTGTTTGAACTTGCTTGTAATGAAGATAGGAAGTCTGTCTCTGGGCTGCAAATGGAATGAGTTTTGGCAGCAATAATTCAGTTCCTTGTGGTCATGGGCTCCAGCATAAAATTGCACCAGACACTCAAGTAAGTGATCCCATTCAGGTACACCAACAGAGAGTCAGGGTAGGAAGTGGAAAACTAATATGGGTGCTCTTCTCAACCAGCATTAAAGCATACTCTCTAGGGGCAAAGGAAAACATATTTTTAATTGCTTTTAAATGCAAAGCTCCTCTATAAGAGCATAAAGTATGAGATGAGAAAAGATGTTCTGTCCATCAAAACTTACAATACATATGAACTATCCTAAAACCAGATCTGAAAAAGTTGAACATCAAATTCCTGAAACGGAAAGTGTTCCCTTTCCCAGCAGTAATAGCCCTCACCTGATGCACACAATACTTGCAAAGAAGAAACCTTTTTAAGAATTCACATTAAGAATTCAATAAATTGGCCAGACTCCTTAATACAACCCACATTTGTACACAATACTGAGCTATCAGATCTCTGTAGTTAATACTTCACGGTCCTGGCTGATCTGCAATGCTTCTAATCGGCAAGATCCAGATGTTTCCATCCCAAGGAAAATTAACCAAATCAAAATACCTTTTTTGAACTTTTCACCATCATTGAGTTTTCAGAGATTATTTATAAGGTTTCCAGGGCAAATTTCTCTGCTGCCCCCACATATTTTGAACCCCACATCCACAGTGAGCAACCATTCCTTACTTTATAGGACTGTGCCGTATTTGTGGCCTGTGTTGCATATTGCGGGATTCTGCTTCTTCTTTCATTTGAATCCTTAAATTTTGCCAACCTGCTCTCCTCCAATTTGTACACCCTCAGAGGTCTAGCAGCACCACACCCCCATAAGGACAATCTGCTTATCCAAGAAACAACATATTTGACTAGTACAAAAGCAAAATACTGTGGATTGTGGATATCCAAAATAAAACAGAAAATATTGAATAAACTTAGCAGATCTGACAGCATCTGTGGAGAGAGAAATAGAGTTAATGTATGAAATACATATGACATCTCTTCTATACTAACTAAAAATGCTCACTCTGTTTCTCTCCAGGAATGCTGCCAGACTTCATTTCTGCTTTTATTTGAGCTTTCCAGTATCTGTAGTATTTTGCTTTTATTAACCTGTTTTGTGCTGTAGATTTGATACGCTCGTCTTACTTGCACAAAATGCTCCAAGTTATTAAGGAAGTAATAGCAGCACATTTGGAAAATCATAATCTAATCAAACAGAGCCAGCACGACTTCACGAAAGGGAAATCATGTCTGACTAACTTATTAAGACTTATTGGAGGCAGTCTCAACCAGTGCGAATAATAGGGAACCAGAAATGTGTTGTATTTGAACTTGCAGAAGATGTTCAATAAGATGCCTCACAAAAGGTTAAATCATAAGTTAAGAGACTATAGTGCTGGAGATAGTACATTGACATGGATAAAGATGCATGGATGAGACAGTGTTGAGATGGAGCTGGCTCTTGCCATCATAAAAATATAGCTTTCATTTGTTGCCGAGGTCCAATTTGTAGATGAGAAATAGGAGCAGGCCAAAAACAGGTACTCCAAGCACTCCTGAGGTAACTATGTGGAAGTTGGAAGAGATGCTATTTCAGACAATTCTCTATCTACAAAGTGATAAAAATTGAACCAGGTGAGTGCAATCCCACCCTGGACATGTGGAGAAGCATTGGAGAAGGATCCAGCGGTCAGCCATGTCAAGGTTGCAGACACATCCAAAAGAATGAGAGTCACAAAGAATGTTATTGGTAACTTCAATAAGTGCCATTTCAATATTGTTATAGAGACAGAAATCTGATTGCAGGGATTTAGACATGGAATCTGAAAAAGATGTTCATAGAATTGGGAGCCAAAATGGTGATCTGAGTTGGGGCACTAGTTCACAAGGGCAGAGGGGTCACGATTGGATTCAAAAATAAGTAATATGAGAACACAACTACTATCTTTGGATATAAACGAGTTAAAGTATTTGCTGACAATATTGTTGCTCCAAGTACAGTAATGATGTCAGGCATGCGGGTTCAATTTTGCAGTACTATTTTAAAAAAAGCTTTGTGCACCACTGCAGACTTAATGATCTTTTTAAATTACGAAGGCAATTTTATTCTTGAGCTCTTGATACTGAAATTTCTGAATAATAACCAGCACACTTTTAATAAACAAAAACAAAATTATGGTCCTTGGATAGCTGCATTCTGTTTAAATTTTGAATAATGTCATTTATATTTTTCCTAGCAGATGCTGAGAGACTTTACAAGGACACCAGGTTCAATCAAAACCCTGATTAAAGTTCCATCTGGAGCTTAATGGATTCACAGATCTGTTACAATTACCAAAGTCACTAGTGTCAATCTTCACAACTGTATAAGAGCCTTCAGTTCCCATGTCTACAACAAAAATATTTTTAATCAAACAGCCTCAATCCATTTACAGTAAGTAGAAAAAATGCATGCACATTTGCTAGGATAGAACTAAATATGATGCAAAGCGACTGAAAATTGTGTCCTGCCACATAACAGATCATTAAATACTTATGAGAATATTTCCAATGGGAACCTTGCCCCACAAAATTTTGTCTTCTTGTTTAGAAGAAGAGAGTTGTTTCATAAAATTTTTACACAAAAATAACTTTGTATATTCTTATGGAGCTTTGCACTCTAGAATTGCAGCACCACACCTGGGACATGCACTTTAAACCAATATTTAACAGAAAGATTATGATTTGTTCCTTTGGTCATCAAGTTAAATAACCCTTACACAGTTCAATAATGTACATCTGATACAGCCTACCAACAAGCTTACTTGTCAAACACTTTAGGCCAGTGCATCAAATTGTTTGATTTTAGTTACACGAAGTACATTCTATAGTTGTAGTGATGATTTACAAGAAACTAGATGTGGCAATTACATCTGGCAAGTGACAACCAAAGCTCAGCATTTAGCTGAAAATTGACTGACAAAGCTAAATGGCAAAAAAAAACTAGGGAATATCATCAGTTTGCTGCAGTCATTCATTTTTCCCCTCGAGTTATCACAGGGTAGAAATTCTTTACATCATAACAATAGCTTGCACCAAATTAACCAGTTTTAAACATGTCAAAGACCTCATGTTGAATGGCCCATAACTATTTACAGAACAGCAGACTGAATTACTGCCCAAAACTTACATCCACTAATTGAAACTATTAGCCCCACTCTCGAACTTGTTACCAAGGAGACCATAACAAACTTATGAATAATTTAAGGATGCAGGTGGCTTTTTAAAACATTGCATATTCCAACCAGTTTTAAAGGGGTAACAACTACCACATGAAAAATGTACAGTACTGTTTCACGTTTGTCACTTGCCACATTGCCAATTTCAACAAAAATGATTTACATGTTTTATTGCACAGTATTTCACTTTGAAGCTGCAGAAAAGATAAATATTTTGTTGAACTGAGATTCCATTTCGTCACTTCTTGGTTATCCTGACTTTTACTAGCAAATTGAAAGTGGCATTAATAGGATTGCACTGCAGTAGTAAGCCAGTTCAGTTATGAAGCAGTAGAGTCAAATGCAAAGTTATATTGAATCATTATTTAATCCAAGCAAGTATCTATCAAGTGCAGATAGAGCAACAAACACTGTACATTTAAACTACTGAGCTGGCTATAACCAAGCTGCCATAATCAAGGAAGATTTTATTCTTCTGTCACATGGTGATTTACTATATTTTTTGATACCACTCATACAGATAACCTTTCACAAAATTGAAGAATTGTATGCAGTCGAATGATGAGACCTTTAACAAAAGGAGTCAACTACAAGACACAGCATTTTCAGACACTATTGCTATAAAATTGAATAACGGACATAGAAGCTGAAAATTTATTATATACAGCAAATATTTTAATGTAGTTTAGGGAGTCCTCAACTTTATAAAAAGTTTTGAAGAGCCAAAGCCCAGATCGAAAGTAAAATGAGCAGCCTGTTAATTAAAACACCTACACTGAAAGGGGCTTTGAATGGAAACTTTTTTTGTAAATTCCTTCCATTCTGATCTCCACTTATTCTGGAATTCGTATTTTCAGATTCTCTAGTGAAACATATTTTCAAGTCAGTTATTGGGACTCTGACTGTGTAACATTTTTCAGATCTCTAAACATTAATGCAGAATTTACCAAACTGCCTAAAACTTTTTAAAAAACCTTCCATATGTTATTGATGCTATGAAGGTATTCAATGAAGATCTGCTTTGAATATTTTGAAGAACTAAATTAACTATATTTGCAAAACCTTCAAAATGTAATGTAGGTCTGACACATTATGAACAAAAAAAGGCAAATAGCACAATAAAGTTCAAAAAGTACGTAAATCCTCCAGAGATGTTTCAAGCAGGGAAACCAAATAATTCAAATTTCACTTCCCATACAACTTACATAAAAGTGCTACTTTAAGTGGCAATTGCACTACCTTGTCTCTATGGTTTGCTAAATCAAATTAAATATGAAAAACCTGATCAGCTAAAAAGCTCTGCTTTAAATAAATAATATCACTACAACATAATTTTCTAATTACTGCATACGCTTAAAACATTAAATTGGCTTTTTAATTCTAGTAGAGAATGTAGCAACGACTTGGGAAGACCTACTTTACTAATGAGATGAATTTATGACATTTATTGTAATACTTGAAGATCACATTCATTTTACAGAACAGTAATATAACTGGTTAAGTTTTACTTCAGTTCTGTTGCAATCTTGCAAAAAATCCTTCCACTTTATATACCTCATGCATCTTTGTGTATTAACAGTTTTCCATCAATTATGAGGTTACAATAATTGAAATGTTTCAATTGCCAGAGAGGAGACATTGCGATTGTATAGATTTTTAAAATTTAATCTCAGCATTTCGGCATCAGTGGCACAGCTATATTTATTGCCCATCCTTGAGAAGATGGGGTGGAACTTCATTCAACTGAGTGCTTTGTCTGACCATTTCAGAAAACAAGAGTCAATCAACTTTTTACTTTCAGATTTTTAACAAGGAACAGGAATAGGTCACTTGACCTTTTAAGCCTGCTCCACCATTCAATAAGAGCATGGGTGATCTACTGTAAAATCAACTGCACAATCCCACTTACACCCAATAGCAAGGGGTGAAGGTTATCAAAAAATTAACCTCTGTTAAAAATATTTAAAGACTCTGCTTTCACTGCCTTTTCAGGAAGACAGTTTCAAAAACGCAACCCTCAAAAGATTTTTCCTGATCTCTGTCTGAAATGGGTGACCCCTTATTTTTAAATAAATGTACCCTAGTCTAGATTCTAGAAGCATCCTTCCCATATCCACTCTGTCAAGACCCTTCAGGATCTTCACAGCGGGCTGAAAACCAATGTCACAGAATTCACTTTTCCAGGGATGCTGAGTTTTCAAGATAAGATAGGCATGTAGAGAGCAAACAGTCTTGTCGGCTGTTTGAGAACTTTCAATCAAAGCCAAGTAGATGAGGCCAGGTGTTCAGCCTACAGTTTCTTTCTGTGTAACTGCTAGTCTGATGTTAAAGAGCAAGCTTTTCAGCTGAGCAAGACAATATTAGCTTGTTCAGCAAGCCAGAGGCCTAGATTGCATGATCACCACCAGGTCTTCAACAAAGGAGGTTTATCCAGTATCTGAAATTCAGCTGGGTCTCAGAGACTGCTAAACAACCCAGTCATGAGTTGAACGGAATGTTTGTAGGATCTTTGTTTTGGCAGACCCTCTGTCTCCCATGGGCCAGCTGGATTATTGCTTCTGTATTGCTTCCTTTTAAAGTTGAGCTGTATAGTCAACAGGTGATCATTAGTGATTCAGAAATAGCAAAGTGGCTATTTTTGTTCTGAGGTCACAAATAGGCCAAGGTTCAGCCATCAAAAGGATCCTGTTCAGTCAAGGTTCAGTTTCATATGTGTGCTGTGATGGCCAAGTCCTCACTATTGGATGGCTCTGGATTAACATTCTAGGAACGTAACTATACTTGTTGAAGTTGTACAAGACATTGATAAGGCCTCACTTGGAATAATATGTGCACTTCTGGTCACCCTATTGTAGAAAGGATATTATTAAACTAGAAAGAGTGCAAAAAAGACTTATTAGGATGCTACCAGAACTTGATGGATTGAGTTATAAGGAGAGGCTGGATGGACTGGGACTTTTTCCTCTGGAGCGTAGGAGGCTGAGGAGTGATCTTATAGAGATCTATAAAATAATGAGGGGCATAGATCAGCTAGATAGTCAATATCTTTTCCCAAAGGTAGGGGAGTCTAAAACTAGAGGACATAGGTTTAAGCTGAGAGGGGAGAGGTACAGACGTATTCAGAGGGGCAATTTTTTCACACTGGGTGTGGTGTGTATCTGGAACAACCTGTCAGAGGTAGTAGTGGTGGAGCGTACAATTCTGTCTTTTAAAAGGCATTTAGATAATTATATGGGTATGATGGGTATAGAGGGATATGGGCCAAATGTGGGCAATTGGGACTAGCTTAGGAATTGAAAAAAAAAGTCAGCATGGACAAGTTGGACCAAAGGGCCTGTTTCCATGTTGTAAACCTCTATGGCTCTGTACTACCATACAACTGTATTAGTTAATTAAATCTTCAAAGGTGTCAATTGTTATCCAACCAAAAGGTTACAATTTAGTATACATTATAAAAACAAAATTAATAGAAAGGTATCCTAAAGGTAAAAGTGCATTTGATATAATTTATAACAATATTAGCTTGTTCAGCAAGCCAGAGGCCTAGATCGCATGATCACCACCAGGTCTTCAACAAAGGATGTTTATCCAATATCTGGAATTCAGCTGGGTCTCAGAGACCGCTAAACATAAGAACATAAGAACATAAGAAATAGGAGCAGGAGTAGGCCATCTGGCCCTTCGAGCCTGCCCCGCCATTCAATAAGATCATGGCTGATCTGTCGTGGCTCAGTTCCACTTTCCCGCCCTCTCCCCATAACCCTTAATCCCCTCTCTTATCAAAAACCCATCAACCCGCTTCTTAAAAATATTTAGCGAGGCAGCCTCCACCACTTCAACGGGCAGAGAATTCCAGAGATTCACCACCCTTTGAGTGAAGAAGTTCCTCCTCAACTCCGTTCTGAACCGCCCCCCCTTTATCTTGAGGCTGTGCCCCCTAGTCCTACTGTCTTTTTTGAGCGGGAAGAGTCTTTCCACCTCTATCCTATCCATCCCATTCATCATCTTATACGTCTCAATGAGATCTCCCCTCATTCTTCTAAACTCTAATGAGTACAAGCCTAGTTTATTCAGCCTCTCCTCATAGCTCAACCCCCTCAACTCCGGTATCAGCCTAGTAAACCTCCTCTGCACTCCCTCCAAGGCCAAAATATCCTTGCGCAGGTGCGGCGCCCAAAACTGCACACAGTACTCCAGCTGCGGCCTCACCAATGCCCTATACAGCTGCAGCAAGACCTCCCTACTTTTATATTCAATTCCCCTCGCTATGAAGGCCAGCATCCCATTCGCCTTCCTGACCACCTGCTGCACCTGCAGGCTGGGTTTTTGCGACTCATGCACAAGGACCCCGAGGTCCCTCTGCACCGTCGCCTGCTGCAGTTTTTCGCCACGTAAGTAATAGTCCTTCCTACCATTCTTCCTACCAAAGTGGACCACCTCACACTTGCCAACATTAAATTCCATTTGCCATTTCCTGGCCCATTCGCCCAGCCTATCTAGATCCTTCTGCAGACTCTCCACACCCTCCGCACAATTTGCCTTTCCCCCAATCTTGGTGTCATCAGCAAATTTCGACACCCTACACTCGGTTCCCTCCTCCAGATCATCTATATAAATGGTAAATAGCTGAGGCCCCAGCACCGACCCCTGGGGCACCCCACTAGTCACCAACCGCCAATCCGAATAGCACCCATTGACCCCCACTCTCTGCCTCCTATTTGACAACCAATCCTCTATCCACGCTAACACCCTACCCCCAACTCCATGTCCTCTGACCTTCTGCAGTAACCTCTTGTGAGGTACCTTATCAAACGCCTTCTGAAAATCCAGAAAGACCACATCCACCGGCTCTCCTCTATCCACCGCCCTAGACACATCCTCATAGAACTCCAGTAAATTTGTCAGACACGACTTCCCTTTAATGAAACCGTGTTGCGTCTGCTCTATCAAGCAATTCCCTTCAAGATGCCTCGCAATTTCCTCCTTAATGACGGATTCTAACATTTTACCTACCACAGACGTTAAACTAACCGGCCTGTAATTCCCCGCCTTTTGCCTGGCACCCTTCTTAAACAACGGCGTAACATTAGCCGTTTTCCAATCCTCCGGCACTTCCCCGGAATCCAGCGACGTCTGGAAAATAACCACCAAGGCATCCACTATCACCTCCGCCATTTCTTTCAGAACCCTCGGATGCATTCCATCCGGTCCTGGGGACTTGTCCACAATCAGCCCCTCCAGTCTGTCACGCACCACCTCTCTAGTAACAGTAATGTCATTAAGACCCTCCAGTCCTACCACCTTTCCATCGCTAACACCCGGCAAATTATTCACGTCCTCCTCCGTGAAGACAGAAACAAAAAAGTTATTCAAGACCTTAGCCATATCCCATCCCCTACCACTAGGTCCCCTTTCTCATCCGCTAAGGGACCAACGTTCACCCTAGCCAGCCTCTTCCTTTTTATATATTTATAAAATCTCTTGCTATCCTTTTTTATATTAAGCGCTAGCCCAGCTTCATAGCTTCTTCTACCCTCCTTTATCAACTTTTTTGTCAATCTTTGTTGACATTTAAACCTTTCCCAATCCTCTTCTCGCCCACTGCTCTTAGCTACTCTAAATTCCTCCGCTTTTAATTTAACACTTTCCTTCACCTCCTTCGTTATCCACGGCTTATTACCTCTCTTCCTACTGTCCTTTTTAACCATCGGAATAAATTTCTGCTGAGCACCAAGAAAGATCTCCTTAAAGATCCTCCACTGCTCCTCAGCAGACCTACCTTCCAACGCGCTCCCCCAGTCCACATTCGCCAATTCTTCTCTCATCCTACCATACTCCCCTCTATTCAAACAAAGGACACGTGTCCGGGAACCCACTTTCTCCTCCTCCACCTGCAACAGAAACTCCACCATACAATGATCACTCTCTCCAAGAGGATCCTTCACCTCAAGGTCCCTAATTCTACCCGCCTCATTACATAGCACCAGATCCAAGATAGCTCGCTCCCTCGTCGGCTCCAACACACACTGTTCCAGGAAACTATCCCGGCAGCATTCCAAGAACTCCTCCTCGAGCCCACCTCGTCCAACATGGGTCGACCAATCAATATGCAAATTGAAATCCCCCATAACTACTGCCGTCCCATTCCTGCACGCCGCACTTATTTGCGCGTTAACAGCCCGCCCCACCTCCAGATCATTATTCGGGGGCCTATAGACGACACCCACCAGCGTCTTCCTCCCTTTGCTGTTCCTAATCTCCACCCACAACGATTCCACTTTCTGCTCTTTGGCTCCGATATCATCCCTTGCTACCACCTTGATGCTGTCCTTAATCAGCAGAGCTACGCCACCCCCTCTTTCCTCCTGCCTATCCTTCCTAAACACTTGATAGCCCTGTACATTCATCTCCCAGTCCCTGTCACCTTGCAGCCACGTCTCTGTAATGGCCACCAGGTCGTATCCATTTGTGTCGATCTGCGCCACCAGCTCATCCACTTTATTCCGAATGCTTCGTGCATTCAGATAAAGCGCTTTCATCCCAGCCTTCTTCTGGACCCTATTTGCCGTAACGCCACCACTTGGGACATCCTCAGCCTCTTCCCTTACCTGTACCCTATCCTTAACTGTAGACCTCCTAACATCACCTACCCTCGCACCCTCCCCCCCCCTAATTAGTTTAAAGCCCTGTCTACAGTCCTCTTTACTCGATTCGCCAGCACTCTGGTCCCAGCACGATTCAGACCAACCCCATCCCGCCCGAACAAGTCCCACCTACCCCAATACTGGTGCCAATGCCCCATAAATTCGAACCCATTCCTCCCACACCAATCTCTGAGCCACCCATTCACTTCCTTTATCCTGTCAACCCTACGCCCGTCTGCACTCGGTTCAGGCAGTAGCCCAGAGAAGACCACCTTGTCGGTTCTACTTTTTAATTCCATTCCCAGCTTCTCATACTCCCTCCCCAGATCCTCAGTCCGCACTTTGCCTACGTCGCTGGCACCCACATGTACCACCACAACTGGGTTCTCACCCTCCCACTCCAGATTCCTCTGCAGCCCAGCTGCGACATCCTGTACCCGAGCACCAGGCAGACAACACACCCTTCTGTGCACTTTGTCATTGTGACAAAGGACAGTGTCAATACCCTTCACCCCACTATCCCCAATCACTACTACGTTCCTTTTCCCCTTCTCTTTGCCTATGTCCTGCTGCATCACTGTACCGTGTGCAGTTTGCTCACCAACCTCACCTGCCTCGTCCTCTTCCAGAGTGGAAGCAAGAACCTCAAACCTGTTATGCAGATTAAGAGGCTGAGGCCTCCGCTCCTCACCCCCCTTCCTCCTCCCAGCAGCCCCCTTTTGTTCCTGACCCTTAGATTTAGACAGTCTAGAGGGGGTGGATGTCACTTGCACCCCATTGACAATGACACCCTCTCTCCCCCTGATGAGCCTCAGTGTCTGTAGCTCAGAGGCCAGCTCATCCACCTTGAGCTGGAGCTCCTCCAGCAACCTGCACTTACTGCAGACATGGTCTCTGGGAAGGACCCTGGGGTCCACCAGTTCCCACATCATACAGGAACCGCACATCACATGCCCCTCCATTATTCAATATAATTTGTTGTGGGAAAAATTTTTTCCTTGTTTTTTGCTGTAGTAGTTTTGAAAAAAAAAAATTATTTTTTTTTTCCTTGTTCTTTCCACCTGGCCTTTTTACCTTCCAGCCCTTTTTGATATTAAGCCCTAATAGCTCACTCTGCTTCCCTCTCACTCCGCTGCCCGCTATCTACACCAGGCCTCCTTTTAAACTTGGCGCTGATTTAAAGCTGATGGGCCACAACTGCCTGATAATCACTCCCTCACAATTCTTAAAGCAGTAAATACAATAAGTAAATGCTTTAAACAGTTCTACAAAGAACAAAGTGCTTTAAACTTATTTTAAACAGGTTTTTAACAGGTAAAGTCTTAGCTTTCTCTCTGATGCTCCTTCCTCGTCTGCTCCAGCAAACAATGTAAGCCCAGCCATTATGAGTTGAAAGGAATGTTTGTAGGACCTTTGTTTTAGCAGACCCTCTGTCTCCCATGGGCCAACTGGATTACTGCTTTTGGCTCATGGTGGAAAATATAGGATGGATGTCTGAGGTAGATTCTTTACTCAAAGTGGTTGGGGTGTGGAATGCACTGCCTGCTGTGATAGTGGAGTCGGACACTTTAGGAACTTTCAAGCGGTTATTGGATTGGCACATGGAACACGCCAGAATGATAGGGAGTGGAATAACTCAGCACAACATCGAGGGCCAAAGGGCCTGTATGTGCTGTACTGTTCTATGTTCTAAATGTTTTCAATGGAGTTTAGAATGATAAGATTCTGATTGAAATGAATAACATTCTAACAGGACTGGACAGACGAGATACAAGGAGAAAATAAACCAGTTGGACTTTAACCTGGTGTTGTGTGGAATCTAGAAACAGGGGACACAGTCTCAGGATACAGAGTAGACCATTTAGGACTGAAGAGGAAAAGTTTCTTCACTCAAAGGGTAGGGAACTTGTGGAATTCTCAACCACAGAAGACCGCGGAGGCCAAGTTACTGAATGTATTCAAGAAATAGATATTTTTTTCAATTCCAATGGCATCATGGGATACGGGAAGAAATCAGACCCAAACAAAGTCGTCATAACCCTGAACTTGTGAATTTTTTCTGCAGCCTCGATGTCTCTAAAACTATCTGTTTGGGCTTACTTTTTCAATCCCATTAAATAGTTTAGTTTATTTACCCACTTATTGCTTGAAATGAAACAAAACTGATTTCATCCTGAAACTCAGATACAGACTAATATACAGTAATTTCCATTTTTGAGGTGAGATCAATAGATAACGAATTACCAAGTTAAGAAGATATTGTTTTTGTTATATGTATAATTAATTCTGGAACTCCATGGTCAAATTTGCACACATGGGATCAAGCGGGGAGCTGATGGTGCAGTGGCATTTTCAGTTGACTGTTCATCCAAAATCTCAGCTAATGTTCTGGGGGCCCAGGTTCAATTCCCACCGTGCCAGATAATGGAACTTGAATTCAATACAAATATCTGGCATTAAGAATCTACTGATGACCATTATACTATCATTGATTATCACAGAAACCCATCTGGTTCACTAATGTTCTTTAGGGAAGGAAATCTGCCATCCTTACCTGGTCTGATCTACATGCAACTTTAAAGCCACTGCAAATTGGTTGACTCTCAACAAAGGCGACTAGGAATGGGAAATAAATGCTGGCCAGCCAGAGACTCATGTCCATGAATGAGTAAAAAAAGTAGTTTGATTTGATCGATTGAAAACAAAAACTGAAATTCGCTTTTGTGCCAACGGAACAATTTGTGACTTTATCATAATAAACACAGCTACACCAAATTCACACTTATTAATAGCTATCCACTTTTAAATTGGTGGGATGAAGGGAGAGGTTAAGAGAAACAAGATCTTCCGAAGCAAGCTTGGCACCAATATAATGTGCCTTGCAATAGGAGGTTCTTGAAGTAGATTCTTAATGGTAGACGCCATGTACTCAACTGAATGAGACTTGTACCAAAAAGACGAGTCATATATAGTTATATGGTGATTGGTCAAATATAACTGAAGCTAAAGAATACTTTTAAAACCCTTTCATTACACCCAGAAATCACAAATGCAAACTGAAAACAATCCATCTCATATAGCCCTCTTTCCAACAAAAGAAAGGCATTTGTTAAATATTTGTCAATATTACAAATCACTTTATGGTATCAAGGGCATCTATGAATCTAGGACTGGAGAAGTTATTTAAAATTCATAAAAACCCAATAGCCTCAGAAGCTGAAACAAAGTTACAAATACAAGATCAGTCAGAAGAAGAAAATGGATTTCTAAACTAATCCAGGAAATTCTGACTCCTGTTATAGATGATTAAATTCTTCCAGTCTTAAGAATTTAGCACTAACTGTGCAAAGCAAAATGATTTAAAATAATCACTGATTAGGACTTGAATTCAAATGTTGACTTTTTTCATTACTCATTCGTGGGACATGGGTGTTTATTGCCCATCCTATTGCCCTTGAGAAGGTGATGAGTTGCTTTCTTGAGTCGCTGCAGTCCATGTTCTGTGAGCTGACCCACAATGCTGTCAGGGACGGAATTCCAGGATTTTGACGCAGTGATTGCAAAAGAATAATGATATATTTTCAGGTCAGGAATGGTGAGTGGCTTGGAGGGGAACCTAGAATCATAGAACCCCACAGTGCAGGAGGTTATTCAGTCCAGTAAGTCTGCACCAACTCTCTGGCAGAGCAGCTTACTCAGCACCCCCTCAACCACCCAACCTTATTCCGTAACCCCACATATTTGTTGTGCTAATCCCCCTAACCTACACACCTTTGAACACTAAGGGCAATTTAGCATGGCCAATCCATTTAACCTGCGTATTTGTGGAATGGGGGAGGAAACTGGAGCACCCGAAGGAAACCCACGCAGACACAGTGAGAATGTGCAAACTCACCCAATTTACACGACTATATCCTGTATCTTCACACAGTCCCTATTTACAAAACCTTACTCCCTGTTGTTCATCATAAATTTGTTTGATTGCACTTACAATGGAAATCATCCATGTAAACCTATGATTTTACATAATCTGACCGTCAGGCAGTGCTGCATAATTATTCTCCAACAAAACAGACCAAATACTTGAAAAACTTCCCTCTCTTTCCCTCAGTAACTGAACTTTTTAATGCCCAAAATTTGGGCATTAGCAAAAGTTTCTAATTTTTAAAAATTTACACCATAACACAATTGAATATATCCACAGAATTGTCTGGTAGATCACTCAATGCCTACATTTAAGATATTACTTGAAAGCCGTATCTGCTTACGAAATCCTGGGGTCGCACTTGATATTTTGTCCTGTGAAACTATGTGCTAAATTTTGAGAGTGCAATCTAAGCATGTGCAATATATCCAATTTACCCACTGTGCACCAGGAATATTCAATTATTTATGTCGATGCAACATGTTCTTTCACTTTTTGTATCTGGATATATTATCATCTGGTGACTCCCCTTCAAGTTACTCACTAGCCTGACTTGAAAATATCAATGTTCCTTCACTGTTACTGGATCAGAATCCTCGAATTCCCAATGTACCAGCACTGCAAATGTACCTACACCTTCGGAACTGCAGCACCTTCCGAAGGGCAACGAGGGATGAGCAATAAATGCTGGCCTAGCCAGCGATGTCTACATCCCATAAATACATTTTTAAAAAATTGTATCACATAATTATGGTCTGGTTTATGCTTATGAAGTACAGCTGTCCAGCAAATAGTGAGTAAGTGAGGCAGACAGACAGACAGAATCCTCCATCTTAACTTGTGTTACTAAGCACCATGTCCTGTGGTTCCCAGTTCAAAATAATCACACTTAAACTCAAATGCTGAAGGCTTCATTGAATCATTTCAGCAAAGTTATGGAAGGAGTTGTCAACAATACTTTCAAGCGCACTTACACAACAACAGTCTGTTCAGTGGTGCTGAGTCATCTCAGTGCCAGGACATCACTACAGGAGTTACTCAGGGTAGTGTCCTAGGCCCAATTATCTTTAATCAATGACATTCCCTCCATGATAAGGTCAGAAGTGGGGATATTCTTTGATGATCACACAATATTTAACATCATTTACAACTTCTCAGATACTTAAGCAGTCAATGTCCATATGCAGCAAGGCCTGGACAACACTTAAGGGGCTTGGGCAAGTAACAGTCACAGCACACAACTGCCAGGCAATGGCCATCTCCAACAAGAGAGAATCTAACCATCTCCTTTCACATTCAATGGCTTTCAATTCCATCACTGAATCGCCCACATCAACATCCTGAGATTTACCACTGATCAGAAACTAGTTTGTTCCAGTCATATAATTACTGCAGAAGCATGAGCAGTTCAGAGGCTGGGAATAGTGCAGAAATTAACTCACCTTCTGAGTTCTCCAAAACCGGTCTGGGAGTGCTTGACACTATCCAGAACAAAGCAGTCCACTTAATTGACACCCCATTTACCACTTCCAACATGCATTCCCTCCACCACCAGCATACAGTGGCAGCAGTGTACATCACCTACAAGATACACCACAGCAACTCACCAAGTCACCATGTCTCCTCCAATAGACTAGGAATCCTGCAGCAAGTAACTTGCCAGTTTACTCAAAGCCTGTCCACCATCTACAAGGCCCAAGTCAGGAATGTGATGAAACATTCTCCATTTGCCTGGATGTGTGCAGCTCCATAAAGACTCAAGAACATAAGAACATAAGAAAAAGGAGCAGGAGTAGGCCATCTAGCCCTTCGAGCCTGCCCCGCCATTCAATAAGATCATGGCTGATCTGTCGTGGCTCAGTTCCACATTGCCGCCCTCTCCCCATAACCCTTAATCCCCTCTCTTATCAAAAACCCATCAACCCACGTCTTAAAAATATTTAGCAAGGTAGCCTCCACCACTTCAACGGGCAGAAAATTCCAGAGATTCACCACCCTTTGAGTGAAAAAGTTCCTCCTCGCCAACCCTTCCACAAACATTCAATTCGTTCACCACCAACGCACACTGCCAAAAGTTTATATCATTTATAAATTGTACTGCAGGAACACACCAGGGTTCCTTCGGCAGCAACTTCCAAACACATAATGATTACCATTTAGAAGGACAAAGGAAGCAGGTACCTGGTAACATCACCTGGAGGTCCTCCTCCAAGACAATTACCATGACGACTTGGAAATATATCATCATTCCTTCACTGTTGCTGGGTCAACATCCTGGAATTCCAACCCTAACATCACTGAGCGTACCTACACCTCAGGAACAGCAGTAGTTCAAAGAAGCAACTCACCACTATCTTTGCAAGGGCAACAGAGAAGGACAATAAATGCTGGCCTAGCCAGTGATGCCCACATCCCATAAATGATTTTTTTTTAATCCAGGCTTTAGGAGTTTTTGTTTCTTTTCCTTCACCTTCACTGCGATACTCTACCCCTGGCAACTCAGTTATTATTTTCTTTCTTTGTTCTACACATCTTTCCCAGTGATTGGACTTTTCATAAATTCTTAGACTCCACAGGATCCCTACAGTGCAGGAGGAGGTCAATCGGCTCATGTTAATGTAAGCCTATTTGTGACACTAATAAACAAACTACCGAGGCTCACTCCGCCACCGTATTCCCATAACTCCATGCACTGATCACAGCTAATCCGCCAAACTTGCACATCTTTGGATTCCAGGGGGAACACAGTAAAAAGTCTGACAACACCAGGTTTTAGTCCAACCTATTTATTTGATAATATACTCACAAGCTTTCGAGGGACACCCTCTTCTTCAGGTGAATGGAGAGTTCTGGCCTCAGACAAAGCATATAAAGCACAGACAGTTTAGAGATTACTGATTAGAATGCGAATCTTCACACCTAACCTGTTGTTCAAGACCTGAAGTGGCTGATAATGTGAGTGGAAGGAGCACCGATCACAGTTTAAAGAGATGTGTATTGTCTCCAGACAGTACAGTAAGTGAGGTTTTGCAAACCCAGGCAAGTCACGGGGGTTACAGATAGTGCGACATGAACCCAAGATCCCTGTTAAGACCGTCCTCATGTGTGCGGAACTTGGCTATCAGTCTCTGTTCAGCGACTCTACGCTGTCGTGTGTCATGAAGGCCGCCTTGGAGAATGCTTACCCGAAGGTCAGAGGCTGAATGCCCGTGACCACTGAAGTGTTCGCCAACAGGAAGGGAACAGTCTTGCCTGGTGACTGTCGAGCGATGTTCATTCATCCGTTGTCGTAGCGTCTGCATGGTCTCCCCAATGTACCATGCTTCGGGACATCCTTTCTTGCAACGTATCAGGCAACTCGGCCAACATTGTCTACCTGATACGTTGCAAGAAAGGATGTCCCGAAGCATGGTACATTGGGGAGACCATGCAGACGCTACGACAACGGATGAATGAACATCGCTCGACAGTCACCAGGCAAGACTGTTCCCTTCCTGTTGGCGAACACTTCAGTGGTCACGGGCATTCAGCCTCTGACCTTCGGGTAAGCATTCTCCAAGGCGGCCTTCATGACACACGACAGCGCAGAGTCGCTGAACAGAGACTGATAGCCAAGTTCCGCACACATGAGGACGGTCTCAACAGGGATCTTGGGTTCATGTCGCACTATCTGTAACCCCCGTGACTTGCCTGGGTTTGCAAAACCTCACTTACTGTACTGTCTGGAGACAATACACATCTCTTTAAACTGTGATCAGTGCTCCTTCCACTCACATTATCAGCCACTTCAGGTCTTGAACAGCAGGTTAGGTGTAAAGATTCGCATTCTAATCAGTAATCTCTAAACTGTCTGTGCTTTATATGCTCTGTCTGAGGCCAGAACTCTCCATTCACCTGAAGAAGAGGGTGTCCCTCGAAAGCTTGTGAGTATATTATCAAATAAATAGGTTGGACTAAAACCTGGTGTTGTCAGACTTTTTACTGTGTTTACGCCAGTCCAACGCCGGCATACCCACATCATGACTTCCAGGGGGAAACCAGAGCCTCTGGAAGAAACCCATACAGGCACAGAGAGAACATGCAAACTCCATACAGATGGACAGTCACCCACGGCTGGAATCAAAAACTAAGTCTCTGATACTGAGTAGTGCTAACAACTGTGCCACTGAGCCACCTAGTTTACAGTGTGATCTGTATGCAAAACATTTTTCTGTCTGTTAACTCGATGTGGTCATCCACAGTTCTCACACAGCTTTCTCTCTCTCTCTCGTGTGTATTTTTTTGTTGCTGTTTCACTGCCTCAATCCTGTTAGTCTTTCCCTTGACTTAACTGAAGGTTAGCCATTTGGGTAGTCAGTATCTTCATCTGCCTACTTCTGGCTCCATGTGCTCTGGCAACTGCGATACTGTGAACTTGTTCTGTCCAGAGTTTTTTCTACTTCAGGGGTGCAGAGTCCCAAATGAGCTGATCTACCAGCTCTTTCATCCAGTTTTATTCACTCTTGCTGGCTTCATATTTCAATCTCATTAAGAAATTGTCAGCAGACTGATTTGGCTCTCTGCCTCAGGCTTAGAAAATCACGCCAGTGGATCTGATGGTTGTCTTTGGCTGGAGATTTGTGCTGAATTTCTCAAAAACTTTGCTGGTGTTTTTCCTCTTGACCTCACTCATCTCCCAGTCACTAAAGAAATCTAAATCTTGCTCTCCTGCCCACAAACGGATATTATTTGATCCTTTCCTCTTCAGTAGTTCCTGTTGGAAAACTTCTGATGGTCAATCTGTACTTCTGTTAAACTTCTCAAATGCCTTCACATCATCAGCCTTCCAATTCATCCCAAGTTGGAACCATGTGCTCTTTGCTGTGGTAGTAGTTATTTTGCTTTTGTGAAATTCATCAAGATTTGTCTCTCAGCTACTAATTTGTGGATTTTTCAATCAAATTCATCAGCATTCAATTTAAAATGTTTTGATTTTACTCAAACATCTGCTTCTACCATATTAGGTCTTGTGGCTCCCAAAACTTTGAAACAATTATATTTTTTTGAAACTGAAATCATTGACTTTTTGGCAGCAGTGGGAAATAACCTTGTGACACCACTGCAAAAGGAATGCAGCAGTTTAACATGGGGAAATCTTTTAATCCGGAATTACTGTGAAGGTGGAACCAACAGCTTTGAAGGTGAGACTTCCATCCCTTTCCTGGGACAAAGTCCAGCCATAGAGAGCTGATGGCTGGTAGCTCTGCAGATCCAGCATCAGCCAGGAGCATTGGTCACTACTGGGACTGCATGTACTTCCAACTGCAAGGAACACTGGTATATCCAGGGTTGGGATTTCAGCATGGATGATGAAGCGGGGCAGAGGTTAGGTATGAAGTTCAATAGGATGGGGGGAACAATCTTGGGGAAGGTTTCCCACATGGCTTGGACCTCCACCCTCACCACAAGTGGTCACTTCTGGGGCTCAATAGGCCAAGGGCTGGCTGATGCCTCCCCTGCCCCATAAAATGTCAGGAAGGATGGGAGTAGGCAGACATAGCCATTTGCTGGATCTTAGAAAATTTCAGCAGGTCTGGCAGCATTTGTAAGGAGAGAAAAGAGCTGATGTTTCGAGTTCGAATGAACCTTTGTCAAAAGTGGCTTTGACCTGCCAGACCTGCTGAGATTTTCCAACATTTTCTCTTTTGGTTTCAGATTTCAGCATCCGCAGTAATTTACTTTTATCCACTCGCTGGCTCTTAGCTGCTCCCATCTTCAAACCTGCAAGCAGAGAGGCAGAAGATCAAGCCCCTGATACCTCAAATTTCATCTGCCAGCCATAGCCATGATGATTCTTCATGACACTAAATGACAGCTACTTTGTAAATTTCTTTTTTCTAGTTTTTAAAAATTTATTGGAATTTACAAGTAATTTAACATCTAACTTTGAGACAAACTTAATTCAGTTGGGAATTAAATGTAATCTAATGCAGCTGGGTGTCAAGGGTGTATAGGATTTCCAGAAGGTATTAAAAAATAAATGCAGCCTAATTTTTTTAAAATCAGCTTTCAAGAGAAATGCATCAGGCAGAACTTATATTAAAATGTCAATCCAGGCTCAATCTATTCCAATGGGCTTCAGGGGTAGCAAGCAACCAAGAGTTAAATAAATAATAAATGTGGCCAGCAGATAATTGATTTAATAAGTCAATCCACCCTCAATATATACAAGCAGGCTTTGGCATAAGCAGGCCGATTGGGAGTTAATGATTTCAACACTTACATCCTACACAAATGTATCAGGAGTTGGCAGGCATACACCAACAGTAAATTAGTGAATTAAATACATTATGATAAATTTATCTAATGCAGCTTCAAGTGCAGGACATCATTCGCTAATCAAGCAAAATAACAACAAATCAAGAACAACTGACAGCTCAACTACTTTGAAGTATTCTTATATTGTCACAACCAATCCACATCTGCCCTTTTATAAGGCACTTTTTTTGGGTGGGAGATTAAACATGTGACATCAAACCTACACCTTTTTAAGTTATGCCAACTTATCTTCAAATTTCTATGATCATTCATATCTTCATTACCTCTAGGCTGACCTATTCTAATGCACTCCTGGCTAGTCTCCCACATTCTACCCTTCATTAATTTGAGGTCATCCAAAACTCTGCTGGTTGTCCCATTACCCTACCAAGCTTGTGTTCTCCAACCTACATTGGCTCCTGGTCAAGCAGCATCTTCATTTTAATTTTTTTATCACTGTTTTCAAACCCCTCATTGCCATATCCCTCCCCATTTCCAAATCACCTCCAGCTGCACATTCCTCCAAGATATCTGCATTCCTCTAATTCTGGCTTCCAGTGCATCCCCAATTTGAATTGCTGCACCATTGATGGCCATGCCTTCAATTACCTAGAGCCTGAAGCTCTGGAATACCCTCCTTATGCTTTGTCACCTCACTTCCTCCCTTTTAAACTGCGTCAGGAAGCCTTTGACCATTGTGATGTTTGCCCCCTTTTGTGGGGGGATCACCTTAGCCAAGCATGGGGCTTTCGTATCACCTCAATCCTGGAAGCTGACTCGCAGCCATGAGACTACAAGCCTCTGAACTATGTAAATAAAGTTGCAGTTATTATTAACCTAAATGGTCAACAGGAATTATTACATTGGCAACCAGGATGGGATGAAAAAAAGCGATCCCAAGATAGTGAGTATAAAACCATGTAAACAGACGGATGGATGCTTTTGGTTCCTCAGTGGAGAATGGGACACAACTCATCGAACATTTATGCTACTTTTTTCAGGCTAGCGAAATAGGGGAGATGGGGAAGCGAAAAGCAATCCTTCTGAGCACGTGTGGGACCTAGGACTACAAAATAACATGCAGCCTCACATCCCCAAGTGTGCTGAAAGGTGCTGAGAAAGCACTGGTGATGCAGCGTGCTGAGAAAGGTGAACAGGACCTCAGAGGGCCCAAAATGGCATGGTCCACCAGTTCAGGTGAGAAGCTGCAGTTAGCAGCGTTGCCAAAAAAAATGTAATCTTAAAAGCAAGAGCCAATCAATTGCCTAGGCTTGATGTAGACTGTAACCGGTGAGGAAGTAATCACTCCCCTGAAGCCTACTGGTATAAAGGGGCTGAATGTTTTTCTGCCATATGAAAGGTCATGAGGCACTGATTAAAACTAAGTCAATTCTATCCAGTAACAAAGTTAGTAATACATTGCAAGTGCACAGCATGGAAGGGGATGATTTAAATATTCACTTACTGTTATTGCGCAACCTGGCAAAGTGGCCCCCATCGCTGTGATGCATTTGGTAAAGGGTAGGCCTTTAAAGATGGAAGTTGATACAGGAGCCTCTGACTTCTTGTTAGGGGAACACACGTTTTGATGTTTACAAGGAGTCCAGCCACTGAGTTTGAGAAGCAACACAGCAAAACTAATAACTTACAAAGCAGGCCATCAAGGTAAAGGGTACAACCACAGTACCTGAAAACTATCGGCAGCATCCGCTCTGCTCCAATAATAAGCGGCAGGCCAAGGACCAAGTCTTTCGGGCTGTGATTAGCTCAAAGTTACCAAGTTAAACGGGATGGAGATCTTCCAAGTACAGGAAGGGGGACTGCCTGATTTAAAATATGAGAATGTTTTAGCTATGAGTTAGATAAAATTTTCTTTCGAGCAAGACCAGTACTGTATACTTTGGGAGAAAGGTTGCAAACGGAATTGAAGAGGTTGGAAGATCTGAGTGTAATCCATAGAGTGGGCAGCACCCAAAGTCCCTGTGATAAAATCTGACAAGACCATCTGCATCTACCAATTAACAGTTAATCAGGCTGCCAAGTTAGATAAGTATCCAATCCCCAAGATTGAAGACTTTAAGCAAAGTTAACCAGTGATCAGTCTTATACAAAGCTGGATATGAGCTACGCATATCAGCAACTTGAGTTAAGACTATGCTTTCTGAAGTTACATTACAATTAACATGCACAAATGGTTTGTTTCAGTATACATACCTCCCCTTTGACACATCATTGGCACGTGCTATTTTCCAGAGAACAATGGATAGTCTATTGCAAGGACTGCCAAGAGTTATAACATACCTGGATGGTATTTTGATAACTGGATAAACAGAAGCTGAGCACCAAGCTAACAGAAGCACTAAAGAAATTAAGAGACTGGAGTTTGCCTCCAGAAGGAGAAATATGCTTTTCAAGCCACTGAAGTAGCCTATCTGGGGTACTGGATAGATGCACAAGGAGTACACCCCCGGAAGACAAGGTCAAAGAACAAAGAACAAAGAACAACCCAGCACGGGAAACAGGCCCTTCGGCCCAACAAGCCCGCGCCGCCGCATCACCCTACACCTATTCTACCCTGCGTGTCTACGAATAGAACCCCTGACTTAGCCAGATTCAGGGGAGAATAGTGTCAATTTGGTAAAACCAATCAGCCTAAGGTCAGAGCAATAAAGACGGCACCAGCCTCCAGAAACACATTTGAGCTCAAGTCCTTTTTAGGAATTTATGGGCGTTTCGTACCAAGTTTGTCCACATTATAGGCCCCTTTCCATATGCTGCTAAAGAAGCACTAGCACTGGTTTTGGAAGACGCATCAAAGAGAAGCTTTTAACAAAGCATCTGTTACATTCATGGAATTAACTGGTGCATTGTTATGGACCCCTCTTGGTCTTTTTAAAAAAGACAAGGCTATTCTGTCAATCGCATTGGCAAGGATTCACTTCGGTGTTAATTCTGTCTGCCTATGAGCACCGACCTGGAACACACATTGTGAATGCGGATGTGCTTAGTCACCTGTCTTTACCAGAGTGTGCAGCACCTCCCGCAGTACCACAGAAATTGTTATGGCATTGAATTTCTTGGACACATTGCCACTTTAGATGCAGCGAATTAAGTTCTGGGCCTGCCGGGATCTGCTTTTATCCAAAGTGAGTCACAGTATACGAATAGGTTGGGCCAGTGAGCCAGTTTCTGAAGAGATTAAACCATATTATATATGAAAGGATGGATTAAGTTGTGAAGATGACATCATACCTTGGGGAGCCAGCGTAGCTGTCCCTGTACCAGGAAGGGAGTTCCTCCTAACCAAGCTACAGAATACACGTCTGAGTATATCTAAGGTGAAGATATTCACCGGGAGTTATGTATGGTGGCCTGGCATCGATGCTGATATTTGAGAGTCAATTGCAACAAAGGTTGCCTGTTACAGTCCTAGGAAATGCCAGGCCAGTCATGGGTACAGGCTCATGTTGATTATGTAGGACCATTCTTGGGTACACTATTTTTGCTCCTGGATGGAAGTTTTTGAAATGAAGTCTACATGTCACATGCTACAATTGAGAAATTTTATCAGTATTTTTCAACGTATAGGATACCTGAAGTCATGGTATTGAATAATGCAACAGCCTTCACAATTGTTGAATCACAAAATTTCACCTATTTAAATGGCACTAAGCACATCAGGACTGGGCCTTACCACCCAGCATCCAACGGACTGACTAAATGAGTAGTCCAAATCTTCCATGCGTATCTTAAGAAGCAATCAGGGAGGCCCTGCAGACCAGGATCTAACGATTCCTTCTGGGCTATAGAATCACTCCACACTCAGTCAGTCAACAGGAGTGCTGCCAGCAGTGCGTTGATGGGCAGGTGTCTCAGCGCCAGACTAAGCTAGTCATTTCAGAATTTGCCAGGTGGGGAGTGGCCAGTCAGTACAGTCAGAAGAAAAGTCATGATTCAAACAAATCAACATTTTGCTTTCAACTGAGGAAGCTGCGTATGTTGAAAATTTTGGAAGCGACTCGAGTTGGGTCCCAGGAATTGTGTCAAAAGCAGGACCTTTGCCTTATGAGGTGGATGTACAAGAAACATGCAGACCATTGACAAGGTCAAGAGTTGTCCCAACAACCAGTATTACCACCTGAAACCATTTGGCAGGAGGATAGGTTGTTGATTATCCAAGCAGTGAAATACTGAGTCAGCCTGTGACAGGCAGGTCTGTCGTCCCCATAGAAATGGATGAAGCTAAGTTGCCAGTACTTGAGGAGATAGTGGTTTCTGCAGGAAGCACCCCCTACAAAGGAGTTACGCCACTCCACTCCACTAGAAATTGGAAACCACCCAAAAGACTCAGGTGAACTGAATGCATATGTTTCATGTTCTAATTTTTTGGAGACTGAATAACTTAATTATTATCAATGTATAAATGAACTTACAGGGGAGGGTTTTGCTGTTTGTCTGCCTTTAAAGAGCAATCTGCCAAGAGGGACATGTGACCCATTAAATAATTTGGGACAAAGGTGAGGTATCATCCTAGCAAATGAAAGCTTTTGTATCAGTTCAGAAGCTGGAAGTTGACTGGCAGCCGTGAGGCTATAAGCCTCTGTATTATAGTTATAACATTGTTATTTACCTAACTGATGAACAGGAATTATTACAATCATCTGATCTAATATCTCATTATGTGGCTCAGTATCATACTTTGATACTCCTGTAGTGCCTTGAGACGTTTCATTACATTAAAGGCAATATATAAATTGTTGTTTTACTGATTAAGAACAGTAACAAATTATATCAGAAATGCAGAATGTACCATTCAGCAAGTGATAAGCATGAATGAAAACCACTCAAAGTAGTAAAGAAATGAGATTTTCAATGCATAAAGCAAATATCAAGCAAGAACTACAATTGTTTTCGAAGATAACTTTGAAATCAAAATGGTGAATGTTCTACAGTAGCTCTGGTTATTCAAATGCAAGAGCTGGGGGAAATCAAATATAGCTAGAGAGAAAACCAGTTATTGGCAAGCTATTTAGGAACAGTTCAGAAGCATGTACCATTTGCTGTATTTCATTTAGCCGCCTTTCTCTCATTTGTTTACAATTTGAATTAAAAATTATTGTTCACATGAACAAACATTCTGAAAGGACTATATCACCTTGTGCCTGTTTTAAACGTGTATTGAAACATGGAAACTAGAAGCATTTGGCCCTTCGAGGCTGCTCCGCCATTCATCTTGATCTTGGGTTCAAATTCAATATCCTGATCTCCCCCTTTCTTCCCATATCCTTCGATCCCTTTAGCCCCAAGAGCTATAGCTGATTAATTTTTGAAATCAGAAAAACGTTTTGGCCTCAACTACATTCGGTGGTCATAAATTTCACCATTCACCACCCTCTAGGTGAAGAAATTCTACTCCCCTCAGTTCTAAAAAGATTTACCTCTTATCCTCAAACTATGACCTTTAGTTCTAGACTCCCCCACCACTGGGAACATCCTTTCTGAATCTATCCTGTCTAACCCTGTTAGTATTTTATAAGTTTCTATGAGATTCCTCTCACTCTTCTAAACTCCAGTGAGTATAATTCTAACTAACTCAGTCTCTCTTCATGTGACAGACCTGTCATCCCTGGAATCAATCTGGTAAACCTTAGCTGTACTCTATAGCAAGGACATCCTTCCTCAGATAAGGGCGCACGAACAAATTGAGAACTCCAATGTTGGAAAGGTTGTATTTAAAAGATATAAACTTAAACGCCCTAACTATTTTTAATACTTCTATAAAAAATTCCTTAAATACTTTTTAACAGGTATTCTTTCTATTTTTTAAATTATCAACGATGATATGGTTAAATATCAATTCCCTGTCAAAAGAGGATGATAACCACCTTAAACCAAATGCTAACTGAAATTAGAATCAACTTTACAGTCTCGTACTGTCAGAGCTTTCTCTATTGGTGGTTGGTTACATGCCTCAGAAGACCAAGTGATTTGTATAGAGTTACATGTAGCAATGGTCTTTGTAGAGAACAGACATAATGACACGTTGGCCTTTTCTCATGCTCTTATCCAGTTATACAGTGCTACTTGAATTCAATGTCAACAAGTTCCATACAAAGATTTAGAAAACTGCATCTGAACAGAAATCTTCCAATCCATATGCATTACTGAAAAGCTTTTGTCTTGAAAGCCAAATTCTATAAAATTAACTTAATTCTCATGAAGTACCAAGCCGTTTCCTTCCTAAACATATCTAATTAAATAGAACATTTTAAAATTGGCTTTTCTAATTTTTGATTTGCCTCTCTGTATCACATTTCATTTGAAGCTTGCAAACTATGAACATTTGTTCCACTGCATATCATTAACGATTACTATTTTTGTAAAACATATAAACGTACACTTCCTTAAAACAGATTCTCACAGTAATCTTTTAAGGGTTCAGTATCATAGTCCCCAGGGGAAGTAGAATTTAAGCATTGTGAAATCTTACAGAGTAATCTTTGTAATGATAGAATAATTTTAAGAAACTTGTCTTTGACAATCACAAAACAAGCTGCATTGCAAGCACCAAGGGATAGAATGGGGATGTCTAGCAGGTGCTGTAGTTTATCACAAAACCATCTAAAATAATTGGAAGTGACAACCAGCAGCACCACAAATGATTTATTAGTCTTTCACTCAGCTTCCTCGGGGCCAGAATAAATAATTTACTGAGTCAGTGTCTTCAAATCATTAATTCTTCTCCATGGATCCAAAATGCATTAAACTCTGGTGGGTATTTCATAGCATTAAAACACAATACAAAGGGATTTTTCCCCCACTTAACAGTATCTAAAGGTTAAGTAGTCACACCAAAAGCATAATACATCCTATACGATATTCTATCAATATATTAATATAGCCACCTGGAAAGCTGCCAATTTCATTGTCACTGATGATGCTGAGGAAAATATGCTGCTGTTCCTGATTAGCTTTAAATAATTCTGCACCAAAAGCTGTGGAAATAGTGTGATTAGTGCAGCAAAGCTTCTCAATTGCTTAAAAAACCTATATTGAAGAAATATTCCCAGAATGCAAAGAATTCACGCATATTTTCAGGTTTGTCTTTTATATAGTATATTTGAAATATTCAAATCTGAAATTTTAGAAGTGTCACAGGCCTAAAGATCTAATCAAATAAAGCAATTTAATTTTAGTAATTAAGACTCAGATTCACTGAATTTTAATTTGAGATAATCTATTTATTGATTTTAGAAAAGCCACACACAGTGCACATGTGCATCAGCATCCACTGCATGTCATTTATGAAAAACTACAACCAGCCAAAAGCTAGAATTGAAGCCAACCTGTGTTTTGCGGCAATCTCTATGGTACTGATGTGGCTTCAAAATTAATTTTACAGCCTTCAGTCAGCCAAGACTATCTCATCTTAATTTTAAAATTAGAGGGAAAGAAATATTTGCCTGGAAAACAAAATATTTGTGCATATCTTTTATCAACTTTAGATGCCTTCTATCACACTTGGGAGAGCTGGCAAATATGGTTACATAAACACCTTGGGCAGAATTTTCCACCCCCAATGTAGCATGTTTTGTGGCAGCAGAAGCAGCCCTCCACGGGCTGGAGATGGGATATTCTGGTCCTGCCGCTGCTGATGGGGCTTTCTTTTGTTCACATCAATTCCCACTGGGAAATCTGCAGCAGGGAAGGGGGTGTCACCATCAGTAGGAGCAGAAGGTCCCACCAATAGGAACGACCAGAAAATCCGATCCCTTTGTTTTTAACTTTTGAAAGTCTGAGACACACAAATATTATAACAATAAACAGGGATTTAGAAAAGGGATCATGTTTGAGAAAGTCACTCTCCTGAGCAGCTTTTAAACCCTATCTTAAATTCATCTTTCAGAAGCAAACCTAAGCACAAGCCACATTTTTAACAAGGCAATTCGAGAAGAATTTCTCAACATTTTCTTCTAAAGCTTTCAGCTTTTGACAACTTTGTTTAAACTGGTAGCAATATAAGATAGAGATAAGTTATTCTAGTGTAATATAAGAATGACATTTAAGTTAATTGTTTACTCAAATGGGCTTTCTACAAGACTTCTAATTTGAACTTTTATCTCAACCTACATTCACAATCTTACTTTGCATAGGATTACTGGTAGTGTAAAGAAGAAAGGATTAAAAACATTACAATTTATATTTAATTGTAACCAATAGCACAATACTAATAAGTCTACTTGACTTGACAAATTCTGCTTGTGTGGGCTGCTGGCAAGCTTTGTAATGTGCCTAAAGCACCCACTGTTTTAAATGCATAGAGTCCTTGCAGCCCACCAAATCTGTTCTGATTACAGTTTTACTATGATTATACTACCATGATTTTTGCCACTTCTCTGCACAATCCCCACTAACTGTTCATTGACTACTTTAAGGAACATGAGCTCTCCTTCCCTCATCTCACTGTTTAAATTAAGTAGCTTGCTGACATTAACCGCTTCAGTATTGATGATTATTTTAAATGCCTATAATTTACGACATCTCCCATAGGCTCTCTGGTTCAAAAAGTTACTTATTGGAGCCTGTTCTCATAATTCAGTCTGCCAAGGTTTAGAATCATTCTTCCCTATGCCTTTTCTAATTCAACACTGTTTTTAGTAGACTGCTAAGAACGTACCCTTTATTATAAAACTGATGTTCCTATTCACTTGTTTAAAACTTTGTTCCGAATTGTAACTCAACATTTTCCAAATGCATGCCAATAATTAATTTGCCTTACTGATGCTTCATATTAATCTTTTCACAATATGATCAATTATAACTATCCATTCTGTTCATCTTTTATTAACAAATATTACTTCATTTAGTGCCCTAAGTCACTTTCTTTCTGAAAACTTTTGTTCAATCCTAGAATGTTTACAATACAGAAGAAGCTATTCAGCCTATCAATCCTATTCCTCACAAGCTAAGTGAATCCTCAATAGTGATAAGAATACTTGATACAGGATATGTTCAAGACAGGCTGGAATTGAAGTAAATTTCAGAGGAGTCGTACTCCATGTTAACTTTTGTTTCCATTTTATATAAATGATTTGAATGCTTAAGGATATTAACATTTGCTGATATTAAATTAGAGATATGTACATCCTGAAATAATGTAATTTTAAACAAAGTGGAGGAAAGAGAAAAATTTTGAGGTGCAGATGCAAACATCTTCAGTTCTGGGGGGAATGCTGGAAATGGCCAAAAATAGGCAATTAGGATTCTAGCTTTTATAATTGTGGATCAAGGTTAAATAAATAGGGTAAAGGCAAAACACTGTGGATCCTGGAATCTGAACCATAAACAGAAAATGCTGGAGGAACTCAACAGGTCTGAGAGCATCTAGAGAATAGAGACAATATTTCAAGTCAGGATGACCTGGTGCTCTGCAGAAGGGTCATCCTGACTCAAAACGTTAGCTCTACTCTCTTTCCACAGATGCTGTCAGACCTGCTGAGTTAGTCTCCTGCATTTTCTGTTAAATAAATGGGGATTTTTTAATGCAAAGGAAGTGGTTAAGGATTGTTGCTAATTGAAGTTTTCACATTTCTAAAAACTCTTCAGAGCAAGAATATGAGGGGTGGCTTTCACCTGTTCACAAAGGGTTAAGAAGGGGCACAAATTTAGATGTAGGATCAGAACAACAAAGTAAGTTAGAAGAATTATTTTCATAATTCGTAAGCATAGAACCATAGAATCCCCACAGTGTCGGAGGCCATTTGGCCCATCGAGTTTGCATCAATCCTCTGAAAGGGCACTCTACCCAGGGCCACTCCCCTGCTCTATCCTACTAACAAAGTAAATTGATCATGACCTATCCACCTAACGTACACATCTTTGGACACTAAGGGGCAATTTAACAGGGCCAATTCACCTAACCTGCATATCTATGGATTGTGGGAGGAAACTGGAACACAGAAAACTCATGCAGATGCTGGGAGAACATGCAATCTCCACACACACAATCACCCAAGGCCAGAATTGAATGTGGGCCTGGCACTGGGGCAGCAGTGCTAACCACTGTGCCACCATGTCACTTTTCCATAAGTAGAGATATTAAATCATCATTTAAAAGGGGATTTAAAAGGCACAGCCTCAAAATAAGGGGGAGTAGATTTAGGAATGAGTTGAGGAGCAACTTCTTCTCCCAAAGGGCTGTGAATCTGTGGAATTCCCTGCCCAGTGGAGGCTACCATGTTGAATGTGTTTAAGGCAAGGATAGGTAAATTTTTGAACAGTAAAGGAATTAAGGGTTATGGTGGGCAGACAGCTAAGTGGAGCTGAGTCCACAAAAAGATCAGCCATGATCTTATTAAACAGTGGAGCAGGTGCGAGGAGCCAGATGACCTATTCCTACTACTAGTTCTTATGATTGAATACATAATTTAGAAGACTGCAAAAGAATACAAGGAAAGGGAGGTGAAATTAAGTAGCTTCAGTTGAAGTGCTTGTACCAGGATAGGTGAACAGATCATACTTCATTGCTTATCTAACATGAAAATGCTGTTCTAAACACTGGGGGCAAAACTAAGAGTATATGTAATTTAACAGAATTAAAGTCAATCTGAGATTCAGCCTCTGCCCATTGTTGAAGATCGGACAGAACCTTGATTTTGGCAACATTACACCAGAGGTTATATCTCATAAATACATTGGTAAACTATGAACATCCAGAGTTTCACATTAAAATGTTTTATTCGTTAAATGCCAGTTCCTTCTTTTCTTTAAGTGGATCTTAATGATCTCTTGGAATGACTTTAAAAAAAGTACTGAGTTCTCCCAGTGTCCTAGCCAACATTCCCTGTTTAATCAATACCACGCTGGGTCAATTATCAGGGAGCATAGATTTAAGGTTTACCCAATGCAGTTTGCAGATTTTGCACTGTGTTAACTGACTACACACTTGTATTCCACTTAAAAGCAATTTGTTGTAAGCACAGCACTTGTGATATTTCTGAAAGATATGAGAAAAGATAATATCAATAAATCTTTTTCTGATATTCCACCCTGTGATCAGAAAATAAGTTACTTCCCTCCAAAAACTTACAAACAGGATGACTAATTATTGACTTCAGTCCTACTAAGTGAGATTTCAAGGGTTTTGGATTAAGCAGGATGGTTCTAGTCGATATAAGGATAATAGACAGGTATTTAAAAATATGATGCACAGGCAAGTTGGAATGAAGCCCGAGGAAAAGAAAGAACTTTGGAGATCTGGTTATAGATTAGATTTTGGCCCAATTTTCAGAATCCTCTCCTCCTGTGACCATTTTAGATTAGATGACAATAGCTTTCCACTGACTTTTCAAATTTACAGCCTCAGTATTAAAAAACCAAGTTCATCTTGTTTGACAGACAGGTGTAAACTGGTGTTGATATGTTACACTGGAATAGATGTTTTAAATTCAAGAGCTTATATTTATAAAGAACCCTGAATGTAATAAAACATCTCAGTGTTTCACAGGGAACATTATCATATAGAATTTCACAGAATCGGGTTGGGAGGGGATTGGGGATGTGAGTAAAGAGCAAAGGAAATGATCACAGATGGCCTTGTGATTGCCACACAAGTTGGCAAGGTCAAGGAGGTGGATGCAAATGTAGTTGGAGAGATGTATGGAGGGGAAAAATATGGTTAGGAGGGCAGTGAATTCACATAAGTGAAAGCATGAAGAATTAAGTCGAATACTGAAATCACAGAGGATGAATAGAACTCGTTTCTGAGGACAAGGAAGGAAAGCAGGGGAGATATTATAAACATTTTTATGATACTTGAGTGGGCAGCATGGTGAATATTTTAAATGAGAGGAGATAGAAGTGGAAATGGTTGAGACGCTCAAAGGATGAGAAGGTGCCAGAAGAGCAGAGACCAAGGTATGATTTGGTTTTAAGAATCACATATCACGTCAAAGATCAGAGTAGGAGCAAATAGTGAAAGATGAAAAAAAAATGAAGGATGAGAGGTGATTTGATAGAAGTGTATAAGATGTTGAAAGGTATAGATCGGGTGGATTCTCAGAGGCTTTTTCCCAGGGTTGGAATGGTTGCTACGAGAGGACACAAGTTTAAGGTGCTGGGAAGTAGATACAGAGGAGATATCAGAGGTAAGTTTTTCACTCAGAGAGTAGTGGGTGAGTGGAATCAGCTGCCGTCAGTGGTGGTGGAGGCAAATTCGATAGGGTCTTTTAAGAGACTTCTGGATGAGTACATGGGACTTAATAGAATTGAGGGTTATAGGTAAGCCTAGTAGGTAGGGATATCATCGGCGCAACTTGTGGGCCGAAAGGCCTGTTTGTACTGTAGCTTTTCTATGTACTATGTTCTATATAGCCAGGCAGCGAGGTTTTGTTTAGTGGGAAAGATATCACCCCTCAACCAAATGTTCATCACAATTTCATGCAGTTATCTAAGGGTCATCATGTAGATAAAAAGCCAAAGGTGAGTCAGGAATGAATAATTCCAGTTGTGTGGAGAGCAGAGAAAGTTAGGAGAAGATTTTGGAGAGATATTCTAAGGTTATGAGGTCATCAAAATGAATTATTGCAGATAATGTTGCAGATCTGTACAAAGGATTGTTGCAGATCTGTAGATCCTGTTCACCAAGTCACTTCAAGAAACAGAATAGGAGCTGATAGTGATTCACTTGGTTAAATCAGATCAAGCAGATGCAAACCTATAAACTGAAAAGACCATAAATCAGCTGCAAAAAAACTGACAAATCAAAACAAAGTACCACTGATAAATACCCGAGTAAAGGCAACTGCATCAAGGCAATTAAAGAAGTTACATTATTTTATAAATTACATTGCATTTTAGAATTTATTAAAGATGGATGAAGGTGATTCTTTCACCCATTAATTTATTTGGCTGTAAACAATATATCCCACAAACTAAAGGACTGGATTCAATGAAACCTGATAGGACATGGCCCAAGGAAGAACTGATTACTCTTTGGCCAAGATGCAGATCTGGATCCTGGAATTTTTATTTGACTGGAAAATAGGGTCAATTGATTTATTTTACAAAATTGCTGTTTTTTGATTTAGAAGGCTGTTGATAGCTTTAGAATATTGTGGATTGCCTCAGCTCCCATGGTGGAATTTATCACAGCTGTCAAAATGTGAGCAGAGTTTTCAGAGCAGGTTAATGGCCTTGAACCACCAGTAAAATAGAAACTCTTGATAATTTTTGTTTCAGTTTTGTAGTTAAAGCATCAGCCAAGCAGAGAAAAGCCTCAAGGAAAACATGTATTTGTAATAATATTTGAGTTAACACAGCATAGTGGAAATATGCTTAGAGTGCCCTCTTCACTTTTTATTGATGCAAGAGCACTTCATTCAATTTATAAAACTAAAGACGAATGGCTTCAAAGACATGAAGATATTTTATAACCCAAGCTGCAGCTATACAAAATAACCAATGGAATATTGGGTACGAGGTTGAATTGAAGTACACAATAATGCAGTTCCCAGTGATATATTTAAATTGTTTTTAAAAAAGATGTAAACTCTGGTGGTGTAATATTTATTTTCTGTGTGGCAAAGAGCATAGCCCTGGAAAATTTTCATTTCTAAAACTTTTCAACACAATATTCAGCATTTTTGCGTGCTATAATTCAGCATAACAGCAACAGCCCAAACCATAACTGATTAACTTTGTGCATTCAGGTGATACTCAGTGTATGGAACAACTTGTATTTACAGAGAACCATCAAAAGAAAATTCCAAGATGCATCACAGGAGCATTATAAAACAAATTTTGAGACCAAGACACTAGACATGAGGGCATATGACCAGAATGATCTGATCAAAAGCTAGGGTTTAAGGAGCCTCTTAAAGGAGAAAACAGTACTTAGGACCTTGGCAGTTGAAGGTACAGCCGGCAATGATGCAGCAATTAAAATCAGGAACGCTTAAGAAACCTCTTAAAGTTGTAGGACTGGATGAGGAAACAGAGGTTACATAAGGAGAGGATTTGAAATCAAGGATGAAAATGTTTAAAATCAAGGTATGCTTAAACCTATATTAGCGAACTTAGCGGTGATAGGTGAAGGGGACTTGGTGCAAGTGAAAACACAGGCAGCAGAGTTTTCAACAAACATATATCTATAGAATGCATGGGAATCCATCCTGGAGTTCCAGAAATTGAAGAATAATCTGCAGGCCACTGTTCGTAGCAACCCAGGAAGCAAATACAGAGGCATCAAAAAATATTCACTTAACACTTCTATTTGTAACCAAAATACTAGAACTGGGGGCTGTCTGTCTGATGGTCAAGGAGTATCCAGTCAGGTAATGAAGTATTTGTTCACTTTCCAATGGCGGAAGGCATAGGGCCTCACAAACAGACATGTTGGGCAACTAATGGGGCAAGTGGGGGATGGCAGAGCTATTAAAGGGAGAAGCACACATGAAGAAGCTTTCAGGAACACATCCGGCCAAAATAGGCAATTCTAATGTATGGAGGTGCCATTGCCGATGATATAAATAATAATGATTTGTGGCTTATAGACAACAAAATAGAGGATGAATGAAAATATATTCAAGTAAGCAAATTTTATTCCCAGAGAATCACTGCATTCACTGACCTGATCAAAGTATTTGACTCAGTAAATCACGAGGCTCTGTGGACTGAACTCCAAAGACTTGGATATCCAAGCAACTTCATCACAATCCTGCAATTAGATCAAGATGATATAACTGCAACTGTCTAGAGCGGGAGATCTGAAAAAGACACCTTCAAAATCCAGACCAGGGTAAAGAAAGGTTGTGTAATTGCCCCATACCTGTAATGATCTAACTATTCACTCCAAAGATCAACTGCCCTCTAGTCTCTGTATTAAATACCACATAGATGGAAAACTTTTTAATCTCAGCTTACCCCATGCCAAAATTAAACTGAACGCAATAGATATACATGACCTACAGTTTTAGGATGAATGCAGTACAGTTTCCATTGTACACCAGATTTGCAAACTAGTCCTCATTTCTCCAACTCTGTATATAAGAAACTTAGCCAGTCCTTCAACGTTGCCAAAAGAAAACCCATACATCAGCCTACTCTGGGTCCACCAAATATTCTAATTCCTATCTATGTTGAAGGAAGAATATGTTGAACATTTCCTACATCTTGGAGCCACCTCTCTGAAAAGGCTGCCAGTGACAAGGAGGTCAAACAATGGTCAGTTGCACCAGTTCAACCTTTTACAAACTAAGGTAACTGACAATAAAGATCTTGGCAAATCAACAAAAGTCTGAGTGTGTACAGCAGTTACTGCATTAAGACCTGAACTCTGCAGAGACAAACGAGTGCTAGCGAAATACCATCAGGAATGCCACAGCTGCATTCTCTGGACTCAGAGGGAACAACCACTAGTGTCCCTTTTGAAATCAATGCTACTTGCATTTAGCCAAAACACCTACAAAATCAAATTCAATGGACTGTACAGGGTTCAGGTGACCAAAAACTGTCTCAGAAGGCCTGTTCTCTCAGCTTTCAAATGGCTAATGCTCTAGAAAAGAAAATGTTTCAAAGACACTCTGACACTCTCCTTGAAGTGCAGCAGCGTTAATCTTAAGACTGGAAGGAGCTTGCTACCAATCATTTGACAACTCATCTATCAAAATGCATCATGCTTTGAGTCTCAATGTTTTAATGGTGAGGCTGAGCAGCAGCAAAGACAAGGAAGCAAATCCTGCTTTCCAATTCCCATCATCTCACAGGCCACCATGCCCCCATGTGCGAGTCGAGAACTGGCCTGTTTAGTCACAAGACCACCCACAACAGAAACACATGATAATTAGAAGATATCCTCGTCAAATCGAGGAATAGCCAGTAACAACCAGAAAGCAAAAATAATCTCATTGCACTTTAGCCATGCCAGCCATGACTCAATTTGATCTATTTATAGAAGTACAAGTGAATCCCCTGTTAATATCTATCACCTGAATACAATTTAAAACAACTAACATACCATCTAACCCTCGGCTGCGTTTTAGAGATCCCATGACATTATTTTGAAAAAGATCAGGAAAGTTATCCCTGGTGTCTTGGACAATATTTAACCAATTACCACAAAACAATTATCTGGTCATATCATAATTTTGTCTGTCACCATACCAGTTCTGAAGAAAATGCACAGGGGAGAAACAAAATACAAGCCTCAAAAAAGACTTCTGACTCTTAGAGATATACAAGATACTTGAAGAAAAGGTAAACTGAAGCAATGCTTTGGAGAAACTGATAAACCAGTGTGCACCCGTTTATTAGAAAGCTCCATATTTTACTTGGAATGTTAGCACTATCACTTCTGTAAACAATACCACACATTTCAACTCCATTATTCATCACTATCTCCTCGTAAATAATGTAAAATATGTCAACAAAAACATATCAAAATCCATTACTGTTGTGGATGGTCTTGCTTTAATAAATCAACTATATCTTTAAAGGAACTATGATATAAACTGTGAAACAAAGCCTCAGTAAAAAGGATTTTTTTCCCTGTGCATAATGTATGAGCTTATTGTCATGGCATCTGTTGGCTATATAATGCATTACCACAAACAATATTTGGGTGGGTTTTTCACATTGAAGAATGCTTAATATCATGCATTCTTTTCATCCTATTTTACCAAATGAGTAAAGATTTATGGCCTTCCAGCTTTTTGGAAAACTAAAGCTTTAGATAGTTTAAGTGCCAAACATTCTGCACATAGTAATTGCTTCATTTGTGGTTTTGGATAGAAACGTGATAAAACCTGCATTTTATTAAGTTTCAGTTTTCCTAGTTTCCTGTATTGAAATCCTTTGATGATTTCTCACAGCTATTTTTTTTCTTTAACAAGAGTTTAATTTTGCATATTTCAAGGAAATATTAAAGAACCTTATCTAATTAAAAATCAAACATTTTAATTTCTTTTTGCAAAGAAAAAGCCTGTTGGTGAATTCACTTAATAAACGTCATCAATTACTTTATTAAATATATATCTGCTGGGGAATGTACAGTATGGGGAAATTAACTGTGCCAATCAGTAGTCAAAAATAGTTCTGGGAAATGGCAGCAATTTATTTTCAGAAATTTAATCCTTTAATATACTCTAAGCACATGCACTCGACTCAGCAAACAACAATATTTTCACAGAACTTCAAAACCTATGCAAGAGCACCTAAAAATATAACAAGAAGAAATGCTC
Organism: Carcharhinus amblyrhynchos; assembly: GCF_965287045.1. Taxonomy (NCBI): domain Eukaryota; kingdom Metazoa; phylum Chordata; class Chondrichthyes; order Carcharhiniformes; family Carcharhinidae; genus Carcharhinus; species Carcharhinus amblyrhynchos. The sequence goes on from NC_137325.1 coordinate 98,805,544, forward strand.
ATTTAGCAAATTAAGCCTGTCCAATCCAGTGTGTGTAATTATTGTAGCATGAGTTTCCTTTAGATATCACCAATTGATCCCATATTTTACATAACTCCTGAAAGGTCATCAATCTGAAATGTTAATTCTGTTTCTCTCTCCAAAGATGCTGCTAGACCTGTTGGGCATTGTGTTATTTCATGTGATCAGCATCTCTAATATTTTCCTTGCGTATTAATTTTCTTCCCCTTTTCCTCTATTAGACTTTCTTCTCTAGAAAAAAAGGTGGCACCTTTTTAAAATGAAAACCAGAACACTATTTCTCTTCATTTTTATTTTAATTTAAAGGCGGATGATAGAAGACAGAGAGAAGCTGGGATTTTTCTATCTTACAGTAAGGAAAGAAGCTGAGAGGTGATTTGAAAGCAGAGTTCAAACTCATGAGGGGCCAAGATAGAACAAACAGAGGTAAACAGTTCCCACTGATACAAGAGTCAGGAACCAGAGGACACAGATTCATGTTGATTAGCAAAAGATTCAAAGGCAATGTGGAGAAAAACTTTTTCATGCTGTTGTTATGATGATCTAGAATGCAATGCCTGAAAGGGAAGTGGAGGTAGATTCAATGGTAGTTTTCAAAAGGGAATTCCATATGTATTTCAAGGGCTACAGGTAAAGGGAATGGGACTGGTTGCATTGCTGTTGCAGAGAACCAGCATGGACTCAATGGGCTGAATGGCCTCCTTCTGTGCTCTAATATTGTATGACTATTAATTTGATTAATAGTTGATTAATAAATAGTTCTGAAAAATGAGAAGAAAAATCACACTGAAAGAACAAAATACAATAGAATGTCTACATTTTCATTAAGATACAGCAAAGATAAAAGAAAGATAAAAGTACTACTGGCATTCAAACTTTAGTTGGATGTTATATCTAAAATGACAGAATACCAGAAGTTTTGATGGGTTGAACAATCTTCTTTTGTCTGTTACTTTTACTTTTTAAAAGCATAATACAATAGAAAAGGAATTGCACTGCTGTTTTGTTTTTACTTCCAACTGGCTTTTTTGCCTTCAGAATTCTACCAAAAAAGCACGTACAAATTAAAAATAACTATAAAGATCTTCCAAATGACATACAAATTAAGCAACAGGTTAATTTCAAAAGGGTAGAAAAAGCAGTACCTTGTAAAATTTCACCCCTGCAGTCACACTGGGTAGTAACACATTTGGTCCAGAAGAAAACAAAGTAATTGATGGCTAAATGTAGTTGGGATGGTTAGTTTATGAAGTATTTTGTTCAAAAACAAGTAAACCAAGGACATTTGGAAAGAACTGGTGGGATCCAGACAGTTATGTGATCATGAAGAAAATGAATTGTGTTGATTCCACAATCATTAATGCTTTTATCAAAGTCAAAAATAGTTTTGAAAGCTGATCTAAGTCCTAACAGTCAAATTGATTTTGAAAATAATGCAATAAAATCTTCGGAAATCTCTAGTCTATATTTATTAATTTAACATATCAGAATCAGAAATGAAATAAAACAGGTACTGTAAAAAAATTGGAGGCAAAATAGTTAAGAGGCTCATACATAATATGGTATGACCACAGGCAATAAGTTAAAGTAATAAACTGTAGTAGGGGACATTTAATGAAACATATTTTAGCATTTAAGTTTCAAGAGGAATACTAAATCGACTACTTTATGTAGTGCAAGAATGGATTTGATGAGAGTTTACCTACTAAACAGATGCTGTACTTGACTGGTACTATGCATGATTAAGTCAAATGCCTAGGCAGTTGGGTTAAATAGTCCTTCACTGAGGTTTTGAACAGACTGTAGGTGTTAATATTGCACATCTCTTCTGGCAAAATACTTAGAGGGTACATGCACAGAAAGTGAAACATCTGAATCCAGAACAACAGACTAAGAGAAAAAGGCCAAATAAAAGATGAATATAAGCTAAATGAGAAAAGAATGTTGACTCTGGGATTCAACTCTCATAAAAGAAACATGATTAGGAAAGTCTAGTGAATACTCCCTTCTGTTGCAATTGCACATTGATATTTAAACAAAGCATTTTACTGCACGAGTCTGAGTGAAGTATGCAGAAAGTGAATTACGACATGAAATTATTAAGAATGCAAAAAACAGAAGAAACGTAAAATTTTACAGTTTAGAAAGAACCAATCATGTATTCTCGTTTTTCTTTTCAGAATTTAAATACTTTTAAATTCTGCTCGTTATATTTGTTCACTTCTCTTTTAAAATGCACTTTTTTCCACTACCATTTCCTGTCCTAATAGGACTCTATAAAATTAAAATTTTAAAAATTGTACCTTTTCTTTTGTCCTTTGGGTGATGACTTTCTTGTGCCCTCCAGTTATTAACTCAATAACTAAAGAAAACAGATTTTCCCAATTGAACAGCTCTGATAGAGTTTATGTAACTTCCATAAATTTTCTACAATGGCCTTACCAATATGAAGTCTCTAACAACAATCTGCTCGTTTGCTACCCTTGAATTAAACACTTGGGACATAACTTCCTCACAGTGGCATTGGATTACTACTCTGCCCAATTACTTGAATCAATTTTCTTCCAAGCCTGATTTGCCCAATCTTCCAACTCAGGCCAGGCAAAATCCAGGCAGCACAGCTAGTCCAAGAGGCCCAGCATCAAATTCCAGCACTGAAGTGCTGGAGGATTAGCTGCCATAAACCAGATAAGTTTAAAGGAGCTTAGAAGTTACTGCCCTTTAAAATTTATGAGATTTTCCTCTTGCCTCACAAAGTCTGGGCTAATACACCTAGTGGTAACCGCAGTGCGGATCAGACAGTTCAGGCTCTATACGAGTTCCCACCAGAACAGATGCCAGTTTTCAGGCAATTTAGTTTGCTGTATGTGATGAAACAACAGCTGAAGGTATTGCATACAGCAAAGGCTATGGGGCCCAAAAAATGTCATGTTCATTTATGGGATGTGGGCATTACTGGCTAGGCCAGCATTTATTGCTCACCATTTAGTTGCCCTTCAGAAGAAGGTGAAGATGAGCTACACACAGTCCGATACAGGGATCGACACAGTCCCTGAGGTGTAGGCACACTCACAGTGCTGTTAGGAAGTGCTATTCACGTACCCATCCAGATGCCTCTTAAATATTGCTACATGTGTCTGTTTCCATCACATTTCAAGCACCCACCACTCTCTGCATGAAAGACTTCCTCCGCACATTTCGCTTAAACTTTCCATCTTTCACCTTGAACCTGTGCCCCCTTGTAATTGACATTTCCAGCCTGGAAAAAGTCTCTACGTACCCTGTCTGCACCTCATAGTTTTGTAGACCTCTATCAGGTCTCCCCTCAGCCTCTGTCTTGCCAGTAAAAACAATCATAGTTTATTCAACCTCTCCTGATAGTCCTCGAGACCAGGTAACATCTTGGTGAACCTTCTTTGCACTCTCTCCAAAGCTTCCACGTCCTTCTAGTGTGGTGACCAGAACTGCAGAAATACGGCTAAACCAAGGTTTTATATAGCTACATGATTTCCCAAGCCTTGTACTCAATGCCCTGGCTGATGAAAGTAAGCATGCCACATGCCTTCTTAATCACCTTGGCCACCTCTGTTGCCACTGGGAACTGTCAACCTGCACGACCAGATCCCTCTGTATGTTAATGTTCCTAAGGGTTCTGCCATTTAAAGTATAAATTACACCTAAATTTGATTCTCCAAAATGCATCACCTCATATTTGTCCAGATTAAACACCATCTGTCATTTCTGTGCCCAAATCTCTATCTATATGCTGCTCTGACAATCCCTGGTACTATCAGCAACTCCACCAATTTTTGTATCATCTGCAAACTGACTAATCAGATCACCCACATTTTCCTCCAGATCATTTAGATACACTAAAACAGATGTCTCAGCAAAGATCCCTGTGCAACACCACTAGCTACAGATCTTCATTCTGAAAAATTCTTCCCCCGCTACTCTGTCTTCTATAACCAAGCCAATTTTGTATCTATCTACCAGCCCACCCCAAATCTAACCAGCCCACTCTGTTACCTGTCAGGTAACAGATCAGCTTTAAAATTTAATTGTTCATGTTCTTTCAAGTCTAGTTTATTTGCCATTACAATCACACTGCAAATTTATGGCTTAAATCAGAATCAGTTAGCCGGTCTTGCTAAGAATATCAGGTCTTCCTGTTTTTTAAAGTTAAAGTAAACTTAGTGTCATAAGGAAGGTATTAACACTGCAATAAAGATACTGTGAAAATTCCCTAGTCACCACACTCCAGCACTATTCAGGCACACAGAAAATTTAGCATGGCCAATGCACCTAATCAGCACAACTTTTAGACTATGGGAGGAAACTGGAGCACCAAAGGAAATCCACACAGACATGGGGAGAATGTGCAGACTGTGCACAGACAGTGACCCAAGCCAGGAATTGAACCAGGATCTCTGGTGCTATGGGGCAAGTGCCAACCACTGTGCCACCATACTGCCAATGATGTTCTGGTGACGTATAGCAAATTTTTTAAGAGATCCCTTGCTTAGGGAAGAGCCTCCTTTTGGTGGTTGGAGATTTTAAACTGCTCACTATATCATCTAGCTTATTTTCTCGACTAATTTTTTATCCCTTCAAGTGTCACTTCTGAAATTACGTGCAAGAAGCTCATGTACCTCTTTGTCACTAAGATTGAGACCATCCAATCAATTTCCTTTGTCACTTCCCCCCCATCCACTAGCCCACCTGAGCAAACTTCTTATGATGCTCTTCCTCTCCTGAACATGGTTCACTCTAGTTTCCCTATCTTTGGCCCCCTTTTATTTGTCAGATACTTGGTGGCATCATCCAAAAGTATAGCCTTAATTTTTCCACTTTTTGATGTCCAAAGAGACCTGAGTGGTCTTGGTCATAAGTCACAGTGCTGTCACACAGATGTAACAAGGAATTATGTTAGCCTTTGTTAAAAGGAGATTTAAGTACATGACTGAGGAAGTCTTGCTGCAGTTGTACAGAGCCTTACTCAGACCACAACTGGAATATTGTGGGCAGTTCTACCCAAGGAATCACAGAATCACTACAGTGCAGGAAGTGGCCATTCAGCCCATCAGATCTACACCGACTCTGACAGCGTACCTCTCCCCCAGTCAATCTCCATAACCCCATACATTTACCATGGCTAACCCATTTAACCTACGCAGCCTGGGATACGAAGTGACAATTTACCAAGGCCAATCACCTAACTTGCACACCATTGTTCTGTGGAAGGAAACCAGAGCACCCAAAGGAAACTCTGACATATCAGAGGAACATGCAAACTCCATGCAGCCATCCAAGGCCAGAATTGAACCCACGTACCTGGTGTGAGGCAGCAGTGCTAACCACTTTGCCACCAGGCTGCCCCTGGCCATAGAGGAAGTGCAACAAAGGCCCACCATACTAATCCCTGGATTGACAGGATTATTTGAGGAGGAAAGATTGAGCAGGTTGTACCTGTATTTTCTACTGAGTTTAAAAGAATGAGAAGTGATCTCACTGAAGTGTACAAAATTCTTAAAGAGCTCAAGATTAAATGCAAGAAGGAACTTCCTTTAGATGGGGGTTCGAGAACCAGGGGACAGTTTCAGAATAAGGGACAGGCCATTAGGACCGAGAAGAGGAGGAATTTCTTCACTCAAAAGGTTGGTGAATCTTTGGAATTCTTTACGTCGAGAGTCTGTGAAAGATCAGTCATTGTGAATGTTCTAAGCAGAGGTTGATAGATTTCTAGATACCAATGACATCAAGGGATATGGGGATGGTTCAGAAAGATGGCTTTGAAGAGAACCCAATTATTTGTCAGGGGCTAATTAAAATGCTATGGCTGAGTTGGATTCATAAATTATATCTATCAGAAAGCATATTGCCTTAATTTTCACAGATGTTTTTAATCCTACTATTTAAAGAATATCTTTCTTTGAAGCATTTAAATCCAGCAGAAGTTTTAATTTGAGGTAAAGGAATCAAGATCATTATGAATAATAACAGGAAAATGACCATTGCTCTAACATTTTCCTCAAAAACAACACTTCTTTGGCAGTGAAGATACAGAGGTGGTACAATGCAATCTCATCTGACAATGTTAGAACCAAAATATTTCTAACAGCACCAAGTTTATCACCTTGACATTTGTGTTTAGATAAATGACTCAACAGTTCATAATAAACAATTACAGCATGTTTGGAGTATGCTAAGAAAGCTGAGAGTCCTGATAAAGAAAGAAAAATGCCAGCAAGGAACAATACAGGTTTTGCTTTCAAAGGAAGTGCCCTCTAGGTAGCTTTGAAACAGACTTGGGATTGGTTTACAACAAAGCAGGTTAACTGCCACATCTTCCCATGACTGTGGAGGATTCAGAAATTTGCCATTTGCAGAGCTGATACTGGCAACTTTCACATTGCCAAAATGAAGATAAAGCAATGATAATACTTAAACAGGAATTGCGTCTAAGCAGAATGCTTCTACAAATTCAGTCAGCGTCTTCCTTTGAAGACGTAGGCCTGCCTTCTTTGCCTGGGAAACAAGCTGGTTTGAAGGTGTAAAACCGGAGCCACATGCAAACAGGCAGAATAGCACCTGAATTTCAGGTGGAGACATTCAAGCAATAACATTGTGGTGATGCATTATGTAAAGCAATAAGGAGTCACTCTTTTTACTTGCGCAAATTCAGCTCCACTGGTCTGAGCACTACACCCACATGACAAAAAATTAGGCTCTGAAGCAGATTTCACAATTTATGGGTATCACCCATTCTCTGCATTATTTCCAGTGGTATCTTTCACTATACTGGTTTTTCACAATAGTTTCTAAACAAATAGCTGTCAAAATCTAGTCTCAGGGGCCAAGATGAATGGTTATTTTTGACAATACATTAGTTTCCTGGAAGCGAATATCAGGTTCTGTGTATGTTCCAATTTCTTGTTAGTTTGAGGATCGTCCACCTGATTCAAACACAGAAGACAGCAACTTTAGTGAGCCATACAGAACTGCAGCGTTGACACTCCATTTGGAGTCCCCACAGAGAGGGCAATATCAGGTACAATAAGATTTCCCCATCTTTTGTCTTCATTATTTGGTTAGTTCTAGAAAGTCTAAGAATACAAATTTATCTTGGTCCATTCACAGTATCCAGCCAAGATTATAGTGTTAAATGGAAATAATTCTTATCGGTGCCAAGGCAACTAACTAGTCTTGGATCTGACATCCAAGCTGTGTTTCCTTTAGTACTCTATGTTTGTTTCACTTATTCTGTTCAATTCTCCACGTAATAGCCATTGCATCATATTGCTAACAGCTGATAAGAAGCTCAAAGGCAGAACATGTGATGCAAAGAGGTTTCTGACACAGTCAGAAATTTAAACCATTGACCTAGGAATACTTTGCTGGGAACCCGATCTTGCTCTGTATAGGCTCATGTTTGATGCATTTGAGTCTGTGAAACACTTGAAAAATTTGAGAAAAATGAAATTAAATATATAAATTTTATATAAATTTAGTGGGCTGTGAATACGCATAAAGGCCACAATTGCCTATGAAAAAGAACTTTGTCACCTGATAAGCCAGCTTGATCTCCTTCTACATCCAGCAAACTGAGGTTTTAACCAAATTAAATAAAAATAAATCGTGTGGTCATTTATCTGATTAGTGTTTGTGAGACCCTGCTACGCACAAATTGACCAGTGTATTTCCCTAGATTGCAAGTGACTTGGAGCATCCTGAGGTTGCAAAAGGTGCTACATAATTGGAAATTCATCATTAAATATCATTTTATTCCACTGAGCTGATGGTCAATGGGAATCATGCAAGAAAGGCCCATACGAAAACCAAAAATCACTTCAAGCACAATATTGTGCTGGTTGCGTTTTGGAAAATAATTACAGCAGTAGCATGTTAAATAATGCCATTTCCAAAAATCAAATTAAAAACTCAGTGTAACACTTCAGTTCATGAGCTGAGTTCGCATACACTATTCTAAATCACAGCGCCACAATCTTAAGAGGTCACACCATTATCATTCAGTACACTATTACAATAGGAAAAAAGAGCTCTGCAGCAATGTCAGGGCCTTTGTAAATACCAAAATTAAGATATAAATAATTTAAAAATGAGGCAATATGAATAATTTACAAAATAAATAATTTAATAATCAAATAAATAAATGCATAAATAATTCCCCAAATAAAGCTAAACAATAAATCAGCATTAATATGAAGAATCAAACCAGCATAATGCAAGTTGCATTTACAAATTTACAGCAGTTATTTTCCTGTTAAATATTAAAAATATGCATTTTTAAATATTAAAAATATGCAAAGAAAATTAAAAGAAATACGTGAAGTTCAAGAATATCTTATTTTTCTGCAAATTAATTTTAAGCAACCCAATCAATGTGCATTCATATTATATTAGTGTTAAGTTTCCAACGGGGTGGGGAAAAGAGTGTTTTCATGTTTCCACTGATAATAAACTGAGGTATCAAGACCCAAACTTATTCCACCAAGCACATTGCGACTGTCTCCTCTAGAGAACTGATCCCACCTTGACTCCAGATTCAGATTACATTTTTATTAAAAGTGCAACATTAGCACATAAAAGAAAAGAGCTTTGCATTGATACTACCTGTCATAAAGTGAATGAACATTTAAACCATTCATTTTTTTCTGAGTAGCTGAAAAGGTCCGTTGTGTACAAAACTAGCTTTATTTCACAGATCAACAACCTCACCCACCCAACCGTCACAACACATTATGCCACAATCCCTGGCTTACACATATGGAACATGATCTTTATGTTGCTTACAATACTATTTTTCTTAGGAAGATTCATACATTTATTGATCCAGTTTCCTGAATTTGTGAAGTGGATCCATTGTTTTCAACAGAAAGAGGTGGTCTTTGATCAGCTATATGAAACTCTTCTTAAGCAAAGATCACCACAGTAACAGGACAAATAGCAAAAATCAGAAATTGGTGATACTGTTGTCCTTTTGGCTCATTCAAATTTATTAGATTTCATCAAGATGGTATATAAATGTTTGCACATTTATTGATGTGGCATCGAGGTACAACACAGAAAAGTATCTGAAGCTAAAGATCAATTACTCCACTGCCCCTCTAAATTTCAAGGAGCAATCAGACAGATGACTTCAAGCAACTGGATAAAAAGATTTTGTGGTGGTGATTTGGAACAGAATCTCACAGCACCAGAGATGTAGGACCCTGAATTACACATATGGAACATGATCTTTATATTGCCTGGGTTACTCTTTCCTCTAGGGAGCTTCGTACATCTATTGATGCAATTAAAATATTTTGAAAGTTTAGACATAAGTGTCCACACCTCCTCAAAAATCAAATTGCTCAGGAGGGCCAGAGACCCCTCAGGTACTTCAAGTCAGCTTGAACAACAACCCCAGTTAATATCAGACTGCCTCCTCCAAGACCCTCAAAGATTATTTCAAGCGAGATTTGAGCCAGCAACTGATTCCAGATTTACATTGCAGTTTTTACACTGCAAAACTAGCAGTTATTCTGCAAAGATATTAAAATGGTTATATTGTGACACAAAACAGTAGAAATATGATCAATAGTAGAAAATAAATTGAATAGATCATTATTTCAAAAAAGCATCAAAAATGTAGGAACAGGGCGTCACTAGTTAGGCCTACATTTATTTCCAATTCCCAATTACAATTGAAAACATGGTTGTGAGCTTCCTTCTTGAACTGCTGCAGTCCATGTGGCATTGGTGAACTCACAGTGCGGTCAGAGTAAGTTCCTGAATTTTGACAGAGCGACAGTGAATGAACCGCAGTACAGTTCTAAGTCAGGATGGTGTGCAGCTTGGAAGGAACGTCTAGCTGGTTTTGCCATACATCTGCCGCCCTAATCCTAGATGATAGAAGTCACAGATTTGGAAGGTGGTGTCACTGATCAGTTGCCGCAGTGCATCTTGAATATGATCCACACAACTATCACTGTGCGTTGATAGTGGAGACAGCGAATGTTTAAGTTGATGGACAGGATGCTGATCAAGCAGTTTGTTTTGTCCTGGATGGTGTTGACCTTCTCGAATGTTGTAGGAGTTGCACTCATCCAGAGGACTGGATAGAATTCCATCACACAACTGACATGTGCCATGTAGCTGGTGGGCAAGTTTTAGGGAGTCAGGAGGTGAGTTAGTCACTGCAGTCTCTGATTTGCTTTTGCAGCCATAGTATTTGCATGGGTGGTCCAGTTCACTTTCTGGTTGATGGCAACCCTACAGATGGAGAGATTCAACATTACCATAAGCAGAAGGTCTGATTTTCCCTTATTGAAGATGGTATTTCCCTGGCACTCGCGTGGTGTGAATGTTGTTTGCCACTTATCAGCCCAAGCCTGAATCTTATCCCAGTTTTGTTGCACATGGACACAGACTGCTTCAGTATCTAAGGAGTTGTGAATGGTGCTGAACATGGTGCAATCATTAGCAAACATCCCCATTTCTGAGGCTATGATGGAGGGAGAGTCACTGATGAAACAACTGAAGATGATTGGGCCTAGGGTATAAAATACGATAAGGATGGACAACTGCTAAGTCAGAATGAGTTAAGATACTGTTGATGGCCTATGAAATTCTAGTGTGCAATAACATCAGGTTTTACATGAATGGAAACCCAACTTGAAAATTTGAAGGTTAGTCATACAAAGGAATAACATAAAATGTACACTAATGTTCAATATGCCATCACTTCATTTCTGCTGAGTTTGACAGGTGCAGGCTTTGAAGTCACTTACACTTTGCTTGCTAAGCAGTATTTCCGTACTCTAGGTCTTAAATCAATGCATTTTATATTTCATTTCTATTCACAGCTTATGCATAAAAACTTCTTCAAACCTAGAAAAAAACTGCAAATGCAGACAGAAGTGTTCCTGACTTTAGAAGCATCGTAATCCAATAGACTTCATAATGCAAGCTTGGGAAAGGTTAAGACTTGAAGGAAAATTTTGGAAAATGATGCATTAAGTGTACTTTATTAGGTAAAAGAGCTGCTAAATGAATCTAATGGCATCATTGATAGCAGACCTGAAATCAATTGCTTCCCAATTATTCTGGCATCATGCCACTGCTTTTTCACTTTTAAGATTTCTTGTGGTATAAAAGGGTGAAAAATGTGAGAATCAAGCCACAAGATATTTCCATTTTGAGCACCTGACAACTTCAAGCATTGCAAGGTTAGGCATAATATGGTTAAATGCTGCATTCTGCTATGCCCACTATTGAAAATATTTGCCATAGCAAAATGTTATTTCCAAAAAAAACCAACAAGAGGTTTCTTTCAATGAAAGTGAAAGTTGTGTGTTTATAGACCTCTAACCACAATAATCTGGTTACAATATCAGCAACCTAATTTTTGCCAGTCCTTTACACCTGAGGCTCTCACCTCATCATTCTATGTGAGATTCCAAAGGGAAAAGTCCAGTTTCTAACCCAACCCCCTTAGATCTTTTCCCGAACCCGCTTTCTTCCAGCATCCTGGTGACAGACTTTGGCAAGATTCTACAGAAGGCAAATGACAAAAAAATGTATATATTAGCATGTAATATTCAACTTACTTTCTTGCCAATGAACTACATTGTATCTCCACTCATTTCCTCTAATTACATAAGATCAAAAACATCAACTTGCATCATGCCTTAAGAACTTTATTAACTTATTCAGATTTACAAAAGCCAGTTTAAAGCAGAATATTCATTCTCCTTCTATGAACCTCCAATTTGGTCATCTTTTGGATCCCCAACTTCCAACTTCCACCTCCTCACCATCAGTAGCTATACCTTTTCTTGTCTGGAAGCCTGTCCAAGACACAGCTTAAAAACTACCTCTTTGACTGTGCTTTTGATCACTTGCCCAAATATTTCCCTCACTGACTTGGTGACAAGAGTTGTCCCCTCATAGTGAGGAGGTTTTGCACATACCTCAGTTCACCACTGCTCTTGACACATTTCTCATGCCAATGGGCTGCTCTGTCATGTGTGGCAGCACAGCTTTCAATGTATTCACACATGAGTAGGTTGTACATCAGAATTATCAGCCACGTTGTCAGCAGATAGCCACCACAACCTATTAACTACCCATAGTTGCCATGGTGGCTCAATCACAGATGGCACAAAAATTTCCACCACAAAATAAAGACATCATGATGACTGCCAAGATACCTGGCATTTACCTGTACTATTTATTGCCTGTGATCACATGCCAGTTGGTCACAGGTTCAAGTGCATGGCAGTGTCTGCAAGGCAGTTTGTAAACAGTCAATGGCATACTGCAGCACAGGGAGGCTTGCAATTCAAGAGTAATGTATGCTTATGCCAATTGCTTGTCTCTGGGAAGACGAAATGTATTTGTTAACTTTGAATGGACAGACTGCCTTAGTGCCCCCCCACCACCACCCTTCTACTCCTTATACAACCAATCACAGAAATTTGCAAATATCTCCAGTTCTACTTGAAAGAATTCAGATCATTTTCACAGACACTAGCAATGCAAGTTTCACTCTGCTCTGCAGTTGCCACAGGTGGCAGATTTCAGTGACGATTCTCTTACCAAAGTGTAGTCATCTCGTAGATTACACCTTATTGGAGTTCAGGAAGGAGAATTGCTCTCTGAACACCCTAAAGGGGTCCTGGGGGAGGAAGGTCCTGCTGAGAATCCTTTTCCCTCTTCATGCAATTTCTCCTGCTCTGCAGAGCCTCTGTTCATTCTCATTCTTTAAGCCAAAGGATATTCCAGGTAAAATGTCTAATAGTGTACGAATATTTGTGAACAAATGGTTTGCACAGATGTCTTGAAATCACAAAGCCCTTCAGTATGTATCACACCACTTGTTGGAGAGACAAACCCTTACAGGATCATAGCAACTGCTCAAAGAAATAAATCAGCAACTAACCTGTAAGTAGTTGATGATCCTCTTAAATGTCACAAGTGGGAGTTGGAAGCTGGAAGCAGAGTTGCTCATTACTAAACTAATGTCACTGTAACTCCATACATTGATATTAATATCATTTGCTAGGTAGGGAGAGAAAAAAAAACAACATTCTCACTGTTTGCCATATATTAAACCATAATGTTAAGTGTATTTACGTAAGCATGATATGAAAACCAGATGTGATCTCTACCCCAAAAATAGATTACTGAGCTTAGTTGACTTAGGAATGGCCACTTGAAGCTATACAAGAACAAATTCATTTCAAATCCCTACCATTATGTGCAACTCAAATGCCATTACAAACACAGCACAATGGAAATGCCATTTGTATTGGATTAACAGTTTTATTTACTCTGCCATAGTCCCTCAGTAACTAAAAATCACAGGCAGCAAATTGCACAGGTAAATTATTGGTATATAACAGCAGTCATGGCATCTTCGGAAAACCAAAAATCAGATTTTACTGGAGCACATTTAGTATTTCATTTGATTGCTTTCTCTCATTAAAAAGTTCAGTTCTCGGTTGTTGATTTGCTTCAGAAGAACAGGAAACTAACAAAAACCAACATTTAAATCATGGAGTTGTTTAGCTGTGAGAACTGTAATTCTGAATTTCTATCTAACAGCACTTTTTTAAAATCAGCATTATATACTTGCATATAATTAATATGAAGATGTACCTGAATGATAAATAAACTGAATATTGCACTTCATGATGGATACAGTGATTTGCTTTAGTTAATAGTTTACTTATTCTAACAAAATATATTCTTCTACAACTAAAAATACTGCAGTTTGAAATCAATTTCAGTTATTATTCTAGAAGTGCTTGTGGTATCATAATATTTTACTAGAGGCGCACAATGCTTTATACAGCATTCAGCTGCATGAGCAAAAGAGCATTTGAGGACCAAGATCCCAATTTACAGGGCAGAAATGATCCCCATACTCCTAGATGCATTAGAAATTTGGACAATCTACAGCAGAGACCTCAAAGCACTGGGGAATTAACACCAAGATGCCTTCACAACATTCCCAAAACCAGATTGCAAGAAAACGGCAACACCAGTAAGCTAATCACCCAATCCAGCTCCACTGGGGAGGACATGTCGTTCCTATACCTGACACGAGACCACTGAAGCAATTCCTCTACTCAGTACTCAGCTGCAGCAGAGGAATAGAAATGCTTTAGGGGTTTGGGACTAAAGAGAAAAAAAATTGCAAAGGAAGTAAACTGCTATTTTCACCACATTCTGACAATAAGAATTAATAAACCAAAGGAGAAAATGACTTGGCCTTGAAAGTACTTCTCCAGACGTGTTTCTTGAAAAGAGCAAATGTGTTTATTTAAACACTGAGATGTGCCTTGCTAAAGAACGAAGAACAAAGAAAATGACATCACCGGAACAGGCCCTTCGGCCTCCCAAGCCTGCACAGACTATGCTGCTCAACTTAACTGGAACCCTTGACAGTTCCAGGGGTCATATCCCTCCATTCCCAACCTATTCATGTACTTCCCACCTTATTCATCCACTACCTTCCCTGGCAGGAAGTTCCAGGCACTCATCACCATCTGTGTAAAAAAACTTGCCTCGTATAGCTCCTTTAAACATTGCCCCTCACACCTTAAACCTATGCTTCCTGGTAATTGATTCTTCAGCCCTGGGAAAAAGCTACTGACTCTCCACTCTATATATACCTCTCATAATCTTGTAGATTTTTATCAGGTCGCCCCTCAACTTCTGTTGTTCCAGTGAGAACAAACCACGTTTCTCCAACTTCTCCTCCTAGGTAATGCTCTCCATACCAGGCAACATCCTGGTAAATCTTTTCTGTACCCTCGCAAAGCCTCCACGTTCTTCTGGTAGCGTGGCCACCAGAATTGAGCACTATATTCCAAGTGCGGCCTAACTAAGGTGCTATAAAGCTGCAACATCACTTGCCAATTTTGAACTCAATGTCCTGGCCGATGAAGGCAAGCATGCCAAATGCCTTCTTGACTACCTTCTCCACAGCATTGCCACTTTCAGTGACCTGTGTACCCAGATCCCTCTGCCTATCAATGCTCTTAAGGGTTCTGCCATTTACTGTATATTTCCTATCTGTTTAGGCCTTCCAAAATGCATTACCTCACTTTTGTCTGGATTAAACTCCATCTGCCATCTCTCCACCCAACCAGAGTTACTGATAAGTTGTTACTTTTATTTTAAATCTCAGAATGGCCTGTACCTGGCATGGCAGAGTCAATGATCAGGGAGTTTCCTCCCACAGTCCAAAGATGTGCAGTTAGGCAAATTAGGCCATGCTGAATTGTTCCTTAGTGTCCCAAGATATGTATAGATTAACCATGGAAAATGTGTAAGTTTATGGGGATAGGGCAGGGGAGAGGGCCTGAATAAGATACTGTCACAGTAAGAAGTCTCACAACACCAGATTAAAGTCCAACAGGTTGATCTGGCAGCACTAGCTTTCGGAGCTTCAAGCTCCTTCTTCAGGTGAGTGAGGACTTGTGTTCATAAACAGGGCATATGAAGACACAAACACAATTTACAAGATAATGGTTGGAATGCGAGTCTTTACAGGTAATAAAGTCTTAAAAATACAGACAATGTGAGTGAAGAGAGGGTTAAGCACAAGTTAAAGAGATGTGTATTGTCTCCAGCCAGGACAATTAGTGAGATTTTGCAAGCCCAAGCAAGTCGTGGGGGTTACAGATAGTGTGACACGAACCCAAGATCCCAGCTGAGCCGTCCTCATGTGTGCGGAACTTGCTATCAGTTTCCAACGCCTGCATAAGATACTATCAGGCAGCCAGTGCAGACTTGATGAACCGAATGGCCTCTTCTGCACTGTAGGGATTCTATGATTCTCCTTCAACCCATGCAGCCTCAGGACATTGAAAACAACACAAATCATAATTTTTTTTATTTTATCTAGCTTTCTTCCCTTCTTTCCCAAGGCCTCTCTACTTTTCTCCCAAAACCTACAGGGGTCTAAGGCATCATCCAACCATCATTTATTAAGTATACAGTAAGTCAGCCAGCATTTATAAAGAAAAAGGAAGGTTTTGCAGTTCAAATATATATCCTTCATTTGAACTGAAGACTAAAAGGTATTTTGAACAAAACAAGTGAGAAACTGAAGTATAATGAAAAAAAGGTGGCAATGTTTGAAATTAAAATAAAATACTGGCATTATAAAATAAGACCATAAGACATAGGAGCAGAATTAGGCCACTCAACCCATCATGTCTGCTCTGCCATTCAAACATGGCTGATATTTTTCTCATCCCCATTACCCCTGAACCCTTATGGAGGCATTATAAAATCTCTCCTGAACTTCTGATCGCACCAGGCACTTGGGGCTTATGTTTAAGTTAATTTTGTGGTGTTCGAAAACAGGAACTTCTGTAAATAAGAGATCATTTCACACTTGGAATATAGTGTTCAATTCTGGTCACCACACTACCAGAAGGATGTGGAGGTTCTGGAGAGGGTATAGATAAGATTTACCAGGATGTTGCCCAGCATGGAGGGCATTAGCAATGAGGAGAGGTTGGAGAAACTTGGTTTGTTCTCACTGGAATAACAGAGGTTGAGGGGCGACCTGATAGAAGTCTACAAGATTATGAGGGCCATGAACAGAGTGGATTGTCAGAAGCTTTTTCCCAGGGTGGACAAGTCAATTACCAGGGGGCATAGATTTAAGGTGTGAGGGCTAAGGTTCAAAGAAGATGTACAAGGCAAGATTTTTTTTTACACAGAGGGTGGTGGGTGCCTAGAACACTCTGCCAGGGGAGGTAGCAGAAGCAGATATAATAGTGACTTTTAAGGGACATCTGGACAAATATATAAATGGAATGGGAATGGAGGGACATGGTCCCCAAAAGTGAGGGGTTTTGGTTCAGTCAGGCAGCATGGTCGGTGCAGGCTTGGAGGGCCAAAGTGCCTGTTCCTGTGCTATAATTTTCTGTGCGCTTTGTTCTCTAATCTCAATGGTTGACAATGAGAGAGTTACTCCCTACTGGATCATGGGATTGAAAACATCACTACCAGTTTTCTGAGAAGATAAATGGTTACAATGAGACATTGTAATATAATGCACAGAACTGCAGCAAAGAATATTTACTTATCAGTGTTGAATCTGATCATTTCTTATGAGTGAATTAACCTTTCCAAACAATTCAACACTTCTACAGATTTAAATATCTAATTACCCTTGTAACTTTAGCAAGAGTAGAAAACCTATTATGGTTTTGCACACTTACTTAGAAACTTTGTCTATATCCCTTGTAACTCTCTGTCCCCACCTACAAACTTGACTTAATTTTGACCAACTTTATTGTACCAGATCCATGACTTAATGCATATCTGTTTAAAAATGTTTATTAAAACCTAACTGTACATCACAGATGTAGTCAATACAGTCATTTCAATTATAGGTATTTGGCTATTTGATAACTCCTGCTGTAACCACGAAAGTGTGGATTGCTTGTAAACACAATGAAATTTGACTTTGATGCAACCCATCAGTATCTAGGGTTCATATCTAAAATCACAGTTCTCATGCAACAATACTCAACGTAAGTTACTTCTTCCAGTAGAGTAGTTGGTTGGAATATGAAAGGACAAAAGCGAACAGAAAATTACTTCACTGAGTGCATATAGCATTTACAATGAAAAACGAAAGCAGTTTGGTTCCTACTTGAGTATTGAAATCACCACGTAATTAGACAATGCAAACATGAAACTAAGCAGAATGCTTTGCTGGAAGAGATTGGTTCTCTCAAAACATTTGAAATATCAAGTAAAAAGTAATAAAAAAAATCAAAGTTTTTTTCATAAAAAGTGTTTATCAGTATCTTGCAACTAGATTTTAATGTATTTTGTGATGCTATTAACACCACTGGGATAAAGCATACAGCATTTACCAAAAAGAAAGTCAGAGATAATTCTTTACACAGTGAGTTTAGAACATGGAATATTTTGCTACAGGGAGTCATTGAGGAAGAGGCCACTACATTGCTGAAGTGGAAATGAGATAAATATTTGAAACAAGACATCGAGCTATTAGGAGAATACCAGGCATTATAAAATCTCTCCTGAACTTTTGTTCACATCACGCACTTGGGGCCTATGTTTAAGTTAATTTTGTGGTGTTCGAAAACAGGAACTTCTGTAAATAAGAGATCATTTCACACTTGGAACATAGTGTTCAATTCTGGTCACCACACTACCAGAAGGATGTGGAGGTTCTGGAGAGGGTATAGATAACATTTACCAGGATGTTGCCTAGCATGGAGGGCATTAGCTATGAGGAGAGGTTGGAGAAACTTGGAACACAAA
Source organism: Carcharhinus amblyrhynchos (assembly GCF_965287045.1). Taxonomy (NCBI): domain Eukaryota; kingdom Metazoa; phylum Chordata; class Chondrichthyes; order Carcharhiniformes; family Carcharhinidae; genus Carcharhinus; species Carcharhinus amblyrhynchos. Next base: position 98,823,895 of record NC_137325.1, read on the forward strand.
AGGAAAATACTGCAGACGCTCAGATCTGATATAAAATAAATCAGAAAATGCAGGAAATTTACAGATCTGAAAATGTTAACTCTGCTTTTTTTCTCTCCGCAGATGTTGCGTACTTAGGTAGGCATTGTTCTATTGAACAACGAAGATAGATAAGGTGGGCTGAATAAGAAACTTCTGTGCTGCAAATTTCAATGGTGCAGATAACATCAGAAACCTCGACAATCTTCAGAACTACAAATATGTTTAAACCTTAATTATGCTAAAATTAATTTTTAATTACAAAAAACTTACACGACAATGGTAACCAGAGAGTAAAAATACACAAATCAATGAAAATAGCGACACAGGTTAACCAGGCAAAAGCAGGTTAAAAAGGCAAACCAAGCACCAGGGTTTATTTCCAGAGGGGAAACCCTTTTAACTGGTCATGACACTTCAAAGATTAGCTTGTACATTATTTATGGCAATACATTGACAAATAATGTTACTGTTCTTATAGAACCGTTTCACTGTATTACATTACATTATATTACATTAAGTAACAAACAACTAATACAACCCGTTTTTCCTGCACATTTCAAGGTTATTAAGCTTGATTTCCATCACGAGGCAATGGGTCTGCGAAAGTTCCAATTTTGAGAAGCAAGTAGGCTTTATCATTAAACTATTTGGCTGTGTTGGGCTATATACATACACCTCTGTCCTCATCATCTAGTTGTTAATTATCCAACGAAGCTGATGTAATGCTACCCATTCAAAATGACCTGTTTAAGTAGCATTCTAATCTCCTCAACATTCAACAATGCTTCACTACCTTTAATTTTGTCTGGAGTGTACAGGCTGGCTTATCTGTAAGTCTAGATTTGAAGATATTTTCAGTTTATCTGTAAGGACTTCAAAAGTGATCACATCACAATAACGTTTTAGCTTGACTTACAAATAGAACAGTCTGGTAGGAAAATGGTCACCAGCAGTGGTCAATAATTTAACAGGAGGCATGATAACCAAGTCCAATCATGTATTCACCAATACCACATTTGCACATTTTCTAGTTGGATGTTAGTGGACAGAAAATTGTAGGAGATATGTTTTCCCTACTGTAAGGGGCTAACTACTTGATATTTTATTAAAAAGGCAAAAAACAAAAGATTAAATAAAAAGTTAAAGTTTGATCACAAAATTGTAATTAGTTAATGAAGATACACAAATTACAGGAATTCTGATTCAATTGCAAAACAAATTAGAACTTAGAACATAGGCCAGCAGTCAAAACAACCCTACCTGGCAATTTGAAGCAACACTGGCAAACCATGGAAATGTGATTTTGCTATATAAAAACAAGCAGCTCTTCAGCAAGAGACATGGTGGGACAAGAGCCATAGAAGGAAAAAATTAATTTCCATCGTGCAAATTAAATTCAGTACTGAATAGCCATCTAAAATGATGAATGTTATTAATACTAATAAAAATTTACTGTAGACTCCTTCAAGAAATAAAACTACAAAGTAATTTATACTAATTAGATACTTACATTAATAAATACCAAATTGGAAAAAAGCCTTTAACCTCAAGATACATTCTTAACCATAAGGATTTCCATACCCTGTATTTTTGACATGTATATTCAATAGTACCAATGATTGAAAATATTGCCTTGATGCACTGCAATATTCCATCACTATGAGCAAACATGACATGACAATAATAGGCAGATCACTGAAATTATCTTGTGATTAGTACAAAACAACCACAAGTAATGCACAATGACCCTGAAAACATGAGCTGCCCCGTAGAGTCAAAAATGTTTTATTATACAGGAAAATAACTTGAGGCAAATGATGCAAATCAAATTATTTCACAGTATGATTTCCTATAAAAAATACAACTTGAATTAGGAAACAAAATAGGTTCTGTGTTTCTTTATTTTATTTTGATACTATTCAGATTTTGAAAAGCATTGTATATTTTCTGAAAAAAAAAAGAGAACCTTTATTGCAATCAACTTCTAAAAATAATGGGATTATCTGCCACAGAAGGTCTTTCAGCCCATGTTGATGTTTTGAAAGAGAACAAATTAATCTTAGTATAAAATACTACCAATGCTATAGATGAGAAGTAAAAACAGAAAATGCTAGAAATACTCAGCAAATCTGGCAGCCTCTGTGAAGTCTTAACTTTTCAGATCTATAACAACGACTCACATAATAGGCTACTAAATAAAGTTAAAGCTTTGGAATTGCAAGTCTTGAGATGAATAGATAGCTGATTAGCAGATAAGAAGCAAAGAGTTAGCATAAATGGATTTTTTTTTAACTGGAAGTCAGTGAATAGTGGGGTTCTGCATGGATCTGTGCTAGAACCCCAATTGTTCACATTATGATATTGATGATTTGGAGGAGGGAACAGAATGTATTATCTCCAAATTTACAGATGATACAAAGTTGGGTGGGAGGGTGAGCTGCAAGGAGGATGCAGAGATGTCATAGCGTAATTTGGACAGGCTGAGTGTGTGGGTAGCTGCATTGCAGATGCAGTATAATGTGGATAATTGTGAAGTTATCCACTTTGGTAGCAATAATAGGAAAACAGGTTATTACTTGAATGGGTGTAAATTGAGAGGAGGTGGATACTCAACGAGACTTTGGGATCCTCGTGCATCAGTCGTTGAAAGTGAGTGCACAGGTACAGCAGGTGGTAAAGGCAGCAAATGGTATGTTGGCCTGCGTAGCGACAGGATTTGAGTACAAGGATAGGGATGTTTTGGTACAGTTGTATAGGGCATTGGTGAGGACACACCTGGAGTATTGTGTGCGGTTTTGGCATTTGTATTTGAGGAAGGATGACCTTGCTATGGGAGTACAGCAAAGGTTTACCAGGCTGATTCCTGGGGTAACAGATCTGACACATAAAAAGAGACCAAGTCAGTAAGAATTATATTCACTGGAGTTTAAAATAGCGAAGGGGGATCTCATAGAAACTTTTAAAATTCTAACAGGGTCAGATGGTAGATTCAGAAAGAATGTTCACAATGGTGGGAGAGACCAGAACCAGGAATCATAGTTTGAGGATAACGGATAAACTTTTTAGAACTGAGGTGAGGAGAAATTTCTTCACCCAGAGAGTGGTGAACGTGTGGAATTCATTACCACAGAAAGTAGTTGAGACAGAAATGTATGATTTCAGGAAGAAATTAGATACAGCTCTTGGGGCTAACGGGATCAAGGGATATGGACGGGCGGGGCGGTGGGAGATCAGGATATTGAATTTGATGATCAGCTATGCTTAATATAGGGAGGAAAGGGGGAGGGGATTGGGATATTAAATTTGATGATCAGTCATGCATAAAATGAATGGCAGAGCAGGCTCGAAGGGCCGCATGGCCCACTCTTGCTTCTAGTTTCCATATTTCATGAGAACTGAGTGTATATATATTTGGAGACAGTACAGTGAAAGTTCACAGACTGTTCCCTGGGGTCAGCTTAATATATAATACGTGCATTCAAAAGTCTAATGGTAGTAGGGAGGAAGCTGTTCCTGAATCAGTTTATATGTGTTCTCAAACTTCTGTATCTTTTTCCCAGTGCAAGAAACTGAGAGAGAGTATATCCAGGGTGCTTGGGGTCCTTGATTACGCTGGCTGCTTTTCTGAAGATGCGTGAAGTGTAGACGGAGTCAATGAATGGAAGGCTGGTTTGCGTGATGGACTGAGCTATGTTTACAACCCTTTGTAGTCTGTGACCTGGGTCAGAGCAGAAGCCATACCAAGCAGTGATACATCTGTAAAAGATGCTTTCTATGGTGCATCTGTAAAAATTTGAGGGTCACAGCGGACATGCCAAATTTCCTTAGTCTCCTGAGAAAGTAGAGACATTGGAGGACTTCTTAACTCTAGCGTCAGTATGGAGGGACCAGGACAGATTTTTGGCAATCTGAATACCTAGAAACTTGAAGCATTGACCATTGCCACTGATGTAGACAAGGACATGTGCTCCACTATACTTTCTGAAGTAGGTGACTATCTCCTTTATTTTACTGTTATTGAGGTAGATTGTTGTCGTTGCACCATTTCACCAGATTCCATCTCTTTCCTGCACCGTATCTCATCATAATTTGAGATCCGACCCACAACGGCCATCAGCAAGAATGAAAATCGCGTTGGAGGGGAATTTGGCCATCCTGTCAGAAATGTATAAAAAATATAGTAAGAGGCTGAGGACACAGTGTTGAGGATAATCATAGGGGAGGTGTTGTTGCCTTATTGTTACTGATTGCAGTCTATGGGTTAGGAAGTCTAGGATCCAGTCACAGAGGAAAGAGCCGACCTCTAAGCTACGGAGTTTGCAAATGGGTTTCATAGGAATAATGGTATTGAAGGCTGAACTGTAGTCAATACATAGGAGTCTGAAATAAGTGTCCTTGTTATCAGGTATACCAGGATTGAGTGAAGGCCAGAAGGGATTTGACAGTGCTGATACTGAAAGACTGTTTCCTCTCTGATTTAATTTATTATTGACACTTATATTGATATACAGTGAAAAGTATTGCTTCTTGCATTTCTTACTGACAAAGGATACCATTCATAGAGAAGGAAAGGAGGGAGTGCAGAATGTAGTGTTACAGTGACAGCTAGGTTGTAGAGAAAGATCAACTTAATATAAGGTAGGTCCATTCAAAAGTCTGATGGCAGCAGGGAAGAAACTGTTCTTGAGTTAGCTAATACATCACCTCAGGCTTTTGTATCTTTTTCCTGATGCGAGAAGATGAAAGCAAGTGTGTCCAGGGTGCGTGAGGTCCTTGATTATGTTGGATAAAAGCAAGTTACTGGGGATGCTGGAATCTGAAACCAAAAGAGAAAATGCTGGAAAATCTCAGCAGTGTGAGCAGCATCTGTAAGGGAAGAAAATAGCTTGGAGCTTTGACAAAGAGTCATCTGGACTCGAAACGTTAGCTCTTTTCTCTCCTTACAGATGCTGCCAGACCTCCTGAGATTTTTCAGCATTTTCTCTTTTGGGTCCTTGATTATGCTGGATGCTTTTCCAAGGCAGCAGGAAGTGCAGACAGAGTCAATGGATGGAAGGCTGGTTTGCATTATGGACTGAGCCTTTCATAGTTTCTTGCAGTCTTGATCAGAGCAGGAGCCATACCAAGCTGTGATACATTCAGAAAGAATGTTTTCTATGGTACATGTGTAAAAGTTGGTGAGAGTCATAGCAGACCTGCTGAATTACCTTAGCCACCTGAGCAAGTAAAGGCGTTAGTGGGCTCTGGAACATGAAGCAACCTCAGGATAAGGGACTGATCATTTGGGGCTGAGATGAGGAGAAGGATTGTGAATCTTTGGAACTTTCTATCTTAGAGGGTTGTGATATTCCATTACTTAAATATATTTAAGACTGAGATAAACTGATGTTCCATCTCTCAGGGAATCAAGGGATTTGTCAGGAAAATGGAGTTGGAGCCGAAGATCAGCCATGACCATAATGTATAGCAGGACAGGCTCAATTGGTCTACCGCTGTTCCCATTTCTTATCTTCTTATGCATGGACATGACATGTTTTAAACATGGCAGAGAAAGTGGAGAGAAAGAGAAGAAAGAACAAAAGGTAAAGGTCGTGGTGGGGTCAAAGGCAGCAAAGATTAAATGACAAAACAAATGAAGGTACAAGGTAAGATGAGATGGTAATGAGACAAGGAGCAAAAGATGTATCAAGAATAGTTGTGAGTCGGAAAAACAAAATTACCACCAATAGCTGCAATCCAAAATCAAAATCAAACACAAGGAAAGAAAAAATGTAGGCAGTGGTTATGATCTGAAACTCTTGGATGTAATGTTGAATCCTGAAGGCTATAATGTACTATCCTCATAAACTAAAGGAACAGAACCTCATCTTTCTCAGCATTGGACAGGGTCAAGTTGACAAATTTAATATCATAATCTGTTCCCCCGATTTTTTGGTTGATAGCTGTTGACTGTTTTTACCATGTACACCTCCTCTAGATAAATCTTTCATTTCTTTACTTGTCTCATGAAATCTCATGCCATCGAATCAAATATGGGCAAGAAAACCTCTTGCTGATTACCATGTACCATCCCCCCTCAGCTGATGAATGACTACTCCTCCAGGTTGAGCACCTCTTGGAGGAAAAACTGAGGGTGGCAAGGGCACAGAATGTACTCTGAGTGAAGGACTTCCAACATGTCTCGGTAACGTGGCATCACTAATAGAGTTGGCTGAGTCCCAAGGACATAGCTGCTAGACTCGATCTGCAGTAGGTGGTAAAGGAAGTAACAAGACAGAAAAACATACTTAACTTCATCATCACCAACATTCCTGCCACAGATGTATCTGTCCATGAAGCACCGGTAGGAGTGACCACCACAACGTCCTTGTGGAAACCAAGTCCCATATTGAAGACACCCTCCGTCATGTTGTGTGGCACTACCACCATACTAACAGGGATAAATTTTGAACAAATTTTGAACAAGGTGGACAAGTCCCCAGGACCGGATGGAATGCATCCCAGGGTTCTGAAAGAAATAGCAGAGGTGATAGTGGATTCCTTAGTAATTATTTACCAAAATTCGCAAAAACCCAGTCTGCAGGTGCAGCAAGTGATCAACAAGGCAAATGGAATGTTGGCCTTTATAGTGAGGGGTATAGAACATAAAAGTAGGGAGGTCTTGCTGCAACTGTACAGGGTACTGGTGAGGCTGCAGCTGGAGCACTGTGTGCCGTTTTGGTCGCCGCACTTGCGGAAGGATATATTGGCCTTGGAGGGAGTGCAGAGGAGGTTCACTAGGCTGATACCGGAGATGAGGGAGTTGGACTATGAAGAGAAACTAAATAGACTGGGTCTGTACTTGTTGGAGTTTAGAAGGATGAGGGGGGGATCTTATAGAGATGTATAAGATAATGAAGGGGATGGATAGGGTAGAGGTAGAGAGATTCTTCCCGCTTAGAAAGGATAGCGGGACTAGCGGGCACAGCCTCAAGATAAGGGGGGGGAGCAGTTCAGATCAGAGTTGAGGAGGAACTTCTTCACTCAAAGGGTGGTGAATCTCTGGAATTCTCTGCCCGTTGAAGTGGTGGAGGCTACCTCGCTAAATATATTTAAGTCACGGGTAGATAGATTTTTGATAGGCAAGGGAATTAAGGGTTATGGGGAGAAAGCGGGAAAGTGGAACTGATCCACTTCAGATCAGCCATGATCTTATTGAACGGCGGGGCAGGCTCGAAGGGCTAGATGGCCTACTCTTGCTCCTATTTCTTACATTATTATGTTCTTGTATCTAAAAACTCAAGACTGGGCAACCAAGAAGTGCTGTGGGCTATCAGCAGCAACAGAATTGCACTCAACCACAATCTATAATTTCATTACTCATATCCTCGACTGTATCATCATCACCAAGCTGGGGAATCAACCCTGGCTCAATGAAGAGCACAGAAGGGCAAGCCAGGTGCAGCACCAGGCATATCTAAAAATAAGGTGTCAACCTGATGAAGCTACAACACAGAACTACTGACATGCCAAACAGCATAAGCAGCAAGTAACAGACAGTTAAGCAATTCCACAACCAATGGATTAGATCCAAGCTCTGCAGTCTTGCCACATCCAATCGTGAATGATGGTGGACTCTTACACTGCTGACTGGAAAAGGCGGCTCCACAAAAATCACCATCCTCAATGATGGGGAAGTCCAGCATATTACTGCAAAACATATGGCTGAAATATTTACAATTATTTTCAGTCAGAAGTGCTGATTCAATGATCCATCTTGGCCTCCTCTGGAGATCCCCAGCATCTTCTTTCTTTTTTCTGTTTTTACCCCAATCCAATGTCGGCATCTCCACATCATCCCCAGCGTCACAGGTACCAATCTTCAGCCAATTCAATTCATTCCATGTGATATCAAGAAACAGCTGAAGGTACTGGATATTGCAAAAGTTACGAGCACTGACAATATTCTGGCAACAGTACTGAAGACTTCTGCTCCAGAAATTGCCACACTTCTAGCCAAGCTGTTCCAGTACAGCTAACACCAGAGGCATTTACCTGCAACGTGGAAAATTGCCCAGGGATGACTTGTACACACAAAGCAGGACAAATCCAATCCAACCAATTACCATTCCACCAATCTACTCTTGGCCACCAGTAAAATGATGGAGTACTTGCTCACTGACGCTCAGAATGGGTTCCACCAAAGCCACTCAACTCCTGACCCTATTACAGCTTTGGTTAAAACTTTTTACAAAAGAGCTGAACTCCAGAGGTGAGGTGAGAGTGACTGCCTTGACATCAAGGCAGCATTTGACCAAGTATAGCATTAAGAAGCTCTATCAAAACTGAAGTCAATGGGAATCAGGGGAAAACATCTACTGGTTGAGAGTCATACCTAGCACAAAGGAAGATGGTTATAGTTGTTGGAGGTCAAGCACCGCATTTCAAGAATTCCTCAAGCCGGTATCTTAGACCCAACCATCTTCAGTTGCTTCATCAATGAACTTCCTTCCATCATAAAGTCAGAGTGGGGATGTTCACAGATGATGACACAATGTTCAGCACCTTTTACAACTCCACAGATATTGAAGTGGTCCATGTCCAAATGCAGAAAGACCTAAACATATCCAGACTTAGGCTGACAAGTGGCAAGTAACATTCGTGCCACCCAATTGCCATGCAATGACGATCACCAACAAGCGAGGATCTAACCATGTCCCATTGACATTCGATGGCTTAATTGTTCACTAGCAGCCACCTGAGATTTACCATTAACCAGAAACTGACTTGGACCAGCCATATAAATACCATGGCTACAGGCTAGGAATCCTGTGGTTAGTAACTTACTTCCGAACTCCTCAAAGCCTTTTCACAGTCTACAAGGCGCAAATCAGGAGTGCAATGGCATACTCTCCATTTGCTTAATTGTGTGAAATTCTAACAACACTCAAGAAGGTCAGCACCATCCAGGACAAAGCAGCTTGCTTGATTGTTTGTGGAAGGGCTGCCATTCATTCCCTCTACCACTGATGCACAGCGGCAGCAGTGTTCACCAGGTACAATGTAGGAATACACCAAGGTTCCTTAGACAGCACCTTCCAAACTCACAACCACTACCATCTCGAATGACAAGGACAGCAGCCACATGGGAACAGCACCAACTGGAAATTCCAAGCCATTCACCATCTTGACTTGGAAACATATCACTATTCCTTCACAGTCACTGACTTAAAATCCTGGAATTTTCTTTCTAACAGCACTGTAGGTATATCTATACCACATGGACTGCATAGGTGCAAGGAGACAGCTCACCACCACCTTCTCATAGGCAACTAGGTATGGACAATAAATGCTGACCTAGTCAGCAACACCCACATCCCGTGAATGATTTTTTTAAAATGACTTTTATTGCCTTTTCCCCTCTGCCCTTTTGTAATATAATCTTTCTTACCTTCCTCCCTATCACAGATCTTCCTTTTTTCCTCTTTTCTCCCCATTTCCCCATGATTATAAACAGTTACCTATAAGTACTTCTAGTTCTGGTAAAGGGTCATCAATCTTGAATGTTAACCCTCTTTCTCCCTTCAAAAATGCAGTCAGGCCCAAATACTTCCAGCACTTTCTAGTTTTATTTCCAATTAGTTCTATTCCCGTACTCTTTTCTGATAGCCTTGCAATTTTTTTTTCCTTTTCAGCTACATTGTCCCCATCATTTACCCTATCCCACTGACCCCAGACATTTATTTATATTAGATAAACAGCACTAACCATGAAAACAGACATCAATTATACAGGCATTACATAAACAGTATGCACCAACTATTCCAGGTACCTCAAACAGCTGTTTACACTTTATTGAAGTGAGGCATCCCGTTGAAAAATCCTTTCAATCACCTCGCATTGCCTTTAAAACTCCTGTGATTTTTGTCATGAATGCATAAGAAAGAAAAGACACCTTCCATTTTAGCTGGCTGAAACACTATTTATCTGCTGTGGTAGGAAACTCACCAGAGGTGAAACTGACCAGACTCCTGCATACTTCAGCCCATTCATCTCTTCATAGTTTATTGTGAAAAGCTTCCACATTGTACAGCTTATCAATAGCAACTAATATTTTTGCATAATTATTAAAACACAGAAGAAAATAAATTGTGGTTTACCTGCTACATGCAGCGACTGACATGCCTAGTGAGTGAGTTTTGGGGTATATTGTCCAAACAGGTTAAAAACTGCATTCACAAAAGTATGCAGAAAAAAAATAAATGCCATACACATTCCTTGTGAACAATTATCATGATTAATTGTTTTATTTTGTAGTAGCTGGAAGCAGAAGACCTTGTTTTATTGGTCACTGCATGTAACAGGCAAACCACATTCATATGAACCCATTATCAGAAGTGGCAGTGACTGTATATCCCTTCGAAGAATTTTCTTCCACTAAATTTTCAGACAGTTATGCTTTTCAACGCATAACAGTTCACTGTGCGGAAAGAAAATCTCATCTCCCTTCAGGTTCTTTTACTAATTCTGTGTCATCTCATTATTTATCCTCCTGTCAGTGGAATCAGTTCATTTTCAAATATTCTACCAAAATTTCCCATAACTTTTGTACATTTCTATTAAATCTCCCACTGACTTCCTCTGCTCTAAGGAGAGCAACCCCAGCTTCTCTAGTTTAACTGAAGTCCTTCAACATGCTATGATTCTGGTAAATTTTCTTTGCACCCTCTCAAGGCTTCAATGTCCTTGAGTTGGAAACTCAATTAACAATCTACAGATTTGAAAAGTTGGCATAATGCTTTCAAACACAAAATCCAGAAAGATGCTTCTGTGTACAACATGAAGAGATCCACCATTGTTATTGAAAGTTTCATGGCCAAAGGATTTGCATATAACCTACCTACAGTATTACCATTATCCAGTATCACACAGTAACATTTCACTTGGTAATATTGATACATGAAGCTATACAACTGCAAAGAAATATTGCTCAAGAGGCTGTTACATTTAAATTGCAGTTACAATGCCTACAATCAGCAAATTGCTCAATGAATGTTCTCTACCATATCTTGTTGTATGCTATAGAGCATAACTGGAATCCAAATGACAACACACTGCCAACTTCCATCAGATTGCAGGAACAAAAGGTAAATTTGTCTTATAACTATGATACACAAATACTATCAAAGTACTGTAACTTAATTTTTACACTCCAGGTCAAGCTGAAATCACACTTTAGTTAAGTTTTAAACTTATAGTTACTTCAGTTACTCAGTTGACATAAACTTCACTTCTTTGAAGGAAGATTTATTTTTGTATGTGTCCCATGTTTCAAAACAAAGCACTACTGAGGAAAATGAACTGGCATTGGAGAGATTACTTGTTTATACAAAAACGTTTTGCGTATACTTTCGGCATGTTAATTTCAAAGTGCACCTGTATTCCAGTAAATGATTTATTTCACTTCCTTTAGAAATTTCACTGGATTCGTGTTGATTTAACCCTCAAGATCATTTCCTTACTCAGAGCAATTACAACCAAGGGAGAAATGAAAAGGGGGACGGAGGGGTGAAAGTTTATTTTCTTCCAGTTTATGTTGACATCCCACCCCCTCTACCTGTGCAAGTCAGTCGTCTTCAATAAATCAAGGCCTCATCATTCACCGAGAAATTGCATGAAGTCATTGGCCATTGGATTCATGCAGGAGCTCAGATCTTCAGAGCTCACCTCAGGTTTTACTCGACCTCAGTAAAAGCCTTTAGTTCTAGGCCTGACAATGTCATGGGGCGCTCGGGGCCTGAGCATGTGTGAGAGCCCCTCGCACCCCCTGGGGAGCCAGGCCCCCCCTGAGGCTGCAGGTGATGTTGTTTGTTTACCTGGTCCGCCGCACGGACTCCGCCTCCTCCAACCCCCGTCCCAGTGACAGGCGACTGCAGCCCCGTGCCGCTGCCACGAGCCAGCCAACCGGCACCGCGCCTGCGCATCCCGAGACGGGCAGCCGGCACTGCGCCTGCGTACCCCTCGCCGGGCAGCCGGCACCGCGCCCGCGCACCCCTAGCTGAGCAGCAACGCCTGCACTCCAGCTGCAAGACGGGGACAGCGTCTGCGCGAGGCGCAGCGCCGCCACATGCAAGGGAATCGGCGAAACAGCGGGGGATAATGTCTACAATGTGGAGATGCCGGCGTTGGATTGAGGTGGGCACAGTAAGAAGTGTCGCAACACCAGATTAAAGTCCAACAGGCTTATTTGGTAGCACAAGCTACTAGCTTTGGGAACGCTACCCCTTCCTGTGGTGAGTGGGATTTCAGTTCACAAACAGGGCATAAAGACGCAAACTCAATTTACAAAATATTGGTTGGAATGCCAGTCTTTACAGGGAATCAAGTCTTAAAAGTACAGACAGTGTGAGTGGAGAGAGGGTTAAGCACAGGTTAAAGAGATGTGTGTTGTCTCCAGCCAGGACAGTTAGTGAGCTTTTGCAAGCCCAGGTAGTGTGACATGAACCCAAGATCCCAGTTGAAGCTGCCCTCATGTGTGCGGAACTTGGATATCAGTCTCTACTCAGCGACTCTGCGTTGTCATGTATCGTGAAGGCAGCCTTGGAGAGTGCTTACCTGAAGATCAGAGGCCGAATGCCCATGACTGCTGAAATGTTTCCCAACAGGAAGAGAACACTCTTGCCTGGTGATTGTCGAGCGGTGTCCAAGGCAGCCTTCACGACGCATGACAGCGCAGAATAACAGGATCTTGGGTTCATGTCACACTATCTGTAACCCCCATGACTTGCCTGTGCTTGCAAAATCTCACAAACTGTCCTGCCTGGAGACAATACACATCTCTTTAACCTGTGCTTAACCCTGTCTCCACTCACATTGTCTGTACCTTTAAGACTTCATTATCTGTAAAGACTCACAATGCAACCATTATTTTGTAAATTGAGTTTGTGCCTGAATATGCCCTGTTTGTGAACTGAAATCCCACTCACTTGATGAAGGAGCAGCAAAAGCACTCCGAAAGCTAGTGGCTTGTGCTGTTGGATTTTAACCTGGTGTGGTGATAATATCTACACCCAGTGAGTGTGCAAGTTTAACAAAAATCTGCATCTCACGCTGCCCTGCAAAGTTCATAATTAAAGTTTCTTATGGAACGTATCTTTTATTCTTTCACTTGGGGGTCACCTGTTTAATAAACTTACTTTGACCAACTCTTTCTTCACACCCGCATCTTTAAATTGCCTTTATTTAAGACACCAAAGCAGAGGCAGAATTACAATGAATCACACACGGCCCAACCAATGCACATGGCCTGAAAAGCCAGGTAGCATGCCTTAATAACTATTGCCAGATGGTTCCAACATCCATCATTATTAAGTGCTTTGAAAAATTAGTCACGTCACAGATCAACACTGGCCCCCCAGATTGCCTGTATCCACTACAGTTAATACATCGCCACAATAGGTCCAAAGCAGATGTCTATCTCCCTGGCCCTACACTCAACTCTAGAACACCTAGATAATAGACACTTACGTCAGACTGCTATTTATTGACTACATCTCAGCTTTCAACACCATCATTCTAACAAAACTCCATAGCCTGGGACTCTGCTCCTCCCTCTGCACCCCTGATATACTCTCTTCCACCTTCTTCCATTAGGAAAAAGATACAAAAGACTGAGATCACATACCAATCAACTCAAGAACAGCTTCTTCCCTGCTGCCATCAGACCTTTGAATGGACCAACCTTATATTGTTCTTTCTCTACACCTAGCTATTACTGTAACACTATGTTCTTCACCCCCACTTTCCTTCTCCCCTAAGTTATCTATGAATGGTATACTTTGAACAGCTTGCAGGAAACAATATTTTTTACTGCATACCAATACATGTGACAATAATAAGTCGAATCGAATCAAATCAATGGCGGGGATGAGGAGGCACATGCAGGTCAGTGGGCAGTTCTTGGGCAACAGTCAGAGCTTGATAGTCCTATTAGAGTGGGAAAACACTGATACAAAGTTGTTGAGCTGACCAAGAGGGAGAGAGGCAGCAGTCATGGTGAAGCTCTCCTGTGTTTTATGAAAAAAGCAGCAATATCTCAATCTTGACCCAGGGCTGAGGAGGTCAGGCCATAGCGAGGCAGTGAGCAGCAAGATCAAGGTGAAGTGTGAGGCACCAGTCATCAAGTAGAGCAGCGAGGCCACTCTGCCTCCAGGCCAGGGCTGAGGAGGACTGGACTAGAGAGGACATAGGCATCAGCCAACAGCAAGGTGAGATCATTGAGTTGAAGTGCGAGATGTGGTCATCAAGGGTAACAGAAGCAACTCGACCCACAGGGTTGAGGCAGTTAAATAAAGCCTGCTCTTTCAAAAAATTCATATTCATTAAAATCAAGAAAGATCAGTCAATATGAAGTAACTCTTTAAAGCTGGCAATCAAAAATGCAAAAAATGAAGGTGAGGCAAGAGCTTAAATCTAGGGAAAAAGACAATTTGTCATTTTACTTTAAAATTCAAAGTATTGAACAGTACACAAACTGCACATTCATCCTCATCCACCAGAAGCGTGGATGAATTACCTGATGACTTAGATTTGCTGATTTTTGAAGAAACCATATCTCCTGAAAAAGTTGAACAAGAAGTGGAAGCTGAAGTGGCCATGGAGATTCAAAATATTCCTTCTGTTGAAGGGCAGGAAGAAACCTACCCTGAAGACATTGCCTTATGGTGAAAATCTGTTCCACAGGATACAATAGAATATTTCATAGTAAGTAAACTTGAAAACATGTGTAAGATGTAAAATTTGAGAAAAGAGTTAAAGGTTGGATGAAGGAAATTAATTTTTTTTTCAGAAGCCTCTAAGACAGTCTACTGTTATGTTTGCAAATTATTCCCTGACCTTGGCAAAGGGAAACGAACATTCATCAATGGGTCCTCTTAACTGGAGAAATGTTGAAAGAGATCTTGATAATCATGAAACTTCTGAAGCTCATATCAAAGCTATGTGCCGGTCTTTCAAAGATATAAATTATCTGGAAGAATTGATTCTATGTTATCAGCTCAGTTTGAAAAGGAGTGTTTTTATTGGAGGAAAAAAGCTGAGATGTTTTGTTGCCATATCAAACTACTGTCCTTTTCGGGCTTCTTCTAAGGGGATACGATGAGTCATCATTGCCAACTTCACAAGGTAATTTTACAGCCAGCCTTGAATATCTCAGTGAATTTGACAAACTTCTCAATGAGCATTTGAAAAGTTAGCAATATCATGGCTCAGGAAAGATCAACTTTTTAATGTACCAAACCAACGATGAATTCATCACTATAATAGCAGAGTGGATCAGAAACAAATTTACCAATAAAAAAGTGCCAAATAGTTTTTCATAATAGTTGATTAAACACCAGAAGAGAGTCACATGGACCAATTAACATTAATTTTAAGGCATGTGACAAGCAATGCTGGAGTTATAGAATGATTTCTTTGTTTAATCCAACTACAATCCTACACCTCTGAGTTCCTGGAGACACCAGTTTTGGAAATCATTGCAAATTTATGTTTGGATATCAAAAACTGCCATAGGACAGAGCTTTGATAATGCCGCAAAAATGGCAGGAAAATACTCGGATCTGCAGCCCAGGCTGAACAATACAAGCCCCTGACCATTATTCATCCCATGTTCCAGTCACTCCATGAATTTAATCTTGCAATGCTGCAGCTGAATCCTGTGAGGAGTTGTGCAAGTTTTGACTTTGTTAACTGTAACACTACATTCTGCGCTCTCTCATTTCCTTCTCTATGAAGAGTATGCTTTGTATAGCATGCAAGAAATAATATTTTTCACTGTTTGCTACTACATGTGATAATAATAAATCAAATCAAATGGATTAATGGGGCAATTGCAGAGTAGAAGTGAATATCTGAAGAAAACTGTTGATCTATTTTGCATACTTTTTGACACAAGTTTGGATAAGAATGTTAAAAGCCACTGCAGTGAGAAATTAAGTGAATTCTACCAGGCGGATGCAGATACAAATCTTTTTGAAGATAAAATGAAACAATGAAACAAACCTACAAAAGGTTGTGGATGTAGCCCAATCCATCATGCAAATCAGCCTCCTATCCATTGACTCTGTGTACATTTCCCACTGCCCCAGCAAAGCAGCTAGCTTAATTAAGGACCTCACGCACCCCGGACATTCTCTCTTCCATCTTCTTCCATTGGGAAAAAGATACAGAAGTCTGAGGTCATGTACCAACCAACTCAAGAACAGCTTCTACTATGCTGCCATCAGACTTTAGAATGGACCTACCTTGCATTAAGTTGATCTTTCTCTACAGCCTAGCTATGACTGTAACACTACATTCTGCACTCTCTTGCTTCCTTCTCTATGAATGGTATGCTTTGTCTGTACATGTGCAAGAAATCATACTTTTCACTGTATGCTAATACATGTGGCAATAATAAATCAAATCAAATCAAATCAATTCATTCATTTCATCGATAATGATGAGCTTTGTGTTTCAAGATCAACAGCTGATATGTACAGACATGTACATGATGGTTTGCAGGAAAGCAAGATGGCACAGTGGCAGAGTGGTTAGCTTCACAGCATCAGGGTACAGGATCAGTTCTGGCCTTGGGTGACTGTCTGCGTGGAGTTTGCACTTTCTCCCCATATCTGTGTGTTTCTTTTGGATGCTCTAGTTTCCACCCACATTCCAAAGATATGCAGGTTAGGTGGATTGACCATGATAAATTGCTCCTTCACGTCCCAAGATGAGTAGATTAGATGGATTATCCATGGTAAATGTGTGGGGTTATGGCTTAGGGTAGGGGAGAGGACCAGAGCAAAATATGTTGTCAGAGAGTCAGTGCAGATTCAATCGACTGAATGGCCTCCTTCTGTACTGTAGGGATTCTAGGAACCTTTCCAAATGTGGAAATGATTCTGAAAATATTTTTAGCAATACCTATCACAAATGCTTTTGGTGAATGTTCTTTTTCTGTATTGAAGAGCTCAAAATTATTTGCGCAGAATGATGAATCAGGAACATTTGACAAGTTCAGCAATATTGATAATTGAAAATGAACTTTACAAGATTATACCTTCAATGGTGGAATTGATTAATTTGTGAGAAAAATATATAGAAATTTATTAAAGGACATATACCAGAAATCTCTGTGCAGGCTCCCCAATCAGAAAGAGGTCTCACAACACCAGCTTAAAGTCCAAAAGGTTTATTGTAGCAAACACTACAAACTTTCAGAATAGGCCTATTCCGAAAATTTGTGGCGTTTGCTACAAGTAAACCCATTGGACTTTAAGCTGGTGTTGTGAGACTTCTTTCTGCTTTTACCCCAGTCCGATGCCAGCATTTCCACATCAGGCTCTCCAATTGCATGCTATACTTTAAGCAGGAGGCTGGCAAAATTCCTGAAGAAACAGCTAAAAAAAAAGTCTCTTTTGCCAAACATGCGGGATTTTTACCATAGTTACAACAGCGGGGTCAGGAGAATCTGTTACAGTCTTATGGAATACTCTCCACTTGCCTGGATGAGTGCAGCTCCAACAACACTGAAGGATGACACCTGAAAAGACTCTTCAAAATAACCAAAATGGTTAGAACTGTAAAACCAAAAAGGAGCAATCATATGCTGGGAGTGTTCTCTAGGCCCTCTGATAGCCAGTTATGAAAGCAAGTATTTTAAAAAGTGTAAAAGTAATAGGGTAGTGATACTGGGGAATTTCAACTTCCCCAACATTAAATGGGGTAGTCATAGTATGAAAGGTTTAGAGGGAGCGGAACTCTTAAAATGTGTCGAGGAGAATATTCTAAAGGATGTTGGGAGCCTTAGATGTGCACATACAATGCTAAGGCATGCAAAACTATGGGCCAAATGCTGGAAAGTGAGATTCGAATAGTTGGGTGGTTTATCTTTTACTGATGCAGAAAAGATGGGCCAAAGGGTCTTTTGCTGTGCTGTATACCTTTATGACTTTATGACAGTGAAGGTACAGCACTACAATTCCAAGTCAGGATGGTGTGTGGCTTGGGTGGAAACTTGAATGTGGTGGTGTTCCCATGCATCTGTCAGCCTTGTCCTCCTAGATGGTAGAGATCTCAGGTTTGCCAGGTACTATTGAAGGAGTCTTGGTGAGTTGATGCAGTGCATCTTACATATGGTACCTATTGCTGCGAGGTAATGGAAGAAATGAATGTTTGAGGTGGTGGATGAGGTGTTGATCAGTCAGCTTGCTTTGCCCTGGATTATGTCAAGCTTCTTGGGTGTTGTTGGAGCTGCACTCATCCAGACAAGTGGAGAGTATTCCATAAGACTCAAACACATTCACCTAATCCCCTATTGTAACTATATTAGAAATACAGCGTGATTGGCCTAAAGGACTTTTTTTTGTTGTTTCTTCAGGAATTCTGCCAGAATCCTGCTTAAAGTACTGCATGCAATTGGAGAGCCTGCACAGAAATTTCCGGCGCATATGTCCTTTAATAAGTTTCCCTATTTGGTGAGAACTCAAAACGGTAACTAGGATTTACAAAAGACATTTACAGAAATTTCATTGATTTCATCTCTGTCATTTTTGGTAGAATTTGCTCAGTCTTAACTGTTGATTTTTTTTAACATATCATTCAGGAGATTTTCTATTGGAATCACTCAATTGTGATATGTTGCTGTTTTATTTCAACAAATGTTGTGCAAATTTGACACAGGAATTTGTGTTAATATATATGTATATACACATGTATATATAGGCGAGATGCCTAAACATGAATCCCAAAGTGTTAGAGGAAATGCGATATTTTTATGTACTAGTGGATCTACCATGGCATTGCTTTTGGTGGGTGATTCAGTAGATATTTTGCTCTCCAATGAGAGGAGCATTGTACCATGAAATTTTAAAAATAGCTCACAATAGGTTTAAAATGCCTTGCTCCA
Source organism: Carcharhinus amblyrhynchos (assembly GCF_965287045.1). Lineage (NCBI taxonomy): Eukaryota > Metazoa > Chordata > Chondrichthyes > Carcharhiniformes > Carcharhinidae > Carcharhinus > Carcharhinus amblyrhynchos. Next base: position 98,842,844 of record NC_137325.1, read on the forward strand.
TCTAAGAATGAAGAAAGTTTCCATCTGGTTACTGTAACAGCTGCACATACAATCGCACATGCACCACTTACCAGCAATTTAATTCCAAATCAAATTTTAACAGCAAACAGAATGTTTGCTGACTACGTATCCAGGTGTTACGGAAACTGCTGGAAAACTAAAATTAAAGCAAAATACTGTGAATGCTGGAAATCTGAAATAAAAACAGAGAGTACTGGAAAAGCTCAGCAGGTCTGGCAGCAGCTGTGGAGAGAGAAACAGTGTTAATGTTTCAGAACAGTGTTAATGTACTGATTTTGAAGAGGGCTCAAATTAGACTCAAAATGTTAACTCTATCTGTCTCTCCACAGATTCTGAGAGACCTGCTGAGTTTTCCCAGCATTTTCTATTTTTGTTTTAAATTTCTATTTTCTGTAGCTGGAAAATTATTTCAGTATTTCAGTAGGTGGGCTCCTGCATGCCCTGCCTTAGGAGAACGTTGTTTGTTGCTGGACCTACCGTACAAAGAAAGGAACGGATGAGAAGATTTTGCACAATTTTATGAAGACCTAGTGCTGCTTGATACCAGAGAAACTGGCATTTCAAAAATTCCCAGCACTGGTCACTCTGTGGGCTCTCGAGGTAGGCAAGCAGGCGGGGCAATAGTGGAAACCACTTGCCAGATACAGTCATTATTACTTATGCCCACTGATTTTTGTATGAGCTTTTTTTAATGTTTTCTTCACTCAGTGGTTTCTTCGATAAGGCCCATGTGTTTTTTAACATGGATGGCTCCACTGCTGCCACGAGTGAAGGAGCAGAGAGAGATAAGATTTTACCTGTTAAAAACCTGTTTAAATAAGTTTAAAGCACTTTGTTCTTTGTAGAACTGTTTAAAGCATTTATTTTATTGTATTTACTGCTTTAAGAATTCTGAGGGAGTGGTTAGTAGGAGTTGTGGGCCAGCCAGCTTTAAATCAGCGCCAGGTTTAAAAGGAGGCCTGGTGTAGACAGCGGGCAGCGTCTGAGCGGGCAGTGGAGTGAGAGGGAAGCAGAGTGAGCTATTAGGGCTTAATATCAAAAGGGCTTGGGAGAAAAAGGGCCAGGTGAGTTCGTGTGGAAATTTTCAAAATTACTGCAGTGAATAATGGAGGGGCATGTGATGTGTGGTTTCTGTATGATGTGGGAACTGGTGGACCCCAGGGTCCTTCCCAGTGACCATGTCTGCAATAAGTGCAGGTTGCTGGAGGAGCTCCAGCTCAAGGTAGATGAGCTGGCCTCTGAGCTACGGACGCTGAGGCTCATCAGGAGGAGAGAGGGTGCCATTGTCAATGGGGTGCAAGTAACATCCACCCCCCCTAGACTGGCTAACTCTAAGGGTCAGGAACAAGAGGGGGCTGCTGAGAGGAGGAAGGAGGGTGGGGAGAGGAGGCCTCAGCCTCTCAAGCTGCATAACAGGTTTGAGGTTCTTGCTTCCAGTCCGGACGAGAACGAGGGAGGTGAGGTCGGTGAGCAGACTGCACACGGTACAGTGATGCAGCAGGCCATAGGCAAAGAGAAGGGGAAAAGGAACGTAGTTGTAATTGGGGATAGTGGGGTGAAGGGTATTGACACTGTCCTTTGTCACAATGACAAAGCGCACAGAAGGGTGTGTTGTCTGCCTGGTGCTCGGGTCCGGGATGTCACATCTGGGCTGCAGAGGAACCTGGAGTGGGAGGGTGAGAATCCGGTCGTAGTTGTTCATGTGGGTGCCGACGACATAGGCAAAATGCAGACTGAGGATCTGGGGAGGGAGTATGAAAAGCTGGGAATGGAATTAAAAAGTAGAACCAACAAGGTGGTTATCTCTGGGCTACTGCCTGAACCGAGTGCAGACAGGCGTAGGGTTGATAGGATTAAGGAAGTGAATGGGTGGCTCAGGGATTGGTGTGGGAGGAATGGGTTTGAATTTATGGGGCATTGGCATCAGTATTGGGGTACGTGGGACCTGTTCAGGTGGGATGGGGTTGGTCTGAACCGTGCTGGGATCAGAGTGCTGGCTAATCATGTAAAGAGGACTGTAGACAGGGCTTTAAACTAATTGGGGGGGGGGAGGGTGCGAGGGTAGGTGACATTACGGGTTCTAAAGTTAAGGAGACGGTACAGGTAAGGGAAAAGGCCAAGGATATCCCAATAATAGAGGGAGTAAGGGGCATGAGTATGGTTGGTGATGTTCTGGCAAATAAGGTCCAGGTGAAGGCTGGGATGAAGGTGCTTTATCTGAATGCGCGAAGCATTAGGAATAAAGTGGATGAGTTGGTGGCGCAGATCGACACAAATGGATATGATCTGGTGGCCATTACAGAGACGTGGCTGCAAGGTGACAGGGACTGGGAGCTGAATGTACAGGGCTATCAAGTGTTTAGGAAGGATAGGCAGGAGGGAAAAGGGGGGGCCGTAGCTCTGCTGATTAAGGATAGCATCAGGGTGGTAGCGAGGGATGATATTGGAGCCAAGGAGCAGAAGGTGGAATCGTTGTGGGTAGAGATTAGGAACAGCAAAGGGAGGAAGACGCTGGCGGGTGTCGTCTATAGGCCCCCCAATAATGATCTGGAGGTGGGGCGGGCTGTTAACGCGCAAATAAGTGCGGCGTGCAGGAATGGGACAGCCGTAGTTATGGGGGATTTCAATCTGCATATTGATTGGTCGACCCATGTTGGAAGCGGTGGGCTCGAGGAGGAGTTCTTGGAATGCTGCCGGGATAGTTTCCTGGAACAGTGTGTGTTGGAGCCGACGAGGGAGCGAGCTATCTTGGATCTGGTTCTATGTAATGAGGCGGGTAGAATTAGGGAACTTGCGGTGAAGGATCCTCTTGGGGAGAGTGATCATTGTATGGTGGAGTTTCTGGTGCAGATGGAGGAGGAGAAAGTGGGTTCCCGGACGCGCATCCTTTGTTTGAACAGAGAGGAGTACGGTAGGATGAGAGAAGAATTGGCGAATGTGGACTGGGGGAGCGCGTTGGAATGTAGGTCTGCTGAGGAGCAGTGGAGGATCTTTAAGGAGATCTTTCTTGGTGCTCAGCGGAAATTTATTCCGACGGTCAAAAAGGACCGTAGGAGGAGAGGTAATAAGCCGTGGATAACGAAGGAGGTGAAGGAAAGTGTTAAATTAAAAGCGGAGGCGTTTAGAGTAGCTAAGAGAAGTGGGTGAGAAGAGGATTGGGAGAGGTTTAAATGTCAACAAAGATTGACAAAGAAGTTGATAAAGAAGGGTAGGAGAAACTATGAAGCTGGGCTAGCGCTTAATATAAAAAAGGATAGCAAGAGTTTTTATAAATATATAAAAAGGAAGAGGCTGGCTAGGGTGAACGTTGGTCCCTTAGAGGATGAGAAGGGGGACTTAGTGGTAGGGGATGGGGATATGGCGGAGGTCTTGAATAACTTTTTTGTTTCTGTCTTCACGGAGGAGGACGTGAATAATTTGCCGGGTGTTAGCGATGGAAAGGTGGTAGGAATGGAGGGTCTTAATGACATTACTGTTACTAGAGAGGTGGTGCTCGACAGACTGGAGGTGCTGATTGTGGACAAGTCCCCAGGACCGGATGGAATGCATCCGAGGGTTCTGAAAGAAATGGCGGAGGTGATAGTGGATGCCTTGGTGGTTATTTTCCAGACGTCGCTGGATTCCGGGGAAGTGCCGGAAGATTGGAAAACGGCTAATGTTACGCCGTTGTTTAAGAAGGGTGCCAGGCAAAAGGCGGGGAATTATAGGCCGGTTAGTTTAACGTCTGTGGTAGGTAAAATGTTAGAATCCATCATTAAGCAGGAAATTGCGAGGCATCTTGAAGGGAATTGCTTGATAGGGCGGACGCAACACGGTTTCATTAAAGGGAAGTCGTGTCTGACAAATTTACTGGAGTTCTATGAGGATGTGTCTAGGGCAGTGGATAGAGGAGAGCCGGTGGATGTGGTCTTTCTGGATTTTCAGAAGGCGTTTGACAAGGTACCTCACAAGAGGTTATTGCAGAAGGTCAGGGGACATGGAGTTGGGGGTAGGGTGTTAGCGTGGATAGAGGATTGGTTGTCAAATAGGAGGCAGAGAGTGGGGGTCAATGGGTGCTATTCGGATTGGCGGATGGTGACTAGTGGGGTGCCCCAGGGGTCGGTGCTGGGGCCTCAGCTATTTACCATTTATATAGATGATCTGGAGGAGGGAACCGAGTGCAGGGTGTCGAAATTTGCTGATGACACCAAGATTGGGGGAACGGCAAATTGTGCGGAGGGTGTGGAGAGTCTGCAGAAGGATCTAGATAGGCTGGGCGAATGGGCCAGGAAATGGCAAATGGAATTTAATGTTGGCAAGTGTGAGGTGGTCCACTTTGGTAGGAAGAATGGTAGGAAGGACTATTACTTACGTGGCGAAAAACTGCAGCAGGCGACGGTGCAGAGGGACCTCGGGGTCCTTGTGCATGAATCGCAAAAACCCAGCTTGCAGGTGCAGCAGGTGGTCAGGAAGGCGAATGGGATGCTGGCCTTCATAGCGAGGGGGATTGAATATAAAAGTAGGGAGGTCTTGCTGCAGCTGTATAGGGCATTGGTGAGGCCGCAGCTGGAGTACTGTGTGCAGTTTTGGGCGCCGCACCTGCGCAAGGATATTTTGGCCCTGGAGGGAGTGCAGAGGAGGTTTACTAGGCTGATACCGGAGTTGAGGGGATTGAGCTATGAGGAGAGGCTGAATAAACTAGGCTTGTACTCGTTAGAGTTTAGAAGAATGAGGGGAGATCTCATTGAGACGTATAAGATGATGAATGGGATGGATAGGATAGAGGTGGAGAGACTCTTCCCGCTCAAAAAAGACAGTAGGACTAGGGGGCACAGCCTCAAGATAAAGGGGAGGCGGTTTAGAACGGAGTTGAGGAGGAACTTCTTCACTCAAAGGGTGGTGAATCTCTGGAATTCTCTGCCCGTTGAAGTGGTGGAGGCTGCCTCGCTAAATATTTTTAAGAAGCGGGTTGATGGGTTTTTGATAAGAGAAGGGATTAAGGGTTATGGGGAGAGGGCGGGAAAGTGGAACTGAGCCACGACAGATCAGCCATGATCTTATTGAATGGCGGGGCAGGCTCGAAGGGCTAGATGGCCTACTCCTGCTCCTATTTCTTATGTTCTTATGTTCTTATGAACTGCTTGATAGAGCAGACGCAGCACGGTTTCCTAAAAGGGAAGTCGTGTCTGACAAATTTACTGGAGTTCTATGAGGATGTGTCTAGGGCGGTGGATAGAGGAGAGCCGGTGGATGTAGTCTTCCTGGATTTTCAGAAGGCGTTTGACAAGGTACCTCACAAGAGGTTATTACAGAAGGTCAGGGGGCATGGAGTTGGGGGTAGGGTGTTAGCGTGGATAGAGGACTGGTTGTCAAATAGGAGGCAGAGAGTGGGGGTCAATGGGTGCTATTCGGATTGGTGGATGGTGACTAGTGGAGTGCCCCAGGGGTCGATGCTGGGGCCTCAGCTATTTACCATTTATATAGATGATCTGGAGGAGGGAACCAAGTGTAGGGTGTCGAAATTTGCTGATGACACCAAAATTGGTGGAAAGGCAAATTGTGCGGAGGGTGGGGAGAGTCTACAGAAGGATCTAGATAGGCTGGGCGAATGGGCCAGGAAATGGCAAATGGAATTTTATGTTGGTAAGTGCGAGGTGGTCCACTTTGGTAGGAATAATGGTAGGAAGGATTATTACTTACGTGGAGAAAAACTGCAGCAGGCGATGGTGCAGAGGGACCTGGGGGTTCTTGTGCAAGCAAAAACCCAGCTTGCAGGTGCAGCAGGTGGTCAGGAAGGCGAATGGGATGCTGGCTTTCATCGCAAGGGGGATTGAATATAAAACTAGGGAGGTCTTGCTGTGGCTGTATAGGGCATTGGTGAGGCTGCAGCTGGAGTACTGTGTGCAGTTTTGGGCGCCGTACTTGCACAAGGATATTTTGGCCTTGGAGGGAGTGCAGAGGAGGTTTACTAGGCTGATGCCGGAGTTGAGGGGGTTGAGCTATGAGGAGAGGCTGAATAAACTAGGCTTGTACTCGTTAGAGTTTAGAAGAATGAGGGGAGATCTCATTGAGACGTATAAGATGATGAATGGGATGGATAGGATAGAGGTGGAGAGACTCTTCCCGCTCAGTAAGGATAGTAGGACTAGGGGGCACAGCCTCAAGATAAAGGGGGGGCGGTTTAGAACGGAGTTGAGGAGGAACTTCTTCACTCAAAGGGTGGTGAATCTCTGGAATTCTCTGCCCGTTGAAGTGGTGGAGGCTGCCTCGCTAAATATTTTTAAGACGCGGGTTGATGGGTTTTTGATGAGAGAGGGGATTAAGGGTTATGGGGAGAGGGCGGGAATGTGGAACTGAGCCACGACAGTTCAGCCATGATCTTATTGAATGGCGGGGCAGGCTCGAAGGGCTAGTTGGCCTACTCCTGCTCCTATTTCTTATGTTCTTATGATGTTCCTGAAAGACACACAGTTATCGTTTTGAGTTCATTGACTCTTCTACAGAACTAAAAAGGGGAAGAAATGTGATGAATGACATGCTTGGAGTGGGAGACTGAGGCTGGTTCATTTATCCTGGCTAAGTGAAGAAGATCATCCATTTTCTTCCAACACTGCTGGCCCATCTTCTTCCACGTGTGCTTGCACTGACCACAGCTGCCACTGCATCCTAGGTGGGGGTGGTGACCCTGTTGAAAGGCCATTTCCTGGAGCGGGAGTAGAGTGACTCCCACCTTTGCACCACTCCATTCGGTCTCCAGGTGAGGGCCCCTTCTGAAAAGCATGGCGTGAACTTCTTGCCTGCCAACTCCTGCAGTGATTGTGGAACCATGTATGTGGAGCTCTCCAGTGCTTGCAACAGTTAAGTTGTTGCAGGGCAGGCAAATGAGATGGAGCACACCACAAGGGTGGTGTGATCCTTGTAGGTGTAAAAATAATGAACAATGAGGCTTAAGATTCGAGTCAAAAACACACTGGTACTGTTGGCGGGAAACACTGTTTGTCACGCCTGAACCAACACTCTGCCATTTTTTAGTAAGAGTTTGCCCATGGTCTCATGTACATGCACAAATACATATATAAAGATTGGATACAGATAAAGATAGGGCACGTTTACTGATTACAGTTCATTCAGTCTCTGGTTTACAAAATCCAGTCTCCCAATGGCAGACTAATGGCTTCTTGAATGGGTTCACTGATTTGAAGTTGAAATGAGGGTCTTGTAAAACAGGGTTTTGCAACAGGGTTGCAGTTGCAGTTGTTAATGAATATCTAGAGAATGGTTCTCAGGTTAACTTTAAAACTGGAACAGTTTAAGTACTTTGGCTGCTAGATGACTTGCAGCTAGTTTCAGAGCCTGGTTCTCAGACTGGCTGATGGTTTTGTTGGATCTGCTGGCTCTTAGGATAAATTGGGTGCAGTTCCTGAAACCATTTTCAATCAAATGGCTACTGGGTTAACACTTCTGAGGCCCACACCTATGCTGGTTTGGACAGAGGAGGCAACCATGATATATCTTGTCTAGTATAAAACATAGAGACAAGGCAGTCTGGAAACTCCAGAGTGCTTAGGCAGTGGCCCATCCATAAGCATTGAGATGTAGTATTAGGCAAACTAGTGGGGCTAAAAATGCCTGGCCCTGAACGCTGGCATCCCAGGATCCTAAAAGAAGTAGCAACAGAGATAGTGGATGCTTTACTTGCAATTTTCCAAAAATCCTTCGATTCTGGAGAAGTACTGGTAGATTAGAAAACTGTCAATGTGACACTCCTATTCAAAAGAGGAGGGAGGCAAAAATCAGGTTACTTTAGATGGATTAACCTAATCTCTATTGTTGGAAAAATGTTGGAATCAACTATTAGGAAAGCAACAGCAACAAATTTTGAAAATGATAATCTAATCAAGCAGAGTCAGTATGGCTTCATGAATTTATTAGCGTTTTTTGAGGATGTGTCAACCAGAGTGAATAGTGGGGAACCAGTAGATGTGTTGTATTTGGACTTCCAGAGGCATTAGACAAAAAAGGTTAAGTCATAAGATAAGAGTGCATAGTGTTGGAGGTAGTGTGTCGGCAAGGATAGAGAATTCACTAATGGGCAGGAAACCGTGAGTGGGGATAAGGGATTCTTTTTCAGGTTGGTGAACTGTAACCAGTGGGGTTCTGCAACAATCAATGCTGGGATCGCAACTGTTTACAATATATGTTATTGACTTGGAGGAAGGAAGCAAATATACTGCAGCCAAATTTGCAGACAACACATAACAAGGTGAAAAGGCAAGTTGCGAGAATGATACAAAGTTTTCAAAGAGATACTGATATCTCTAAGATACTGATATTTCAAAGAGGCTAAGCAAGTGGGCAAAATGTTGGCAAATGGTGTATAATGTAGGAAAGTGTGAATTTGTTCATTTTGAAAGGGAGAAGAAAAGAACAGTATTATTTGATGAAGTCCCACATAAGAGATTACCATGCAAGATTAAAGTACATAGGATTGGGGGAAATGTATTGAGATGGATAGAAAACTGGCTGGCAGAGAGGAATTAATGGGTCCTTTTCAAATTGGCAGGCAGTAACTAGTGGGGTTCCACAGGGATCACTGCTGGGACCCCAGCTATTCACAATATATAAGTTAATAATTTGGATGAGGGAACAAAATGTTGCATCTCAAGCTTTACAGGTGATATCAAGTTGGGTGGGAAGGAGAACTGCGATGAGGATGCAGAGATCCTTCAGAATGATCTGGACAGGTTGGGTGAGTAGGAAAATCAATAGTGGATGCAGTATAATTTGAATAAGTGTGAGGTTATTCACTTTTGAAGCAAAAACAAGGTGGCAGATGAATGGCTATAAATTGGGAGAGGGGAGTGTGCAGCGGGACCTGGGTGGCCTTGTGCACTAGATGCTGAAGGTAAGAATGCAGGTGCAGCAGGCAGTAAAGAAGGCAAATAGTATGTTGGCTTTCATTATGAGAGGTTTCGAGTACAGGAGCAGGCATGTGTTGTTGCAATTATGCAAGGCCTCACTTAGAATATTGAATATTGCCATTTTATGCCCAAACATTACCACCTCACCCCGTCAATTTCGGGGCAGGCATGCTGGTAAGATTCTGGTATTGGTCCCCTTTTTTGATGAAGGATGTTCTTGCTCTTGAGAGAGTGCAGCAATGTTTACCAGGCTGATTCAGGGATGGTGGGACTGATGTGTGATTAACTAGGATAGGATTGTTTTCACTGGAGTTCAGACGACTGAAGGGGGAATCTCAAATTTGTTATGGACAAAGAAATTGACAAGTTGCAGAAAAAGGTTTCAGAGTCATAGAATCATAGAGTCATAAAGGTTTAGAGCATGGAAACAGGCCCTTTGGCCAACTTGTCCATGCCACCTTTCGTTTTAAACTCCTAAGCTAATCCCAATTGCCTGCATTTGGCCCATATCTCTCTATACCCATCTTATCCATATAACTATCTAAATGCTTTTTAAAAGACAACATTATACCTGCCTCTACTGCTACCTCTGGCAGCTTGTTCCAGGCACTTACTATCCTCTATGTGAAAAATTTGCATCTCTGGACACTTTTGTATCTTTCCTCTCTCATCCTAAATCTATGCACTCTAGTTTTAGACCCCCCTACCTTTGGGAAAAGATATTGACTATCTACCTTGTCTATGCCTCTCATTATTTTATAGACTTCTACAAGATCACCCCTCAGCGTTCTATGCTCCGGAGAAAGAAGTCCCAGTCTATTCAGCTGCTCTTCAGAACTCAAACCATCAAGTCCCAGTAGCATCCCAGTAAATCTTTCCTGCACTTTTCTAGTTTAATAATATCCTTTCTATAATAGGATGGCCAGAACTTCAGATTTATCAGGATGCTGCCTGGAATGGAATATTTAAGTTATGAAGAGAGGTTGGATCGGCTTGTGTTGTTTTCATTGGAGCAGAAAAGACTGAGGGGTGACCTGATTAAGGTGTTCAAGATTATGAGGGGCATGGACAGGGTGGATAGGGAATAGCTGTTCCTGTTAGATGAAGGGTCAGTTATGAGGGGACACAAGATAAAAGTGAGGAATGGGATTTTTAGTGGGTATTTGAGGAAAAACGTTTTTACTCGGAAGGTGGTGACAGTCTCTAATACCCTTCTTGAAAGGGTGGTGGAGGTGGGATGCCTCACATCCTTTAAAAAGTACCTGGATGAGTACTTGGCATGCCATAACATTCAAAGCTATGGGCCAAGTGCTGGCAAGTGGGATTGGGTGGGCAGGTCAGGGCATTTCATGTGTCAGTGCAGATTTGATGGGCTAAAGGGCCTCTTCTGCACTGTAGTATTCTGTAGTTCTGTGGTCTCATAGATACTTATAAAATTCTAACAGGACTAGACAGGGTAGATGGTGGGAGTGTCCAGCACCAGGGTTCACAGTCTGAGGATTCTGGGTAGACCATTTATGACGGAGACGAGGAGACATTTCTTCACCCAAAGAGTGGTGAACCTGTGGAATTCATTACCACAGGTAGTAGTTTTTGCCAAAATATTGAATATGTTCAAGAGGCGGCTAGATATAAGACTTGGGGTGGGTGGGGTCAAAGGTTATCGGGAAAAAGCAGGATTAGGCTTTTGGGTTGGATGATCAACCATGATTGTGATGAATGGTGGAACAAGTTCAAAGGGCCAAATGGCTCCTCTTGCTCCTATCTTCTATGTTTCTATGTTTCTATTTAAATGGAGAAAAAGCGCAGAAAGCTGCAACACATACAGACTTGGGGGTATTTGTGCATGAAACAGAGAAAGCTAGCACACAGTGTAGCAGGTAATCAGGAAGGCTAAGGGAGTGTGGGCCCTTATTTCAAGAGGGTTGGAGTGAAAAAGTAGGGAAGTCTTGCTGCAACTTTACAAGTTACTGGTGAGACCACATCTGGAGTATTGTGAGCAGTTTCGGTTCCCTTAGCTAATGAAAGATATTACTTCATTGCAGGTAGTTCAGAGAAAGTTCACAAGGATGATCCCCAGTGTGGAGATATTGTCTTAAGAGGAAATGATAAACAAGTTGGGACTCTATTGGTTGGAATTTAGAAGAATGAGAGGTGATCTCATTGAAATGTATCAGATTCTTAAGAGGCTTGACAGGGTAAATGCTGAGAGGATGTTTCCCCTCATGGGGAGAGTCTAGGACCAGAGGGCATAGCCCCAGATTAAAGGGGTGTCAAGTTAAGGGTGAGATGAGGAGGAGCCTCTTCTCTCAGAGTCTTTGGAACTCCTTGCCACAGGGAGCTGTGGGGGCAGAGTCCTTGTGTAAATTTAAGGCTCAGATAGATTAATTTTTGATCTGCAAGGGAATCGGCTTATGGGGAAAAAGGCAGGAAAAGGGATGTGAGGAATGTCAGATCAGCCACGATCCTATTGAATGGTGGAGCAGTCTCAAGGAGTTAACCGACCCACTCCTGTTCCTATTTCTTATGGTGTGAATTCCATGATCTCTGTGAGGTACCTTCACCTACATTCGTATTTATTTAGATATTTGTCAGAGACTTGATATTGTCTGCAGTCTAAATATCAAAAGTCACAGGACTTGCAGCAGCTATCCTAACATTATGCTTATGTCCAGTTTTTAAATGTATTATCTGAAATATTACAGTATGACATGCCTGTACAGCTCATGATAGTTGATTGACTTGTATTTGCTTGAGTAACTGAGAAGAGAAAATAGCTGCATGAAGCTGGGAAGTACAATGAAAAGTTAGTATGAGCAATAAAAAGTTCTAAAAAGTCATTTTTTGTTTAAAAAGTTAATTTAAATACTCAGAAAAAAGTGGAGAGCAGAACATTCTTAGCCTGTGTTTCTTTTTCACGTTTTCTTTATAGATCAGAGTTGCGGAAGTGTGTTTTAGCTGTGAAGATCATGCAGTGGTAACAAAAAGCAGATCTGTGCAGGTGTGGCAGAAGGCATTGTGCTTTGGCAGGGGGTTTTGTAACTTCTATCCCCCTCTTGTCTGTGACACAACAGTTCAAGTGAAACCCGAGCACAGCCTGGAGGAAAACACCTGACACAAAACCATGCAAATTCAGCACATTGTATGCAGATAACCAGCTGAATATATTACCTTTGGGCAAAACAAGCAATGTTGGATGAGCTTTTCCTCTGTAGGAGAAAAGTCACTTTATAACACAAATTTGCATGCCCCAAATGAAATCACTTTATTGTGCAGCGTTGGAATATATGCTTCCTGGGTAGGCCTGCCAACTGAGGTTGAATGCATTGTGAGAAGATTCATCACATGAGACAACAGGTTTAAACATCTGAGGTACGAGAAACTCATTTAATATGAAACATAAGGTGTGACAGTAAGCATTCCTCCAGTGGGAATTAAAGAGCAAATAGCTTGCTATGGCCACACAGATGAATGACTGTGAGTCTATCTGAAGAACTGGTTACAGTTACACAGATACCTGGTTGCGGTTAACCACAGAAAACTGGTTGATCTGATCATTTGCTTAAGTCTGTAAAGCCACCATCCTTACCAACCCCCTCCAACAGTTTCTGGCTTCTGATCCAAAAATAAGCTTGATCGAATAGACCTCTTGTGTATTCACCCTCAGTTTTCAAGGTACAGTTTGGATTGGACAAACTTCCCCATCACCAGCTCCCCAACCTCATTGTTTGCAGCAGAGTCTAGGAAATTAATCTTCAATTCCTGGAAATTTCAGGAAAATCTGCGAGCTTTGGAAATCTTGTCCATGAGAATGTGCCTTTGACAGCAGGTCACCACTGGAATCTGTAGTTAGTTCTTTCTATGGAAACAGAAGAGGAAAATGTGTTAGAACACTGATTCAAAAATATTCATCAAACTCAGACCTAAACAGGGATATAGGATGAACATTTGAGCATGACAGTGTGTGCTTTTCAAATATATTGACATGACAAATGTTCTACTCACAACACAAGACATCAGGAGGACCAAATCTTTAACCAAGCCGGAAGAAGGTCATTATCCATCCCGCCCACCACAGGAATCGTTGTGGGAGGGATAGAAAATTTGGCTGATCATTTAAAGGTCCGTTGACTTTGGGCAGGAATTTCTGGTCTTGGGATGCGCACAGCCAGAAAATCCCACCCAATATTTTGATCATGCCACACTTGGTACCTTGAAGCTTGACAACAAAGATGGAGTAGATCAAGATGTATTTACACTTAGATAACAAGGGCACCTATGTCAGACTCCTATTTATTGACTACAATTCAGCCTTCAACACTATTATTCCCACAAAACTCATCTCCAAATTCCATGGCCTGGACCTTGGCACCCCCCTCTGTGACTGGATCCTGAACTTCCTAACTCACAGACCACTATCAGTAAGGATAGGCAACAACACCTCCTCCACAATCATCCTCAACATTGGTGCACCACAAGGCGGTGTTCTCAGCCCCCTGCTATACACCTCACACACCTATGACTATGTGGCCAAATTCTCCTCCAATTCGATTTTCAAGTTTGCTGACGATACCACCATAGTGAGTCAGGTCTCAAACAATGATGAGACAGATTACAGGAATGAGATGGAGAATGTGGTGAACTGGTGTGGCAACAATAATCTCTCCCTCAATATCAACGAAATGAAGGAGATTGTCATCGACTTCAGGAAGCGTAAAGGAGAACATGTCCCTGTCTACATCAATAAAGACAAAGTAGAAAGGATCGAGAGCTTCAAGTTTTTAGGTGTCCAGATCACCAAAAACCTGTCCTGGCCCCCCATGCCGACGCTATTGTTAAGAAAACCCACCAACTCTTCTACTTTCTCAGAAGCCTAAGGAAATTTGGTATGTCAGCTACGCGTCTCACCAACTTTTATATATGCACCATAGAAAGCATTCTTTCTGGTTGTACCACAGCTTGGTATGACTCCTGCTCTGTCCAAGACCACAAGAAGCTACAAAAGGTCGTGAATGTAGCCTAATCCATCACGCAAACCAGCCTCCCATCCATTGACTCTTCTACACTTCCTGCTGCCTTGCCAAAGCAGCCAGCATAATTAAGGACCCCACGCACCCGGATATTCTCTCTTCCATCTTCTTCCTTTGGGAAAATGATACAAAAATCTGAGATTATGTACCAACTGACTCAAGAACAGCTTCTTCCCTGCTGCTGTCAGAATTTTGACTGGACTTACCTTGCATTGAGTTGAACTTTCTCTACAGCCTAGCTATGACTGTAACACTACGTTCTGCACTCTCTCATTTCCTTCTCTATGAATGATATGTTTTATCTGTATAGTGCGCAAGAAACAACACTTTTCACCGTATGTTAATACACATGATAATGATAAATCAAAAATCAAAAGTATCTGAAGACTTCACCGATGTTCAACATGAACATCATCATTTTTGTGACTAACTTCACTTATTAATTCTCATACTTAACAGTCATTCGTTATGTATGTAACCTCTGTATAAATTGTATTTGCAACTTGTAGTATGCTAAGCATTCAAAGGGCTATAAGGCACTGAGTGGGAAGGAAAATGTTTGTGGCAATACATATTTCAACCTGGTTTAAAATAATGGTGGATATTTTTACCTTTGTTGATCTGGTGACGTTGCTAAACTTTATATATATTTGTAGCCAAATCCTTTGGGTGTGAGAAAAAACATCTACTCATAGAATTAGCTACTTCCACGGACTCTCTTGTTTTCCTGTGAGGAGAATGATAAAAAGGATGATCCTCCTCAAAGGAGGAGACTCCAATAAACTGGCTGCTCAAGAGCCTAATCATGGAAGATTCAACATGATTAGACACATACAACTAGATCCCATCTCTGCCTTTGGAATTGGAAAACCTCCCAATGCTTCTCACTTAAGAAGGTTGAAGATAATGCTGTAATTGCAACCTTCAGACTACTGGTACTAATCTAATAGAGGATTTAATAGTTTCAGAGGAAAGATCAACTATCATTTTCAATGGGGCCAGTGGTGCATTATTTCTATTCACAGCACTTCTTAATCCTTAAAAAGACCATGAAGCATATGGTGAATAAATGTAAATATGTTAAACAATCCATGCAATATTAATTAATTCAGAGTAGTAATTATTTTTGAAGGCAGGAATGTACCACAACATAGCATTATGTCAAAAATCACAAAAACTAGCATAAACGATGAACAAAAGTACAGGATAATTCTCCCTCTAAACCTTTTATTGTAAAAAGTGATACAGCTCTTTTGAGATTAAATGAAGCTACTGTAAATATAAGTCATGATTTTGCAATCCTGTCCATTTTACTGTAGCCTCACCTGTGTCCATAGCCCAGGGAGCATGCCACACTGAATATTATGATCGATGCTTTCCCCCTAATTTGAACAGCCACAGCCAAACTTGTCCAGAATACTTGGCTCACAGGATACTTGGCTAGTGATTGCAAAATTGAATATGTGATCAGCTCTTAAAAATCTTCAGCTTGTTGTAGACAAGGGGAATTATGTGGAAGCAGGAAGAGTTACGCAGTTTAGAAAAAAAAATTGTTTGCTTTGGCAACTCGAGAGGGGTAAACCACCATTTTCAAGGTTCCCATCTCTGCTCCTTGCAATCAGAAAACCTCTCAAATCTTCTCATTTAAGAAGATGTCCTTTGCTGTTGTGATAGACTAACAAGGAGAAACAATTGAAACTAGGCTGATTACATTGTGGGTGCCTGTGGGAAATAGCTCCTGTTGGTGTTGATAAGTTTGGAGGTTAGCTGCAGGAGGCACTCTAAAGGAAGATGACCAAACCTGGGACTGAAAGTTGCCTTCAGATTTGTCAATGAAAGGCTTCCAAAATATCAACCCACCTCCCTTTCAATTAAACGTAGCCAGGCATGTCCTGCTTCACAAATATTCCCTGCTGTTAAAATTGGAGTATAACACTATGCTCTGAAGATACTAAAGTCAGTGTACAGATAAAAGGTTGCAGAATTTGCAGGGACAAGTTGAGAAACTATGACTGAAGCCTGTGTTAAGCTTGGCTTTCTTTGAGTCATAAAGAAAAGTTAAACTTTAAGCTCTGTGCTCCAAAAGAATGGCTAAGAGACAACATATATAAACTATTAAATGCGATTGAAAAAGTGAAGCTAGGACTTCAAGTAAAGTCAGGCAACCCAGTAGATTACAAATCCAGAATCTGCTGCCAGAAATTTGGCAAAGCAGAACTCCCCACCACACATGGACCTGGAATGGGGTCCTTAATATAATCAGAAGAGGTGACCCAGCCAGGCCCTTAAAAGTGTATCAGAGAGATCAATTGCAATATAAGAGCTAGGAGCAGGACTAAGTCATTCAGCTCCTCGGCCTGATCTGCCATTCAATAAAATCATGGTTGTCTGAGGGTAGCATCAAATTTACATTCCGTCTATCCCTGATAACTTTTGAGTCCCTTGTTAGTCAAGAATCTATCTATCTCTGCCTCAAAAGTATTCCATAACTCTGCCTTCACTGGTCTCTGGGGAAGGGAGTTCCAAAGACTCACAATCTTCTTGAGAAAATAAATTCTTCTCATCTCCACCTTAAATGGGAAACCCCTTATTTTTAAATGATGGCCCTAGTTCTAATCTCTCCCACAAGAGAAGATCCTGCATTCACCCTGTCAAGTCCCCTGTTTCAAATAGATCACCTGTCATTTTTCTAAACTCTGATGGATAGAGGCTCAGTCTGTCCAATCTTTCTTCATAAGATGACCCTGTTTGAAGGTTTGTTTAATAGGTCTCACTAAGAGGTTTAGAGGCTTGTAAGGTTGAACTGGAGTGCTTATTGCTAACACATAGCTATTTGCATATGTACAAAGTATAACCCAATCTAGGAGCTGACTGCATGCAGACTTCTCCTGGACTCTTTCCACCCAACTCTGCCTTCTGTCAACTGTCATGTGTTTCCCTAAATCATACTGAGGTGGTACAGTTCTCCAGTCTCACATTAACCCTTACCATAACATGAATGCTATATTTTGGGCCTGCCAATTGTTATAAATACCTGATTTTGTGATTCTTATGTTTTTATTGGTAAAACATGTAGTTTTGGGAATTGAAATGTTAAAAATATGATAAATGGAAAAAAAAAACTGGGCTTGAGAAACTTTTAAACACCTGTCAGGCAATTAAATTCAAATGATGGTCCATGTTTAATTAAAGGAGTTAGAGTTAGAGTGGAACAACAGTAAACAACAGGTGGTCCTCTCTTCGCTTCATAATGGAGTCAGTGAGTCTGGTACGATTGCAGTCATGCCCATTAGAGATACAAATTATTAATATGGGTCCCAGAATCAAAGGGATGTTTTGAAAGTAGAGTTAATTAGTGTAAATCTCCACCTGCGATATTCCAGGCGTGTCAGTTTCCAGGTGGACAGATTGCATGGAGGTATTTTCAATTTTGGGCTGTATCAGTATGATTTTACACACAAAGAAGCAGTTGAATCCTGTGCAATCAGCTTGGAAACAGGCAGAGAATCTGTCAGGAGCTGTAGAGGTGCTGAAACCAACATCAGGGGGTTATCACAAACCAAGGGTGTCTTCTGATGTGAAGTTACTGAGTAAGAATGCAGTGAGACACTTACTTGATCTGGAGAGTCCACATGAGGTGTCGAATGAGAGTTAGAATGCTGGTTGTTAATGGAAGGACACCAAGAAATCTCATAACTTTGAGAATGACAGGAACATGCAGAGGAATTAAAGTAATTTCCTGAGAGCTGTGACATACCTGAGTTTCGTCACAGGAGGTGTGATGGAACCCTTAATATCCTGCAAAGTGTGGGGGAATTCTTGAGTAGAAATAAATTAGAGTAGGAAATGGCAATCAGTATTGGATCTCCACTCTGTGCCCAATTTCTTACTTTAATTTTTATTCTAACATATTTCGCCTGACCTTCCAACTCAGACCGGGTTAGATCCAAGCAGTGTAGCATGCCCCTGGGGTACCGCATCAGAAATACAACTGAGTTGAAGGAAGCCATGCCCACTTTTGAGCTGCTGTAAAACGAGGTAAGTTTACAGATGTGTCCCAGTTGAGATGGGATGAATAATAAATACATATCTCCATTAGCCTGGCTATGTTAGGAGATTAGTTTTATCCCAGGAGCAGATCAGATTCTTGCAGATGCCCTCATCAAGTTATAAACCTCAAAAAGATTCATCAGGGAGTTGCCATTTCCGCTTCTAACTGTGTTTATTAAGCTAGTACAAATGAAAGAATGCCCAATATTTCTGCATTTCCAAACCTTCCTTTCTAAGACCACATTAGAAAGAAAACTGAAACTGTAACATTTCATTTCATTTTATCTAAGAGTGAAGGTGTGTTCCAATCGAGATGGGTTAGCAAATCAATATATATCTCTGTCAGCCTGACTTCTTTCTAAAATTATGTTTTTCTGTTTTCCAAAATGGGCAATTGCTGGGCTGATAAAATGGTTCCAGCTGATCACATGCTAGCTCTTGGACATTTCTGAGCAATTTGAAAGTGAACAAAGGCTAACATCTCACACATTCCTTGTATTGCATAACCATTCCAGCTAAGCCAACACAAGGGTTTCGCATTTTTATATTTGTTTGGTGTATTTGCAGATGTAGCAATTCTAAAATAAGGTCCCAATAAAGATCCAACGGGGCAAGGTAACTCCAGAGCAAGTAAGACAGAAAACCCACGACTGTGGGAAACAATACCGAGGCAAACTTCAAAATAGTCAGAGACTATGTCACTGCACTGAAGTGCAAGAGTTAAGAGTTTGTTGCAGGAGAAGGAACAGTCATTGAAACAGCTGAAAGGCTTAAAAATAGAGCTTTTTGAAAAAGCTGACCTAATACCCAAATTGTTAAAGCTATTGGCAGTACGGAGTGAGCAGGTGGCTATGAATGAACCAAAGCTATGTGAGGTAACCCAAAAAACAAAGACTTCAAAATCAAATTGAGCTATTCCATAGGGAATGTTCATATCAAAGCTGAGCTGAGACGTCAATCAGAAGTACAATAAGAGCAAGTAGATCAGGTACCTAAGGATGTCACTATTCTGAAAGACACTTTGAAAAATCAACATGTACCCATGGAAAACACATAAGGAGCTAAAAAAAGACATTGAATACAACTTCAGAAAAAGCTGCATTCGAACTATCAGCAGCGACAAAGCAATACACTGAAGTACAGCTAGAGTTGACAAGCAGTCAACAAGAAAATACACAATTGAAGTAATAGCTAATTTGTTCTCCAAGATCAAAGGAGTATATAACCATTCAACAGAATGGAGAAATGAACGCTGTTTTGAAAATAGAATGGAAGAAAAACAAAAGAAACTCGAGGAGACTGAATTACAAGAAAATAGAAAACAATTGAGATTCACAAAGAAAAAGAAAACCTTTGGAAAGACCTACACGTGTTACAAGGAACTCTAAGGTCAAAGTTTGTTCCTCTGTAAAATTATAAAGACAAGCAAAATTAATTAAATGTCACTCTGAATAGTAAGAAGAATCAGTTAGCACAGCAGACAACAATGTTTAATATTCCTAGTAGAAGCCAAGAGGCAGAAGAAAGAGATTGAAGAGCTGAAGAACCACCTGAATGGAAAGTTTGCAGATGACACAAAGATGGCTGGACTTGCTGATAGTGATGAACAATGTCGGACAATACAGCAGGATATAGATAGGCTGGTAAATTGGGCGGAGAAATGACAGATGGAATTTAATCCAGATAAATGCGAGGTGATGCATTTTGGACGAAATAATATAGTGGGGAGTTATACAATAAATGGTAGGACTATTAAGAGTATAGAAACACAGAGGGACCTAGGTGTACAAGTTCACAAGTCCTTGAAAGTGGCAGTACAGGTGGAGAAGGTGGTGAAGAAGGCATATGGTATGCTTGCCTTTATAGGAAGGGGTATAGAGTATAAAAGCTGGTTTCTAATGTTGCAGTTGTATAGAATGTTGGTTAGACCACATTTGGAGTACTGCATCCAGTTCTGGTCGCCTTACTACCGGAAGGAGAGAGTGCTGAGGAGGTTTACCAGAATGCTGCCTGGTATGGAAGGTCTTAGCTGTGAGGAGAGATTGGACAAATTGGGACTGTTCTCCCTGGAAAGACGAAGAATGAGGGGAGACCTAATAAAGGTGTATAAGATTATGAAGGGTATAGATAGAGTAAACAGTGGGAAGCTTTTTCCCAGGTTGGATACGAAAATCACAAGGGGCCACAGGCTAAGGGTTAGAGGGGCAAGGTATAATTCAGATGTTAGAGGGAGGTTTTTCACACAGAGGGTTGTGGGTGTGGAATGCACTGCCAAGTAGGGTGGTGGAGGCAGGCATGCTAGAGTTGTTTAAGGCTTACTTAGATAGGCACGTGAGCAGTTTAGAGATGGAGGGATACAAAAGAATGTTCTAGTTGAGGATCAAGAGCCTCAGGACGTTCCTGGGAATCAATAGATTCCTATGGGCTGTCCAACATATTTTATGGCTCACTTGTCTTTTACGTTTGAGTTTCTGGGGATCTTCCATGAATGTCTGTATAAGCTGTGTATGTTTATTGATTCTCTTCTTTTACATCCACAGGTGATTCGGTCTGCCTTGTTGGCCAACAAGGGACATACATGCGATGGGTCGTGCGAGGGCTGCTTTTGGACATTTCTTTGAGAGTTGCCTAGTGCTTCACGTCGTTAGTGTACGCTTAAACTGGACCAACTGACGGGCAACACGACAGCTCAGTGACTGTCACTGTTTGCTGTGAAGATTCATGGACCTGGGTTGGATCTCCGACTTGGGTCGGTGTCTGTGTGAGTTTGCACATTCTCCCCGTGCTTGCGTGGGTTTTCTCCGGGTGCTCCGGTTTCCTCCCACACCCCAAAAACGTGCTTTTAGGCTGATTGGTGTTAACAAATTGTCCTAAATTAGACCTCCCTTAATCTGGTGCACATATAATTCTCTAAATTTGCACCCCTTTATAGTGGAGTCCAAGAGGCGTAGACAACAGTAGTAGGTAGAAGAAGGCTTGGAATGAGGCACTCATTGAATGTTAAAATGGGCGGCGCGGGCTTGTAGGGCTGAAGGGCCTGTTTCCTGTGCTGTGTTGTTCTTTGAAAATAGGAGACATTGAAAGTAAAGGCTGTAGAAATTTCTAAACTGTGATTGGATATGAAGCCAAAAGTGGCATGATTAAAGAACTGAAACAAGTTAAGACTGCCAGAGACAGACCCGGCCAACAGTGAAACTAAAGGGCAGGACACAGACAAAATTCTGATGCAGACAGGGAACTAAGTCAGAAATAAAATCAGTAAATGTAAATCCGATAGTGAAACTCAAAGAACTAGAAGAAAAGGCACTGGATTCCTCAAACGGACTGTGTTGTACAAGATGGCTGAAATGAAAATCTAGAACTGAGAATGTCAAGAGAAGGTTGAGTGATTGCAAGAGGAGGTAAAAGGTGCCTTGTGTGTTTCCTTGGAGTGCTCTAGTTTCCTCCCACAGTCCAAAGCTGTGCAGATTGGGTTGATTGGCCATGCTAAATTGTCCTTGTGTCAGGATGATCAGCAGGGTAACTATGTGGAATTAAGGGGATAGGACCTGGGTAGGGTTGTTGTCTGTGCATGCTCAACTGGTTGAATGGCCTCCTTCTGCACTGTAGAATTCTATGATTCTATGAAAAGTTCCCATAAAGGAACATGAAGAATCTCAGAAACAACTTGCAGAGATAAAATTAAAGAACATGAGTTTGAAAGATAAGATGCAGGTATTATGCTCTGCTAAGGAAAAACTGTTCAGTGAAGTGAATCAAGTTTCATATACGGAAGATGCATTTGATGAAATATTTCATCTTGAAAAGGGCAATGAAATTCTTCAACAATATAGCTATAGCTAATTGTTTGAAGTTTAATTTTTTTTCCATTTCCACATACCTTCTGAAATCTGCATGGAGAATACTGGATGGGTGACTAAGGAGGTGGCATCAAGGGTTAAGGGGCCTTTAATGATTGATAGGGGGCATGAGCTGGCATTGAGTTGACAAGGAGGATATCAGGAACCATGGAAGGTGAGTGGGTTGTGGGGGGTGATGGCTAGAAGGCCTAAGAACTTCGGAAATAACTAGAATGAAGTTCTAGAGGACAGTGGTGGGCCTTCGAATGAGGCAGCCTTGATACTTGTCTGCCCCAGTGGTCATCTGTACTTTGGTGGGACCCACTTTACTCCACAGTGTAGTAAAATGGCTAAAGCCAGCTCTCTGATGCACTCACATTTTTGCTGGATTTCATTCCCCAGTCCTAGCTGTTAAAATACTGTCAATATCATGGGGAAAAAAAAAGGCTGTGCTTTTGATAAATCACTTTTCCACCATGTGAGGAAACTTTTCTTACTTCTAAACACTCAGCTTCACTGCTTTGTAATTATAAATGAATTGTCATTCTTGAGAAATTTGCAGAACATTTTCTGCTACCAGTTTGAGGTATTATGTCCATTAAGGTACTGAATGTAGAATTACATGCTGGTTCTGCATAATTTTACTATGTAGAGTCTCTGCTGCCCTGAAGAACTGCACATCAGAAGTAAAGATGTCTGGAAAAACTGGCATTCAAAGAATTCAAAGCCTCAAAAAAGGCAGCCCTACTTCGATCTGTAATTTTTGTTGTCTATAAGCACTAAGCCTGGAATATTTCATTTATGTTTGGTTAGATGAATAAGCCCTTTCCTTGCTCTGAAGCTGTCTGACTTAATAGAGACAAAACAATCATATCAAAGTAATTTACAACATCAAACAGATGTAGTTTAGCTGAGAGTGCTTTACTGGGTTCTGAACAGAGGAACTATGTAAGTAGATACTTATATGAAACGTGATTCAACTGCACTTCCTTAGATAAGTATGGTTTATTGAACGAGGGTCACCGGAGTTGCTTCAGTTTCTCCAAAGGCTGGATTTTACAAGGCGCTGTGTCCCCACCCATACGCCTGGCTGAAACATTGGGTGGATGCCTTCCCACGATTCCAGTGGCCACCCTGTAGCAATTTAATGCTGGGAGCAATGTTAATTGTTGTAGATGATACTTCCAACCCTTTTCTGGAAGAGTCCCATCTTCGAGAGCTGCCAGCCATTCGGATTGGGTGGTAGCTCTGTGGTTCCTGCTTGCACCGGTCAAGAGCAGTGACCATTTTGGGATGACAGGCAATGCACCATGTAGACAAGCCCAGGTCAGTATGGGTTTGGGTTTCTCAGTGAGTGAGGGGAATGATGGGGATGGTGGGCCAGGTTCAAGAGGCTAGGGCAGGGATAAGGGGAGGTTGACTTGGGAGGGGTGGGGTGGGGAGGGTTCCTCTGATAGGCACAGGGATCCCATAAAGGAGGCGCTCTTTCTCCATTCTCCATCACCAGCCCATACAATTAAAGTTGCCAGGCATCCCGCATGGCACTGGCCTCTGCCACCATGGGCAAAGGACATTAATTGACTACTTTAGGGCTTCTATAGGGCCAAGGGCATTTGCTCAGTGCCTTGCCCTCCTCTGTAAAGTTCAGATAAATTGGGAATGGATGGTTAAATGGCGGGAAGACCCACTGGATTTTTGCTTTCAAATCATTCCACCCATTCCCCCCCCCCCAGAAGAGTGTGAAATCCAGCCCCACTTCTTCTACGCTTCGAAAATCAAGGGGTTAAATTTTTGAGATACAAGTCCTCATGTAGATGCCTTCAAGTGCTGTCATGCCATTTAGTTAGATGCTAAACTTGAATCCGAGGCAGCACTGGCAGCACTGGTGTCTGAACCTGAAAGTCATGGCTTTAAACTACATTCCAGAGGCTTGAGGACATAAGCTGTATTAATAATTCAGGACAGGACTGAGGGAGTGCTGTGCAGTTAAAGCTGCTGTAATTTTGTAAATGTTAAACCGATGCCCAATTCTTTATAGATAATTCATCTATAACAAAGGTAAGTGAGGTGACTTGTTTCTGCATTTCTATGTGATTGACATTGCTTTTCTGCCTCCTGTGTCAGCCCTATTGAGGTAATCCTGTCACTGTATGACTGCCCAGTCTGATTTCTTTCCTGCACACCTTTCATAATTTTGGTTGGATGGGAGGGCATCTTTAGAAGCAGGAACCTCAGTAATAGAATGGAATAGAATCTGTTCAGTGCAGACGGAAGCCATTCAGCCTTTCGAGTCTGCACTGACTCTCCAATGGAGTATCTTACCCAGGCCCTATCCCTGAGTCCCACATATTTATCCTGCTAATCCACTGAATCTACACATCTTAGAAACATAGAAACGTTGAAACCAGAAGCAGGAATAAGCCATTTGGCCCTTCAAGCCTGCTCTGCTATTCATTTTGATCTTGGCTGATCTTTGAATTCAAGATCCTGATCCCACCTCTCCCCCCCACCTCCCCCACCACCACACCCCCCCCCCCCCCCCCGACCTCTTCCCATCTCCTTTGATTCAGTTAGCCCCAAGAGCTGTATCTAATTTCTTCGTGAAATCAGACAACGTTTTAGCCTCAACTACATTCTGTGGTAGTGAATGCTACACATTGACCACCCTCTGGATGAAGAAATTTCTTCTCACCTCAATTCTAAAAGGTTCACCTCCTTATCCTCAAACCATGATCCCTGGCCTGGACTCCCCCACCACTGGGAACATTGGGACACTAAGAGCCAATTGAACGTGACTAATCCATCACCACCTAGGCACAGCATTTGTCAACTGTCGTTCAAGTGATTATCTTAGAATGGAATTATCATGACCTGTGTCTGGGAAATGGGTGTTTATATTCATGATCCAGTGTTTTCTGTTCATTAGAAAATGTAATGAATACATTGAACTGACTAAATAATGTGTTGTGATTTGTTTGACTATGTACTGCAAATTGGTTTATACTGTATTATAAATGCTCCCAGCGGAAGCCTGAGAAGAACTGGAGGCACAGAGACTGAGGCCTGTTGTGATTTTGACTACAGTTGGCAGTGCCTTCCTAGTGGATTGATGGTGTTGTTGTCTCGATATGTGCGATCTTCTTAGAGTTGCTGTTCACTCTGAAACAACAGTTTGTGGTGATTTCACCTGACAAAGGAGCAGCACTCCGAAAGCTTGTGAATTCAACTAAACCTGTTGGATTATCATAGAAGCCCTACAGTACAGAAGGAGTCCGTTTGGCCCATCGAGTCTGTACCAACCACAATCCCACCCAGGCTCTATTCCTGCAACCCCATGCATTTACCCTGCTAGTTCCCCTGACACTAGGGTCAATTTATCATGGTGAATCAACCTACTCCGCACATCTTTTGACTGTGGGAGGAAAGTGGAGCACCTGGAGAAACCCCCGCAGACACTGAGAAAATGTGCAAACTCCACACAAACAGTGACCCGAGACTGGAATTGAACCTGGGACTCTGGCGCTGTGAGGCAGCACAGCACCACCATGCTGCTCACTATAACTTGGTGTTGTGTGACCTCTCATCTTCCCAGTGAATTTATGCTTACTCGACTACCTACAGGCACCAAACTTCACCCTTCTGTCAAGATAAACCACTGTTGTGCAAAATGATTTGACAATTTTTTGGATCAAAGAGTTGGGAAGGGGAATGGCTACTGATGTCAAACTGAGGGAGCATGAAGTACTCTGGGTCACAATTGCAATCTCCTAAATTGGAAAACATTGTGTTGATGTCTTGAATGTCTGAGTGTCGCTGTCTGGAGTGACTGATTAATGCTTTTAAAGTTAAAGTCTATTTATTAGTGTCACAAGTAGACTTACATTAACACTGCAATGAAGTTACTGTGAAAATCCCCTAGCCGCCACATTCTGATGCCTGCTCGGGCACACTATGATAGAACCTAGTTTGGCCAATGCACCTAACCAGCAGGTCTTTTGGACTGTGGGAGGAAACCAGAGCATCCGAAGGGAACCTAGGCAGACACAGGAAGATTGTGCAGATTCCAAGCAGACAGTGTCTGAAGCCGGGAATTGAACCCGAGTCTCTGGCACTGTGAGGCAACAATGGGAACCACTGTGCTGCTGTGCTGCTCCATAAGGATGCCCTAGCAGAGCCCAGTGAGATCTTGCCATCCAAAGAGTTAGCAGATTCTGCTGCTTGGCTGTCAGGAATAATGTCTCAGTGACACAACATCTGCAGGTAGCTGGATTAAATGGATGTTTAGTGCCATGGCCACATCTTGTAAACTTTGAGTCACTGCTGGGGTGGGAGAATGCAACTGATAGCACTCTATGTTCCCTAAACATCTGGAGGGAAATCCATGAAATGGCAGGAAACTAGTATAACTCCAGCAGAAAATCCTACTCTATACCTCTGTAGGTTTCTGAAAACTGACCTTCAGAAGTCTTCATTCTCCAGAAGCGGTTTCTTTTCTAAAGAGTTTTCAAACCATCGAAAATAAGATAAGGAGAAAAAGATTATTTTCAAGTAATGCAACTTCCAGAAAGAACAAAAGGGTAAAAAAATTGACAGATTTGCTTGGATTTTTTTTTAGCGTTTCCATAGAAAAGAGCCACTGCTACTGCTGACATTATGTTTACATAGACTGCTCTTAATAACCACTCATTTATTCTTAATTTTTAATTCACTGCACGTAAGTACAAAATTATTGTTTTGATAGATTGCTTTGTGTTTCCTATGTTTTGTACTTTGAAATTAATTTTGCCTTTGTACCTGTGTAGACATGCCATCATGTTGATACCAAAATCTATTGAAAAGATTGGCAGTGGAGGTACAAATCATCACATTGTTCTGTTTCACAAATCTACCTCACAGACTGCTTCACATCACTTTTCCCAGTATAATAACTTTATGCTCCATGAAGTGTATTGTCACTGTCATTGTTTACAGCACTGTCTGCTACAATCACAGCAGAGTGAACAATTCTATGTATACTTTCACAGAATTCGTAATTGCACTCATTTTTGCAGTCTCCCAAAATATAGGATAGAATTTTCCACTCCCACCAGCAGTAGGGATTTTTAAAAAATTCATTCGCAGGACGTAGGCATCACTGGCTAGGCCAGCATTCATTGCCCATCCCTAATCACTTCTGAGAAGTGGTGGTGAACTGCCTTTCTGAATGGCTCCAGTCCATGAGATGTAGGTACACTCGCAGTGCTGTGATGGAAGGAGCTCCAGGATTTTGACCCAGTAACAGTGAAGGAATGGTAATAGATTTTCAAGTCAAACTGATGAGTGACTTGGAAGACAACTTCTAGGTGTGGTGTTCCCATGTATCTGCTGCTCTTGTCCTTTAAGGTGGTAGTGATTTGTAGGTTTGCAAAGAGCTGCTTATTGAGCCTTGGTGAATTCCTGTGGTGTCAATTGCAGTGGACAGTGGAGCAAGGTTTGATGGGAAGCAAAAAAGCAGTTTCCTGTTGGTGGGAAATAAATTTGGGATCTTGCTCCCCTGACTTTCAACAGCAACTTAGAGTGTCCCGCAGAACTACACGGAACCTCATTTGCATCCGATGAATGCTCATTTAAAGGCCAACATACCGGAATCTTGTTCCACTTTAAATCGAGTGCCCTGCCAACAGGAATGTAGGATGTTTTGTACATACATATAATGGTATGCAACACGCAAGGGAGACTTCTTCCTGGACTTACCAGTCTATTGATTCTGCCTTTCCCATTCTTCCATATCACTCTCGGATGCAGGGTGCTATGCTGCACCAAAGCTGGAAGTAGGATGTAGGATCAGGGAATGGACAACCGGAAAGGTGTACGGGAGGCTGGGAAGTGTGAAGGAGGCTGGAAAGCTAGACGGCTGGAAGGGGGGAACTGGAAGACTGGATGGCTGGGAGGGGGGTGAAAGGGTCTGGACAGCTGGAAGGGGGTGGAGGCTGGATGGTTAAATGGGATGTGGAAGGCAGGAGTTGGGGTGGAAGGCTAAATGACTGTAAAGTGAGTGGAAGGTGCTGGATGGATGGAAGAGGAATGGATGCCTGGAAGCGGGGTTGGACAAGTGGATTGAGACTGAGAGGCTTGAAGGAGAGTAGATGCAAGAAGGATTTTCCCAATGGTGGAGGAATCCAGCACCAGTGATCATAGTCTAAGGATACAGGGTAAACCTTTTAGGGCTGAAATGTGGAGAATGAAACAAAGTTATTTCAGGTCAAGGACCCATCAGAACTGCAGCTTGATAGAGACCCTTCCATAAAACACAACAATCCACTCTCTGTGACACACTCATTGAGTACTGCTTGATTTTCTCAAAAGAAATTGAAGTGGGAGGGCTCTGAGCACCTTCTTCCCCTCATCGTTATTATTACCCTGGATTTGTGCTTTCACAGATACAGGCCCCCATCAACTCACTTTGGAAAGCCTTGGAAATTCTGGGGCATTATAAAAAGGCCCAAAATGATGAATCTCTAGCCTCTCTAGATCTCCGTAGTGCCTGGGAAATAAGATTACCCCTAGTGATAGAAGGAGGATTATTGGGAATGCCCTCTTACTCTTTATAGGCATTACACCACAATATTGACGCGATTGCTTTGCGAGATTCATAATTAACAAGAAAATACAAATACGCCACATTAAAAAAAACTAAGATTTAGGCTGCTTGCTTATGCCAACTGCATATTCTGTGCCTTTGAAGGTAACCACGAAGTGACCTAGTTATTCTACCGAAGATCGAACATTTGGCATATTTTGTGGAATCAGTAGAAGGGCATTGCATGAGTTGTTTTCCAATTTTTCCTCACATTACATAGGAAAATATTTATGTCATTCATTCTTTGTTCTCTTCTCGGTTGAATGAGAAATTAGCAGTCATTACCACAGCACTCTCATTCATCCTTTTCACTCTGCCCCTCTGTTTTCTTCATTTTGTTTGCTTTTTTAAATTTATCTCCCTGTCTCTATTTTTTTTCCTTTTGTATTATGAGTATCTCTTTTTCCGTACCTGATTTCACTTTCATGCACTGTATTGTGAATCCACTGTATTAGCTGTTTACCATTGTTTGGGGTTTATTACCTTTGGGATGGTATCAGATTGAAAGAAAAAATGTACAATGTTGCAAATATTCGTGATAGCCCATGTTGCGGCATATCATGCATTCTGTATACATTATTACAGGGGAAATGATGCAACGTACCATGTAATTCAGACTTCTGACAATTTGTTTGGAAGAAACTAGCAACTCAGACCAATTGCGTAATACTGCTACCAACTTCTCATATCCTTAATAAATGAACCGACGTGCTTTTGTGTTAACTTATCCGTTATGTGTTATTGGTGCCTTAATGTTTATCTACTAAGTAATAAGCACAAGGAGAAGAAAAACACAACATTATGCCAGCAGTGGAAAAGTTTTCATCTTCAAGCACAACATGCACAATGTACTGCCATTGATGGAAGAAGCTGGTGAAAAGAAAAAAAAATCTGAAGTTTAAAACCATACAGTCAACGGCAAGTGAGTGATTCGAAGCAGAGGTCAGAACAGTGACAATGTGTTGAGTTCAACAGATAGCGACAGTGTGTTGAGAGGTTCAGAGCCATGTGGTGCTCAGTCGGGAAACGCAGATAGCTTAGTCACTGGCTGACTGATTATGGACAAGGGAGAACTGTGAAACTTCATGGACATTGGGACATTTAAGGTTGCAAAAATGACAGGCGACATTGAGAGTGGATGAAAGCTGGAAAGCTGTGGTACCATTTTTCATTTTGTGTAGCATCATGGTGCAATAGCTACCACAACTCAGCTTTGTTGTTAAAGCCTCAGAAAGCAGGCACAAGCAGCAAAAGTGCCATGCATCCAAATGCTGCAACAGCAATAGAATATGCTGTGGTGAATAGGACAACGACAAGCAACTGACATACTGCAGTCTGCTTGCAGTGTTTAAAGTATTCAAATCTTGATCAGTAAATTTAGTGGGACATCCATTTAAATGGTATAGGAACAGAAAGGTTTGGGAAATATTGCAAAAATGTCCACAAAACACCCAAGCTTAACTTAGGAATAGCTGACCAACTCTCTGAGTTTTAATGATTTAAACATGTACAGAATTATACTTTGTCAACTCAGCCATTTCTGAACTGGGCAAGCAGACCATAATGTTTCATTGAGCCATTAGAAACAAAGTTTTACATAGACTCAACGCATCCAGACTCACAGAACAAGGCAAGATCGATCCCAAACGATTCTGCCAGCTTTCAAAGATCAATTCAGTGTCAAGTTGAACTTATTGCCTAGAAGTTATGTCGTACTGGAATTATTTCAACATGTTGTACAACAATGTCATTAATCATGCATGAGCATAGTTTATACGAGGAGGTTAGTAAGAGGGACAGCCTATTGGTCAGGTATGAACAATGACACCGACCAAAGAAATTTCCGTGATTGAAAAATATTTTCAAAATAATCCTCAGTGCGCTAAGGATTACACTGACAACCAATGTAAGATTGTCGGTCAGGCTCCCATTTGCATGTACTGGAAGGTACATGTATTAATGCACAAGGCCCCCTGATCTTTGCCGACAGAAAGGACAAGTACCCACATTGCACTTGTTTCAGCTAAACAAAATAAATGATAGCCATTTGTTGATTCCTTTCCCAGCGCAATGCCTTGACCAATTAGTGCCAAGCTTCCTGGTTTAAATTTCAAACAATGCTTGGCAGTAATCTGACAGCCATCATCAACTGGTGTATTTTCCATGGCAATGCGTCTACTAGTCAGAGTTCACTTACCAACCAATCAGCGTTCTCTGCTCATAAAATATAAATTGTTGTTTACCTTTCTACTGGTATTCTTGTGAAGTGTCCTGGTGAGTGCAAGTCAAGTGTTTCTTTCTTTCAGCACAATGCCAACTTTTTTGTGAAATGGGTACTCTTAGGAGCTAGGATTCATCTTATTTTCCAAATGTTATCAAAGTGGAATTTTTAATGAAAAGTTAATCATTAGAAGGATGCTCTTGGGCCACTAAACTATCTTTTATACATAGTGCCCTCAGTGAATTCCACAGCCCTGGGTTGGCCTTTGGGTAGGGTTAATGGGGTTGGCTGCTGTTGGGCAGCATTTGTCCATTCCAGTAACCCGCTAATAGTGTGGTTATCCTGTTAAGGGTACGCAGTTCCTCATGGATGTCAGCACTCATACTCTGAGCAGACTGATTCAGGCTACAAAGCAAATTTACAGCCTTTCCTGGTTGAGATGCTGTCTTTGCATCCACTCTGGATGTTGCTGCCTTTGTCTTTCATGAGATTGGCCAATCTCTTGTGGCCATAGTCCATGCAGTTGAGCCCTGAGAGAATGTTGAGGAGTCCTTCATGAAGATGAAGGACTCCTCCATTCGCTATCCAAGAGTTCCCATTGCTCACTTGGATGCATTCTACGCACACCTTCATGAACCGTGTACACATATAAGTCTTGGTACTGCAGCAGATATATGTGCTATGTCTCACATCTTAACTCTTGGAGCTCTGTGTGGATGAGCCAAGCTCCTTATCTTGTTGGAATGCAGCAGGTCATTGAACCCTTTTCTGCACATGGGGAGGCGATGGTCTAGTGGTATTATCGCTAGACTATTAATCCAGACTTATCGCTAGATTATTGATCCAGAAACTGGATCTGGTTCGAATCCCATCACAGCAGATGGTAGAATTTGAATTCAATAAAAAATATCTGGAATTAAGAACCTATGATGACCACAAAACCATTGTTGATTGTTGTAAAAATCCATCCAGTTCACTCATGTTCTTTAGGGAAGGAAATCTGCTGTCCTTACCACATCTGGCTTATCTGTGACTCCAGAGCCACAGCAATGTGGTTGACTCTGAACTACCCTCAGGCAAATAGGGATTGGCAATAAATGCTAGCCAGCCAGTGACGCCTGTGTCCCATGAATGAATAAAAAATATCCATGACCACTGATGATCTCCTGCTGTACTCACCATCCCCATAATTTTACACCAGGATTTTTTGTTGCTGCAGGGGCATTGAGGTGGCTAGCTGTGTGAAGAACTGGTTTCATTTCCTGGACTTCTTCCACCAAAATGTGAAGGTCTTAGTTACAGAAGCATGGAGCAGCTGGACCCAACCCTCCCGCAGAACCTCCTCTGTGTGGCATTTTATGAATAAGAACATAAGGCAATAAAGATCATGAAACATTCAGAGTAGAATGCTCTCATGACTAATGTTTGCCTCCACACATTAATCATTTTTATCAAATAAAAATTAAATACTGCAGATACTGGGAAACTGAGAATAAGACAGAAAAAGCTGGATAAACTCAGCAGTCTGGCAGCATCTGTGGAGAGAGAAAGAGACATGGCTAATGTGTTGAGTCAATATACCTCTTGTATAGAACTCATAGAAGGATCACATAGACGCGAAACGTTAACTGTGTTTCTCTCTCCGGAGATGTTGCCAGTTCTGCTGATTTTATCCAGCATTTATTTTTAGTTTATAACCATTTTCACCATATTATCAATGATTACTAGTCGAGTTGGTGGAAGAAATGGCTCTGCACAAATGCTTAGTTGCAGCTGTTTCTCTAAGGTAGCAAAGTGTGCTCTCTAACCACAAACAACTCTGCTGGTTTCCAATCTCTTAGTCACTCTGTTTTGTCATGACAATGTGCTGCTGTGAGGGTCAAGTGTGGGCACTCCTTGATAGATGTGTGGCAAGAGGGCAAGTGGGTGTGATAGTGAGCATGGCATTGTTCATCATTCATCCACCCACTATGTCTGGGCAACTAACTACAAGGCTACATAATATCTGTACCAAGTAGTGGTGGCAAGATGCTGCTATCTCCATGGCAGTGTGTTATGAATCCACTTCATGCTTTCAGTGGTTCAGTAGAGTACACTTTGATTAGGCAGCAACAATAATTCTTCCATAGGAAAAGTCCACGATGGGCTGTTTCAGGGGCACCTAACAGTGGGATAACATTTACATTGTTCAAACTCAGCTATGATGTCTCCTCCAAGGCAAAGAGCTTCACTATTGATATTCTACCTCTCACATGGGCCTTTCTGAAGCCCTGCTTTTTACTTGCACCTGAGTTGCCCCACCTGCAGCAGGCCCACATCTGATCATTCACTACTTCACTCACCCCAACTCCCATTGCAGCGACCCACACCACACCTCACATTCCCCAGCTCAGACCAAAAATTGGAAGTTTGGGCAACAATTTTTACAGGCCAGGTTTGTGGAGTGGGCAGCTGTCCCATTAAGAGAGATATGGTGGCACAGTGGTTAGCACTGCTGCCTCACAATGCCAAGGATGCGGGTTCAATTCCATCCCAGGGCATTTTCTCTGTGGAGTTTGCACATTCTTCTTGTATCTCTGTGGGTTTCCTCTTGGTGTTCCAGTTTCCTCCCACAGTCCAAAGATGTGCGGTTTAAGTTGATAGGCTATGTTAAATTGCCCCTAGGTATCGGGGGACTAGCAGTGTAAGTACATGGTTACAGGGATAGGGCCTGGAAGGATTGTTGTCGGTGTGGGCTTGATGGGCTGATTGGCCTCCTTCTGCACTATAGGGATTCTATGATCTATGATCTCTGCACACCAATCCAGTGGTGAAAATCTAGGCCAGAGTGTTAATTTCACTGCCGGGATTGCCACTGTGACTTTTTTGTGTTCCTAAATATAGTGTTGGCGTGTTGTTTGTAATCTGGCCTGTCTGGAGATATTTTATCGTCTGCTTCATTCAGTTTAATATCTTAAAATAGCCAAAGCATCAATTCCCTGAGCTATACTTGAAGTCACATCTACGAGTGGAGAATGCCTGTTTTGAACTTATTTAAGTTTTACCCAGCTATTGCTTCATTTATGCTGTCACTAAATTCCTTTCTTAAAACTCAGGGAAGCATCTCTTGTTTTATCAATTTTCTAGATTTAAGAAATAGGCTCATTAGGTTTTTGATGCTCCACATGATGTCTGTTCTGCCAAGTAGCTATAGTAATGATTGTAGCAGTTATGACATTTCTGTAATCTATTGATCAAAACATATAATCAATCATTGTTTGATTAATCAATATTGTAATTAGACTTCCTTCACAAGATTAAGCAATGACTTGGTGCTTGAAATACATCTTTGATATGCTCGTAACATCACCAAGATACCATCATGCCTAATTGTTGCTAATTAATTCTGAGGAAGTTTGATGGGAAAGGACTTTTAAACTTCAAAACTACATTTAAAATCTTATCAGTGTAGATCAAAATATTGATGGCATCATGAGATTGGCCAAAAGCACAGTCAAGCCACTTATTTCCTTTACATCGGGGAAAAGTGCAATTCCTTTTTACTGATTTTATGTTTCTTGGTGTTATTTGTTTTGGTCTGTATATTCTTGTGTTCAATCGTTAGTGGCTGTAAGCTTAAGGAGTAGCGATTTGATGAAAGGCACTTTTGGATTATTAATCAGTGATTAGCTTTGCTCTAAGGATTCCTATCTTTCCTAATGTGGATTATCCTTCAATACATAGTAAAACTCGTTCACGAGACACTCCCGCAGAATTCTATAGTCAATAATGAGTAATTTGCTCCATGACAGTTCAGCTGTTGGTGAGCTTAAAGAATGGGGAGATTTAAAATTCCCATCAGACAACTGACAAAATGAATCGTTCAGCCTAGAGGGAAGGCATTCTTGCATGAATCGCCTAAATGTGCAACCTTGGCTAGAATTCTCCAGCTGTTCACGTCCCGCAACCACCGCTAAGCCAAATCTCCATTCACAGCAGCAGGACCAGAGAATCCCAGACACCAGCAAGGTTGGAGAATTCAGCTCCTTATCTCCAAGGGGCTAGAAAAAATTCAGTCCAATGGATGAGGTTCGGGCTATCATTTAGGCAGATATTGATAAAAAGTTAATGCAAGAAGTTGGTAGTCTTTGTACTTAAGCTGAGAACAAATGGACCAAAGCGTCTTTTTTTAATGTAAACCTACATGATGTGTTAAAGCGGCTGAGTTATAAATATCCTAATGGCATGTTCTTTGACAATTTTATTGCTATTTACCCTGTGTTTCTCCAGTGCTGAGGTTAACTGTAAACTTTCTCATGCAGAGAAAATGTGATAGAAAGTTACTACCATCAAATTTCAGCCTCAGTCTACGGCATGGTGCCACACTGGTTAGCAGTGCTACCTCACAGCACCAGAGACCTGGGTTTGATTTATTTGCATGTTCTCCCTGTGTCTGCATGCGTTTCCTCTGGACACTTTGGTTTCTTCGTCACAGTCCAAAAGAGTGCAGGTTAGGTGCATTTGCTGTGCTAAAATCTCCCTCAGTGTACCTGAACAGGTGCCGAATGTGGTGATGAGGGGTTTTCACAGGTAACTTAATTGCAATGTTAATGTAAGCCTACTTGTGGCATTAATAATTAAACAATAACCAGTGCTGGAAGGAAATTAGGTGATATTGTAGATCACTTGACTTGTAGATCAAAATTTCATATCACAGTTTCTCCTGAGCCTTTGCATAACTTCTCATTTCTCCTTTGGCCTTTGTTCTTTTCCGTTTCCATTGTCAATGACCATTTTTGCCACATGCCTTGCAGAAATCATGAAATGTGGACACGATGGGCCAAAGGGCCTCTGCTGTGCTGTATGATTCTATGATTCTATGATCCGGAGAATGTAGAGATGCTTCAGTGTGATTTGACAGGCTGAATGTGTGGACACATGAATGGCAGATGCAGTATAATGTGGATAAATGTGAGGTTATCCACTTCGGTGGAAATAATAGGAAGACAGATCATTACTTGAATGGGTGTAAATTGAGGGAGGTGGATACTCAGCAAGACCTTGGTGTCTTGTGCATCAGATACTGAAAATAAGTGTGCAGGTATAGCAGGCAGTAAAGAAGGCAAATGATAATGAGGGGAGATCTCATTGAGACGTATAAGATGATGAATGGGATGGATAGGATAGAGGTGGAGAGACTCTTCCTGCTCAGAAAGGACAGTAGGACTAGGGGGCACAGCCTCAAGATAAAGGCGGGGGCGGTTTAGAACGGAGTTGAGGAGGAACTTCTTCACTCAAAGGGTGGTGAATCTCTGGAATTCTCTGCCCATTGAAGTGGTGGAGGCTGCCTCACTAAATATTTTTAAGACGCGGGTTGACAGGTTTTTGATAGGCAAGGGGATTAAGGGTTATGGGGAGAGGGCGGGAATGTGGAACTGAGCCACGACAGATCAGCCATGATCTTATTGAATGGTGGGGCAGGCTCGAAGGGCCAGATGGCCTACTCCTGCTCCTATTTCTTATGTTCTTATGTTCTTATATGTTCATTTCATAGCAGGAGGATTTGAGTATAGGGATAGATACATTTTGCTGCAATTGTATAGGGCGTTGGTGAAGTTACACCTGGAGTATTGTGTGTAGTTTTGTATCCTTATCTGAGGAAGGATGTCCTTTCTGATACCTGGAATAGCAGATCTGTCATATGAGCAGAGATTAAATTGGCTAGCACTATATTGGTTAGGAGTTTAGAGACTGAGAGGGGATCTCCTAGAAACTGATAAAATTATAACAGGGTGAGAGAGGATAGATTTAGAAAGAATGTTCCCAATGGTGGGTGAGTCCAGAACTAGGGGCCATAGTTGGAGGATAAGGAGTAAGCCTTTTAGAACTGCAGTGAGGAGATATTTATTCACCCAGAGGATGATGAATATGTGGAATTCAGTACCACAGAAAGTAATTGAGGCTAAAACATTTTCAGGGGTCTGGGGTTAACCATGTGGACCGTCTTGATAGGTAATATCCTTTTGAATTGGCCCTAGTTTAATGTATAAGTTTCAATCCCTTGTTGGGTTCCTCAGCTAGTTGGTTTAACGGTGTTGCCTTAAACTTTTTTTTGTGTGTCCTGTGCTGGCTGCTTTGCTCTGCACCAAGCCTGCAAATGAGTATTTTTCTTGCAGTGGAACATGTGTAATTTTTGCATTGGCATGTCTCCTGGGAGTGCTTTTCCCCACACAGAAAATATGCTTCCGCCCCTGGAGCTCTCAGGCCCTGCTGTGCTCTCAGGCGGCTGTTCTTCACAGCAGCTGTTTCCTGTCACAAACGCTTCACCTTGTTGGGCATGCCCTGTAATTCACTCACGCCTCGCTCAGCACATTTAGTCTTTTTCCAAAGAGATTTTATTTGCAGCCTGCAGTTTCTTTTCTATTGTAAGGATGTTGATTCCGCAGACCAAACGGTCTCTCAACAGCTGACCCAAAACTGGGTTGGACTTGCAGTACCTGCTAAACGTTGCAATCCAGCCATGAACCCAGAGACTGTCCCCACTGGATAAAAACAAATTACTGCGGATGCTGGAATCTGAAACCAAAAGAGAAAATGCTGGAAAATCTCAGCAGGCCTGGCAGCATCTGTAAGGAGAGAAAAGAGCTGATGTTTCGAGTCCAGATGACCCTTTGTCAAAGCTGCTCTTTTCTCTCCTTACATGCTGCTAGACCTGCTGAGATTTTCCAGCGTTTTCTCTTTTGGACTATCTCCCCTGGTTCCCTCACAGCAGAATGAAATCTATACCTCAACACGAAGGTTGAAGGTTTGGGGTTAAAATGGTATTGACCAGTCTACTTGATCAAGAGGCTTCATATCTGGAGCTTCAGATGATGTTAGGCTCCTCACCAGGCTGTAGGTTTGTGGGCCACACACTGTAGTAGTTGTACCTTTTGTTCAAACTCCATTGTGACATGACGGAATAAGGCAACCTTTTGATATATTGCCCCAGGCACTCAACTTCTGGGTCAAATAGCTCTTTCTTGCCACTTAAAGGCATCTTAAGGGCATCTGTATCTTTTTCTTCTTGATTTTGATAATCACTTTCCACGCCCTCAAACTGTAGACTGCAATCCTGATAACTGATGTAGTTTTTCCTCTTTGCCAATAAACTGGAGGTGACTTGATGAAGCTTCAACGGCATGAAAGGTTTATTAAACTATAATTGTGACAATGCTGTGCCTTAAGAAATGTATTTATGTCACATTTCTTGTGCAGAGTCTGTTTTAGCAGTCAGTTCTATTAACTGGTGCTGCTTTGTCTGTAACCGGCAGTCCCTGTTGATACTGCAGAAGCATAATTGCTCCTACTTGTTGGAATGTTTGTTTTAATCTGGCTTAATGCAGTTTGGTGATTTCAGTGTTCTCACTGGGGCTTTTCAGAATAGGGCTTGATTAGATTGGTTGACAGGAAAAATCATGAGATAGGGTGGCATTAGATTTACACAGAGAAATCAAGTTTGTTGCTGCTTGGGATCGTTAGAAGGAGAAGTGGCTCTCTAGAAGGATGTTTAGCAGGATCTTTAGAGAGAGAGAGCTTTTAAACTTAAAGGGATTGCAATATTGCATTGATTCTCACAATCCAGTGCACACTTATCAATTATATCTTGGTGTGACATAATAGCATTATATAAGTTCTGTATATATCACTTTGAAAACTAGGACCTCCCTCACTCCCCTAGAAAAAGAGCCCCTTGCAAATCATATGCAGGCAAATGATTCATTTCGTTAAAACTGGGCTCATATATTCTGCAGGTTTCTCATCTCTTATAGTCTAAATGTTTTCAAGAAACCCTCTTCTTCTTCTCCTCCTTCAATGAAGCTGCCAAAGCTATGAACTTGCGCAAAAGCACACTTGTTTGCATCTTGCACTGCTTTAATGAATATCTGCCTTTTAAGTATAATGGGGATGATTCTCCCAGCCCACTGCATTTATCTAGCTGTGCAGTGGGCCGGGAGACTTAAGCGAAGGCCATTTAGTGGGCTTCCCATTGGGCACCACAGCCTTCACGTGTCTCCGCCCACCGGGTTGCTGGGATTGTCAGCTCTGTGCCAGAAATTGGTGTGGAGCTGAATAAATTATTTAAATGATGATTTATGTGAAATTAGGGGGTTAGGGACTGAATTCTCCAGGCCTGTCCCGGCCAGGAGTGTTTCGCTCCTGTGGAGCTTACAACAGCTCTCCATTACTGGAGTGCTGGTGGCCCAAGCCCGCTGGAGAGAAGGAGGGCCACGGAGGCCCCCCAGAAGTCAGGATAAGGAGGTGCCCCCTTGGCATTACCAGTTTGGCGGTGCCAGCCTGCCCTCATGGCACTGCCCAAGGGGCAAAGTGGCAAGTCTAGGGACACCTTGGCACTGCCCACAGGGCATTGGGCAGAGGGGACAGGGCTTTAGGTGAGTGGGGCTTCTGATGGGGAGATTGGTGGTGTTCCACTGCCACTCTGCATTTGGGATCGGTGACAAAGGGAGGGAGGCCAGTGATCGGGGCTACCCATTGGGAAAGAGGAGGAGGGTTGGCTTGCTGGGGAGGTTCAGGGCTGAGGGCAGGTTGGGGGGGGGGGGGTGCGGGGGTGGAGGGTTTGGAGCTGGCAGGGGATTGGGAGGTCGGGACTGCCCCGGGCAGAAGGAGGATGAAATCGAGGCAGGCCAGTAAGTGGAGAGGCTTGCAGTTGGTCTGGATATAATCAGGTTTGGGTGGGGGGGAGGGGGTGGGGTTGCA
Organism: Carcharhinus amblyrhynchos; assembly: GCF_965287045.1. NCBI lineage: Eukaryota > Metazoa > Chordata > Chondrichthyes > Carcharhiniformes > Carcharhinidae > Carcharhinus > Carcharhinus amblyrhynchos. The sequence goes on from NC_137325.1 coordinate 98,882,260, forward strand.
CAGCCAGCAATGCAGGGTCATGGGGCTGGCCAATGATCGAGCTGGCCAGCAATCAGGAGGCTGACAGTGCAGGGCTACTGCACAATTAATCATTTCAATCATTTCTGTCTTCTCACTCATGTTCCAATGTTTTGCCAAGTTCTCCTTCTTAAGTTATGCTTGCTAAATCCCTTGGCCTGGCTGGATGGGAGTTGACACCTATAACATGTGGAATGAGTAATGCAGACTGTAGTGAGGTGTCACGCAACATGATCTCAGCAGCGGGAGACAAATCTGTAGACACAAAATTGGTCAATTTGTTACCATGGACAGTAAGAAATCCCTTCAGGCAGTGATGACATACTGTACATATTGGCTCCCATGCTGCTATGTTGAGGTGTAACCATTGTGTATTATAGATTGAATGAGTAAAGAGAGGAACAGGATTAAGCAAAGAATGGATTGTGTTTAGAAAAAACACCACACTTTCAGGTTTCTTCTAGGGATTCCAGGACCATGAAATTCCAATTCAACTCCTCATACCTGCTTGTGGACCTACAACTATGATATATCACAGCAGGGTGCAGCTCCCTCCTGCCATGGGCAGTCTTCTCTCGCAGACACGTACAAGGTAATGAATTGCTGGAAGTTTGAAAACCTTGACAGCAAGGTGGCCACCCTGCATGTTGACTTGTGTGAATCAATGAATTTGCATTTTTCTCCTACCTTTGTTTGGAAGTTTGGTCTAGAAGCACACCCCTATAAGATCAGGCGCAATATTAATGGAATGTTTTTGTGCCAACTACAATGTTGGTCCTGCAACAATTTCAATATACATGCAGAAATATGCTGGAAGTTTGATCTGCGTGGCAGCTCTTCCAAATATCTTCTCCCTAGGCAGCCCCACGGGATTGAGGATGGCTTGCTTTTTCACTAACAATGAATCCCCAGGTGACTGTGGAGCCCAATGCATGACCTACAGTCTCTGTAACAGGTGGGGCAGATGGTGGTTGGAGGAGTGTGTGGGTGGGGTGCCCAATTTTCCAGGCGCTTCTTTCACTGTCGATGCTTAGCTTCTTTTGGTCTCAGCGATAAAGCTCGAGGCTTTCAGCTCCTTCCTGGTTATTCTTCCTCCTCTTTGGATGGTATCAGGCAGGAACTTTCAAAAGTTAATTGGGGGGTCTGTGGGAAGGCAAAGGAACAGCTGGTAAGTGGCACACTTTTTAAAGTGTGTTAACCAGGGTTCAGGGTAAACACATTCCCCTTAGAGTGAAGGGCAAGGCTGCCAGAAGTCAGGAACCCTGGATAACTTGGGATATTGAGGTCCTGGTCAAGAAAAAGAAAAAGGCACATGATGTGCACAGGTAGCTGGGATCAAGTGAATCCCTTGAAGAGTATAAGGGGTGTAGGAGTAGAGTTAAGAGAGAAATCAGGAGGACAAAAAGGGGACACAAAATTGTTTTGGCAGATAAGGCAAAGGAGAATCCAAAGAGCTTCTACAAATACATAAAGGGCAAAAGAGTAACAAGGGAGAGAGTAGGGCTTCTTAAGGATCAACAAGGTCATCTATGTGCAGATCCACAAGAGATGGGTGAGATCCTAAATGAATATTTCTCATCAGTATTTACTGTTAAGAAAAGCATGGATATTAGGGAGCTTGGGAAATAAATATTGATGTCTTGAGGAGTATACATATTAAAGAGAGGGAGGTGCTAGAAGCCTTAAAGTGCATCAAGGTAGATGAATCTGCAGGACCTGATGAGGTATATCCCAGGATGTTGTGGGAGTCTAGGGAGGAAATTGTGGGTCCCCTATCCAAGATATTTGAATCCTTGATAGTCACGGGTGAAGTGCCTGAAGACTGTAGAGTGGCAAATGTTGTACCTTTGTTTAAAAAGGGCTGCAGGGAATAGCCTGGGAACTACAGGCCTCATATCTGTGGTGGGTAAATTGTTGGAAGGTATTTTGAGAGACATAATCTACAGGCATTTAGAGATACAAGGACTGATTAGGAACAGTCAGCATGGCTTTGCGAGTGGAAAATCATGTCTCACAAATTTAACTGAGTTTTTTGAAGGGGTAACCAAGAAGGTAGATGAAGGCAGGGCAGTTGATGTTGCAGTTGATGGACCTTAGCAAGGCCTTTGACAAGGTATTGCAAAGTAGGTTGTTGTATAAAGTTAAATCTCACGGGATCCAGGGTGAGGTATCTAAATGAATACAAAATTGGCTTCTCAACAGAAGCCAGAAGGTGGTGTAGAGAGTTGTTTTTCAAACTGGAGGCCTGTGACCAGCGGTGTGCCTCAGGTATCAGTGCTGGGCCCATTGTTATTTGTCATTTATATTAATGATTTGGAGAGAATATAGGTGGCATCGTTAGTAAGTTTTCAGATGACACCAAGATTGGTGGTATGGTGGACAGTAAGGAATGTTATCTCCAATTGCAGCAGGATCTTTATCAATTGGGCCAGTAGGCTGACGAATGGCAGATGGAGTTTAATTTAGACAAATGTGAGGTGATGCATTTTGGGAGATTGAACCAGTTACTCAGTTAATGGTAGAGCATTGGGGAGAGCTACAGAACAAAAAGATCTAGGTGTACATGTTCATAGCTCCTTGAAAGTGGAGTCTCAAGTGGACAGAGTGTGAAGAAGGCATTCGGCATGCTTGGTTTCATCGGTCAGAACATTGAATACAGGAGTTGGGACATCTTCTTGAAGTTGTATAAGACGTTGGTAAGGCCACACTTGGAATACTGTGCACAATTCTGATCACGCTATTATAGAAATGATTTTATTAAACTAGAAAGAGTGCAGAAAAGATTTACTAGGATACTACTGGGTCTTGATGGATTGAGATATAAGGAGAGGCTGAATAGACTGGGATTTTTTTCTCTGGAGTGTAGTAAGCTGAGGAGTGACCTGATAGAAGTCTATAAAATAATGAAGGGCATAAACAAGGTAGATAGTCAATATCTTTTCCCAAAGGTAGGGGAGTTGAAAACTAGAGGGCATAGGTTTAAGGTAAGAGGGGAGAGATGCAAAAGTATCCAAAGGGGCAATTTTTTCACACAGAGGGTGGTGAGTGTCTGGTGCAAGCTGCCAGAGTTGTAGCACAATTTTATCTTTTAAAAAGCATTTAGATAGTTACATGGGTATGATGGGTATAGAGGGATATGGGCCAAATGCGGGCAATTGGGATTAGCTTAGAGGTTTTAAAAAAAAGGGTGGCATGGACAAGTTGGGCCGAAGGGCCTGTTTCCATGCTGTATGACTCTATGACCCTTGGACCAGGGCCTCCCAGGTGTCGATTGGGATGTTTCACTTTTTCAAGATTTTGAGGGTGTCTTTGAAGTGCTTTCTCTGGTCTTTCGGGGTTTGCTTGTGTGTCAGAACTCTGAGTAGAGTGCTTATTTTGGGAGTCTTGTGTGGATGTATGGATGATGTCACCTGCCCAATGGAGCTGATCGAGTGTGGTCAATGCCTGGGGATGTTGGCCTGAGTGAGAACACTGACACTGGTGCACCTATCCAGCCAATGGATTTGTAGAATATTGCCAAGGTGGTTGTACTTCCCCATAGTTTTGAGGTGCCTGCTATACATAGTCCATTTTTCTGAGCCATATATGAGGACTGGTATCACAACTGATCTGTAGACCATTAGTCTGTTGCTGGGTCTGAGGTTCTGATCTTCAAATACTCTGTTTCTCAGATGACCAAAAGCTGTGCTGACACACTGAAGGCGGTGTTGTACCTCATCATTGATGCTTGTCCTTGTTGACAGGGGGCTACCAAGATAAGGAAAATGGTCCACATTGTCCAAGGCCTCATCTTGGATTTTGGTAATCAGGGCGGGCTGTGCTGTGTGTCAAAGCCAAGTGGTAGAGAACCTTTCTCTTGCGTACATTCATTGTGAAGCTCTTGTACACTTCAGTGAAAGTGACAATAGCTTGGAGCTTAGCACCTGAGTGTACTCAGATGCAAGCATAATTTGTATACTGTAAGTCAATGACAGAGGATGGGATGACCTTGGATCTAGCCTGCAAGAAGCAGAAGTTAACCAGGTTTCTGTTTATTCTGCAGTTTGACTGTACTCCAGCAGGGAACTTCCTGAGGATGTAATGCAGCATTGCGCAAGGAAGCTCAAGAAGAGTGTTGGTGCACTTGCATGACCCCTGTCTGAACTTGAATTGGTTAGTGGTAGATCTATTCTTCAGGATCATGGTTTGCATGCCGTGGTGGAGAAGAATGGTAACAAATCTTTGGGGGCAGCCAAAATGAAGGAGGACATTCCATGATCCCTTGCAATTGACAATGTCAAAGTTCTTTGTGAGGTCAAAGAAGGCCTTGTACAAGGATTGGTGCTGTTCCCTGCATTTCTCTTGTAGTTGCCACACGTGAGAATTGTATTCGGTGTGTCCCTTGGTGGGCAGAATCTACATTGTGACTTTGGAAAGAGCTTTTTAGCCACAGGGAGAAGACGATTAGGGAGGACTCTTGCAATGATCTTTCCTGAGGGTAACGGTTGGTAAATTCTTCTGTCACTACTGCAATTAGTTGTCACCCATCTTGAAGATGGTCATGATTATTGTGTCTCTGAGATCTCCTGGCATGTTCTCTTTGTTCTAGATAAGGGAAACAAGGCCGTATATTCACACTAATAATGTTTTAGTGCTTCGGTGGGGATCCCAGCTTCTCCTGATGCTTTGTTGACCTTTGGCTGTTAGATGGCCTTTTCTACCTCATGCCGTGTTATGCTGAGCTGGTGGTGGGTAACATGCTGCAGATAGGGTTGAGGACACTAGCACTGAAGACAGAGGCTCTGTTAAGAAGGCCTTAAATGTTCTTTTCAGCAGACACTGACTGCCTTTCTGTTCTTGATGAGGGCCTCTTTGTTCTTGGCCAGTAGTGGGCTAGGGCCTTGGGTGCTTGGGCTGTAGGTGGTCTTGACTCTGTTAAAGAAACCTCACACGTTGTGGTTGAACTGCTAAACCTTCTGCACTTTCTCCACCCATCTCTGTTCTTTAGGTCAGTGTTTTTTTGCTGGATCTCAGCCTTCAGCAGTCCATAGAGCTGCTTTCTTACTCTCAAGTTGTGTTGTTGTTCTGGTTCAGCAAAGTTGTTATATATTTAAATAAGACCATAAGATCATTAGACATAGGAGCAAAACAAGGCCACTTGGCCCATCGAGTCTGCTCCACCATTCAGTCATGGTTGATATTTTTCTCATCCCCATTCTCCTGCCTTTTCACCATATTATCTCCTCGTTAATCAAAAACCTTTTTATCTTTGTCTTAAAGCCGCTCAATGACCTGGCCTCCACAGCCTTCTGTGGCAAAGAGTTCCACAGATTCATCACTCTCTGGCTGAAGAAATTCTTCCTCATCCCTGTTTTAAAGGCTTGTCCCTTCAGCCTGAGGATGTGCTCTCTGGTACTGGTTTTTCCTACTAGTGGAAACATCCTCTCCATGTCCACTCTACTTAGGCTTTGCAGTTTCCTCTAAGTTTCAATAAGATCCTCCCTCATCCTTCTAAACTCCAACGAGTACAGACCCAGAGTCCTCAACCGTTCCCCTTTCGACAAGCTCTTCAATCCAGGGATCATTCTTGTGAATTTCCTCTGTACCCTTTCCAAGGCCAGCACAACCTTCCTTAGATATGGGGTCCAAAACTGCTCACAATACTCCAAAAGGGTCGGAACAGAGCTTTATACAGCCTCAGAAGTACATCCAATCCTGCTCTTGCATTCTAACCCTTTTGGCATGAATGCTAACATTGCATTTGCCTTCCTAACTGCCGATTGAACCTGCACGTTAACCTTAAGAGAATAGCTGTATGATTGCTTTAAGAGCCAGGCACATGGTTTGGTGGTAATATCATTGGGATATTTCACAGGCTGCTGCTTAGTTTCATTTTCTACTCTGTACTGTTAACATCTCCTAGAATAAACCTTGTTGTTGTTATTTTGATTTTATGCATGCAAACTACTTCTTTTCTTTTGCTTGTAAAATCTACAACCCCTAACATAGTTAGGATATTACAAAAGCTTTGCACTTGCAGCATACCAACTCCTGAATCCCCTGGTTATTCTTATTGAATTATTCTTAGTGCTTTCTGGTCAAGTAACCAAGCTTCTCTTCATCGGGGGCCTTGAGGGCAGACTAGATGTTGTGAATACTCTGCAGCTCAGAGTCACTGGGAGTTGTCAGTTTGGCAGTAAGGCACTAGCTGAATAGGGCTCGCTCGTCAGGATCTTGGAGCGTCTCATTGTTGATTTTCTGCGACATTGTTTCTGTTGCCATCGCTGTTTTGGGACTATATTGATGTTGATTACAGGGTGGTCTATCCAGCATCCATCAGCTCCTGTCATGGTGCGGGTGATACACACTTTCTTGTATCAATAATGACATAGTCGAGCGGGTGCTAGCGCTTGGGGTGAGGGTGTTGCCATGACGCCTTGTACTTGTCTTCCCGATGGAAAAGTTCTTGGTTATGACAAGGGCCGTATTCTATGCATTTTCTCAAGAGCAGGGTCCCATTGGTGTTGGATTTCCCTACTCCTCCCTGCCTAATGATTACACCTTGCTCTAAGTTTGTGCCTTTCCAACTCTGGCATTGAAATTTTCAAGAAGGATCAGTTTGTCGCCTGTTGGAACTCGGGCAAAGGATTGTTTGAGGCTGGTGTAAACTTCCTCTTTGGACTTGTCTGTGGCTTCTACTCTTAGGAATTACACACTGAGGACTGTAGCACACTGGTTCTGGGCTTGGGTAAGCCGAAGGGTCATGAAGTGTTTATTTATCCTTCAAGGGGTGTCTCTGAGGTGGTCAACTAGTTTGTTTTTAATTGTGAAGCCAAACCCATGGAGATGGTCATCTGCTTCTGGTTTACCTTTCCCACCTGGTTCAAGAGCTGGTCACTCCCTTTCCCTCAGGTCTTGCTTTGGGTGATGGTGTCAATGTTAAAGCACCTGAACTTCCAGACACTGATAACCATATACCATTTCAGTCTGTTGGGTTGATCATGAGTATCCAGACATTGCAAGTCCCAAATGTCATTTTAAGGGGTGAATTTTTTTTAACATGGGATGGCTGTTGCACATTAGTTATCACACGGGCTTGGCACAATGAGGCCTTGGACCAGTAGCCTGGGTGTCCAAGAAGTTTGGAGACCAGGCACCAGCGTATGGGCAGTGGACAAATAAGCATAGATGCTCCTACTGTCCTCCTTTCTCCCAGAGGACCTCTTTCCCTGGGATTTACAAAAGTGCAGTGGTACCTGCTCTGCTCACTGAAGTCTTGTTCTATATACACTGCTCTCCTACTGAAATCTTGCTGTTTATACACTGCTAGCTTCACTGAAATCTCACTCTTTATACACCGCTAGCTTCACTGAAGCTTTGTTCTATGTACACCACTTTCCTTGCTGAATTCTCACTCTTTATGCACTGCTAGCTTCACTGAAGTCTCACTCTTTATACCCCACACTCTCTGCTAAAGCCTCACCCAATACAGCTCTGCTCTCCTTACTGAAATCCGACTCTTTACAGCCTTCGTGCTACACCAGATTCAGAGAAAACTCCTATGCCCATATATTTAGGATTGGTAATGCTGGTAGTTTCCCCTGACAATCTCACAAAGAAGGAATGTATTTGTTCTGAGCAGGTTTGGACAATGGAGAGATGTCATTTACTCCTTTACATGCTGTGGGGTGAACAGAAGACACATTTCCCTTTTTTGGGTCTTCAGAAAATGCTGAGAGATTTATATGTCAGCTATGTTCCATGACTTACTTCTTTAAGTGACAGTCTTTTCCAACACTAACTGCTTGCATATTCCAACACTAACTGCATATGAGCAGAAGCCCCTTTAAGATATCTTGCTCATGCATGCAGTACTTTCCATACACTTGGGCCAATCTGTAAAGGGAGTATAAATCATCTATGGAAATTAGCTGATTTCACAATATCCATTGAGATTAGCTTTTAAAAATGTCTGTTTTCCTAATGTGAGCAAATTATTTACTGTGACATCCCTTCATCCACTATTTCAGGCAAGACACTAGCCCATTTAACGAGAAATGGTGGACAAAAGACTGTCATACAAATACTTATTTCATGATATTTAACAGATATGGTCTGCTGATATCATCAACATTAATTTGTTGCTTCAAACATTATATCAATTGTCAATCAGCAATGGAAGTCAAAAAATTTCTGGATCAGAATTTACTGTGTTATATTATTATAGGGATATTTAAGGGGTGATTCCACGATCCAGTGCTTCCATTCGGGAGAAGCACTTGCAGGGAGTACATCTCGAGAAATTACAGATGCACGGCTCATGATTTTCCATCCATTAAAACTAAAATTAAAATTAATGAATGGAAAATCACAAGCTGCATGCCTGAGATTTCCCAAAATGTGCTCACTTCAAGCTACGCTTCCTGCTGGGAGTACTGGATCATGGAATTATCCTGTAAGTGCACTTGTATCAAATGCCTCTTCCCACTATTTAACAGCAGCGATTACACATATATTTTGAATGGGTTAATGTCATTGTTGAAATACTGGAGAAAGGAATTTGATATGAGCACATCAACAACATCGCCCACACTAATTTCCAGTTTTACGTATTTTTTTGATTGTTCAATATTTTCTTTTACTCTGTTGTCAGCTGACAATTGTTGTGCAGCACTTATGAAAAGGCAAGGGAGCCATCCTAATTTTTTATTTATCTTCCACTACGCTTCCAGAAGACATTCCGGAATATATAGCTTCAGAACTTCAACCGACAGTCAGGAAGCTTAGGATTTTACAAATATTCAGAAGTGTTTCCTGCCCATTTACACAAGTCAACAATCACTAAAAAAAAATCAGTCTCTATGTTTCTGAAAAATACATTATTTGTGTAATGTCAAATTGGTGTTTCTTAATATCTTTCCTGTTGCTTATCAGGTTTCTGCTGCTTTAAAGTCGAATGAACCCCCTGGGAAGCAAATGTTCTACTAATTCTATAATCAATCAGCCCCTTTTAAATAAGATTTTAAAGATGGAGATTTATATAAATATATATGGATTTGGAACAATTTTCTCACCTGTTATTAGATCAGCAATATGGGTTTCAAGTGTTTCTAATCAATCTAATATATTTTATATCCTTTTTTGTGAAAGGCATATTTAGAGTATACAAAGTTATATTTTTTGACTGGACTAAAAATGCTACTTGCTAATTTGCTGTGAATCACAGTTATAGGTTGCTCTGATTTAGATCTGTACAGAGTGAGGAAGACCGACATGGTGCCCTGTGTAATAGTGGGAATCAAAATGTTTGAGTTGATTTGACTTGATTTGATTTGATTCCTTATTGTCACACGTGTCGGGATACAGTGAAAAGTAATGTTTTTTGCAACCTATGCAGACAAAATATATCATTCATAGAATTCTTAGGGGAGAAGGAAGGAGAGGTTGCAGAATATAATGTTTCAGCTATAGCTAGGCTGCAGAGAAAAACTAGCTTAATGCGAGGTAGGTCCATTCAAATGTCTGATGGCAGCAGGGAAGAAACTATTTTTGAGTCGTTTGTTACGTGATCTCAGACTTCTGTATCTTTTTCCTGATGGAAGAAGGTGAAAGAGAGTTTGTCCAGGGTGTGTGGGTCCTTGATAATGCTGGCTGCTTTATCAAGGCAGCAGGAAGTGTAGACGGAGTCAATAGATGGGAGGCAGGTTTGCATGATGGACCGGGCTATGTTCCTTCTAGGTTGCGTGGTCATCCAGGCCAAGCTCAAGTCAGCCTTTTTAAGATACCGTGCATGGACCCATATACTTAAAAAACTGGCCTGCAAACCACAACAAAAAAATAGAGGGCATGATTCCAGAAGTGAGGGGTTCATTGTTTGAAGAGATATTGAACAGTTTAGGCTCTGTAGAATTTAGAAGAATGAGTGGAGATCAAATTGAGGAATACAAGATAATAAAAGGTATGGATAAAGTAGACATGGAGCAGATACTTCCTCTTCTTGGATGAGAGGTCAAAATCTTAGGATAGGAGGTAGCAAATTTAAAGCAGCGTTGAGGAGAAACTACTTCTCCCAAAAGGTTTTGAATCTGTTGAATTCAGTATGCTGAAGTGCTGTGGATGCTGGGACAGTGCGTAAGTTTAAGGAGGAGTTAGATTTTTAATTGATAATGGGTTGAGGGATTCTGGGGAGAAAGCAGGAAAATGAAGATGAGGAGCACATCAGTCATGATCGAATGGTGGAGTGGACTTGATGGGTTGAATGGCCTAATTCTGCTCCTATATCTTATGAATTCATGAATTTATGTTAGTAGGAACTCTACTTAAAATTTCTTCAGACATTTACAGTGGATGGTCAGAGTATTTCTTCAGTGATGAGATTAACATGTAAATTCAATATTCTGATGGTGGTTAAAGGTGAAATGGGAACAGGGAGCAAAGATAAAACATGATTTAATCAATTAATTATCATACTATTCTTAATACACTTCCTCTGTATTTTATAGTCAATCAACTAATATATGAATTAGTCTGTCTCTTCTGCACAGTTTTAGAAATTGTTCTCTTGGGCCCCATAAAGTTTAATCTAAATTTGATACAATTTAAATCTGTTCTATAGAGTTTATTATAAAAACGGAAGCATTTAGCATTATAAAATGTAATTGTTTTAGCATTAACTTTATGTCATTGTCCTTAGATTTTCTATATGCATTAGCTTCTGGCTGAAAAACAGGTGGTAACAGTAAATATTTCCATGGTCTCTGCCAATGTCACTTGCTGGCCAGCTGGTATGCAATACTGAAGGTGTGACACATGATGGTTTATCTTCCCAGCCCTTGACAATGCTCAGTCCTGGAGTGGGATTTCATGTCCACAACCTTTTGACAACTGATGAGCTATGGCTGACACCAAGTAATTGACTGATCAACACTTGGCACTGACTTCTGGAACACAGGAGGAGGCAAAAAATCTGAAATACTTAATGGAAAAATTGGATTAAATGTGGGGAATGCTGAGTTGTCTGTGACCATTGAAAGTCTTCATGAGCATTTCTGTTCAAGACAACGTTTATTTCTGAATTAAAATTTTCAACAACCAGTAAATAAAACCTATTGAGATCTTCAGACCGAATTAAGGAATAGAGAATTAGTGGAGTGGGAGAAAATTGAATTATAAGAAAAATGACAAAATTATAGTTAAAAACAGCTTGTCAGAGTATTCAAAGGAGATGGAGGCACTGTCAGATATGCCATTCCAGCTCATTGTGTATATCAATGGTTTGGATTTCTTTATTTTGTCGTGGGTAAGAGTCAATCATTTGCTGAGGGTATGGAGTCACATGTAGGCCAGACCAGTTATGGATGGCAGATTTCCTTCTCTAAGTATTAATGACCGAGATGGGTTTTTACAATAATTAATAATGGTTGTTATGGTCACCATTACTTAGACTAACATTACACTCTAGATTATTAATTGAATTTAAATTTCTTCAGCTGCTGTGATGGGAGTTAATCGCAAAATGCTGAATTGGCGGGAAAACTGCTCTAAATCCCGACTGTTCTGACAGTTCAGCTTCTCACCTGAGTCTCCGCACTCTGTGCACTGAAGAGGTGCCAGTTGTGAATCTCATTAAAAACCCGGGGGACGGAGTCTATTTGCACTGGAGTTTGACAGTTCTGGAACTCTGCGCATGTGCAAAGGCCCCAGATTGTCAAACTCCTGTTTGCTGGCCAGCCCGATTGCTGGCCATCCTGCACCCCGCCCCCCCCGCCCTCCACAACAGACCGATCGCAACCTCTACAACAATTCCTGGCCAAGCCCTGAGCCCCACCCCCCCCCCCCACCCCCCCATCCCGAGTGCCCTGACGCCCAGGCCCCATCCCCCAGCAGTGGTGATCCCCCAACCCCTTCACCCTGGCAGACCTACCCCCGCTGCTGATACCCCCTCTGGGGCCAGATTGCCTCAGAGGCAGGCCCTCCCTGGCAGACTACCCCTCCCCAGTCCACCCCAACCGCTGCCCTCCCTCCAGCCCAGACTGACCCTCGTGCAAAGTGGCTGCAGTAACCTGCACCCCCACCAATCGCACCTAGGTCCCACTCACAATACTCTCTGCCCCCTTAGCACTGCCCAATGCCCGGTGGGCAGAACCAAGGTGCCCCCGGGGCATGGGCACTTTGCCCCTTGGATAGTGCCAGGGGGCACAGGCTGGCACTGCCAGGATGCCCATGCCCAGGGGGCACGACCCCTCCACTGCCTGTCCTCCTGTGGGGCCCCGATTACCCCCTTCATTCCAGCCTGAAGGGTCCCGATAATTAACAAATATACATACTTAAAATAGATTAAAAACAGATTTAAATTATTTACCAGCCTTCTCATTGGTTTCAAGCACAGTCTGGCCAATGAGTGTTCGCGGGCTCTGGGAGATGTGCATGTACTCCCGGCACATTTGCAAATCTCTGTCAAAGGCCGCAGACATGCATCTCCTGGCTGGGCCCACCAGAAAGGTGGTGGGCTGCAATGGAAGAATTGCGGTCCATGTCTATGGAAAATTAGGTTAGGTCTCTGAATTACTAGCCCAAAGTTATTACCACCACATCACCATCTCCCCCAAAATCTATAGGATATAGAAATAGAGGAAGACGTGCCAAAATTTGCAGGTTGACCAAAGCAAGAGGTGTAGTTATGGAAGTTTCAAAGGGATATCAATAAGATGGAATTAATATCCGTAAATGTGAGATGATAAATTTTGACAAATTATATTCTGAATGGTGCTACGGAAAAATAGTAGGAATTGAATTCCATATAATCCCTTAACATTCATGCTGATATCTCTGGCTATAAAGAGAAGCTAATAGAAAGCTAGGTTTTATCTCAAGTGATACAGTGGGTAAATGAGTTAAATCTCTCAACAAGAGGCGGAATTCTTCTATTTGGGACTCAGTCCTGTGGCAGGGGTGAGAACAGGAAATGTTTTCTGCTGAGGAGACCAATAGGAAACTAGGACATTTGCTCTGACCCTGATCTCATTAAATGTGCATTTTGTGCAGTTTTCTGTGGTGCAATCCTGCATTCATATCTGAGCTCCAGATTTAAAAGGCTCTGGGAATCCTTATTGTCAATGCTTTTCTTTTGAGAGATATCAGGAAGGGGAGGCAAATACCTGACACCAAAGTTTAGTGACACCTACCTGCATGTTCTCCTTGACCGTGTTGAGTTCAGGAGGGATATTTTCTATCTGTTTGATGTTAGGGGGAGACCCAGTAGGGAAATGAATATGGCACAGTTGCAAACCTTCCCTCTTTAACCCTTGAGCTCTAACTCTATTATAGAATCATAGAATCCCTACAGTACAGAAAGAGGCCCTTCTCCATTGACAACACCCAGGTGAAGCTACCTGTTCCCTAACTCCCTGAAAACCCCATCCCTATCTGCACTAACCTCCCGGACATCATGCTTCCCAGTCCAAGGGCCAGTGCAGCCATTCCTCAAAGATGCATCTTCACTCTCCCACCCTACTGGCTCCCTCTGCACCTTCTCACGTTCTTTCCTTCCTTGCCCATGCCCAGTTCATTCCCCAGGCAGCAGTCATTGACTCCACAAAACTCTCCCTTACATATTCACCTGGATGTTCTCCCTTCCCTGCTTACACACTTCTTCCCCCTTATTCCTTCCTTTCTTCACCCTCTCCATAACACCTATTTCCCCACTTGCATCTTTCTCCCCTGTTATATCTCACTCCCCCCAAAATGTTCAATCCAAGAGCTCCCACCACCCTCCCAACTTTACCCCGAGTACTATAATCTTCCCAATCTCAGCTTCACCCCCCCAACACCTTTGCCGCCTCCATAAGACCTTTCTCTCCCATGCATACCTAACCTTCCCCCCACCATCCCACTCCACCCCACCCCACCCCTTTGTTGCATCCTTAATTGCACTTGGCAAAAATGCTGCAACTCTGAAGAAGGCCCAAGAAGTCAATGAAGATCATGGAAGCTGCCAACACTTGGCAAAAATCTTGAAATTCCCAAGTAAAGTCCAAGAAGTTAGTGAAGAGGCTGCTTCTTGGGGACCTCCTACCTTCTGAGAGCTGCTTCACAGTGGCACCATTGATGTGAAGATTCACCCATCATTGAATGTGTGATGTGCACCCCCCCGGGTCCGATGGCTGCAGGCCTCCAGCATCGTCTTCTCCTCGGGCTGTCCATGATTTGAGCAAGGCCCTGAGGTCAAGTCCTGACTTTTGCACGCTATGTTGGTCCGGATCTGTTCCGGACTAGCATGTTTCCCTGCTGGCATAATGGAGAAATTGGCGTGGTGGAAGATTTTGGTCAGGCCTTCATTTGCATGCCATTGGTAGGATGCAAGTTGGTTTCATGACAACTCCTTGATCCGCCATGGCTGGCACCAGTGGAGGCAGGATCCTATGGAAAATTCATGCCGGTGTATTAACGATTTTTGGGCCTCCCACTAAATTCTGCTTCCCTACTGGCTATTGTACCTTCCTACGGGGAAAAATTCTGCCCAAAGTGTGGGATTCATAGTCCACGATTAACTTAGGCCCATTCAGTGTGGTGAATTTTAGCTGCCTGCTGTTTCAAGTGTTTCCTATGTGCAGGAGATCCACATTGGCTGCACACATCAGCAGCGGGTCCAATATCAGAAGTAGCTAGCATTAGTTAAAGGCAGTCTGCATCTTTTAAAGGGGACGTGCAAGATGTGTTGATCACTCTTTTGAAGTGTGATTGTGTGCTGTGATACTTTGAGGAATGGCTGGCCACGTGACAGAGCAAACACGTGGATTTCTGACAATGCACAAATTGCTGTTGTGTGAAACACAGAGAGAAGGAAAGATATTTGTTGTCTGTAGGGGGAGCAGGAGGTCCTCCAGAGAAGTATTCAGGTAACATTTGGAAGTAGTGGCAGGGGTCAATGCCAGCAGTGTTGTTCCAAGATCCAGAAGGGTGCAGTGCAGGGAGAAGTTTAATATAAGTTGTCAAGGTGAGGAGAGTCCATCTTCAAATGGCATATCCGACAAATTGCATCACGAGCTTTAGAGGTTGCACATTTCATATAGATGATAATGATCTTATGAACTTATAAATTAAACAAAATTTAACATTATTAAAATAGTTTTTTTTTGTCTCTATACCTAAGAAGAGTTAGCACAGACATAAAATAGCATGGTTAGATAGATTAAGTGCTTGAAGCAGAAAGAGTCATTGTCAGTCTCCCTAGGAAAATAAAGATAGAGGCAACCCCATTCAACTGAGCACATATGCAGGGCTTCAAGCGTCACTGGAAAGGGCTTAGACCACCAGCAGCACTTGTGCTCCCTCATGTCAGATTCCCTTGTGGCATTGGTGCTATGTAATGAGGCGGGTAGAATCAGGGACTTTGCGGTGAAGGATCCTCTTGGGGAGAGTGATCATTGTATGGTGGAGTTTCTGGTGCTGGTGGAGGAGGAGAAAGTGGGTTCCCGGACACGCGTCCTTTGTTTGAACAGAGGGGAGTACGGTAGGATGAGAGAAGAATTGGCGAATGTGGACTGGGGGAGCGCGTTGGAAGGTAGGTCTGCTGAGGAGCAGTGGAGGATCTTTAAGGAGATCTTTCTTGGTGCTCAGCGGAAATTTATTCCGATGGTCAAAAAGGACTGTAGGAGGAGAGGTAATAAGCCGTGGATAACGAAGGAGGTGAAGGAAAGTGTTAAATTAAAAGCGGAGGAATTTAGAGTAGCTAAGAGTAGTGGGTGAGAAGAGGATTGGGAGAGGTTTAAATGTCAACAAAGACTGACAAAGAAGTTGATAAAGGAGGGTAGGAGAAACTATGAAGCTGGGCTAGCGCTTAATATAAAAAAGGATAGCAAGAGTTTTTATAAATATATAAAAAGGAAGAGGCTGGCTAGGGTTAACGTTGGTCCCTTAGAGGATGAGAAGGGGGACTTAGTAGTAGGGGATGGGGACATGGCTGAGGTCTTGAATAACTTTTTTGTTTCTGTCTTCATGGAGGAGGACGTGAATAATTTGCCGGGTGTTAGAAATGGAAAGGTGGTAGGACTGGAGGGTCTCGATGACATTACTGTTACTAGAGAGGCGGTGCTCGACAGACTGGAGGGGCTGATTGTGGACAAGTCCCCAGGACCGGATGGAATGCATCCGAGGGTCCTGAAAGAAATGGCGGAGGTGATAGTGGATGCCTTGGTGGTTATTTTCCAGACGTCGCTGGATTCTGGGGAAGTGCCGAAAGATTGGAAAACGGCTAATGTTATGCTGTTGTTTAAGAAGGGGGGTAGGCAAAAGGCAGGGAATTATAGGCCTGTTAGTTTAACGTCTGTTGTAGGTAAAATGTTAGAATCCGTCATCAAGGAGGAAGCAGCGAGGCATCTTGAGGGGAACTGCTTGATAGAGCAGACGCAGCACGGTTTCCTTAAAGGGAAGTCGTGTCTGACAAATTTATTGGAGTTCTATGAGGATGTGTCTAGGGCGGTGGATAGAGGAGAGCCGGTGGATGTGGTCTTTCTGGATTTTCAGAAGGCGTTTGACAAGGTACCTCACAAGAGGTTACTGCAGAAGGTCAGGGGGCGTGGAGTTGGGGGTAGGGTGTTAGCGTGGATAGAGGATTGGTTGTCAAATAGGAGGCAGAGAGTGGGGGTCAATGGATGCTATTCGGATTGGCGGATGGTGACCAGTGGAGTGCCCCAGGGGTCGGTGCTGGGGCCTCAGCTATTTTCCATTTATATAGATGATCTGGAGGAGGGAACCGAGTGTAGGGTATCGAAATTTGCTGATGACACCAAAATTGGTGGAAAGGCAAATTGTGCAGAGGGTGGGCAGAGTCTACAGAAGGATCTAGATAGGCTGGGCGAATGGGCCAGGAAATGGCAAATGGAATTTAATGTTGGCAAGTGCGAGGTGGTCCACTTTGGTAGGAATAATGGTAGGAAGGATTATTACTTATGTGGAGAAAAACTGCATCAGGCGACGGTGCAGAGGGACCTCGGGGTCCTTATGCATGAGTCGCAAAAACACAGCTTGCAGGTGCAGCAGGTGGTCAGGAAGGCGAATGGGATGCTGGCCTTCATCGCGAGGGGGATTGAATATAAAAGTAGGGAGGTCTTGCTGCGGCTGTATAGGGCATTGGTGAGGCTGCAGCTGGAGTACTGTGTGCAGTTTTGGGCGCCGTACTTACGCAAGGATATTTTGGCCTTGGAGGGAGTGCAGAGGAGGTTTACTAGGCTGATGCCGGAGTTGAGGGGGTTGAGCTATGAGGAGAGGCTGAATAGATTAGGCTTGTACTCGTTAGAGTTTAGAAGAATGAGGGGAGATCTCATTGAGACGTATAAGATGATGAATGGGATGGATAGGATAGAGGTGGAGAGACTCTTCCCGCTCAGAAAGGATAGTAGGACTGGGGGCATAGCCTCAAGATAAAGGTTTAGAACAGAGTTGAGGAGGAATTTCTTCACTCAAAGGGTGGTGAATCTCTGGAATTCTCTGCCCATTGAAGTGGTGGAGGCTGCCTCGCTAAATATTTTTAAGAAGCGGGTTGATGGGTTTTTGATAAGAGAGGGGATTAAGGGTTATGGGGAGAGGGCGGGAATGTGGAACTGAGCCACGACAGATCAGCCATGATCTTATTGAATGGCGGGGCAGCCTCGAAGGGCTAGTTGGCCTACTCCTGCTCCTATTTCTTATTTTCTTATTGCATGGTATGGGGCAGCTGGATGGAGGGGTCCATTCACCTCATGTACGACACAAAAGCTTAGGGCTTTAGGTGCATGAGCTCTTCCAGTGAGAGAGTGGCCAATCTTATGGAGAGGCCAATGTTGCAGCACTTGGAGGGCACGCAGGAATTGAGCACTGATGTTCACAGGATGCATGTTACACCATGTAGCCCGGACTAGTTAGAAGGTGCAGTTGGTGCAGAGATGGTTGGAGCCAGTTGAGCCTGGCTGATGTTCCCTTCCAGTCATCCGGAGGACCTGCCAAGGGCTGAGGGTGTCACTGAGAAAGGTGACGGTGCCATGCCAGTTGGGGTAACTTTGTCATTCTCAACCTCCATGGCTCCTCTGACAGTGGAAATCTCTGAGCAGCTGATCCAAGTCACGTAGGTTGGCCCGGCAAATACATATCATGATAGGGTTTGGTTGGGCTGATTGGTCTTTTTCTGTATTGTAACTTTGATATATTTCTGCAAATTAAATTTGGAAACTTGATAAAGATCCAGTGAATGGAGTTTTCATGAGGTTTTTCCTGATTTCCTAATATAACTATGGTGGAAATTGTCAGAGACTTCAGAGAAATGGCATAAAAAGCAGGAAGTCGGGAGAACTGCCATAGAAATTCTAACCTTAGGAGACTAAGAAACATTTGCAAATGTCTAATGGGAAGGCAAGGAAAACTAAATTGAACAGCAAAAGATTGATTTTCAGAGAAACTTGGGCATGTGCTGTAGAAAATGGAACACAGTCCAATCTTTCATCACGTGGTCTTGCTTTCTGATTCCATTGATTGTGGTCAGCTTTATATTTTTGTTTTATTTCCACCTTTCATACTTCACACACTGACTTATTGCCAGGACATTGTTAACGCTAACAGGTGTAAATCTATAGACACAGGATCTTTGTCCTGGTAAATGTTAATAATCTCTCAAAATAAATAAATTGCTTTTTACAGTGAGTAGAAAACATTCAGTTTGAAATCTGTCCTTTTTTTAATGGATGAAATTACAAAAGTTCAATTGATATTTGGAACTTGATATTGAATGAATGTTCTTTGTATCAAACATAATTAACACATAGCCTGGAATTTCCAATTAACTGATGGTTGAAGTTCAAAGGACAAAACTTGATTTTGATAGTAAGGGGCATTATTGAATAATTTATAGGGATGCTATCCATCCCATGATATCATCAATAAAATCTGATAATGCTGTCCATAGGACAGATATGTAGACTGGTGGGTATAAAGTTAATTCAGTGTTGCTGCAGTAACTGGGTACATTTACTGCCCAGCTGTTAATGTTGTACATTCCAGTCATTGCACCTTATGTTCCCATTGCATTATTTAAGATGTTCAATGACACACTAGTTGAAATTACTCAGATTTGGCACTCTAACAAACTGAAATGAAACAGTTGACTGAGGTAAATCAACATGAATTACAACGCTGGAGGTGGTGAAGACCAGAATAAAGCAAACAAAAGGAAAAGCAAAGAGAGGACAGTATTTTAACAAAGCTCAAATTTTTGTCCTTGTTAAACAGACCATCAAAATTTTCTCTTATCTGTGACAGCAAAATACAAACAATAAAGAAATAAAGGCCAAACTTCTAAAGGTCATGTTGACAGGCAAGGGGAGGATAAAATTATGAGCTATGGTGGTGGCACCATGCTCGTTGTCTACCCATCTGCATCAGTATCTTATCGGGGGTGGGCAACTGTTCGTCAGACCATTTGCCAATGGACCAACTGAGGTGCTTAAGTGGCCAATAAGTTCCTACATAAGGGCTTGCAGTCACTGCAGATGGAATTTTATCTGCAGCGATGTGTGCCAGGACCAAGTCTTGATGGTCGCAAGCAGTTGGAAATAGGGATTCCTTCTGTTCGGGAATACTGTGCTCAACAGAGGTCCCTCCAGTTTGGCTCCCCCTCCCCCAAAGTGACTCTGCTCCTCCTCACTCCTCTTGCCAAAGCATGCCAGCTTAACCTCTAAATCCAGGGGCTGCATGTACTCCCAGCAACATTGCTGCAGGGACAAGAGAGTTACTGGTCATCTGATTTGCTGGCAAAACTTGGAGGTGGCATTTGCTCCTCAATAGGGTGGAAGTCCAATCTCCAGCCTATTAATCGCTCAAGAGTCATCAAATGGCTGCTGTCAAAGCAGAGGCAGGATCACCTTTAAGTGATTTTATGCCCACAGACTGTCATAGAAACATAGAAAAATAGGAACAGGAATAGGCCATTTGAGCCTACTCTGCCATTGATTATGATTATAACTGATCATCCAACTCAATTGCCTGTTCCTGCTTTCCCCATATCATTTGATCCCTTTAGCCCCACAACCCATATCTAATTCCTTCTTGAAAGGAACAATGGATCCCAACATGGGGCTATCGCAAAACACTTCACAGACAATTAAATACTTTTAAAGTATAGAGAAATGCAACAGGCAATTTGAGCAAAGCAAGGCACCATACACTGCAATGTGCCAATAACTTGATAAGAGGTCTTTAGGTGTTTCGTGAAGAATAAATAAAGAATTAGTTCAAAGAACTGAAAGAAAACCAGAAAATGCTGGAAGTGCACAGCAGATCAGGCACCACCTGTGGAAAGAGAAACAGAGTTAATGCTTTAGGTTATGACTCTTCATTAGAATGGGGAAAGGTTAGAGTTGTACTAATTTTTGAATATTGCTGAAAAGAACAATATTGCTAAAGTTTTTGTTTTGCACTCATGAGGCCAAATGCAAGCTTGTCAAATTTTAAACAATCACAATTTATAACACAGAATAAAAGGGGTACTGCGTGTTTGACACCTCGACTCTGATTAACTGAGGCACTGTTATGGTTCTCCAAGCTTTTGGCAATTCAAAAATGGTCTAACTCAAGGTTGTGACATGACTTGCCAGATGCAACAACTGCAGGAATCCATTCTTTGCAAACACAGGAATATCTTCAAGCCTTCTATCTTTTGAATTACCTGGAAGCATGGGGAGCCAAAAGTTCCGTGTTGCTTTCTCCATGACAACATCTCGACCAATCAGAGCCAATCTGCCAATAAATCAGTTCCTTTTTCTTTTGTATTATAAATTATTGTAATTTTTTGAAATTTCTATTCTGGCATTTGTCCTGACAAGTGCAAGATGAGAAGTTTTTGCAACATTTTTCTATTTCAGCAATATTCATATTCTGCACAACAGACTGATTGTAATAGGTGAAATGGGAGTGTAGAAAAGAACAAAAGAGAAGGTCTGTGATAGGCTGGAAGACAGCAGACAGTAAACAACAAAAGGCTGGTAGGATAGAGAGTGTTAATGGATCAAGTAAAGAAACACAAAGAGATCTAGAGGAAGTGTGAATTGCTGAATAATGAACAGCTACCATCCAAAGCAAAGTAAGACAAATCAGATTAAGGTTGACTAGCAGGGTGGTGGTAGCCTCTATGTCCTAAAACAATGGCCGGAACTCTACCACCTCGCCTGCCGTGGAATCAGAGCGGGCAAGAATCTGACAATGGAAATGTCCATTGACCTTGGGTGGGAATTTCCAGTCTCACCTGAGCGAGGCTGTGAAATCCCGTGCAGTGTCTTTTTCTGGGGTGGCCAATGCTGTGTGCCGCATCACCCCACTCTGGCAGTGTCTGGCAGCAGAGGAAGACACTGGGTTGAACGGTGTAGGATTTGCTGGTCCCTATTTTCTCTGGGCTCGCTAATTGGCCAGTTGAACTTTTCGTTTTTGCTCTCTTCTTTCAATGTCTTTCCAAACAGTCAGCCTTTAGAGATCACAGCCATCAGCAACTGTCTCCCAGCTGTTAGTGTCAATATTCAACATCTTCATATCTCGCTTGCAGGCGTCCTGGTGGAGGAGGTATGGGCATCCAGGAGGTCTTGGCCCTGTGGCCAGTTCACTCTACAGAAGGTCTATGGATATATGACTGTCACCCATTTGATGGACATGGCCGTTCAACACACACATAATTGGCTATAATGAAAATATGTTGATTGAATCACGTGCTCCAGGATCTCTGAGCTGGTGAGTTTGTCCTGCCAGCAGATGCCACAGATATGTCTGAAACAGTGAAGGTGGAAACCATTCAGCCTTTCCCCGAGCATGGATTGTACAGGTCTCAGCACTTAGAGGAGTCTGTTAAGGACTCAGGCTTAATAGACTGATGGTGCTGTCAGTCAGGTTGCTGTTCTATATTCCTTGACTTAGCATGAACAAAGCAGCTGCTTCTTTTGTGATGTCTGTGTTGATTTCAGAATCAAGTAACAGATTATTGGTGATTGTGGAGCTGAGATATGGGAAACGATCAACACCCTCCAGTCATATGGTCAATAGATGGCAGTGGCAATGTCCATGTCATTTGTCTTTCTGATGCTGACAGTCAGACCAAATTCTTTAGAGGCATGAGACAGCCTGTCCATTTGCCCATGCAGGTGTTCTTCTGTATGGAATGCTAGTGCTGCATATTCAGGATAGAGCAACTCTCTGATAAAGAGAGTTATATTGGACCTCAGGTGAGTAAGGCTAAAGAGATTTTGATCAGTTCTGGTATATAAGTAGACATATAAGTATGCATATAACTATGGCTAAAGGCATATGACAGCAGCAAAGAGAGAAATATGACAGAGTGTCTGTGCCAGAACACAACCCGGTTTGACTCAAATGTCGCATGTTGCCCAGCAATAATTGTCCTTACCCATCATGTTGTCACTGAAAGAGGAGATCACTGAGTAGCTCTGGCAGACAGCCAATTTTCTTCAGTAGCTTAAATGTACCATCTTTGGTCAAAGTATTTGATGCATCAATGAAGGCATCATATAATGGTTTCCTTTGTTCATAACATTTCTTCTACAGCTGCCAGACTGGGAAAACCATAACAAGAGTAGGCCATTCGGCCCCTTGAGCCTGCTCTGCCATTTAATAGGAACACGGCTGATCTGACATTTCTCATGTCCATTTTTCTGCCCCTTTCCCTGTAACCCTTGATTCCCAAACTGAGCAAAAATCAATCTATCTTAGCTTTAAATAAGTACAAAGGCTATAAATTTTGTCTCCCTACCCGCCATGGGAATCATAGCGAGTGAGGGGCGGACAATGGAAAGATCCATTGACCTTGGGCGGAACTTCATGGTTTCAGAATGAGCAAGGCTGTAAAATCCCACCCATGGGCTTTGCCCCCCCAGATCTCTGTGGCAAGGAATTCCAAAGACTCACAATCCTCTGAGAGAAGAAATTTCTTCTCATCCCAGTGTTAAAGTGATGCCCCTTCATTCTGAGACTACGCCCTCTAAGACTCTCCCATGAGGAGAAACATCCTATCAGCATTTACCCTGTCAAGCACCTTAAAAATCCAATATGTTTCAATGAGATGACCTCTCATTCTTCTAAATTCCAAAGAGTAATCCCAACTTGTTTACCCTTTCCTTTTAAGACAATCCCTCCATACCAGGAATCATCCTAGTGAATGTTTTCTGAACTGCCTCCAATGAAATAAGGGAACCAAAACTGCTCACAATGCTCCAGGTGTGGTCTCACCAGTAACTTGTACAGTTGTAGCAAAATCTTCCTAGCCTTATACTCCAATCTGCTTGAAATAAGAGCCAACATTCCATTAGATCATTTCAATTGTAGATCTTCCAGTTCTGAAACCACACTGGGCTCCGGGGTAGATGCATTCAGCCAGGATCTGCAATTTGACAAGGGCAACATGTGCAAATATATTTCCCACGGCACTTAGCAGAGGTATGCTTCGATAGTTGTTGTGATTGCTATAGTTGCCTGTTCTTATTCAGGGTCACAATTTTTGTATCATGCATATCCTAGGGCATTGCATCAGAGACAGCGATGTTTGTGCAGATGCTGCAGGAATGCTGGTTTCCTATGTTTGATGTGTTCAGACAGTATAACATCAGCACCTGGAGCAAAAACAGAAAAATGCTGGAAAATCTCAGCAGGTGTGACAGCATCTCTGGAGAGAGAGTGAAGCCAACATTTTGAGTCTAGATGACTCTTCGTCAGAGCTGAGCGGAAAGAGAGCCAGCAGAGATTTATACTATGAGGGTAGGGAGGAGTGGAATTGGACAAAGGGAATGTAAATGAGCATGCAGAACACTGAGAAGGTGTTGAAAGTATCTACTAAGTGATCAGAATGCGTGAATGGCAAAACAAAGCTACAGCTTGGTAAAGGAATGTGGCAGTTGACCTGAAGAGGCAGTTGGCCTGACCTGCTGAGATTTTCCAGCATTTTTTTGTTTTTGTTTCAGATTCTAGCATCCGCAGTATTTTGTGTTTATATCGGCACCTGGAGCATTGCCCATGACAAGTGAGTCAATTATTCTGCTGTGAGTTCAATTTCAAGCTCTGCCATGACTGGCAGGCTTCAATGGTGTCTACAGCTTCGTTGTGGAGATGCCGGCGTTGGACTTGGGTAAACACAGTAAGAAGTCTCATAACACCAAGTTAAAATCCAATGAACCTGTTGGACTTTAACCTGGTTTTGTGAGACTTCTTACTGTGTCTACAGCTTCCTCAGTGACACTTCCTAGAGTACAACTCAGGGTAGTGTTCCACCAAGTTCGGACACAGACCAGATTTCTACCACCTCGCCTGCCCAGAATCGGAGTGGGCAAGGGTCCAACCATGGAAGTATCCATTGACCTTGATCAGGAATTTACAGTCTTGCTTGAGCGAGGTCATAAAATCATGCACACAGTTCTCTGCAGCCAGGATCCCAGAAGACTGTGTTGCTTGTCCAGTACCAGCATTCAGGACATCTGATTGCACAAATAGGGATAAGTATGTATGATCTGATGACCATTTCATAGCCATAGTCAGAATGACAGGATACTAGAAAAAGGTGATGGGATAACTCTGCTAATTAAGCATGACATTCATGCTGTAGAGATTCATGACAAAGAGATTGACTTAGTTCAGATGATCGAGATGTAGAATAGATTAGATAGAAATAATAAATATAAAGGTAAGAAATGACTTGTGGGAGTTGTACTGTTAACTACTAGTAGTTATCAGTAGCTACACTAGGACAGATAATGCAGGAAGAAATAATGGGGGCTTGTAAGAAAAGTACTGCAATAATCATGGGTGGTTTTAATTTTCTTATAAATTGGATGAATCAGATTGGCAAAGGTAGCCTGAAAGATGAGTCTATAGAATTTATTTCAAACAGTTTCTTGGTGGGGCATATTCTAGAGCTAACCATGAAGCAGATTCTTTTAGATCTAGTAATGTGCATTAAGACAGGATTAATTAATGACATCATAGTCAAGGAACCTCTTGTTTAGGCTGATGGATTGCTGTTGTTTATTACAAGAGGTACTGAATATTAAAGTAGGGCGGTTACTTCACTTGCATAGAGTCTCACTTGAAACGGAAAAATCCCGCCTAAGGTCAAACTGACCTTTTCATAGCCCGCTCCCTTGCCTGCCCTGATTCCTATGGCAGACAGCATGGTAAAATTTGCCCCTTTATCTGGAGTACTATGTACAGTATTGATGTCCTTATTTAAGGAAGGATGTAAATACATTGGAAATTTATACTAAAGGTGTACTAGACTAATAACTGGAATCAGATGGTTGGCTTATGAGGAAATGTTGGACAGGCTAAGCTTGTATTTGCTGCAGTAAGAGGCAACTTGCTTGAAACATTTAAGATCCAGAGGACTTTTGATAGGGTGGATATGGAAAAAATATTTTCTTTAGTGGAAGAATCTAGAACTAAGGGTCACTGTTTAACAGTAAAGGCTTGCCCATTTAAGACAGAGTTGAGGATGATTTTGTTTTAATGAGTCTTTGGAATTCTCTTCCCCAAAAAGAGTGGAAGCAGTATTTTCAACATTTTTAAAGCATAGATAGATACTTGATAAACAAGGGGATGAAAAGTTATCAGGGTTAGGTGGGATTGTGGAGTTGAGATTACAGTCAAATCAGCCATGAACTTATTGAATGGCGGAGCAAGCTTGAGTGGCTGAGTAGCCTATTCCTGTTTGTATATTCATATGTTAGGCAACAGTGATCACAACTGGTTAGAACTTCACACTCTGTTTAATGGTGAGAAGTGTGGGTCTAAGGCTGGTGTCTTAAATTTAAATAAAGGCAATTACAAAGAAATGAAGACAGAATTGGCTAAAGTGAACTAGCTAAATATGTTGAAAAGTAGGACATGGAGAACCAGTCACAGACATTTAATGAGATATTTTTAAAATCTCAGCAGATATATTCCATTGAGAAATAAAGACAATGACAGGAATGCACTACTTATAGCTAATCAAGGAAGTTTAAGGATAATGTTTAAATAAAAGAAAAAAGTGAATATTGGACAGAGTTTAGAAATCAGGAAAGAAAGACTAAAAGTAATAAGGGAGAAATTAGAGTATGAGAGAAAGCTATCTAAAAATGTATAAACAAATATTCTGTAGTATTTGAAAAGGACAAGTGTGAGTTAAGAGAGCATTGCTGTCTTAGAGGGTAAACATGGAGAAGTAATAATGGGAAACAATGAAATGACAGATGTTTTGAACATATATTTTGAGCCGGTCTTCACTGTAGCAGATACAAAATACATCCAAAGACTATTTGAAAATCAAGAGATAAAAGGGAAGGAGAAGCTCAAAACAATCACAGTCACTAGAGATAAGGTACTAGGAAACCAATTAGAAGTTCAAGGTTATAAATTCTCTGGTCCTGATAGCTTTTATACTAAGGTCTTAAAATAATTATGAAGATAGTAAATGCATTTGTTGTGATTTTCCAAAATTTCCTGAATTCTGGCATGATCCCAATAGAATGGGAAATTACTAATTAACACCTCTATTGAAAAAGGAGGGGAGCAGAAAGCAGGAAACTATAGGTCAGATAATCTAACTGATGTCATAAGGAAAATATTAGACTCCATTATGCTAAATGTTCAATAGGACACTTAGAAGATCATAATACAATCAGACAGATACATCACGGTTTTCTGAAAGGGAAATTGTGTTTGTCTAATTTAATATTTAAATTAAACGGAGTTGAGGAGGAACTTCTTCACTCAAAGGGTGGTGAATCTCTGGAATTCTCTGCCCGTTGAAGTTGTGGAGGCTGCCTCGCTAAATATTTTTAAGACGCGGGTTGATGGGTTTTTGATAGGAGAGGGGATTAAGGGTTATGGGGAGAGGGCGGGAAAGTGGAACTGAGCAGCGACAGATCAGCCATGATCTTATTGAATGGCGGGGCAGGCTCGAAGGGCTGGATGGCCTACTCCTGCTCCTATTTCTTATGTTCTTATGTTCTAATAGTTATTTGAGGAAGTAACAAGCAAGGTGGATAAGGGGGAACCTATAGTAATTGTGCACTTGGATTTCCAAAAGGTATTTGATAAGATGTCACATTTTTGGGTTGGTAAGCTATTACTAGTGGAGTGTCACACAGATCAGTGCTGAGGTCTCAACAATGTTCACTCTATGGCTGGAATTCTCTGACCTTGTTCACAGCTGGAATTCTCCTGTCCCATTGCAGTCATTGGAGTTTTGGCTAAGTGCCAAATTCTCCATTCTCGATGAGAGCCATGGCAGGGTGAACGTGATGAACAGTAGGGAGGGATTTGGGTGTCCTGGTATATTATTCATAAAAACTCAGTATGCATGTACTGCTAATGATTAGGAAAGTAAATGAAATGTGGGCACTCATTGCAAGTGTTGCGTGGGACAGTATTACTGCAGCTGAGCATGACCTTAGGTAGACCACAACTGTGTACAGTTTCGGTCTCCTTACTAAAGATAGGATTTAATTGCATTAGAAGCAGTTCAGAGAAGGTTCACTCAACTGATTGCTGGGATGCAGGGGTTAATTTATGAAGAAAGTTTGAACTGGTTGAGCCTATACCCACTGGAGTTTCAAAGAATGAGAAGTGATCTTACTGAAATGTAAGGTCCTGATAGGACTTGAGACAGTGTTGGCTGGAAAGATGTTTTCTCTTGTAGGGGGCACAGTTTAACAATTAAGAGTCTCATATTTATGACTGAGATAAGGAAGATTTTCTTCTCTCAGTGGGTGGTTAGTCTGTGGAATTTTCTTCTCCAAAAAGACATGGAGACTGGATCACTGAACATATTCAAGGTTGAGTTAGAAGGAGTTTTGATCAACAAGAGTGTTGCAGGTTTTGGTGGGCAGACAAGAAAGTAGAGTTGAGGGCACAATTAGGTCAGCTGTGATCTTATTGAATGGTGGAGCAGCTTGAGGGGTTAAATGGCCTATTTAAACTTAGTGAGAAACTTGACTCTACTATCCACAGAATCCTTAAGTCAGAACATCACTATTTGAGTGTCCTTGCCTTCTTGTCTTTTACCGAACTCCAACTGGTAGTTGAGTCTGTGATGACCTCCCTGCCTTTGTTTTCAATGGAATTATTTTCTTTGCAGGTGGATGGGTGGCTTTTTGATCCCTTTTGTATATGCACCTAAAATTCCCTGGGTTGAGAGACATTGTGATCTTCTGATGAAGGTGTGACCATTAGTCATTGACACACTGCCTAGCAGTCTGCTGGAATTTACTTGGAGCAATTATTGTATCCAAAGGTTCTATCACACTTGATGTCAGCTTCAAACCAGTCCATATTTTTCCGTTCTTGCTTGCTATATGTTATTGTGTGGTATTGTAGATGGCATCTCAAAATATGTTCCATTTCCCTTCTGCAATCTGTGTTGAAATGCTGAAGAGTGCTTGTGCAATTGAGTAGAAGAACCATTGACTTTATTTGGCTCGACAATATGGCTGACATTGATACAGGGATGACATTTCTGCTTTGAATGAGAAAAACTTCAAGTGCTGCAACCTCTTCCTGGTCCACACCAAGGAAGGAATGATTTGTAATACAGTCATGGTTTGTCCTGAAAAAAGATATTAGTTACACAAAGCTCATGGCAGTCGAAAAGCTCATGTTTTCTCTATCCATTCTAATTTACCATTCCTAGACCATGATCTCTGAAACTGGAAGATCATACCTCATGGTTCCTACCCTCTCTTGTGTTAAAATCTGAAAGTAGGTAATGATGTTCTGACTTAAGGATTCTGTGGATAGTAGAGTCAAGTTTCTCACATAATTGGGCCTTTGCATCTGCAAAATGATCTCTTCAAAATTATTGTGGTTTGCAAAAGAGGAAGCGAAACCACAGGCTGTCAATCAGTCTTAGACTCTGTCAACATTGTGGTCAGGATCAATGGGGTACTTGAAGTGCATTCAATCATGAAGGGTAATGAAAATAAACACTGGTAGCTGGAGGATGATAGAATTTCATTGAGATGCCAATGGAAGTCTTTTTCAAGGCACTGCATGGTGAATTTGTCAAGAGGTCAATGGATCCCATTGGAATGGAGAAAGTTTCAAAGTGTTCCACTTGCTAGGAAGCCCCAGCAATTCCATATCAAAGCTGTGTGCATACACTGGGGCTGAGTACACAGCTGTGCTGAGTGGAACCACCCCAACCCCCCACAGGTGACACTGAAGTCTTCACCGGAATTCTACCACACCGCCTGCCACACAATTGGGGCAGGCGATAGGTGGACAATAGAAATATCCATTGACCTTGGGTGGGATTTTCCAGTCTTGGGTTGAGTAAGATTGTAAAGTCCCGCCCCTCTGTCAGAGGACATTAAAGGGGTTTGCTCACACCTGAGGTTTCTGACAGGGAGAAAGGAAAATCTCTGCTGCAGAATGGAGTGCTGCAAAAATTCATAAGCCTGCCAGGTGACCGGGAGGAATGGAGATTAAAGTGACCTGGCCACTTCAGAATTTTCACATATGGCAGGCAAGAAAGCAGATATTGATCACAGGGCTGCCTGAAACCACCATGCCAGGGATGAACTTCAGGACTGCAGGATAAGAACGGGGAGTTCAGTCATGGCACCCCATCCCAGGGGACAGTGGGGAGGTCAACCCATTGCCTCCAGCCTGAGCTAACTCAACCCCCAGGACACCTGAAGGATCCTTCCTCTGTAGCCTGGTGGTGGTAGAGGAGCAGCGGGCCATTGAACCTATCTCCTCGGACCCCTTTGGTATCCAAGGCACTAGGTCAGAATGCCAATGCCAGGATACTAGGGAGCCCTGCACTGTTGGCACTTCAAAGGCGCATGGCCTGATGGGAGGCTGAGGAGTCTCAAGGGGGAAGGGGGCTGTGGGTGGCGTTGGGTCACCCTCATGTCTGTGTAGTGTGTAAGGGGAAATGGCCCATTATTTGAACATTGAGGGTGATGATGCCCCTCTATACTTAAGTGTTGGTGAAGCTCCACTGAACCGTCGGGGTCCAGCATGCCATGTCCTTGCTTGTGGGTAGCAACTATAAAGTCCGCCCAATTACTTTTCACTTGTGGGCCAGGTGAGTGATGGGAGGCCAGTGAATTTGCTGTCAAACCTCTAATGACATTTAATTTAGCAAGTTTGCATAATTATCAGGTTGCCATCCACTCTATGAATCCCAATAGATCTCAAGCCTGTTGGAAATCCTGATTTTCAGCCGATACTCCATTCACTGGAGCACTGGGATTCTCGTTGGTCGTCTGAAGAGGTCTGGGAATTGGGCCTGACATGTTTGGACATCAATTTGCCTTGAGCTTCACTCCAGATATTTTGTCAAGATTTACTCCCTTAACCTTCCACTTTCCTGAAGTATTCACAATGCAGTGGAGCTCCCATAGCTGGGAGTTTGGTTCACTAGTGCCAAGGCATATCCACATGCTAGGGTACCTGCACACTGCATGCCTGTAGCCCACATCTCCTCCAGAACTTTAGCTTGGGGTCATAAGGGGCCCAGATTCTTTTTGTCTCATAAGGAGACAAACCTGAGGACTTGCCAATGGAGAGGCTGTGTACTGTCAGAAAGAGACTTACACATTTGGCTCTCTTTTTCACATTGATTAAATTTGATTTGATTTGTTTTAGTCACATGTATTAACATACAGTGAAAAGTATTGTTTCTATCCAGACAAAACATACCGTTCATAGAGAAGAAAATGAGAGAGTGTAGAATGTAGAATCACAATCATAGCTAGGGTATACAGAAAGATTAACTTAATGCAAAGTAAGTCCATTCAAAAGTCTGACAGCAGCAGGGAAAAAGCTGTCCTTGAGTCGGTTGGTACGTGACCTCAGACTTTTGTATCTTTTTCCTGAAGGAAGAAGGTGGAAGAGAGAATGTCCGGGATGTGTGGGGTCCTTAATTATGCTGGCTGCTTTGCCGAGGCAGCAGGAAGTGTAGACAGAGTCAATGGATGGGAGGCTGGTTTGTGTGATGGATTGGGCTACATTCACGGTCTTTTGTAGTCCCTTGCGGTCTTGGACAGAGCAGGAGCCACACCAAGCCGTCACACAACCAGAAGGAATGTTTTCTATGGTGCTTCTGTAAAAGTTGATGAGAGTCATGGCTGACATGGCAAATTTCCTTAGTCTTCTGAGAAAGTAGAGGCATTGGTGGGCTTTCTTAATTATAAAATCCGCATTGGAGGGATCATGACAGTTGTTGGTGATCTGGACACTTAAAAATTTGAAGCTCTCTACCCTTTCTAATTCATCTCCATTGATGTAGACAGGGGAATATTCTCCTTTACGCTTCCTGAAGTCGATGACAATCTCCTTCATTTTGTTGACATTGAGAGAGAGATTATTGTTGTTGCACTAGTTCACCAGATTCTCTATCTCATTCCTGTACCCTGTCTTGTCATTGTTTGAGATCCGACCCACTACGATGATGTCGTCAGCAAACTTGAAAATCAATTTGTAGGGGAATTTGACCACACAATCATGGGTGTATAAGGAGTATAGTATGGGGCTGAGAACACAGCCTTATGGGGCATCGGTGTTGAGGATGATCATGGAGGAGCTGTTGTTGCCAATCCTTACTGATTGTGGTCTGTGAGTTAAGAATTTCAAGATCCAGTCGCAGAGGGAGGTTCCGTGGCCCAGGCCTCGGAGCTTGGAGATGAGTTTTGTGGGAATAATATTGTTGAAGGCTGAACTGTAGTCAATAAATAGGAGACTGACGTAGGTGTCCTTGTTACCTATGTGTTCCAGGGCTGAGTGCAGAGCCAGGGAATTGGCATCTGCTATGGACCTGTTGCAGCAATAGGCAAACTCTAGTGGATCCAAGTAGTCCAAGAGGCTGGAGTTAATTCGTGCCATGACTAACTTTTTGAAGCATTTCATAATGATGTATGTCCGAGCCAACGTCTGATAGTCATTAAGCATGCTACCTGACCACCTAGACCAATCGCTTTGAGGAAGCTGCTCTGACATCTGCAATGCTGACCCCAGATACAGGTTCATCCAGGGCTTCCAGGGTGGAGAACATGCTCAAAATGGGTGTAGAATGCAAGGACAATGCATTGGAGCCAGCAATTTTACATGCCTTCATCTCATAGCCTGTTATGTCTTGCAGACCTTGCTGTAGTGGGGGAGTGGGGGCAAATCGGTGTAGCAAGCCTGGGATTTTAGCTTGGTCCAGAACTATCTTTTGGCATCATTGGTGGACCTCCTTAGATCGTATCTGGCTTTCTTGTATAGGTCAGTGTCGCCTGACTTGAATGCCTCAGACTTGGACTTCAACAAGCAATGGATATCCCTGTTCATCCAAATTTCTGGTTGGGAAACGCTTCTGGGGATTTGCTTCTTTGGCACACAGTCTTCTACACATTTACTAATGAAGTCAGTGACTGTAGTGGCGTACTTGTATCACTGCTGCTTGCCAGTGGTGTAAGCTGGAAATGAGAAACAAACTTGTACATAAAACCAAAAAGCATGCTAACTCACATACTAGATGCATCACAGTGACTTTTTTAATACATAAAAAGGTGGAATATAGAAATATTATAGGTGGCCAATGCAAAAAAAAAGGAAACAAAATGGTGGATCAGAGATCATGGAGTGAAATTGTTGACCTCTATGTACCCATTTCCCACTCCTCAAAAGATGCATGAAAGGTGCTCAATAACTTTTCGTGATTTCTTGGCAATCCTAAAATGGGCATTGGGCCCCATAAATATGTAAATCTGGGGCCTAATGCCTGTTTTAGGACTACTCTGCCAAATTAGCTAGCACTGAACAAAGCAAATCTGTGTAGTGACTTGCCTTTAAATTTCAGAGCAGACTGTTAATCAATGGTTGGCAACAAATAAAGTGAGTACTTCTTCTTTTATGTTTGATCTAGAGCCAGGTGGAGCAGGAATGTTCCTTCTGTCTGCACATTACTCACAGGACTGTCGAACCACTCCTGCTCTCTGGGGCTTACTGAAAGGCCACAGCCAATGAGGCAAACCACCTAAAATATATTAGCTTGAAATGGGCGGGGCTTCCTCTGGAGGCTTACAGGTGCTGATGGCTTATCCAAACTGGTAAGGCTCAACATCCAATTCTGGATGAACTGAGGACCTTCCGGTCAGTATGCATTCTATGTGTGCAGTGTTGGCTACGTGTCCAAAAAAACAATTTTAACCCCCCTTATAGAAAAATAGAAACTAGGAGCAGGAGTAGGCCATTCAGCCCTTCGAGCCTGTTCTGCCATTCATCTTGATCATGGTTGATTATCGAATTCAATATCCTGATCCCTCCCCTCCTCCCATATCCCTTGACCTCTTTAGCCCCAAGAGCAACATCTAATTTCTTCTTGAAATCAGACAATGTTTTGTTGAAGTGGAAATTTTCCTGTTTCTTGATTGTGGTAGAAAGACTCAACAAAGTCCGTTCCAACAAAATAACTTGTTTTTTTTTACAAAGCACTGCATGCAGTATTGGCAAAAACTTGAGTTCAGAGAGCCATCGTTACGACTTGCTAATTCTTGCTCAAGTCCCCGCTAACATAAAGAATCAGTTCAGTATTTATACATAATCATTATCAGTTTGTGTGACCAGAACTTATTCAGAAATTCGATCAGTAGTAGGTAGGTACAGCCTGCAGACCTCCTAGAACTCTTTGTCTCATCAGTCATACCTTCATCTTGTCCTTTGATAGAAGGTCAGTGACTCCTTCATCCCTGACCTTATCTTGTCTTAATCATACAGCTCTAGATTACACAGAGTCAGCCTTATCAGGTCTTGACCTTCCCCGATTTTATTCATGTCTTATGTTATGCAGAGTCAGTTTTCCTTATTTTGTACCACATACTTGACGAATTTTCCCATCATGCCACTACTTCATTCATACAACTTCACAGCTTTGGCCTCAACTACATTCGGTGGTAGTGAATTCCACACATTCACCATCCTCTGGGTGATGAAATTCAAATGGGTTTCTACAAGAAAATGTCTTCACTTACTGCACACGATGAGAATTGGAATTTTACCAAATCTATTGTATTGATAGGTAACAGAAAGGCACTTGACTTAATGCCAATGAACACATACCACACACCAATGATAGAAAATGATTCAAAATGAAAAACTATAAAACACGTCAGTTACGAAAAAGGTTATTTTATTAATTGGATTAAATCTCATCAACAGTTTAAGTCTCGATACTGAAAGTCAAGGAAATATATTAGAAAATTTGCAGAGCCCAAAGATTTATGTGCTGTGATTCAGAAATGAAACTTGGATTACAGTTACTGGTGCCCTCGAACCCTGACTGTACCTGAATATGAGAGTTCACTGGGAAAGCAGCTCATTTCATTCTTCCAGGGGGTGTCTGCCAGAGTGAGATGGTGGCATTGTTCCACAGCAGTTGGTGGAATTTGAATTCAGTTAATTACTTTGAAATTGAAAGCTCGTCTCAGAAATGGTGACCATGGCAACTATCATCAATTGTCATAAAAGCCACCTGATTCACTTATGCACTTTAGTGAAGGAAATCTGCCGTCCTTATCTGGCCTGGCCGACATGTGACTTCAGACCTACAGTGATGTGGTTGACTCGTAATTGCCTTCTGAAATGTCTTAGCAAACCTCACAGTGGCTCAGGTTGGGCTTCCTTTACATTTCATTGGCAGGCTGTCAATATTTTTTCTAATGGTGACAGGCTACCTACCCAATTGTAGCTGGGGATTTCCAATGGGTCCAGCATCTATTTATTGATCGAAAATGTTTTTTAAAATTTGCTGTCATTCTTAGTTTAAATTAAGGATGCTATTGGAAAGTTTCTGGAGAGTAATAGGTTACAAGCAAGTAAACCTTGATTCTCTGACAAAGTGGGGGCAGTGCTTTTGGAGCAGGAGAGGTTCCAACTCCATTCAGCTGTCAGGGAGGGACACAACAGACTCTGCAGTTTGTGTTACGATTATGAGGTTTATAAGATTATTATATTTTGGGTTGTGCCTTTAAATTCATTTTGTCTTTAAAATGAAGGGCATCATGTGAACATTCTGAACCTCAGCCTGGCTAAGTTGAGGGACCTGCTGAGCAAGATGTGAAGCTCACACACTTGAGAACAAAAAGCAGGAGGCAGCCATGCTAACAGAAAATAGTTTTTAAACAGGAGAGGAAAGGGAGAGATGAGAAGTATGCTGGTTGGTGTGGTCAGCAGACCAAAGAGGCTGCAGATTATTAGGATAGAATAGAATCCCTACAGTGCAGAAGGAGGCCATTCAGCCCATTGAGCCTGCACTGACAACAATCCCACACAGGCTGTATCTCTATGACCCCACATACTTACACTGCTAATCACATTGATATTAAGGGTCAATTTATCATGGCCAAACAACCTGACCTGCACATCTTTGAATTGTGGGAGGAAACCAGAGCACGTGAAGAAAACCCATGTAGACACGAGGAGAATGTACAAATTCCACACAGACAGTCACCTGACGCCAGAATTGAGTCCGGATCTCTTGCTCTGTGAGGCAGCAGAGCTTACCACTGTGCCACCGTGCTGCCCTTTGTGAGCTACCAAAGATGGATATGGGAGGGAAATGACGCCTAGTCGAACAGATGTATTCTGCAGCCATCGAGGGAATCTGGAAGATTTGTCTGCCATAGACAGGAGTTAAGAAAAATGATCAGAGTGGCCTTTATAGCTGGGAGAGGATTTGGTAAAGTCTCAGAAAACTATCTGGAGACGGTCACCTCAGAAGCTGGGGGTGACTGTGGAGTGTTTTCAGGAATCCATGGGGAGCGTGATGTGTTTTAAGTAAAAAAGAAGAATGTTTTTTTCTGTAATTTAAAGTATAGGTTTCCTTCAAATATAGTAATTAGGTAATGGAGTTTGTAATTGTTGGTTACAGTAAAAATCTCAAAATGTGAAATGTTTTCACATCATCCTTTTCAGCTATTGGCTGGAAGTCCAATTTTCTTTTTGAACATTATCAGTCTCTACAGGGATCGTAGCACTGGCCTGAAGGAAGATGGCAGACAAGACCAACAAACACACTATCAACTCCCAGGACAATTGTTCAGCATCCAAGCCCTTCAAACAAGATGAGCTGGTTGTCTTCCTATTCTCTGAATCAGGCCCAGTCTCAAAACTTTCACCCTCCCCTCAACATTTCAATCTTTTCCTCCTCTGCTTTTTGTGTCTCTCTTCCACTCACCAGGTGAAACTGTACCAACTTTCCTCATTCTAATCTCTCATTCACAACAGGTACACCAATTTCTGTTTCTTTTTCCCCCCCGGTAGCAATTGTTACACTTTTCTCTCCTTTGCTCAGTGCTCTCACTTTGTGGTCACTTCATGCACAGGAACACCCCCCTGTCCTAATGACTAATTACTGCTTCCCTTCTCAGCTCACATCCGTAAATACTGGCTGGATTTGCACAATCCTTTATAACAGCTGCACACTAGCTAACCACACTAGCTAACTTCCTCTATTTCTGCAGGAGAAGCTGGCTTACTAAAACTAGGAGATGACCAGAACTGGCGATACTCAGTTAATACAGAGGAGTTGTGAAAATATACAGGAAGACATCAGTAAAATTGCAGTGAAGGCAATAATTGGCAAATGAACTTCAGTATATTACACTGTAGTACATTTTTCTATGAAGCATACACCTTAGAAAATATGTGTGTAAAATAGGGTAGAGAAGCAGAGGGACACGAAAGTTGGTGGTGTTGTGGATAGTCTGGAGGGATGTCAGAAGTCGCAGCGTGACATAGATAGGATGCAAGACTGGGCGGACAAGTGGTAGATGGACTTCAATGCGGATAAATGTGTAGTGGTCCATTTGGCAGGTCCAATGGGATGAAGGAGTACAATATTAAGGGTGGGACTCTTGGCAGTGTAGAGGAGCAGAAGGACCTTGGGGTCCTGGTCCATAGGACTCTTAAATCGGCCTTGCAGGTGGAGGAAGGCGTATGGTGTACTAGCCTTCATTAATCAAGGGATTGAGTTTAGGAGTCAGGAGGTAATGCTGCAACTTTATAAGACCCTTGTCAGATCCCACTTGGAGTATTGTGCGCAGTTCTGGTCGCCTCACTACAGGAAGGATGTGGAAGCTATTGAGAGGGTGCAGAGGAGATTTACAAGGATGTTGCCTGTATTGGGAGGCATGCCTTATGAAGATAGGTTGAGGGAGCTAGGTCTCTTCTCCCTGGAGAGACGAAGGTTGAGAGGCGACCTGGTAGAGGTTTATAAAATGTTGAGAGGTATAGATAGGGTGGATTCTCGGAGGCTATTTCCCAGGGCTGAAATGGTTGCTACGAGAGGACACAGGTTTAAGGTGCTGGGGAGCAGATACAGAGGAGATGTCAGGGGTAAGTTTTTCACTCAGAGGGTGGTGAGTGAGTGGAATCGGCTGCCGTCGGTGGTGGTGGAGGCGAACTCGCTGGGGTCTTTTAAAAGACTTCTGGATGAGTACATGGGATTTAATGGGATTGGGAGTTATAGATAGTTCTATGGCCTGGTAGGTATGGATATGATCGGCGCAACTTGTGGGCCGAAGGGCCTGTTTGTGCTGTAGTGTTCTATGTTCTATGTTGGTACAGATTTATATAAATCACTTAAAGACTAGCAACACAAATTAATAAGATCAAAAAAGAAGGAAAGAAAAAGCTCTCTGAATAATTTCTTCATTAACATCGCAATGAAGTTACTATGAAAATCCCCTAGTCGCCACACTCCAACAGCTGTTCGGGCACACTGAAGGAGAATCAAAAATTACTTTAAATATTTGTCAGGGAGCTAAGACCTCATACTCTGGAATGAATTTTATGGCCCCATCATGGAGAGTGTGGGTCTGGAAAATGCAGCAAGCCATTCAAAAGTCCATTGACTTCAGCAGGAGTGGAAAATCCCATCAGTGGAAAATTCCACCCTCTATAATTTTATAAAAATATGCACAGTTATCCTCATTGTTAATTTGTAAAATTTTAAAAAGTTGGACAAGGACCCTGTTCAAATAGTTGCAACTAAGTTTGTTTAAGGGCCTCGAATAATTGGAACTAATTTGGCAGTATCGCAGAAAAGTACACTTCATTAATCTCTGAAGAGGCACTAATGACCCCTTTGGGCTGTGAAGACCAAATCCAAAGGGAACTATACAAAGATCATTTGTACTTCATAAACCAGACCAAGCTAACTGGTGCAAATTCATCTGCTAGGACAAAGGACCCTACAACTTCTGTTTCAACACTTAATGTTTGGAACGTTAACAATCTCAGGGACTGAGACAAAGTAACACGTACCCTTTTTCAAAGACAGAGTGGAGAGGTGGGAGTCATGTAACCTGGATCCCTAGCTAGTGGAGCCAGTCATTTTGTCCTGTAGTACTGAAAAATCTCAGTCTCCATTTTATCATATATAAGCTATGCAGAAAAAGCATCTTTGACAAGGTGAATACCTGGCCACATCTGCACTGTTGCCTACAAGACTGATTCATTTCTGTGTGCCTATCTCAATGTAGAAGTCAACTCTACTGGACAAGTGAATCATCCAGCATCAAATTTGAGCCTGCCAGCCTTGATGAAGGAATATCTCATTGGCCTTTGGCTCGGGACTCCAGACACATGTGAAATAATATTTATCTTCTTTGCCACAAAAACAGAAAATGCTGGGAAATCTCAGCTGGTGGAGAGAACAGACCTAATGTTTGATGTCTGGATGAGCCTTCATCAGAGTAGATTTGTTTCAGATTCCAGCATCTGCAGTAATTTGCTTTTATTTTCTTTGTGGTCTTTGCCCTGTATATCTTTCTTTCTCTATCTTTCTTTTACATAACAGGATGTTGATTTCAATTCATTCCTGAGGCTCTTTGTTTTAGATAGATGCCTGGAGCACCTTGATGAAGATCCCAAGGAGAATGATGGAAATTGGGAAATAGGAATGGGCCAGTGAATGCAGCGCCATGACTTTCAGAGGACCACATCATCCCAGCCAGGTGGGGTGAAGTAACTTCAGCCCTATTAAATTGAAAGATTTTAAAACAAGTATATCAATGCTATCAACAAAAAGACAAAACTAGAAAGGAATTGTAACAGCCCACGATTCAACAAAGTATTCAAAATTCTTTGGACTTCAGAAATCTCAACTGGGTAGTAAAGAAGAAAATGGAATATAGTGAAGGTTGAAGGAACAACAAAAAGCAATGCAGCAATAAAAAAACCCTCCCACTCAGTTGGCTGGAGGAAATAATTGCCCAGTATTACTACCCAGTTCACAAAAGAGCCAGCAGAGTTCTTCAAATTGGATTTGCTGTGTCGCTGATTTTATGAAACCCAATTTGGGGATTTGAAGGGGGCTGTGGAACAGGGGCATGTGAGCCTCACATTAATACTTAAATGAAAGCAATGAGGCCTCACATGATGTTTGATAAATTTGATTGAAACTTTGCCCACAGCATTAGCCTCTTCCATACGAAATGGATGCAACAATATTAGGGCAGCTGAGGCTTAGTGAATTTGTCCTCTTAAAGCTAGTTTGCTGCATCCTCTGCCTGCATCTGTGTTTTGTTGCTATGTTTTGACATTTTCACTTATGTTTGGCAATCCTTTTTGCACAATCTTCACGTTAATCATGCTGCACAAGCATTCAAAGTGAAAAATGTTTGCAGCAATCCATATAGCATTCAGGGAGGTTGAAAGGCTGGGCCTGGCAACATTAACTCAATGTTTCGCAGAAAAGTCCTATTGTGTTTGAAATGTTAACTCTGTTTTCCTCTCCAGAGATGCTGGCAGACCTAGTGAGTTTATCCAACACTTTCTGTTTTTATTGACACTATGTCAAGTCTACATTGATAATCTTTTTAAATAAGTCTGAGTCATTAATCAGCAACAAACACCTGTAAGTGGGTGCCCTGCTTTTTAGAAGCGGTCACAGTACATCTAAGACTCAATTCCTCAATGCTTTTGAGATTTTCAGCAAGTAACAGTCAGTCCATGAAACTCTAAATTGGTACAAGTTCCACCTGCAGCACTGCAGTGAGGTCTGACATACATGTTGCAGCGTAAATGCTGCATGCCGCTGATAGTGGACACTGAAGTTGAAACTAATGCTTTGTGCTCTTGTGTCAGTTCACTTATGAAGGCCAGCTTAATGGATACCAAAGGAGGTATGTGCCGATCTAAATAACGGACTGTAAAAAGCATGTGAGCGGCTTGGGCTCTTATCCCATATAAGCCCATGGCAAGCTATGTAAGCTTACAGAAAGGTTGTTAGTGAAAGTGGTGCTTGAGCATTTTGCCAGGTAACTCCTTGGATTCAAGAGTTTCCCTGACATTCAGGTACAGAGAGTGAAAGAGTATAAGGTT
This sequence comes from Carcharhinus amblyrhynchos, assembly GCF_965287045.1. NCBI lineage: Eukaryota > Metazoa > Chordata > Chondrichthyes > Carcharhiniformes > Carcharhinidae > Carcharhinus > Carcharhinus amblyrhynchos. The sequence continues at coordinate 98,922,625 of NC_137325.1, forward strand.
AGCAAGGGTGTGTCAGCAGTAAGTAGTCAAAGATATGAACTAGTAGCATTGCCCAGATTTTGGCCACTCTTGTCAAGTGGTAGAGGTTGCACTGACCTCTCCTCTACACCCCTGAACCATCTTCTTATGGCATTTTAAAAAAATTATTCGTGCCACAACTAGGCTTCATTAACATTGCAATGAAGTTACTGTGAAAATCCCCTAGTCGCCACACTCCAAGAGCTGTTCGGGCACACTGAAGGAGAATTTAGCACAGCCAATGCACCTAACCATATGTCTTTCTGACTGAGGAAGGAAACCTGGGCACCCAGAGGAAACCCATGCAGACACAGGGAGAATGTACAAACTCCACACAGACAGTGACCCAAGCCGGAAATCGAATCCGGGTTCCTTGCGCTGTGAGGCAGTAATACTAACCACTGTGCCACCATGTCCTGATTCCCAACAAACAGCATTGTCTTGTAAGTCTGTAACCTCCCTTACAACAAATTAGTGGTTTGTTTGATGGAATGTTGTCAATGATGTACATTTTTCTGAAGGATAAAGAGATTATGCTACTAATGCAACCATCATTGTTCACAAATTATTACTCATTACATTAATCATTAATCAAAAAAGAAAGAATCAATGCCTGCAGGTGCTGTAGAAAAATATACCATTTCACTGTTTCATCAGTACTTTGAAAGCAAGATTTTTTTAGAGGAGTTTCCATTCCCATTCCAAAACAACATTTCATGCCAATTAACTTAGTTAAACAATGTAAAATGCAGTTTGAAGATGATCAGACAGCATTTAATTGTTTCATTGTTAAAGCCAGATATGAGTGGAATGCATCGCCAGAGTGCTGAACTATTTTAAACCAAGTCTTGCATTAAATAGTCTTTTAATGAGTAATGCTAACTGATGAAAACACATATACTGTTATCACACAAATCAGATAGCTGCAGAATCAGGATTGAACAAACACTTTAGAAACTTTTAAACCTTCCTAAAAAATGATACTTAAATGAACCTACATTTACCTATGCCAATTAAAAAACATTCCTATAAGCAGGTTAAGGACAGATAGCTGATTGAGAGTTCTGTGCGTGAATCATGAAGCATAAGAGAAAAAACAAATGAGTTAGAAGCACAAATTCTGTCAAGACTAATGCCTAAGCCACAGATCACGTCAGTAAGGAAAGACAACAACACTTCCTCCACAATCATCCTCAACACCGGTGGTCCACAAGGCTGTGTTTTCAGTCACCTACTATATTCTTATACATCTCTGACTGTATGGCTTAATTCCCCTCCAAAGTGATTTTCAAGTTTGCTGATGACACTACCGTTGAGCGTCGGATCTCAAACAATGACGAATTGGAGTATAGGAAAGCAATACAGAATCTGGCGAACTGGTGCATCGACAATAGTCTCTCCCTCAATGTCAACAAAATGAAGGAAATTGTCATTGAATTCAGGAAGGGTAGTGGAGGGCACTCCCCTGTCTACATCGATGGGGGTGAAGTAAAAGTGGTCAAGAACTTCAAGTTTTTAGGTGTTCAGATCACCAACAACTTGTCCTGGTCACCCTCATGCTGACACTATAACTAAGAAAGCCCATCAACGCCTCTACTTTTCAGGAGACCAAGGAAATTTGGCATGTCCATTACAAGTTTCACCAACTTCTACTGATGCATCAGTTGTATTACAGTTTGGTATGGCTCCTGCTCTGTCCAAGACCGCAATGAACTACAAAGGGTCGTGAGTGAAGCCCAGTCCATTACCCAAACCAGCCTCCCACCCACTGACATTGTCTACACTTCTTGCTGCCTCAGAAAAGCCCCATGGACCCCAGACATACTCTCTTCCACCTCCTTCCATTGGGAAAAAGATACAAAAGTCTGAGGACACATACCGACCTACTCAAAAACAGCTTCTTCTCTGCTGACATCAGAGTTTTGAATGGACCTATCCTGCCTTAAGTTGGTCCTTCTCTACACTCTAGCTATGCCTGTAGCACTACATTTTGCACTCTCTCCTTTCCCTCCCTATGTATGGTATGCTTTGTCTGCATAATACGCAAGAAGCAGTATTTCTCACTGTATACTAATACATGTGACAATAATAAATCAAATTAAATTAAATCAAAAATCAAATCAAATGTTGTAGCTGTTAAAAATTGGGAATGACTGAGAGCTAAATATTTAATGTTGTAGAATGTTTCAAAGACCAGAAAAATTGAGAAAGGTGGTGGAGGAGGAATATTGATAACAGAAAAAATGGCATCAGTGGAAAGAAAGGATTTCATTTTGGGTGATCAGTCAGTGGAAAAACCATGGGGAATAGAGCCCCCGAAAACATCATGCGGATCACAATGTGCCATGATTAACCCAGGCCCAGTGTATTGCAGGCAGCACGCCAACTTTGTGCTGCTTGCTCATTTGAATGATTGCTGCATGCAGCAGTGCTAATCACTGTTCACTGGCTGCACACATCGACAGGGGGCCCAAAATCACAAATTGCCACTACCAGTTAAAGCTAGCCTTCACTGCTTAAAGCTAGCCAGCACCTCTTAAAGGGCAAGTGCATTTATTTGCTGAATGGAGCAGTACTGGCAATTGTGCAGGAAGTGAATCTGACCTGTGAAACAGTGAGGAAAGGGACAACACAGGAGATAGTGTGCTCCAACCTTTTGGATACTGCACTGGAACCCTTGACACGTGAGGCGGGCAGGAGGAGATAGGTCCTATATTCACATGGGAGCAGGATCCCTTGCAGGTATATGCTCAAATGGCAGTAGGAGATTGAAACAAGAACAGAAAATGCTGGAAAACCTCAGCAAGTCATATAGCATCTGTGGGAGAGAATAGAGCCAACATTTCAAGTCTGGATGATCCTTCATCAGAGTAGGAGGAGATTGTTTTGAAGGTTAATGCCAGGAGCCCTGAGGATGTGGATACAGTTCAGCAAAATGATCAATGATCTCACATGAGCGGTTAAGGTCAGTGAATGCACCTTCAAATACTATGTCCTACCAATTACATGACAATCCTCAGATACTGTTCAATTCAAATCCATTGAAGAAGTTTCTTTCTTGCTGCCATCAGACTTTTGAATGCACCTTCCATATATTAAGCTGATCTTTCTCTACACCCAATCTGTGACCATAACACTATATTCTGCAGCCTCTCCTTTCCTTCTCCCCTATGTACTCTTTGAACGATATGTTTTGTCTGCACAGCACGCAAGAAACAATACTTTCCACTGTATTCCAATACATGTGTCATTAATAAATCAAGTCAAATTCACTACATCACTCAATGATTTGTTAATCAGGCCTCATACATAATGATCCTAAACTCCACTGCATCTTCACACACTCAGCAATGCTGCAGATCACATAGCCATATTTATAGTTCTGCAAACACAGCTATTCAATCATGACAATTACATCACCCAAACGCATGGCACGACACTTACTGACGTATGTCCCTCTCTCTTGCAAGATAAGGTGGCACACATCTAGAAGCAGCAGGAGTTAACCGGAGATGGATAAGTACATTTACATGTCCTAACCCAAAGGAAGAGATGGTGCTGGCCCTTTGTAGGATGCCACTGCTGAGGCTGTGGCCATTGACGGGGTGGAAACTATCAAAGTATCCTTATATCTAACTTCTTCTTACATCTCACTTCTCCTTCATCCTGCATTCTTTTGATTTACAAGCTGCAGATACCGCAGGGATGCACTGTTTACATTTCCCCTATTCCCTATTCCACAATCCTACCCTTGTAGCTTTCTCATTTCAGATTCTCAGAAGGTGCAATCTGGACAGAGTAGAGAAACACTAAGAAGATCACTGTCACTTGATTTCATAATGTGGAGGTGCCGGCGTTGGACTACGGTAAACACAGTAAGAAGTCTGACAACACCAGGTTTAAGTCCTGGTGTTTGATTCAAATAAATTGGTTGGACTTAAACCTGGTGTTGTCAGACTTCTTACTTGATTTCATACACACAGCTACCAGTTCTGATACTGCTATCTCAGAAGATGGGTTAGAGGTGGGATCAGCATACAGTGAGACAGCTGACACAAGTACAAATTAAGTCCTCTGGGCCCAGAGCTACTTAAGATTATCCTCCAAGGCCACCTATAGGCTTCCCTATGGAAAGTCAGTTGCCTTTCAACACGGGGGTAGCACTGTATAGGAGCATGAGAACAAATACATTTGGAAAACAGTATGAAAGAGATGAAAAATCAAAATTGATTTTAACATGCAATGCTGTGGCATGATTTTATCTATAAATTTGATTTGGAATACTCATTTTATGGTGGCTCTTATCTACATATTGTGGCCGGCACCATTCTGGTGTTGTTTGACAGAGAGAAAGGGAGATGTGGAACTGTTAGTGAATGGGGAATTGCGTTTGTGTTTACTGGCCTTGTTCTCTGATCTGTGCCTCGTGGATTTCCCAGCCAGAAAGTGGGTGTCTAGGTTGCCTCTGACTTTCTTCTTCCATCTTTTCCTTCTGCTCCTCCTTCTCAAAATTGTCCTGCTTCTCAGGTGCTTTCCATATTGATGTTGGAAGGGCTGTCCCCTCTCCTAACAATGAGGTTGTGCAGCATGCATGAATCTTGACACACATTCTGTTGAATACTATATGGCTCCTCCAGAATGGGTCCAACAGCTTAAGCACTGTTTCAATACACCAGTGGTCTGCTCCATTATATTTCACTTGGCAGCATGGCTTTTCTCCTTTGTATGCTACATAGTTGTGCTGTCATCAGCCATGCTGTCATTGGATAGTCCTACTAGTCTGGTAGTCACCCTTTGGTTTGCTGTGGTGGCTCAAATACATCTGGTACAGCAGACTACCACATTGTGACTGCTGCCAGGGCTTTGATCTGCATAATTCACTGCCTATGATTACATACCAGCAGGACTTTGAGGAAGTGGAATCCTTTTTGGGTTCCAATACAGGGTCGAATTCACAAGAACTCTTGTAAAACAATGAGCGTGCAGTCATTGGCATCTGGCATCATGGATAAGTCTGAAATCCTATCTACTTGCTCACTCTGCCTGTTTGAGCCTGGTAAGAAAGAATGAAATATTGCTAACTCAATGAATCGCATGCTCCAGTGACCTTGCTTGCACGACAGTGGATGGCAACTGCGAGTTGTTACAGGTATCTCCAGCTTCAGTCTGGAAGGAGCCAGATGCACCAAGGGCCGGATTTTCCTTAATGGGTCATGATCCTGAATTCAGCCTCCGCTCCAGTTTTGGGCACCTGGAACTGGCCACGACAGGACATTGCTCATGATTTTGTCAGAGGTGGCTAGTTAGGAAGCCAGCTATGTCAGCCCCATCAAATTAAACAAAGTGGGTGGATGAAGGAAATGGCAGACGCAATCAGAGTGCCCTCAGCAATGTCTGGCTGGTAGCCTGACTGGGGGGCGGGGGGGTGGGGAAGCAGGGAAAGGCAAAAAGGAAGGAACGTGGAGGGTTGACAGAGACCATGGAGGTAGCAGTGTGAAAAATTAAAACTCACACATGGCCACAGTTGTCTGTACAAGACAAGAGCTCACTTTAGGCCTATTCAATGGTTGGACTGCAGTGGATGTTCTGGATGTTGCAGTCACTTTTCTCAGACCTTTAAACAGTCAGGCCAACTGTTCTTAAAGTGTCAACGGAACTCGGTCACTGAAAAGGAAAGTAAAACATTTTTTTGCTTACCAGAATGTGGAGCTAGGGAGAGAAGTCCCCTGGCTCCATATTGAATTGTCATCATGCTGCTGTAACCACTAACACCACCTTCCAAACTTCCCTTCCACCCTTCAACCTACCCAGTAGCAGACTTCCTGCATATTTAGTACAGTGTCTCTGATGGCTGATGCTCATTCTCATCAGGATCAGCACACTATCTCTTGTGGTGCAATGAATGTTCCCAAAATCATTGGCATATCCTCACTAGTTGTAACAAGGGCTGAGACAGTTGACTGCAGCATATAACATATTCTGCGATCAGTCATGATCTAATTTAACAATTAGATTGCAACTGATCACAGGATAAATCATGCTGTTTACACTGAAGAGTTTCTCTGAGGCAGATGGAGTACAATGTTAATACAATGTTAGCAAGTATGAGGTTATCCACTTTGGCAGGAATAATCGTAGGAGGGATTACTATTTAAAGGGCGAAAAGCTGCAGCATGCTACGGTGCAGAGGGACCTGGGGTTCCTTGTGCACGAGTCGCAAAAACCCAGTCTGCAGGTGCAGCAGGTGATCAAGAAGGCGAATGGGATGCTGGCCTTTATAGCGAGGGGGATAGAATATAAAAGCAGGGAGGTCTTGCTGCAACTGTACAGCGTACTGGTGAGGCCGCAGCTGGAGTACTGTGTGCAGTTTTGGTCACCGTACTTGCGCAAGGATATTTTGGCCTTGGAGGGAGTGCAGAGGAGATTCACTAGGCTGATACCGGAGATGAGGGGGTTAGACTATGAAGAGAGACTAAGTAGACTGGGTCTGTACTCGTTGGAGTTTAGAAGGATGAGGGGGGATCTTATAGAGACGTATAAGATAATGAAAGGGATGGATAGGGTAGAGGTAGAGAGGTTCTTCCCGCTCAGAAAGGACAGCAGGACTAGAGGGCACAGCCTCAAGATAAGGGGTGGGCAGTTTAGAACGGAGTTGAGGAGGAACTTCTTCACTCAAAGGGTGGTGAATCTCTGGAATTCTCTGCCCGTTGAAGTGGTGGAGGCTGCCTCGCTAAATATTTTTAAGTCATGGGTAGATAGGTTTTTGACAGACAAGGGAATTAAGGGTTATGGGGAGAAAGCGGGAAAGTGGAACTGATCCATTTCAGATCAGCCAAGATCTTATTGAATGGCGGGGCAGGCTCGAAGGGCTAGATGGCCTACTCCTGCTCCTATTTCTTATGTTCTTATGTTCTACACCAGGGACATCATGAGTTAAACGGCATGTCCACTGCCCTCTATGTTGGATATCTACTCTTCTGGACAAACAGAGGTATTTCTGGCTCTTGCCTAATTTTTCTTCCCCTTTTGCTGCATTCCAGTCTGACCCAATATCAGGAATGTGTCCTGAGAAAAAAAGGCAGTTGGGGTCAGTGATTTGTCTAATATTGTCATGCTGAGGTTGGGTATTTAATATGTGCACAGTAAAACTGCATCCCATTACTCTGTCGATGCCCCACTAAATGTAAATTTATCACCTCACTTTAGATAACAAAAGAGAGAAGCGAGAATAGAGGAATGTGAGGAAAATATAATTCAGCATCTGTTACAACTGTTGAAAAAACAGATGCCTCTTACTTGGCTTTCTGATTGTCGCTGACATGCTAGGTCCCCATCCAGGCTAGGAGCTTTGGGACTTCCTGTCCTGGCCCACCATCAGTTACACGGCAACCTAGAATCACACAGAAATAACAGAGACCCAAAGTAACCAGATGGCTGCTACTTCTTTGGGGGTTCCACTGGTTACACTGAAGCTATGATGGGCAACCTGTAGAATTCTTATGGAGTTTCGGAGCCATTAACTCTAGGTATTGACAGCATCTGAAAAACTTCTGTGAGCATATCAAAAAGACAAAAAGGATTAATTGCCTCAGCAGTAAGCAACTTATAAAGCAGCCCATCACATGGTGATGCTGAGCTAGCATGATCTGCTGAGGAAAGATATATTCTGGGAGTGATTGTGATGAAGCTTGGAAGCAAAGCACAAATGATTAACTCTACAATGCAACCAGAGATCTAGATTCCACTGATAAATAATGAAAATAGGAGTCCCAGCCCCTCTGTGCTATCTGATCCAGAATGTAGAGTCAGGCTATGACAGATGTTTATACCCATATTAACATGTAAACATGTGAATTAGGAGAAGGAGTAGGCCCCTTGGCCCCTTGAGCTTGCCACACCATTCAATAAGATCATGGCCGATAGAACATAGAAACCCTGCAGTACAGAAAGAGGCCATTTGGCCCATCAAGTCTGCACTGATGACAATCCCACTCAGGCACTACCTCTATATCTCTACATATTTACCCACTAATTTTTCTGACCTACGCATTTTAGGACACTAAGGGAAATTTTTAGCATGGCCAATCAACCTAACCCACACATCTTTGGACTATGGGAGGAAACTGGAGCACCCGTCAGAAACCCACACAGACACACAGAAAATGTGCAAACTCCATGCAGACAGTGACCCAAGCTGGGAATTGAGCCCAGGTCCCTGGAGCTGTGAAGCAGCAGCGCTAACCACTGTGCTACCGTGCTGCCCTATTTTTAACTTCAACTGTATATTCCTGCCAACCCTGGATAATCTTTCACTCCCCCCCACTTTGCTTATCAAAAATCTATCTAGCTCTGCCTTAAAGATACTAAAAGACTCTGCATCAACCACATTTTGAGGAAGAGAATTCCAAAGACTCACAACATTCTGAAGATATTTTTCCCTCACCTCTGTTTTGAACGGGTGACACCTTATGTTTAAACAGTGACCCTCTTGTTCAAAATGCCACCGTAGGAGGAAACATAGACTGGATGATCGCTTTGTTGGACACCTTCGGTCTGTGCGCAATCGGGACCCTGACCTTCTGGTTGCTTGCTATTTTAATACAGGATCCTACTCCCATGCCCACATGTCTACCTTTGGCTTGTTGCAATGTTCCAGTGAAGCTCAATGCAAACTGGATGAAAAGCATCTCATCTTCCGGCTAGGAATTTTACAGCCTTCCAGTCTCAACATCGAATTCAACAACTTCAGATGATTTGCTCAACCCACCTTGGCCCCCATTGTTTTCGTTCTATTTTATTTAATTTTTTACTGTTCTCTACAATTTATTTATTGTCTTTCTTCATTTTTCTTCCCCCTTCACTCTTTCCCCCTATTTCATCCCCCTCCCTCACCTTTTCTCCCCGCTTCCCCTTTTCTACATTCTACCTCTATCATTTCCCTCCTCCCTCCAATATTTTCATCTGTCACAGCTTCTCTGCCGTTTGGCCATTCACACCCTTTATTCTGTCTGCCGACAGCTATTAGCAGTCTTTTGCCCTTATTTCTATGGCTATGGATCATCTTTCATTCCCTCCCTCTGTGATATAAATACCTCCCACTTTCTATGACTTTTAGCTTTGACAACATGTCATCTGGACTCAAATCATCAGCTCTTTTCTCTCCTTACAGATGCTGCCAGACCAGCTGAGATTTTTCAGCGTTCTCCCTTTTGGTTTCAGATTGCAGCATCCGCAGTAATTTGCTTTTACGTAAGAGGAAATATCCTCTCCAGACCCTCCTATCAAGTCCCCTCAGGATCTTACATGCATTAATCATAGTGGATATGTTTAACAACAGCAATTTCACTTATATAGTTTTTCAATGCAATAAAATGTCCCCAGGTGCTTCACAGGAACATTATACTGTAAAATCTGATACTGAACCAAATAAGGCACTGTTCAGCTAGACAATCAAAAGTTTGGACAAAGAGGTAAGTTTTAAGAGGCATCCCCAAAGGAGGAATGTGAAATAGACAGGCTGTGAAGTTTAGGAAGAGAATTCCAGAGCTTAAGTTGTAGACAACAAGGACGTCTCCCATCCTTATTTTATTTTTAACACCCAAAAATGGATAAATTGGGGGTTGGGTGTGATGTTAAAACTTCCACAATCTCAAAACCAAACTCAACACAACTTCAATTTGCCCACTTTCAAGTTGAATGTAACCAGCGTGGGGGCAGGAAGCCAATATGTTCTAGGAGGCAGGTTGCCAATTTAAAGATTATAATGTGACTTGAAGCCTGACATTTAACCCACTTCACATTATTAACCAAGACCGGTTGGGTCTCCCCCATGCTGGAAAACCCGACAGTTGAGGAGAGGCAAGGATAGCATTGGACAAAATATAGGTGCCTTTGCAACACTGCTTGTGAGCCTTGTGGAGTAGGAGTGTTTTCCTCCTAGTGTCCCAGGGTTAGGTGCTTTACTGGGACAAGACTCCTTCTATCAGACCATCCCATCCCCTATCCAACCCCCACCCTCCGGTGTGGATCAGACTCATCATGGGATCAAAGGTCAACACCCAAACCCTGGTCTTGGGCATCAGATATCCTTCCCCCACGACCCCAGGGTTGGAGATCAGAGCAGCATCTGTGCTTCCCACACCCCCTCCCCATTCCCACTGCTTCCAAACTCCCACTAGCAGCTGCAGGCTCTTTACTCTTAGAACCACAGGGAGGAATTTTCGCATTGCACCCAGCTGAAGTCCAGAAAATCCCACCCAGGGTCAGTGGACCTTTGCATGGTCTGTATCCTGTCTGCTCTGATTCCCGGGATGGGCAGTACAGGAAAATTCCACCCATAGAGTTTTACAGCACAGAGGGAGACCCTTCAGCCCATCATGTCTGTGCTGGTTATCAAACACCTATCTATTCTAATCTATCCAGCACTTAGTATGCTATAGTATTTCAAGTGCTCATCTGCATATTTCACTGTCTGCTATCTGTCTGCAGTCTGGCCCAGAGTTCTCTCTGCAAGGCCAGAGGCCAAACTTTTCCTTCAGGCTAACATACAGGAGGGAATCCTGTTTAAAAAAGAACTGCACACTGTAAAGTCAAAACCTGACAGCACTCAAGGAAAGAGACTTCCGACTTTTCTGCTGAAACTTCAGCTGTTCTCTTTACTTGGCTGTGCTGTGTCCTTGAGGTGTTGGATTAGCAGTGCCAATGTTATCAACTCCCTACTCTTCATCTGCTCCTTCCACTTTGTCTTCATCTTTCTTTTCAGCCAAGCCAATGGCAGATTCTTCTGGGGAATCAGTGCTGGACAGGAATATAGATGATTCATTTGTTCAGATATGAAAGTATGATTTATAAACATGTCACTTTGGGATTTGTGTCATCTGTTTTTAAACTGTTGTAAGAGATACTGAATTTTATTCTTCCTTGCACATTTTATGGAATGCATATAAAAGCATTCAAAAAATGCTGTACATGTCTTTTATGTGGTGTACGGTGATACTGGTATCCATCATGTTAGCCTACATTACATGCAACTGACATTTTTGTACTGTTATAATATCAAGAATCTTCGGAGAATATGATGAGTCAGCCAATATGATTTTGTTTAAGTGGTTAAAAATAAGCCCAGTTTTTGCTTTGTAGTAATCAGTCTTATTGTTGGCAAAGGTAACGTGTCATGTATCAGGTTCCAGATTGGAAAGTCCAGAATTACCTGGATAAAAACTCGTTACCATAACCTGCCTTTAAAATTAGAAGTCTGTTCTTTTCACTTAGTCCTGAGGGGATATTGTGGCAGAAGGCTTCAATGGCCGAAAATAAATCAGAGCTCTGAAATTAGATGTGCGGAGGTACATTCCTGGTAGGGAAACTACATTTTTGCAGGAAAAATCACATTCTTCTGCCCATCTGTGGTACACAGCACAGTTCAAATGGACATCAAGTCTATTACTGGATTTCCCAGAAAATTCCATCCCAGTGTCATGAAATGGTTCAGTGAGCTTTCCCTATGGCACCAAATCTTGTTTGCTGACAGCAGGTGTGAGTCCCATTCTGGACTTTATGCAATGGTAATCTATCCCAAAATGATGGATTGATTTAAATTGCCACTGAAGTCTCTGAGGGGGAAATCAAAAGAAGTTCAGACCATTTGTTTTATTTGCTAATTCAGTCTTCCCTCCTCAGAGAGCAAGATGTTGCCTCACATTTACAGCAGCGATGTAGGGTGTCTCTGTTGCAGCTACAGGTGTGGGTGCCTCCCTGGTTTTTAAAAGACTGGGGGCTGGGGGTGGGGGGGTGGTGGTGGTGGAGGGGTGGTGAATTTTCCCCATTCTGCCCACCACAGGAATTGTAGCAGGCGGGGGAATGTCCATGCACAGGTCCATTGACCTCGGGTGGGATTTTCCGGTTTAGGGGTGAATGTGGCTGGAAAGTCTTGCCCTCGTCCATGGTTTTGAATGGGGACCTACCTGAGTTCCAGCATCAGATGCAGGTCCCATTGCGTTGCATTTTCACTGCCCTTTCCGAGGTGAAATTACTGCACCCAGAATTCATAATGCTATCTCGCTCCAATTCTGATTCACGTTTGTTAACTGCTCTACTTTTGTTGTTTTATAAACTAACTGACCTGCCATTTATCAGATTAGTAAGATCCTTTCTGTACCAGTGTCAGCAGGCGAAAGGCCTTAAATGACCATTAATTGGCCCAGGGTGATGCAAGCCATCCAAAACCCCCCCACTACTAATAAATACAAATGGAGGTGGCACAGCTCCTGCTGCTGCTGCCATAGCATGCAATTTTATGCTCCCTCATGGGTTCACTTCTGAGATAGTGGAGGTGGGAGGAAGTGCGTGAAAAGTTTCAGTCAGTGTTTTTGATTTTCCTGAATTCCTGAGATTCTAGAATGTTCATATTTGATATTCATAATTGCAACCATGCTATTCAAAATAGGATTCTGAAGGGACTGCCTTCTACATGATACGCTTGTTCAGTGATCAGTCACCCCCCAACACCACATTTTCTTCTCATCATGCCTTTCTATGCAAGTGCAAGAGTTGTAACACCCATCCTTTTACTTCCTCTCTTATAGCTGTCCAAGGCCACAAACACTCCAACAGGGTGAAGCAGCAATTTATGTGTATTTCCTTCATTCTAGTCTACTGTATGTGCTGCTTACAATGTATGATCACCTCGATACTGGGGAGACCAAACGCAGTTTCAGTGACTACTTTATGGAACACCACCTTTCAGTCTGTAAGAATGGCCCAGAGCTTCCGATGGCCTGTCATTTTAATTCTTTTCCTTCCTCTCACACTGATATCTCTGACCTCAGTAAGAAGTCTGACAACACCAGGTTTAAGTCCAACCAATTTATTTGATAGTAAACTCACAAGCTTTCGGGCTTTGCCTCTTCGTCAGGTGAATAGAGAGTTCTGACCTCAGACAGAGCATATAACAGCACAGACAGTTTACAGATTACTGATTAGAATGCGAGTCTTTACAACTAACCTGCTGTTCAAGTCTTAAAGATGCATAGGTTCAAGAGATGTGTATTGTCTCCATACAGTACAGTAAGTGAGGTTTTGCAAACCCAGAATGCCACTACAGTAACTGACTTCATGAGCAAGTGTGAAGAAAACTGTGTGCCAAAGAAGCAAATTTGTGTGTTCCCAACTGGAAACCATGGATGAACAGGGATATCCATTGCTTGCTGAAGCCCAGGTCTGAGTCGTTCAAGTCACGTGACACTGGCCTATACAAGAAAGCCAGATATGATCTAAGGAGATCCATCAAAGCTTCCAAAAGACAATACCAGACCAAGATAGAATCCCAGGCTAGCCACACCAACCCTTGCTGACTATGGCAAGGTCTGCAAGACATAACAGGCTACAAGATGAAGGCATGTAAAATCATTGGCTCCAATTCACCCCTTCCTGATGAGCTCAATGTATTTTACGCCCGTTTTGAGCAAGAGTTCAGCAAGAGCATGCTCTCTATCCTGGAAACCCTGGGTAGACCTATATCTGGGGTCACAATTACAGATGTCAGAGCAGAGTTCTCAAGGTCAATGCATGGAAAGCGACTGGGCTGGACAAGCGCTCAGATCCTGTGTCATTTGACGTGTCAGTTGCGACTCTCACCAACTTGTACAGAAGCACCATAGAAAACATTTTTCTGGTTGTATCACAGCTTGGTATGGCTCCTGCTCTGCCCAAGTCCGTAAGGAACTACAAAAGGTTGTGCATGTAGCCCAATCCATCATGCAAACCAGCCTCCCATTCACTGACTTTGTCTACACTTCCTGCTGCCTCGGCAAAGCAGCCAGCATAATTAAAGAGCCCGTGCATCCCGGACATTCTCTCTTCCACCTTCTTCCTTCGGGAAAAAGATACAAAAGTCTGAGGTCACGTACCAAGTGACTCAAGAACAGCTTCTTCCTTGCTGCTGTCAGACTTTTGAATGGACTCACCTTGCATTAAGTTGATCTTTCTCTACACGCCAGCTATGACCATAACACTACATTCTATACTCTCTCGTTCCCTTCTCTATGAACAATGTTTTGTCTATAGCATGCAAGAAACAATACTTTTCACTGTATGTTAATACATATGACAATAATAAATCAAGTCAAATTAAGAGGGCAATAAAGTAGGAGACTTTAACAATCCCAGTATCGGCTGGGTTTCAAACTATACATGGGGCATGGAGGGTAAAAAATTAATATAATGTGTCCAGGAATTTTTCTTTAACCAATACGTGACAAGCCCAAGGAGAGAGGATGCAATTCTGGATGTAGAGTCATAGATTCATAGAGGTTTAGAGGATAGAAACAGGCTCTTCGGCCTAACTTGTCCATGCCACTCCTTTTTTTTAACCACTGAGCTAGTCCAATTGCCTGCAATTAGTCCATATTCTTCTATACCCATTTTACCCAAGTAACTGTCTAAAGACTTTTCAAAAGCCAAAATTGTATCCACCTCCACTACTACCACTGACAGCTTGATCCAGACACTCACCATCCTCTGTGAAAAAATTGCCCCTCTGGACCCTTTTGTATCTCTCCCCTCTCACCTTAAACCTATGCCCTCTGATTTTACACTCCCCTATCTTTGGGAAAAGATATTGACTACTCAGCTAATCTATGCCCCTTATATTTAAAGACCTATATAAGATTACCCATCAGCTTTCTACGCTCCAGGAAAAAAGTCCCAGACTTTCCAGTCTCTCCTTATAACCCAAACCATCAAGTCCCGGCAGCATCCTAGTACATCTTTTCTGTATTCTTTCTCGTTTAATAATATTCTTTCTATAATAGGGTGACCAGAATTGTACACATTATTCCAAGTGTGGCCTTGCCAATGTCTTGTCCAATTTCAACAAGACATCCCAACTTGCGTATTCAATGTTCTCACCAATGAAACCAAGCATGCTGAATGCCTTTTTCACCACTCTATCTATGAACCCACTTTCAAGGAGCTATAAACCTATATCCCTAGATCTTTTTGTTCTGTAAATCTCCACAACATCCTAACATTAACTGAGTAAGTCCTGCCCTAGTTCAATCTACCAAAATGCATCTAAATTAAACTTCATCTGCCACTCATCAGCCCATTTGTCCAATTGATTAAGATCCCGCTGCAATCCTTGATAACATTCTTCACCGTCCACTATGCCACCGATCTTGGTGTCATCTGCAAACTTGCTAACCATGCCTCCTAAATTTTCATCCAAATCATTAATATAAATGACAAATAGCAGTGGACACAGCACCAATGCCTGAGGCAAACCGCTGGTCACAGGTCTCCAGTTTGAAAAACAACTCTCTACAGCCATCCTCTGGCTTCTGTCAATGCCAGCATCTCCACGTCATTCTGTCATCAAGCCAATTTTGTATCAATTTGGTTACCTCAGCCTGGATCCCATGAGATTTAACCTTATGCAACAATCCACTCTGCGGTACCTTGCCAAAGGCCTTGCTAAAGTCCATGTAGACAACATCAACTGCCGTTCTCACATCGGCTTTCTTGGTTACCCCTACAAAAAATTTGTGAGACATGATTTTCAAAACCATGCTGACTGTCCCTAAACAGTCCTTGCCTCTCTAAATGCCTGTAGATCCTACCTCTCAGAATACCTTCTAACAACTTACCCACCACAGATGTGAGGCTCACTGGCTTGCAGTCCCCAGGTTTTTCCCTGTAGCCCTTTTTAAACAAAGGCATGACATTTGCCACGGGAAATGTCCAACCACGGGAGGTAGCATGTTGTTTGCTCACAGCGGGATTCTCTGGTACTGCCACTGTCAATGGGAATTCACATTGGTACACCTCACATTGGCAGGGAACCCATGGGTGGGGGTGTGCTGGTCGCATGACTGGAGAATCCTGCCAACGTGAATGGCAGAAGAATTCTAACTAGCCAGCTGAAAGTAATGCTTGGATTTCTTTGGGAAGAAAACAACTGATTTTGACCTGTAATCAGCCTTCCCCTGACAATTCAAAAGGGTCATAAAACTCCAGGACATTACATTAGGCCCAGATTAAAAATAAACTTTGTTATAATTATCTTGCTACAGCAACGTTAAAAGGTACTGGTGCAGACAGTACAGAAACAATCAGAACTGGTCAGGCTCTCTTAAAAGAACTGTAGAGAAACATGATTAAGATACATTTCTTAAAGGCAAAGTAGTATTACAGGAAGTGTTACAGGAGCTGGAATTCTTGAAAGTGGATAAATTGTCAGGGCTGGATGGATTGATGTTGAAGGAGATCAGGGAGGAAATAAAAGATGCTCTAAGTGTTATTTTCCAATCTTTACTAGATACAGAAGAGGTGCCGGAGGACTGGAGGAAAGCAAACCTAGTTCAGACCTTTAAAAAAATGAAGGAAGGAAATGCCAAACAATTACAGGCTGCTTGGTCTTATTTTGCTGGTAGGAAAATTGTTAGAATCAATCCTGAGGTAGCAGATAAACTGTCACTTAAAAAGGCATGGACTAGTCAAGGATAATCAGCATGGCTTTGTTAAAGGAAGGTCATGCCTTACAAATTTGATTGAATTCTTTGAGGATGTGACAAGGAGGATCTATGAGGGTAGTGCAGTGAGTGATGTCTACATGGATAAGGCATTTGACAAGGTCTAATATGGCAGACTGGTCAAAAAGTTCTTCACTCAAAGGGTGGTGAATCTCTGGAATTCTCTGCCCGTTGAAGTGGTGGAGGCTGCCTCGCTAAATATTTTTAAGACGCGGGTTGATGGGTTTTTGATAAGAGAGGGGATTAAGGGTTATGGGGAGAGGGTGGGAAAGTGGAACTGAGCAGCGACAGATCAGCCATGATCTTATTGAATGGCAGGGCAGGCTCGAAGGGCTGGATGGCCTACTCCTGCTCCTATTTCTTATGTTCTTATGTTCTTATATAGGTTAATATGGCAAATTGGATCAAAAGTTGACTTAGTAACAGGAAACAAAGGGTAATGGTCAATGGATGACCTTATGAATGGAAAACTGTTTCATAGTAGTTCTGATGTGGAGATGCTGGCATTGGACTGGGATAAACATAGTAAGAAGTCTCACAACACCAGGTTAAAGTCCAACAGGTTTATTTGGTGGCAAACACCACTAGCTTTTGGGCTCTTTGTCAAGTGAGTGAGGATTTGCTTCAGATTTGCTTCTTTTCTTGCAAAATTATGAGCTTAACCTAATACTTTCCTAGGCGTCCTTAGTCAGCTAGGCACGGATCGTCCTTTCTGAGTTTTTGGTTTTCAATAGAATGTATTTTTGCTGAGAAGTTTGAATTTTTAAAAATGTTTCCCATTGTTTATTTAGTCTATTTATGCAAACACATTTATTTCACTCTTCCCTTTTTGGTTAAGTTTAAAATTCTTGTTTGTCATTTGAGTTTGTCTTTTTCAAAATTAATATAGAATTCAATTGTAATATGATTACTATTTCCTAATTAAACTTTTATATGAGATGACTGATTAATACTACGTCAATGCATAATACTGGATTCAAAATACCCCTTTTGATTCAACAATGTGTTCTTCCAGGAAACTGTCGCAAAATATTTCTACAAATCTACTTTCCAGACTACTTTTGCCAATTTATATGGATCAGTATATATGAAGATTAAAGTGCCTTTGTTACAAGCTCCCAATAATTTCCTGTTTAATGCTCTGTCCAATGCTATAATAGCTGTTAATGGGCCTTTGAACTGCTTCTACCATTTTACGACCCTTGCAATTCCTACTCTCCATCCATACTGGCTTGACTTACTGACCTTCTGAGCCAAGACTAATGTCCTTCAGTCGTCCTTTATTATCAATGTTACCCATCCTTATTTTCCATTCTGCCTGTTCGTTCAAAATGTTCGATTCCCTGGAAAATGTATTTCCCAACCTATTTTGTAACTACATCTCTGTTTCAGCTATTAGATCTAAACCATTTTATCTCCATTTGTGCCACTAGTTAATTTATCTTTCACACATCCAGATAAAGGAAGTTTAATTTCAGAGGAGATGGTGGTGCCAATCGACGAGTAATCCAACATGCTGGCTCGAATATCAATATAAAATTTGAATTCCATAAAAAATCTAGAATTAAATGTTGAATGTTGACCATGAAACCACTGTTGTTTGTCATAAAAACCCATCTGGTCATAAATGTCCTTTAGGAAAGGTAATCTGTTGACCTTACCTGGTCTTGTGCAGATATGACTCAAGAGCCACAATAATGCTGTTGACTCTTAACTGCTTCTCAAGCCACTCAGTTTAAATGCAATTCAGGATAATTGGCTTAACTGGTAACACCCACATCCCATGAATAAAACGTACCTATGATCATACAGCACTCAGCACGTCTGATGCTTCAGTACTCTCTCAGTACCTGTGTTAGTGCAGTACTCTCTCAGTGTGTGTGATAGTACAGCACTCTCTCAGTACCTGTGATAGCGCAGCACTCTCTCACTGTGTGTAATAGTGAAGTATTCTCTCAAGTAAGTGTAATAGACCAGTACCCTCTCAATGTGTATGATAGTGCAACACTCTGTTTATATGTATGAAAGTGCAGTACTCTGACAGTATGTGTGATAGTGCAGCACTCTCTCAGTGTGTGTCATAGTGCCGCACTCTCAGTGTGTGTGATAATGAACTACTCAGTCATTGTGTGTGCTAGTGCAGCGCTCTCAGTGTATTTGATAGTGCAGCGCACTCAGTGTGTGTGATAGTGTGGCGCTTTCTTACTACGTATGATATTGCAGGACTCTCTGTGTGTGTGATAGCGCAGCACTCTTTCAGTGTGTGTAATAGTGCAGTACTTTCTTACTATGTGTGGTAGTGCAATAGTCTCTAAGTGTGTGATAGTGCAACACTCAATGTGTGTCATACAGCAGCTCTCTCTCAGTATGTGTGATAGCGCAGCACTCTGTGTATGTGACAGTGCAGCACTCTGTCAGTGTGTTTGATAGTGTAACACACTCAGTATGTGTAATAGTGCAAAACTTTGTGTGTGTGTGTGTGTGTGTGTGTGTGTGTGTGTGTGTGTGTGTGTGTGTGCTGATGCAGCACTCTGTTAGAATGTGTGATAGTGCAGTAATCTGTTAGAATGTGTGATAGTACAGTACTCTGTCAGTATGTGTTCGAGTGCAGCACTCTCTCATTGTGTGTGATCGTGCAGTACGCTGTTTATATGTGTGATCGTGCAGCGTTCTGATACTATGTGTGACAGTGCAGTACTCTGTTAATAGGTGTAAAGACACATCACTGTGTCAGTCTGTGTGATAGTGCAGCACTCTCTCAGTGTGTGTCATAGTGTAGCACCCTGTCAGTAGGTGTGATAGGGCTGCACTCTGTCAGTGTGTGTGATATTGCAGAACTCTGTGTGTGTGTGATGGCAGGAAGGCTATGGCAGTTGAGAACCTAGAAACTATCATTATCATGAAGGAGGTGGTGTTGGGCAAGTTAACAGGGCTAAAGGTAGACAAGTCTTCTGATCCTGGTGGAATGCATCCCATGGTACTAAAAGAGATGGTGGGAGAAATAACAAATGCACTAGTGGTAATTTACCAAAATTCGCTGGACTCTGGGGTGGTTCTCGCAGATTGGAAACCAGCAAATGTGATGCCACTGTTTAAAAAAGGTGGTAGACAAAAGGCTGGTTAGCTTAATTTCTGTAGTAGGGAAAATGCTTGAATCTATCATCAAGGAAGAAATAGTGAGACATCTGGATATAAACTGTCCTATTGGTAAGATGTAGCATGGGTTCATGAAGGGCAAGTCATGTTTGACTAATTTGGTGGAATTCTTTGAGAACATTACATGTAATGTGGACAATGGGGAACCTGTGGATGTGGTGCATCTGGATTTCCAGAAGGCATTTGACAAGGTGCTGCATCAAAGTCTACTACATAAAATAAAGGTGCACAGTGCTATGGGTAATGTATTAACATGGGTAATGGATTGGTTAATTAACAGAAAGCAAAGAAGGAGGTAAATGCGTGTCTTTCTGGTTGGTGATCAGTGACTAATGGTGTGCCTCAGGAATCAGTGTTGGGACTGCAATTGTTTACGATTTACATAGATGATTTGGAGTTGGGGACCAAGTGTAGTGTGTCAAAATTCACAGATGATACTAAGATGGGTTGAAGAGCAAAGTGTGCAGAGAATGCTGGAAGTCTGCAAAGGGATGTAGATTATCTCAGTGAGTGGGCGAGAGTCTGGCAGATGGAGTACAATGTTGGTAAATGTGAGGTCATCTATTTTGTTAGGAATAACAGCAAAATGGACTATTATTTAAATGGTAAAATATTGCAGCATGCTGCTCTGCAGAGGGACCTGGGTGTCCTTGTGCAGGAATGTCAAGGAGTTGTTTGCAGGTGTAGCAGGTAATTAAGAAGACAAATGGAATTTTGTTCCTCATTGCTAGAGGGATGGAGTTTAAAAACAGTGAGGTTATGTTGCAGCTGTATAAGATGCTGGTGAGGCCACACCTGGAGAACTGTGTACAGTTTTGGTCTCCTTACTTGAGAAAGGATATACTGGCACTGGAGGGGCTGCAGAGGAGATTCTCTAGGTTGATTCCAGAGTTGAGAGGATTGGCTTGTGAGGAGAAACTGAGTAGACTGGGGCTATGCTCATTGGAATTCAGAAGAATAAGGGGAGATCTTATAGAAACATATAAGATTATGAAGGGAATAGATAAGATAGAGGCAGGGAAGTTGTTTCCACTGGTGGTTGTAACTAGAACTAGGGGGCATAGCCTCAAAGTAAGGGAAAGCAGATTTAGGGCTGAGTTGAGGAGGAACTTCTTCACACAAAGAGTTGTGAATCTGTGGAATTCCCTGCCCAGTGAAGCAGTTGAGGCTACCTCATTGGATGTTTTTTAAGGCAAGGATAGATAAATTTTTGAACAGTAAAGGAATTAAGAGTTATGGTGACCAGGCAGGAAAATGGAGCTGAGTCCACAAAAAGATCAGCCATGATCTTATTGAATGGCGGAGCAGGCTTGAGGGGCCAGATGGCCTATTCCTGCTCCTAGTTCTTATGTTCTTACATGTGACAGTGCAGCACTCACTTGGCCATTGATAATGTGCTGTAGGCCTTGGAGTGAGACTTGGAAATGCAACTTTCTGCTGCAAAGTCAAGAGTGCTCCCTTTTCCGTGGGTTCGCAGTAAAAACTGGAACAAATGTTTCTGGCTGTTTCTTGTGCTGGTGGTTGTATTTTCAGGCTGAATTTTTAATGTGCTTCTGTCCGTAGTTCTCCCTTTACAAACAGTTGTTCACTCTCACCCTTTCAAAAATGAATTGGACTCATACTGTCAATAGCCACTTTATACCACACATACCAATGGGCAAATGATTTCAGATGCTTTTTAAAGACTTGGTGAACCTTTTCTTTAGTTTTCCAGTACTATATTCTTATTCACACATTGCTTTTTGCCATTTTTATTAATTCTGAAGCAGATGACAATTCTAATTTTATGCATTAAAATATATAGTGGGCCAACAATCCCTTTTTTAAGATTTCATTCTTTCAGAATTATTTTGCTAATATCATTATTAAGCATTAAGATACGTAAAACTGGATATTGTATTTGAAAGAAAATGGCTGAAAGATGTTTTTAAAGCGTGATTTGCAGTCGCGCTTATTTTTCAGCAGATGTTGCAGTCATGACTCCATATCACAGACATCACTCAAAAAATTTACAACACGTGACCTGCACTTCATTTTATTACTTTTCACTAAATGGATATTAGTTTTCATATGTGATGTACAACACAATACCACTGTGATTGAGAGCTTAGAGCGTGAGCACCAATCTTCTGAAATTAAATTCAGGAACCTTTCCATTTTTGTATCTTAGTCAAAGTACTTAATGTAATGAAGGTGGCAATATTGACTTTGTGAGGCGTTCACAGTTGGAGCAACATCTTGGAGAATGAGAAAGGATTTATGACCATACGGGAGCTATCAGACTCAAATATACCATCATGGGGAGGAGAGCAATTCGGAGGACTTTGAGTTTGACTTGTAGTTTCTCTGAAACTTATGGCAAAAGAAGTGAAGAGAGTATAAACTTAAGCCCAAAATACTACAGACAGTGTATAGGTTTAAAAGAAAAAGTCTAAGAGTACAGAGACTGTAACTTCCCTCTTTATAGCTAAAGTTTATTTATTAGTGTCACAAGTAGGCTTATATTCACACTGCATTCAAGTTACTGTGAAAATCCTCTAGTCACCACACTCCAGCACCTGTTCGGGTATACTGAGGGAGAATTTAGCATGGCCAATGCACCAAACCAGCACGCCTGGAAACCCATGCAGACACAGGAAGAACGTGAAAACTCCACACAGATAGTGACCCAAGTCAAGAATCAAACCTGGGTCCCTGGTGCTGTCAGGCAGTACTGCTAAACACCGTTCCACTGTGCCATCCACTGCCACTATTGTTGCATTATTGCATCGCACTATCGCTGTGCACCACCAACATTGTTTTCAGTTCTGGCTAACGCTTCTCCTCCAGTGGTGATCTGACTGAGGTTTATAAAATGATGAAAGGAATAGCTTGTGTTCCAGGTGACAGTTTGTTCCCCTAAATAAATTAGGATCTGAGGTCAAAATTTTTAAGTCGTGTAAGGCCAGATTGAAGTTGGATGTCAAGAGATGGTTCATTTACCAGAGAATAGTGGACCTGTGAAACAGGCTGTTTGTTTCTTATTGAGTTGTACATAATCTCCAATAGAAATAGGCACTTCAGGGGATTCAATGACCTCCTGAAATAATTTCAGTTACCTAAATGGATTGGAGAGGAATTCTCCAGAACCTTTTTGTCCATATTGCCTTGGATTGTATATGTTTTTCCTGTCTCTCCCAGGTGATCACAAATTTCAGGTGGTGCGGTGACTGTGCATATTGTGATACATAAGTTGTCGTGATTGTACGGGATAGGCTGGGTGAACCAGAGAGTTTTTACCCACCTGTCAATGTTTATATGTCTCCTAAATGTATTCCGAGATGGGAACATCCTTGGAAGTGCTTCTACTCCACTTACGTAATGTCACTTGAGATGGAGTGGATCCCCACTGTAATGTTTTTGATCAGGCCTATTGGAGTATGAACCTCCTGATTAAGGATCCAATTGATGGGCCCATCAGGGAGTCTTTGCATTGTACTTAACCGAGAGTGTCAGTTCCTCTGATACCTCTGGAGATGGTCTGCTGACTACTAGCACTCTGTGTGCTGCTGTTAGAGTTTGTAAATAAAGGGATTTTGGTAAGGGGCTTCTAGCTCCAAAGACTTATCCACCCACTAACATCACAATCCCGGTGAAGTTATGGCAGTAGGTGATAGCAGCTTTATGGAAACCCCTGGTTGTTAAGCTGTTTTATCAAACAATCTTTGCAAACAGGCTCAAATGACAGAATTCAATGTGAGGAGGAAAGAAAAGTGTAAGTATGGGTTTGCTTAATTGCTAAATGACTCCCAACAGCATGCAAAAGCATTTCTTTAGGTCGGAATTTATTTTTAATATTCAGCAGATTTTCCTCCAAATGCTAATCCTCATTCTGTCTGTCATGTTGCCTTGGCTTCAAATTGATTCCTTCTGTCTGTGTCTCTGTCTCTTTTTCTCCTGTTGCTTATTCTCCATGTTTCTTATTCTCCATTCATTACACCTGTGCCTGTCAATCTAATTCAGCTTCAGTTACTTCCGAAATGCACCTGTACATAATTTCTCTCTGAAGGATAACTGTCGAACCTCCTGTGGTTGACATCAAAAACCGTCATTATCTGATCTCCATTACAAAACAACCCCCAAGCAATTGTTTGAACCATTTCATGACACAACCCAGATCACACCTGTCAATAACACAGGCGTTACAAATATTGTACGGAATCTCATTGGTGACATTATATTAGATGCCTCTTCCTGCAGAATTAGCTTTATACTTGCACAGGAGGTTGCCTTCACCATTCAATAAATTCCTGAATATAAAAACATTTATTCCCATTCACTAATATGTATTATTTGTGACATTTGGAAAGAAACGAGGGCACCAATGATTCTGTAACAATCCAGACTGTTTAAACAACTGAAAAGCTGGAAAAAGAGTTAAGACTTTCTCTGACCACGGGTTGGACTAATTTTTGGCAATGGGGGAAGGGTGAGGGGGGGAATTTTGTGCCTGCCTCCGACGTAAAGGCAAATGGTGACATCGGCACAAAACACTTTGAGAGTTGGGAAGCAAAGTTCTTGCCTGTGAGATCTTGTTTCCAGATTTTCCTGGCCCCTCGCCAATGATGTACCAAGGTTCCTGCCCAGAAAGGACCGGAATCTCATTTCCTTAATTTCAATAAATGTAAATCTTACTAAAGGGCTTCCCAGCTAAATGATTACCCCCTCATTGAACATTTATGCCTTGCTAATGTGATGTTACATCAGTGAGGCTTTACAACAGCTATATAAGAATGGGAAGCAGTCAAGGGGAACACACCGTGGGCACCAGTTAAAGTGTCCCCTGCAACATCCCGGCACAGATTGACAATGTTCTCAGCACAGGTTGGTACTACTCCTGGCATTACCAATCTGTTCCAAGGGGCAGTGCCAGGGTGCCCCTCACCCCCACCACTGGAATTAGTCCCAGATGGGAGAATTCCACTCAAAACGTCTAACTTTGTGATTCTGTGATTAGACAGCACTTGCTCAACAATACTAAGCATTCACTAACAACAAACTTAAGATTATCATTTGGGCTCAAAATGTGAATTTGTTATGCTTGCTCGAAGCTAATATATTCATATGCAGGTATCTGTCTTCAGAAGGCAAGAGGAAATGAACCTTTTGTTGAATCAAGCAAAAGCATGGAGATAATAATTCCCTGGTACATTATCCATTGAAATACCTTGATAGATCAAAGATGACATGCCAACCAAAAAGCTTTTCTCATGCAGCATAAATTGTCACTCAATTTGAAATTTGGCATTTTTGTTTCTGTCCTGGGAGCTGTATGAAAAGCTTTGACAACATACAAGGCCACAGGAATTCGGAGCAAAAATAAGTCATTTGACCTGTTGAAAGTTGTCCGCCATTCAATAAGATCATGGCTGAAATAATTGTGGCCTCAACTCCACTTCCTTTTCCATCCTCATAAGTCTCGATTCTCTTGTTGATCAAAATCTATTTAACTCAGTATGGATAAATTCAATGATCCAGTCTCACTGCTCTCTGTGGAAGAGAATTCCACAGACTAGCAACATTCTGAGAGCCAGAATTTCTTCTTCTCTCTCTCTTAAATTAGAGAACCCTAACTTTTAAACTTGTTTTCCTGGTTCCAGAGTCCCCACAAAGGGAAAGGTACACTTAGCATCCACCTTGCCAAGTCCCTTCAGGATCTTATATATTTCAAAAAGGCCACCCTTCTTACTTCTAAACTACAATAGGTATAGGGACAGCACAGTGGCATAGTGGTTAGCACTGCTGCCTCACAGTGCTAGGGACCCGGGTTCGATTCACAGCTTGGGTCACTGTCTAGCTGGAGTTTGCACCTTCTCCCAGTGTCTGCGTGGGATTGCTCTGGTTTCTTCTCACACTCCAAAGATGTCTGTGTTAGGTCGATTTTCCATGCTAACTTGTCTCTTAATGTCATAGGGACTAGCTAGGGTAAATATATGTGGTTATGGAGATAGGGTCTGGGTGGGATTGTGGTTGGTGCAAGCGCACTGTAGGATTCTTCTTCTGTACTGTAGGATTCTATGAACCTGCTCAGCCTTTCCTCACAAGATAACCCCTCCACCCTATCAGATGAGTGAACCTTCTCCGAACTCTTTTAATGCAAATAAATGCTTTCTTAAGTAAGGAAGTCAGAATTGTACACATTAATCCAGATGCAGTCTAACTAAGGCTCTGTACAGCTGCAGCAACACTTCCCTACTCAAATTCTCTTGCAATAAATGCTAACATTCCATTTGTCTTTCTAATCACTTGCTGTACCTGTGAACCAACTTTTTATGATTCATGTACCAGATACCTCCGTATCACTGAGTTCTTTATTCATCCTGCCAAAAGGGAGATGTTTGTATTTTCCCATGTTATACTCCATCTGAATAATTTTGACCACTTACTTTACCTATCTAAATTTCAATCTTTATGTCTTTTTGACAACTTCCCCACCTATTTTTGTGTCATCAGCAGATTTAGAACCATACGTTTGGCGCCATCTTCCAAGTCATTGAATTACACTGTAAATAGTTGAGGCCCCAATTTTTACTGATGTGCCATGGAAAGCATTCTTCCTGGTTGTATCACAGCTTGGTATGGCTTCTGCTCTGCCCAAGATTGCAAGAAACTACAAAAGTTGTGAATGTAGCCCAGTCCATCACGCAAATCAGCCTCCCATCCATTGGCTCTGCCTACACATCCTGCTGCCTCGGCAAAGCAGCCAGCATAATTAAGGACCCCACACACCCCAGACATTCTCTCTTCCACCTTCTTCCATTGGGAAAAAGATACAGAAGTCTGAGGTCATGTACCAATCGACTCAAGAACAGCTTCTTCCCTGTTGCTGTCAGACTTTTGAATGGACTCACTCTACATTAAGTTGATCTTCCTCCACATCCTAGCTGTAACTGTAACAGTACATTCTGCACTCTCTTGTTTCCTTCTCTATGAACGGTATGCTTTGTCTGTATAGCGCGCAATAAACAATACTTTTCACTGTATCTTTAAAACAGATAAGTAAGAATTTCTTCAACCAGAGAGTGATGTATCTGTGGAACTCTTTGCCCCAGAAGGCAGTGGAGGCCAGGTCATTGAGTGTCAATAAGATGGAGATAGATAGGTTCTTGATTAATAAGGGGATTGGGGTTATGGGGAAAAGGCAGAAGAATGGGGACGAGAAAAATATCAGCCATGATTGAATGGTGGAGCAGACTTGATGGGCCGAGTGGCCTAATTCTGCTCCTATGTTTTAATGGTCTTATGCTAATATATGTGATAATAATGAATAAAATCTATAGGTTCCTTATTATCAAAGCTTTCTAGTTACTTCCTCAAAGAACTCTGATAAATTAGTCAAACGAGTTTTCCCTTTCACAAGACCACATTGATTCTGCCTAGTTGTATTATTTTCTAAATGTCCTCCTTATTACCTCCTGAATAATGGATTCTAACATTTTGCTACGGCAGGTGTTAGACCAACTGAACTGTAGGGCGCGATTCCCCCAAACTGGAATAAAGTTTCCACACCAACAGGAAAACTAAAAGGTTTCCTGTTGACGCTGACAGCATCTGTCAGGTGGGATTCACCCGTGGCAGGAAACCTGTTGGCCAGGCTGGCTTATATGAAACCGGGGTGGTATTTTTAACGGGCACCCTGATTCTGTACTTGGTCACAGGTACCTCTACTCCACAAACAGAAATGATGCCCACTTCACTGGCTAAGGAAGCACCAGCAACCCTATACCAAAGAGAAGCTTTGGGTTGGGTGACCCAAAAATAATGGGTCCCCCCAACCCTAACATATACCACACAGATCTGAGAGTGAGCCAATCCCCTGCCACTCAGTCCCCTACTCATCCACCTTTTCCCCACTCAGACCCTCATTCAACACTCATCCTCACTCAGAACCCCCCATTCAGCCCTGCCTCCACTCAGCCCCCTTTTCCCACTTGGACTCCTCTCAGCCTCAGGAGTGTCAACAATGCACTGGCCTCTGGCACCCTGGCATTGACACCCTGGCCTGGTGCCTTGAGTCCTAAAGAGGGGGGGTCAAAGAGGTACATCCAGTAGCCACTTGCCCCTCAGCTGCTGCCAGGCTACAGAGGAAGGGTCGCGCAAGGATCCCAGGGGTTGGGTAGGCTTTTGGACTGGGGGCTTGACTTTGCCACACTCCCCTTGGCATTGTGTTTTCAGGTAGCCCTGTGATCAAGATTTTCATTCCTAACTGTCTGCTGTGAAAGTTTTGAAGTGGCCAGGTCACTTTAATCTCCATGTCCCCTGATCAACTGGCAGGCTTTAAAATCACTGCAGCACGCCATTCTGCAGCAAGGGTTTCCTCTTCTCTCTGACAGAAGCTGCAGGTGTGAGGAAAAGTTGAAGAAGAAGGAGAATTGAAGTCTGCCAAATTGGTGCAGGCTCAATGACCTCTTGTAGGGATTCTATGATTCTATGACAGAGAGAAGATGTCTTTTATCTGAAGGAGGGGGGTTCCATTCTCACAGTTATGCACTCACCTCCAATGTATTCACACAGTTTAGATATGAAGTCTCTGAGCTTTCCTAGCAATCTGAAACCCTTGAAACCCTCTCTATTGCATTGAAAATCTCTGATCTCTAACAATTTCAAAATTCAGTACTTTGAAGGGAGTCTCCATTAGCAGCTTAATGGATTTCTACTCATCTATTAAGATGGAGGAGCAAGTCAACTTGCTTACTGTCATTTCCCTTCATGCTTAAATGCATCCCAAGTACCTCCTTTGTTCCTAACTTCAATGTGTACGTAGACTAAGCCTGGTTGATAGCTGTGGTTTCTTCAAAGGGAATGCATGTTTTAACTTCCTTTTTTGCAGATTCTTTCTGAAGAAACCACAGCTATCAATCAGGCTTGGAGTTTAATTTGGAAGACTGCATTTGAATCAGATGGAAAGTGAAACCATTGAACCAAATCTGACACTTGTGATCTATATTTCACAAGACCATATTGATCCCTGCTAATAACCTTGTACTAGTGCAAGTAGCTATTTACTCTGCTTCTGGTGATGGATTCTAGCAATTTCCCTGTGCTGATGTTAAACTTAACAAGTTTGTGGTTACTTAATTTCACTCTTTTTTCAATTCTTTTCGAATATTATTGTAATATTTGATGCTTTACGATCCTTTCATACTACTCTGAAATCCTGAAAGGTTGGAAAATTATAACTAAGGTGTTCCTAAAATTTCACATTTTCTTAATATCAAAATCTGTCCTGCAACATTGACGTAATGGTTGGCTCAACCTAAGGTGGTGCTTTTGCTTTTAAACCATTAGAACATAAATAATATCAGGAGTTGGCCATTGAGCATTATAATTCTCTGCAATAGAGGGTTTTCAGGAAAAATATTTTTCCTCATCCCAGTTTTAAATGATGGAATGATAACCGTTCCTATTCTTAAAGGTCCCCAGCTGATCTGCTGGTGCCTTGATGGCCACATGAGTGCAGTTTCTGGTACCTGGATTCAGGAGGATCCAGCAACTGCTGCAAAGCCTCTAGCTCGCTCAACCTGGCTGGCTTGGTCTACCTGGTAATGGGTGAATGTGAGGACCCACCTGAACAAAGCATCAGTTACAAGCTTGACACAACTATGGACTGATGACTGGCACCCTCCACACAGACCTTCCACTGACCCCTGATAAGATCCAGTTGCATAAAAATTGAGGGCAACAGTGACACTCACAGCCATTGGCATTAGTTGTCCACTTATTCAGTTGGAAGCGATCTCTGGCCCAATCATGCGGCATAATGATGTCCCAATTTCCTTTGAGAGGTGGAGCCTCCTGTGGCAGTGGGTCTCGGATCACTGCCTGTACAGTCTGGCAGCAGGATTGTGGCACTTTTAGTGCGTCCACCTTGCTTACTCTCCCTGCTGACCCTGCATCCTCTGTGCCACTGCCTCTCCTCCAAAGGCCTGTCCCTGCAACGTTGCCAGCAAACAATTGGCCTCCTTTCACTTGTGCCCCTCTCTTCAGAGCAGCAACACCTCCCCTCCTCCCACAGAGAAATGCAAATCTCTATC
Source organism: Carcharhinus amblyrhynchos (assembly GCF_965287045.1). NCBI lineage: Eukaryota > Metazoa > Chordata > Chondrichthyes > Carcharhiniformes > Carcharhinidae > Carcharhinus > Carcharhinus amblyrhynchos. Next base: position 98,952,401 of record NC_137325.1, read on the forward strand.
TGCTGAGATGCAGAAGGCAGGGGCCTGTGCACTGACAGCCACAATGGGCAGAAATGGTCCAACAGAATTAGCAGAACAAAAGAGTCCTTACAGCAAGGTAAACAATTCAAATACCTCACAGGAAACCAGAGGAAATAGTCTGAAATCTCAACAGTAATGCTCCAATAAACCTTAACCTGAACTCCTAACAACTCACACAGCCAGAGCCCCTGCATCCTTTCATCCTACACTTGGATAAGAAAAGGGGAGAAAACAGGATGCCTGCATAACCTTGTTGCCCATGGGCCACCCAAGAAATTACACAGGCAACATAAAATTCCAGTCAGTTAGACTTTTAATCCCCTTAACTTGCTGCTTAATTGTCATCAGGCGTGCAGCTGACTCCTGCTCATGCCCACTGACCGAAATATCTCACGATGTGCAACGAAATCGGTTTGCACGTCCAATATCTTCCATAATTTCACGCACTTCCAGGTCAGGCAGGCATCCAGCTCGATCAACATAAAACTCTGGCCTATGTTCCTGCATTTTCTGTATTTGCCTTAAAGAAGTCCTTCACGTTTCTCCCTATTAAGTTAGATGGTGGAAGAAGCTGCACAGGATTCCTGGTTGCTATTGGCGAGATGTCAATTAGGCTGATTAATGGGGTTCCACAATGATCCTAGGCTTCTTATAGGTACATTGCTGTCAGATTCCATCTCTCCTACTGGAAGTGTGACATGAGGAATTGCCAGCCTGTGATTGGCTGCCAGCTCTTGAAAGGCAGGAGCTCCACCACTGAAGACATCAACCTCATCGACACCCCCAACATTAACCTCTTTAAGTACCTGAAAGGCACTTTAGTCCATTGCATCTCCACCTGGAACTGATGGGTGAACATGACCCCTGTCAGCCTGACAGAATCCTGGCCAATTTATTTGCTCTGCCATTTCCTCATTCCCCATTTTCATTTCTACTCTCTATGACTGTAAGGCACCCATACTTATCTGTACTAATTTCTTCTGTTTTACATAGCTTTATTAGATTTCACATTGTGCATTTATGTCTCTCAATAACATATATGCGTCCTATTTTCTTATTTTAACTTCCTCACTTTCTGGGTCATCTGTCACCGAATTCTACAAAGCTGTTGGTCCTGTATTTATCGAGAAACTCATTGAGTTGTTCCAGTCCTTTTGGAAGCAAGGATCCATTCCTCAGGAACTTAAAGATGCTTCCATTGTACACCTCTACAAGAGGAAGGGCAATTGGCAAATATGCGACAACCACCGAGGAATCTCGCTGCTCTCTATCACAGGAAAAACCCTCGCAAGGGTCCTGCTAAATCGTCTGGTCACTCATCTGGAGCTGGAGCTGGGGCTGTTTCCAGAGTCACAGCGTGGGTTCTGCAAAGGTTACGGGACTATTGACATGATTTTTGCTGTGCGCCAACTTCAGAAGTGTCAGGAGCAGAATCGCGAGCTCTACACAACCTTTGTTGACCTTGCAAACGCCTTCGACACTGTAAGCCAACAAGGCCTGTGGAGGATCACGTCAAAGTTCGGCTGTCTCCCCAAATTCATTCAGATGGTACGCCAGTTCCATGATGGCATGATGGCCAGAGTATTGGATGGCGGAGAATCCTCTGAGGCATTCCCAGTCACCAGTGGCATCAAACAGGGCTGAGTGCTCGCACCCACACTGTTCAGCATGATGTTTACTGCCATGCTGAATGATGCCTTCCAGGACAATGTTGCTGGAATCAGCCTCAAGTACAGAGTGGATGGGAAGCTCTTCAACCTGAGGAGATTTGGCTATTACCAAAGTGAAGGAGGCTGTTCTGAGAGACTTTCTCTTTACCGATGACTGCACCCTGTATACGGGCTCAGAGCCAGAGATGCAAGTCAGTATGAACAAATTTTCCAAGGCTTGTGACAACTTTGGACTCACCATCAACATTAAAAAGTCATGCACCAACCTGCTCCTCGTGCACCGTATACAGAATCCATAATCACAATCAAAGGGCAGAAACTACAGGCAGTGGGCCAGTTCACTTATCTTGGCAGCACCCTCTCCCAACTGTGACTATTGATAGAGAAGTTAACTGCAGAATAGCAAAGGCAAGTTCTGCTTTTGTTAGACTGCGCTCCACTGTATGGGAACATCGAGGAATCAGCCCAGCAACAAAACTGAAGGTCTACAGCGCCACAGTACTCACTACCCTCCTGTATGGCTGTGAAACCTGGACTGTGTATCGAAGGCATGCAAGTCAGCTCAATCATTTCCACATGACTTGTCTTTGCAGAATATTACGCATCCGATGGCAAGACAAAGTACCAGACACTGAAGTTCTCTCAAGCAAGTCTACCATCAGTCCACACACTGCTGATGAGAGCGCAGACCCGGTGGGCAGGTCATGTCATCCATATGCCAGATGAGCATATATCCAAGCAGCTCCTTTTTGGGGAACTCTCTGCTGGAAGACGCTCCCATGCAGGGCAGAAGAAACGTTTCAAAGACACACTCAAGGCCTCCCTGAAGTTGCCTGACATTGACACGACCACCTGGGAAATGGTGGCACAAAACCGCCCTACCAGGTGCTGCCTCATCCACAAAAGCTGTCAAGCTTATGAAGCAAGGTGCATTGCTAAAGCACAACTTAAGTGAGAGCTGTGCAAGTCCAGAGCCACCAACGCAATAAGTATAGTGTCTACATAAGTCTGTCCAATATGTGCCAGGACATTCCATGTCCGAATTGGCCTGATCAGTCATCTTCGGACACATCGCATCCAGCCTCAAAAATGACTAATGGTGTTGAGGTCCTCATCGACGATGATGGACGAACAACACTGAATTCTGAAATCCACCAATCCTTAATCTTACTATTTTTTTGGCAACTTTATAAGCCTTGTCCTTTAGTCTTATATTATCTCGAACTTATTTTGTTAGCCATGGTTTGACCACATTTCCTCTGGGATTTTCTTTTATTCCTTCAGGGAATGAATACTTGCTTCAAATTAAGAATTAAATCTTTAAATGTTCATCATTGCATATCTACTCTCATATCTTTTAATCTGGCTTCCTAATCTAATTTAGCCAACTTGTTCCTCGTATCTATATAGTTTGCTTATTCAGATTTACGACCCCAATTTTGGGGTCTTTATTAAATAACTTACAAGTTCTTCATGACGTCTGAAATTTTATTAATGGGAATAAGCCTTACTGCCTTTGAGATCTTCCTCCAAGGATTACTGGAGCTTCTGCTATTTTCTGCCATTTATTTTCAATGATTTTTTTTTTCTGTAGGCCCCAGTCTCAAGGATGCCTGGTTACATGTCAATGTGGCTAATTTGAATATATTAGAATATAATTTGCAATACATTTTCATCTCACACATGATTGCAAAAATGCTTTGGCACACATGAATTAACCAGAGGAATAGGGCACTAAAACTGCATCTTGAGATATGCTGTTACATATGGATGCATTAATGTTCAATATACATCACATACATTAATAGAATAAAAACAAATAATATTTGCCTTCAGCTGAGCTCCTGCAAGGATGCTGCATTGTGTAATGTGTGTTGATAGTCATTAGTAGGATTATACCATTATTTATCAGGGTACTATTACTCAGTCTTTTTAACAATAACTTACAGGGCCATTCACTAAACAGTATATATGACAATATAATGAAGTTAAATTTGATAAATTCCACATCATAGCTCATCACAGCAATGCTTACAACAGAAGTTATTTTATTAAGTTGCATGTTATAGCTTGAATACAGTATTCATGATCTGCACTAGCAAGCAGAATTCTTAATGTGGTATCAATCAATTTGAATTATGATCTATGCTGGTTGCTATATAAAAAAAAACATGTTGCATTGAAAAAGCAAATTCAGGTGGTAATTGTTTGATCATAAAGAGATTACTCATCCTCTTCCTGCAGAAGTATTTTAAAGATTGCAAAATTTGGATATTTTTGATAATCACTTTGCCATTGTCCCTTCATGTTGTCTGGATTGCATTTGATTAGTTGCATTACACATTTCTCATTTGCATTGAATGAGCCAGTAAACTTGCTATATTTTCCCTTTGTAAAGTCAATAATTTATAAACTGAATCATGTGAAATGGCAGGTAGCAGGTACCCACTGTTTTCACACTGTTGTGTCTTGACATGTTACAACACTGACAGCCAGTGGTATAGCTGCTTCTGAAACAAATCAATACATAATTTTGAAGAACTGCTCAATTTGGTAAAAAGACCAACATTTATCGATTGCGCAATTGTAATGAAAATTAAGTGTTATTTGTAAAACCCTTCTCAGTAGAAAGAACAAAGAACAATGATCAAAGAAAATTACAGCACAGGAACAGGCCCTTCGGCCCTCCAAGCCTGCACCGATCGTGCTGCCTGACTTAACTAAAACCACCTAATGCTTCCAGGGACCACATCCCTCTATTCCCATCTCATTTAGGTACTTGTCAAGATGCCTTTTAAAAGTCACTACCGTATCTGCTTCCATTACCTCTCCTGGCAACAAGTTCCAGGCACCCACCACTCTCTGTGTACTCTGCCTTGTACATCTCTTTTAATACTTGCCCCTTGCATCTTAAACCTGTGCCCCCTAGTAATTGACTCTTCCATCCTGGGAAAAAGCTTCTGACTATCCACTCTGTCCATGCCTCTCACAATCTTGTAGACTTCCATCAGGTCTTCCCTCATCCTCCGTCACTCCAGTGAGGACAACCAAGTTTCTCCAACCTCTCATAGCTAATGCCCTCCATACCAGGCAACATCCAGGTAAATCTTTTCTGTACCCTCTCCAAAGTCTCCACATCCTTCTGAATTCTGAAATCTGCTGTTTAGGGTTTGTTCTGCTTTAGCTATAATAACACAGTTTTGCATTCATGAAAGGTGACACTCGCAATACATATACGGACCCACATAACTAAACAGCATCACAATTACTTATTGCATTAGTTACGATTGGAATTTGCTCTAATTCAGGTTTAACACTATCAAAATTATCCTTACAGTAATGCAAAAAGCAGTTAGGTTACTTTAAATGGGAGAACATTTACAAATCTCTAAAAGCATCTTTGCAGTTTCCACTGAGTTCACAATTAAATTCCTGTCCAGTTCATCAGTCAAAGTTCATTTTGAGGCCCATTCTTTTGTACTGTTTTTTAAATTTATCTACTCAATTACCTTGAACAAATAAACGTCTCTGTCATTCCTAGATGCCAATCAGAGACTACTGAGAACATAATATTCAATACTACTTGCATATATAGGAAGACAGAGTTTAGAGGTTGATTGTTAGAATTAGTCAATGACTTCATTGTATAATTGAACTTTCTATCCTTGGATAGTCCCTAGGTGAACACCAACCTGTCCAGTTGCCTTACATAATAATTTCCAGATTCCAACAGTTGCACTATGAGGGGGAGCTGAACAGAGGTCAGGCATTTTCCAGCAGGGAATCCAGGTCCAGGGTACTTATGCCGGAAACCTCCAACTTTGTCTGCGGCTGGGATTCTCTGGTGCTGTTGCAGTGAGTTGAGTTTTGAATGTGTGCCAAATTCTCCATGCTCGCTGGCAGTGGGGCGGGAATGGACAAGATTGGAGAATCCTGCCCTTTGTGTACAAAAGATGAGAGGTATATGTGTGAAGGGCTGAGATTATGTTTTCAATTAATGTTGTGACTAGAGTAGTGGGAGGAAACTTGAAAAAGAGAAATAACAAAATACATTACAAAAAAATGAGAAGTGTGGAACATTGATCGACTTATTGGATTTAATGCTATTTGCTTAATGGACCTTTCTTTTTTTGTCTGTTCATGATTTTGCTTCAGATTTTCAGTTTCTCTGTGACCTCCTTTTGTCATCTTTGAATTATACTGAAAATATGAAGGACACGATGTAAATGCAATATTTCCTTAATTATTTTTTCCTTCTATTCACCCTTTTCCCTAGAGAAATATCAATATTCCAAGAGGTTGACTATAGACAGTGAAAAATAAGCATATTTTCTTTAAAGTGGAAGATTTTACAACAATTTCCTCATGGAAGCTTCATGGAGAAGAACAATGGAGCTGACACACTGTGGGGCTGTCACTCCAGCATAAATGCAAGGATCTAATGGTGGTCTGACAATGTCTCCAGGGTTGGGCAAGATTATCTGTTTTACATATTGTAGCTGGAACCTTCGCTACTATAGTATTCATCATATTAGAGAAGTTTCACAATTATTCTCTCTTGTTCCATGGTCACTGGCAAATCATTTTTATTGGATAGGACCATTAGAACAAATAACTGGAGAGGGGTGATGAAGCTGAATAGATTTCAACCTTGTTTGGTGGTCCAAGTGAAATCACAGACCTGAACTCGAGGTTTTCGAGATCAGTTTTCAAGACTAGAGAATGATTATCCTGTGGATCCTAGATTGGGAATGAATGGGAGTCCCCACCTCATAACCTTTGATGTGGGAAACTTTGCTTGGAGTGAAAGAAGGTCTGACTCCAAATACCAGCAGATACTTGAAATTGAAGACAGAATTAGGCAAATCTGGCTGGAGTAAGTTGGAAGATTCATGGAAGTTCAGAGCCCATACGTAGAAGTTTCTTTCCCTATTCACCCCTTCTCTGTTTGTTTCTATGATTTATCATACCTTAATATAATGGTGACCTTGAATTCTTTGCGTACATTTTAGCTTCATGCAGTATTAAAATAATTAAATGATTTTCATTGAAATGTGTGAATCAGAACAAGGCAATATGTTTAAACGAATAAAAATGTTAGCATGTCTTTCTATTGTCTTCTTGGGAAGAAATAAACTGAGCCCTGATATCTACATGGAGGTAGAATAGGAGTGGGAACATACAGTTGCGGAGGGTTCCAGGAAACCCTGGGAATGTAGGCTTTCTACTGAATTTAACAGAAGGACCTAATTATCATTAATTTATATTGTTTCTAAGCCAACAGCAGGGTTGATCAACACATTAGCTAGCTACTGGTGAGAATCCCATAGCTAGGCACCACTGTGGACAATATCCACCAATTAGAAAAGATTATGTCTTGGTGGGAATTTTGCTTCATGGCACTCGAGTGGGAGGAAGTGAGGTTAAGATTGTGACACGGTAGGAGTGGTGAGATGGATTAGGGGATAGAAACATGGCAATTTGCTAGGGAGGGAGGCAAAGATCAGAGGTTGAAAGGAGTATCCAACTGATAACAGCAGTAAGCAGAAGCTGTGTTATATATTTAAATAGTTAGTTGCTAGTGTCGGCAAGAGAAATGGTGGGTCAATTAGGAGCAATGGGTCCTTTTAATGAAGAGGATGAATCATGGAGTTCTTATGTAGAGCATTTCCAGTACTTCATACAAGTGAATAAAATTGAAAATGAGTTGCTCGCATCAGCTTTTCTCGTACACTAGGAAGTAAAACCTTTAGTTTTCTCCACAGCATGGTCCATCCAACAATGCCAGGAACCAAAACCTACGATGTCGCGACAAAGATCCTTGAAGAACAAATTGGTGCAGGAATAAGATTCACAAGTTGGAAACTGCTCATAAGAAGTCAAAACAACATGTCATGGATATGTCAAAATGGGCCATTCAGTAAGTGAATGCTGGAGCAAGGATAGTCAACGTAAAAATTGTGGTAAAATGGGTCACATTGCAAATACTTGTTGGGCTAGACCAGCTTCCCTTGAGAAGAATATTCTGAACAAGAATCTAAGCACTTTCAAGAAGAAGAACAAGTTGCGTTCTACAAAAAGAATTTACAACATGGAAGAAAAGAATTACAACTATGAAGAGAATATCTGGAAATATGATGAAGAGCTCCAACTGAATGTCTTATCCATTCAGGGTGAATCACATAGATTCTGGGTCATTCCAAAGTTAAGCCGACAACTGATTAAGATGGAGGTTGATACAAGTGCTACTCTATCTTTAATTCCTGAGACTACGTACTAACAAAAGCAGAAGGATCTTTCTTTAAAGCCAACTGATGCGATTTTACCCATTTTTTCAACATAGAGTTGAATGGACAAATAATGGAGTTGCTGCTCCATGTGATCTATGGTAACTTTCCAACTCTATTTGGGAGAGCATGGTTGGGGAAGATAATGCTGAACTGAAGTGCTATCAACAGATTGGCTAATGTCAAAACACCTACAGCACCGTCTGGATAAATACAAGGTGTATTTGAAGGGACACTTGCTCAATGAAAGGAGTTCAAGTGAAACTCAAGATTAAGTTTTAAAGTTAGCCATATGCAATTCATTCCAAGATCAAAGAAGAATTAATATGATGTGGAGATGCTGGCGTTGGACTGGGGTAGGCCCAATAAGAACTCTCACGAAACTAAGTTAAAGTTCTGACTTTATATGACTTGTTAATACTGGTTACAATGATGGCTGGGCTAATCGTACCTGTCATGAAACTAGATGACTCAGTTCATATTTGTGGTGATTTTAAAACAACTATTAATTCAGCGTTGCATGCCGATCAATATCTGTTTCCTTTAATTCAAGATTAATTAAAAGAGAACACGTTGTTATTTTTAGTGGCTGGGCCTGGATGCTCAGATTGAAGAAAATGTGGGATAGTGTCAATCCTGTGCATGAATAAGAAATATACCAACATTGTCTCTTTTACATCCATAGGAGTGACCTAAAATGCTATGGCAATGATTGCATATAGATTTTGCTGGTCTGTTTGAGGGTGCCATGATCTGAGTCATGCACACTCAAAAGTGGCCAGAAGTTGTTACCATGAGAGATCTACTACTTCTGCACAAACCATTTTTGGCAGATTTGGTGAACTGCAACTGATTGTTAGCGAGACACATTCACAATTTATTTCACAAGAGTTTGAGGATCGTTTCAAACTAAATAATATTCGGTATATAAAATTCACACTTTATCATCAATCAACCAAACAATTAGCTGAAATCTTTGAAGGAATCTTTAAAAGCTTCAAAACAGCAAGATTCATTATAACATTGTGTGAATAGCTCTTTGGTATCTTATAAAAACAGTATTCATGTGACTGTCCAAAGTTTACCTGCATTGCGACTCTTAAAGACAAAGTTGAGAACTACATTTGATTTGTCGTTACTTCTAGAAACTTTAGAGATAATACAGCATCAACATCAATCTCAATTTGTTTCTAAGTGTCATAACAACGTCAGAACAGGAGTCCTCCATGTCAGTCTGATGCTGCCTTCAGACATCAAGCCCTCCCCCCATCATCGACGCCAATGCTACCCTCCACACCAACATGAGTTATCATCATCGGGGCATCAGGACCCTCCTGATGAGCCCCTGGCAGACCCCTGACATGCCCCACCCTGTCATGATCCCCTCAAAGACCCACCTCTGCACATTCTCCCCCTGGCATGATTCCCCCCCTTGCAGTGGTTCCCCCTTTCATACGCACCCTGCATATCCCCCACCATTGTGCATCCCCCCCATCCCCACTCAGGCCCATCCCCTCTAGGGATTAGGCACTACCTCCTTGGCACACTTATGGTGCCCAATCACCACGGCCAGGGTGCCTGGCCATGCACCCGGTATAGATATGGTGCGGAGCAGCAGTAATTCTTGCCGCTCAGGGAGGAAGCATCTCGGAGGATGGAAATAGCTGTGCTGAACCTGGTAACTACATTTAAACGTAAGCAATTCTATGGAAACAGGCTTTGAACCCTTTCTGATTGACTGGTGTGGCGAGCTGGTAAGATTTTGTAAAACCCACAACCACTAACATAGTTAGGGCATTACAGGCTGCAAATAATGGGAGCTTTGTTTCAGGATCCTGAAGAAAACACTTGCTCCTACTGATTCACAGCCTGTTCTAGAAAATACCCTTAGCTGCTTGATCTGGTTTCTCACATCTCCGTCTCACTGCTAAGTTTCATCAAGTCTCAGAAACCTGGCTGTCAATGTTAGATTTAATTCAGGATCCCAATTGCACGGTGGGAGCCAGATTTCAATATTATCGTGAAATTCCCACCCTTTGAGAGTAGGATACAGATTATACCACTCAACCTTGGGGTGGGATTGCATTTCAAAATTTTTAGTTCTTAACCACCACCTTTTTCAGTCCCCCAGTATTTCTTATGAAATCTGGAAGATACCTAGTTATGGGAATTTTTCAGCCCCTTCATAGTGGGTCTTCGGGAGGTGGCAGTGGATCTTCCAGTCCTGCCGAAGTCAATCATAGTTTGGCATGGTTCCTGCTCTGACCGAGACTGCAAGAAAATACAAAGGGTTGTGAACGTAGTCCATTCCATCACTCAAACCAGCCTCCCATCTATGGACCCTTCATGCTGCCTTGATAAAGCAGCCAGCGTAATTAAGGACCCGACAGAGCCCGGACATTCTCTTTTCCACCTTCTTCCTTTGGGAAAAAGTACAAAAGTCTGAGGTCACGAACCAACTGACTCAAGAACAACTTCTTCCCTGCTGCTATCAGACTTTTGAATGGACCTCCCTTATATTAAGGGAGGTCTACATACGCAAGCTTTGACTGTAACACTATATTCTGTGCCCATTTCTTTTCTTCTCCCCTATGTACTCTATGAATGGTATGTTTTGTCTGTATAATAATTACAATAATAAATCAAATCACATCAGACCCTTTGCAGCTTGTGTTGCTTGCCAGCATCACCGTTGGAAAACACACCGACCAATGGTGTTGCACCTCCGTCACTGGAAAATCCCAGTTATTTTATTTTCTTCTTACATGAATACTGCAACAATTATATTTCATGGTGTTAAATATTGAAAACGCATCTGGATGGAAACAATTTGGACACGAAACCACTTAACAATCAATTAGACTGTATTTTAATTGCAATTGTTTGATTTTGATGCAATGTGAAAAATATTGACCGGAAGTCACCCATCCTGCCCAATTCTGGAATTTTAGCGGCCAGGTTGAGAATGTGAAACGCCATTGACAGTCAAGCAGGAATTTCCAGCATTTAGACTAGCGCGGCCAGAGAATTCCGCCATTTCTCACCTTGATGAACAAACTAGAAAATAAGTAGCTGGTGATAATATGTAACATTCTGATGTTTCTATGATTTTGTAGTAGTGATTATACTTGGTGTAAGCAGTCTGAAATTGAGCAATCAATGTGCTGTCTCAAGCAATGAAAGGTGAAACACCAGGGGTTCAGCCTGTGAGACATTCATCTGATTCCACAAATGACATTTAATACCCATGAGGTTCTATAAAATGGTGTATTCTCTACAATCTGCACTGGTGGTCAAATTAATTTGCAACTTCTCCTGTTTGTATCTTCTTAAAAATTTCTTGAAGATCTTACTACAACCCTAAATCCTGTAGCCTACCTAATCCTTTACTTGTAGCCCATTTTTAAGTCACTAATGTTGTCTGTCATGATGGTTGCATGATAGAATAGATCATTTACCTTTTTTCCTTAAAATTTCAAACAATTTAGGCAGAGAACATGACTTCCTTTCTCCAGTGACATCCAAAGTCCTTTGAAGTGCTAATTTTAACCTCCTTTCAAAACTTGAACTTGATCTCAATGTCCACTGTGGCTTTTGTTGCTGACTCCTCTCTGCTCCTCAGCCTCCTGTTTGTCAGTGATGGCTTTTTCAGAGTTTCAACCTTCTGTCATTCCAGATATATATCCCTGTTTGCAATGTACCTTCTCTTATTCCATTTTAATTGCCTGCATTTGTCCTTGCTAATAATTTACAACAACACTTATATTTCTCAAATTATGATTTACACTTGCACCTCAAGTGTATTTATGTGATTATGTGCTTATTCTCATTTCTTTTTATTCCTGTTGAAAAAATAAACAGAGAAGTATCAAAAGGCACATTCACTTCGCATCTTAATCAAAGCCAGAATCATTCTGTGCCAGTCAGTGTTGAACGACACAGATCGTGGTCTTATACAAGCACACACACACACACACACACACACAGACACACGCAGAATTTAATTATTTAACTAGGTAATAGCAATCTTCTATGTGTAAGATAGAAACCCACTGCCACCTAAAAAATTAGTAAGAGGGAATTTATAATAATGCAGTATGCAAAAAACAACGTATATTGAAATATATTGTGCTGTTTCTTATTATTGAAATATTTAGTCCATTGATCCTGACTACTAGAAATAGATAACCTATATGTTACAAGACACACTGTGCCTTGAACCTCACCATGTTTAGTTCAAAAGCAGGGAGACACCATCAGATGGTGGTATGATTTGGAACATGATACTAAGCAGCTGTTAGTGCTATTTAATTGGCTTCATTTCAATTGATTTGTGTTAGAAATTTGTTGACAAAACATGAAAACTAACACATGGGGATTTTACTACACCCTATTCCTTTCATACAAAACTGCACAGTTTAGCCACTTACATTTTTGAAAAGTGTCATTAGCACATATACCTATAAATGGATATTACTTGCTTACAATTCCTGTGTTATGGCATTAGCTTTAACAAAGTGGACACCAATTCATTTTCTCTTGTTCCTTAGCAGCTGACAGAACACATTCTTTTTATTACAACGACATTGACTAACTCATTTTCTGCTGGTCCTCTGCATTTTTATCACAGATTTAAATTTAGTTATAGCCAATTTTGGTTTAATGACTTGCTTTACCAGGCTTTTACAATCCAGAGCCTGTGCTATCATCAGGGAGTTTATAAAACAGCAGGTTGTTTTTTATATGCAGTCTCCAGACAGTCCACATTCCCTGGTAAAGCCGGGATATGGCTTTTGAGCAGAGCATTTTCAACTTCTTACCAATCACATCTGTTTCATACTTCACTTATTTGTAATTTAAGTCCCTGAATTGAATCTTTCATTTTTAACAGCTGGGCTCACAAATGCAGTCTGCTTAAGAATAGAGATTTCATATCTACAGTCAACTCTCGGCTCAGCTTCAACAATACAGCCATTCCTTCGCTTGAGGCAACCAGAGATAACTACCTCTGAGCCGTGGATTTATACCATGTGTTATTTGGTTGAATAGGCTGATTCAGTTCAATATCCTTAAATTGACTGGCAATTTGCCCAGAATTAGACTGAATGCCAGAAATAAGCTGCAACATTATCATAATATCCACAATGAAAATCATTCATATGGGAGCAACCAAATCGCATATACAATGCACTTCTAGCGTTTTCTGTTATTTGTCTTCCTTTTACTTCTACAAAAACAAGGGCTGAAGGGGATGATGGGACAATAACAATGATTTATCAAAACAAAATGGAGACCCTAGCAGAAACCCAGAAATTGAACTCCAATTAATTTATGCCATTTTCATTTTTCTCCATGCTACCCCTGAAACATCAGCTTTTTATTAAACTAAAGTCACTATGGGCTAACATTATTTGTAAATAATTATGTTTAAAGTTAACATTATATAATAATTTTGGAATTAAGTAATAATACAATTGCAACCCCAATTTCAGAATAGTTTGCAATTTTAAAAGTGATGCTTTTTTTTAACATTACCAAAATTAATACCTTAAGTTGGTAAGACTGCTAAAGAGAAATGACATTTAATTCTTTAAGACAATGGGAAGTTGCAATTTGTAAAATAAGAAATCTGAACTGAGAAAGGTCTACAAGATTCAGCAAGTCCATTTTCTTTATAAATGATGAACAATTTTCTCTTTTAAGGAAACTATCCGAACCCATTCAATTTACCGAGGATGGAAATTAATCTTAAAGAAAAGAATCTGGAACCTTTTTCCCTTAACTTCCAGGATAGCTCCAGAATATTGACCCTGAGAAATCATTTTTGTGGTCCTTTATGATTCCCATTAATGAACTAATGCCCTTAATGAAGGTTTGAATGTTTTCTTTTAGCCAAAATTGCCCCCATCATTCTCCTCCCAGTTTAAATTGAAGTATATCCTCCTTTCTGGGGCATTGCACTGTACCTAAGTGACCATCATTCATACATGGCTCTTAGCGGTAAGTGTCAGCAGATTAATCAATCACACGGGCTATCACAGCTAACTCCTACCTCAGCTAATGGGCTGTTGGATGCCGATCATGTGTGGAAATCTTGGTTGTTTTGCCTCTATCGATTCCAAAGGTACTGGGAGTAAATGTAATGTTGTAACACTTTCTTAACTGAGACAAATGTGGCACAAAAAAGGGGTAGAATTTGGGAACCTTTAGTCCGTATTGTACATTTATTCAATGTATTAATGTGCTGAACTGTAGCAGAAGTGTTGCATATAGCATCCTAGTTGCAGCCTTATGCATGAGTAATATCAGAGTTACAATTACGTGTTTTCATTTTTTATGAAGTTCACCACCATATTATTGTGAATTTTTCAGTCCAAAAATATCAATAATCGATATATTTTAATACAACTCAAGCATCAAACCATTAATCAGAGATAAAAAATGCAAATGTGAAGCAAAAAAAAATAAATGTTGTAAATGCAAAGCAGTTCAGTCAGCATCTGAAAAAAAAACAAGATTGATTAATGTTTGGGGTGGGACATGTCATCAGAGCATATCATACTTTAAATATGCTATAAGCCTACTCATACATCTATCTCAATTACACATTTCATACTACTCTCCCAGAATAAAGAACAATGAGTGTGATTATAAAATTCAGTAATCGAATCAATGGGTTCCAGACAACATTCTGACCATATGTTTCATGTTTCATCTATCAATCACATCCATAATGGGTTCTGTCAATTCATATGTTATGCATGTCAGATTATATTTCTCATACAAATATATAAACACAAAGTACGAGTTGGCTTTCCATTGACATAATGTATTTCTTTTCAGCAAGCAGAAATATCCAATTAACAAGTGAGCGGCCTCTGTTTTCTCCCAGTTTCCTTTGATCTTCCCGAAACTCAAATTAACTGTAACCAAGAAGACCGTCAATGAGTTCCCATGTAGTCGCCAATACTGCTGACATAAGGACAAATGCTTGCCCAACAGTTTGCTGAGATTAGGAATTCAGTGATCTGGGATTTTGAACCAATGTCCTTCCACTCAATAGCATTTTGCAATGGTTGCCCAACACATTACACCACCTTCTAGTTTGTCTCAGCCTGGTTTATTTTACATAAATTACACAAATTTTCAGCAATATTGCTATATCTTGTAATGCTAACAATATTAACAAAAACACACGCAGAACAACACAATAATGCTAATTTGAAACACTATTGAGGCTTTGTGAAGGATGCAAAGGGATGACACAAGATTCATTCTCAGCCTAAGAAGGCTTCGTTACTCAGATAAACTAAAAGAACTGGGTCTGTATACTTTAGCAAAACAGATAAGTTAATGAAGGTTTATAAAATAATACAATGCTTATTAGAGAGGAGTTTTCCAGATCTATTTTTTTAATTAGCCTGATTTTTTTTTGCCTTTCCGAAGGGATTACTTTGCTCCAGGAGGGTAAGGGAGTGTTTGGTGCACAGGGCATCACAATTGCTTGAATTGATCAGGATGGATAGATTGGTCTTTTTCTGTGTCATTTTACTATATTCGCCCAAATCCTCAGTGCTTTTCTCTTATTTGTTGTTCTGAGCATTTAAAATGTTGTTCTCAGAATTAAGTTGATTGAATTGCCTATTTTGTTTCTAGAAATGAAGATCTTGAGACTTTTCTGAAGCTGTTTGTCCCAACCATGTGCTGCAAAGCAACCTTTTTATTGGACCAAAACAGAAAATGCTGGAAAAACTCAGCAGGCTGACAGCATCGGTGGAGAGGGAATAGAACCAACATTTCAAGTCAAGGTGACCCTTCGTCAGAGCTGTGACACTCTGACAAAGGAGCATCCTGACTCAAAACTGCTGAGTTTTTCCAGCATTTTCTGTTTTCGTTTCAGATTCTAGTATCCACGTTATTTTGCTTTTCAACTTTTTATTGGATCTGAATATCAAATAAACCTTTCAGATCCAGTTGTTTGAAGACATTAGAGGGAATTTTGACATTGAGGTGCTTGTGGATATGGGTGGGAGGTTTAAAGTAGTGCAAAATATTACTTCTGTGGTAACCAGTTCCGACATACCAACTTCCAGGTTTCTCTTTTGATAGCAACTTCCAGGTTTAACCTCAGTGCATTTCATTCTGTATGTGTAACCCCCCTCCATTGAAGCAGGATAATGTTTTAAATTTTTATATCTGCAGGGGGTTTGGACCCAGGATTTAAATTGAATGAAACATGCTTGGATTGCTCGCGCTTCATGAAATTCACTATTGAAACCAATGTGGGAAAGGAACAGCAATTCATGAGGTTCATTCAAAGTCAGGCTTATGACAACAATAAGTAGTCAGTGTTCAAAGATGCTCTGTTACCTGCTGAAAGGATTTGTAAGAGTACTTTGTATTGAGAAGCTAATTCTGTGTTTGAAGATATTAGTATTTAAGATCAGCACGGATGGTACCATGGCCGCTTTAGATTGCAGCTGGTCTGCAAAGTAATACATTTTATGTGATTCCATAAGCAATGGAAATTTAGAGTTCCTCATACAACCAAGTGTATTTCCTGATGCAACCCTGATGGTAACACTTCCTACTGTTTCTACATGTTGCAACTCCTATGGTTTGAGCCGGGGTAAGAGGCAGGTTGCTTAGATCCCTGTTCAGAATGCTGGGAAGCTCAACAGTGACGAGCTCTGGATGTTGGAGCCTTTAATAGTCCAACAAAAGACTTCTCCCCCTGCACCTGCAAGAGGTAGGTTTAGCCAACAGGAGAGAGGAATATGTTATCTTACTGAAGACAGCGCACAATGACTAAAAGGCAGTGCTCAAGATTTGCATTAATATATGATTGCTGCAATATAAGATTTTACACTTGTGGCCACTCCATCAGTCGAAGAAAGATCATAGAATCCTACAGTGCAGAAGGAGACCATTTGGCCCATCGAGTCTGCATTGACCACAATCTCACCCAGACACCATAATCGCATGCATTTACCCCAGCTGGTCCCACTGACGCTAAGGAGCAATTTAGCATGACCAATCCACCTAACCCACACATCTTTGGGGTGTGGGAGGAAACCAGAGCACCCGGAGGAAACCCACACAGACATGGGGAGAATGTACAAACGCCACACAGATAGTGACCCAAGCTGGGAATCGAACCTGGGCACCTGGCGCTGAGAGGCAGCACTGCGAACCACTGTGCCACCGCGCCACCCTGCTGCGTGAACCCATTTACATTTGGGTTGGAAATTTGTGGCCAGTGTGTGAGGAAGTCCTGAAAGTAAATTGCAGATTTTCTGCTGCCCCTCAATGATTATCTTTTTCATTTACGGTCTTTAGGATACAGCTTTTGTGTTGAGCTGAACAGAACTTGGAGAGGGCTATATCCTCCAACATGAACTCTCCACTTCTGCCTCTGCCACCACTGTTTTCTGTAGGTCAGTTCTGAAATGTGAGTTACCATGTAAAAAGCCTCTGTCTTAGTGGTGTGAGTATCTGAGCTGGTGCATTCTGAGCATGGCTTCTGTGATAGTTCACCCTCAGAAGGAATCCTCAGGATTCATTGACTGTTAGCTTCATTGGCTGCTTATGTAATTTTGAAGGCCCTGGTGGAGAGAAACGATATGAATTAGTACTGGTAAGGTAAGAATGCTGTTGCTTAGAATTACAAAGATGAACATATTTCACTTTCCACTGAAATCAAATCAACATGATTGAATGTTGTATGACATGAGGGTCACTGATATTTAATTTTGTTACCAGATGACTGTGAGGTCTCCATTGTCCCACCACTGATGGTTAGGGATGTTTAATCACCATTTGTCTCCAGCATTTTCTCCTTTGCAGTTGTCAGCTGGGAAAACTGTGGAGGACCACATCCGGATTTCTCTCTTGTACGCTGCACTTTCTTCTGCAGTGGAAGGCTGTGAGTGATGGTAATGGTTTGTTTTCAATCAATGGATAGAGTGCATTTGATAAGGGTGACTAACAAGGAAAGCAATCAAATTGCTTAAAGATCAGGCTGAGTGACAACGATGGATGGATCGAAGAGGTAAGAGAAGTACATAGAGAGGGAATAATGGGCTTGTTGCAAGGTAAGATAGGGCATCAAAGGGTGGAAAAGTATGGGCATGAATTTGTCTATTTCTATCCAGTTGCTCAGTGTGCTCGAAGGTTAGTGTATTCTGTGTGCATAATTATGATTAAAATGTAAAAGAAATTATAACAGAGTTGGCAAAGGTTTTGATTTAACTCATTTTGAGCAAACAAGGTAAATTTGGATGTGCTGAGTTCTCTGACCCAGATGAATTCGCATCCCTCGATATGATAAATTATGTTTTTGTCTGTCCATCTGGACAAATGAATTTGTAAGCTCATTTGTGCTACAGCATGATTGGCATAACCACCATTCTGCAGAGACTTTGATATTCAAGCAGATGTAATTACGTCTCTTACTCCAGTTTCTAAAGTTTTCCAGGACATGGAGCCAGTTGTTCTGTTCACACCTCACTTCTTTTTATTATTATTCCTTGGACTGTGAATGCCAGGGACAAGGTAGGTATATCCTGCCCATTTCTAGTTCCCCATGAAAGGGCAATGGCGGGCCATCTCCTCGAATCATCGCAGTCACTTCTGAATTGACGGGAATTTTCCCGTCACGGGGATCATAGTGGGCAGGACTGAAAATTTGGCGGACAATTTAAAAGATCCATTGACCTTGGATGGGAATTTCCTGCCCTTAATCTCCTAATACCATCAGATAGTCCATACCTGTAAACTGATTTAAGATCAGTGTTGCACTGTGTTGAGTGATACTGTGGAGGAGTATCACTGCCTCACTGCGTTCAGTGTGCTGCCAGCTACTTTCGGTGCAATTTGCCTGGCATGGAAGCAGGTGAAGATCCCATGCAGTTGTGTCCCTCGATGTATGCTGGAACATACATATGAACATAAATACAAATCAGAATCAGAAGGCCATTAAGCCTCGCGAACATGCTCTGCCATTTGATTAGATCATGGCTGATCTGATTGTGGCCTCAACTCTACTTTCCTGTCCATCCTAATACCCTTTGACTCCCTTGTCAATGAAGAATCTAACTCTAAATTGGTTATCCTGTACTCTATCCCATCATTGGCCTTCTTACTTGAAAAAGAATATGGTAGCATTAGAAGTAGTTCAAAAAAAGTTCACTCTACTGATTCCTGAGATGAATGAGTTATTCTGGTCTTAAAATAGTCAATGACCCTGCCTCCACTGTGCTTTGGTGAAGAAAATTTCACAGACCAACAATATCCTGAGTGAAAACATTACTTCTCATTTCCATCTTCAATAGAAGACCCCTTATTTTAAATTGTGTCCTCTAATTCTAGTCTTTCTAATAAGGGGAAGCATCCGTTCAATCAACTCCCCTCAGGATCTTACATGTTTCAACAAGGTCACCTTTCTTTCTTCCAAACTCCACGGATACAGGCTTGGCCTATCCAACCTTCCCTCATAAGAATGATAGAATCCTGTAACCCCACATATGGCTAATCCTCCTAACCTACACATCCTGGGACACTAAGGGGCAATTTAGCATAGTCAGTCCATCTAACCTGTGTATCATTTGGCTGTGGGAGAAAACCAGAGCACTCGGAAGAAATCCATGCAGACATGGGAAGAACGTACAAACTCCTCACAGTCAACCAAGGCCAGAATTGAACGCTGGTCCCTGATACTATGAGGCAGCAGTGCTAACCACTATGCCACCATGCTGCACCAGAATAACTCATTCATCTCAGGAATCAGTAGACTGAACTTTTTTTTGAACTACTTCTAATGCTACCATATTCTTTTTCAAGTAAGAGGACCAATGATGGGATAGAGTACAGGATAACCAATTTATCCCAGGAATCAGTTGAGTGAACCTGTTCTGAACTAATTCTAATGCTATTAGGACCAATGTTGGAATGGAGTACAGGAAAGAGATAGAGAATTTGGTGAAATGGTGCGATGACTATGACCTCGCCCCCAATGTCAGTAAAATGAAGGAAATAGTTATCAACTTCAGGAAACATAGTGGAGGACATGCCCCTGTCTGCATCAACAGTGATGAAGTGGAAATGGTCAAGAACTTCACATTCGTAGATGTTCAGATCACCAACAATCTGTCCTTCCACACTGATGCTGAGGTTAAGAAAGCCCACCAATGTCTTTAATTTCTCAGGTGGAAATTCGGCATGTCTGCTATGACTCTCACCAATTTTTACAGCTGTACCATAGAAAGCATTCCTATCACAGCTTGGTATAGCTCCTGCTC
This sequence comes from Carcharhinus amblyrhynchos, assembly GCF_965287045.1. NCBI lineage: Eukaryota > Metazoa > Chordata > Chondrichthyes > Carcharhiniformes > Carcharhinidae > Carcharhinus > Carcharhinus amblyrhynchos. Next base: position 98,972,678 of record NC_137325.1, read on the forward strand.
TGACCAAGACCGCAAGAAACTACAAAGGATTGTGAACATAGCCCAGCCCATCACACAAACCAACCTTTGACTCCGTTGATTCCATCTGCACATCCCACTGTCTTGGGAAAGCAGCCAGTTTAATTAAAGTCCCCACAGACTCCAGGTACTCTCTTCCACCTTCTTCCACTGGGAATGAGATACAAAAGTCTGAAAACACGTACCAACTGACTCAAGAGCAGCTTCTTCCCTGCTGCCATCAGACTTTTGAATGATCCTTTCATACATTAAGATGATCTTTCTCTTCACCCTACCTGTAACTGTAACACTATATTCTACTCTGTCTCCTTTTCCTTTTCCCCTATGCACTCTATAAAAGGTATGCTTTTGTGGCTGTAGAGGTTGATTCAGAGTAGCAGTTGCTATATGGGGTTATAATTAAGGTGGGGGGCAATTGTTAAAAATTAATAGAGTGGCTGTTCAGGAGTCTTAATGGCATGACAGCAATGAAATCATGGAATGATGCAGCCTGAGTAGGAAGGGTGTCTTTTAGCTTTGTCTATCTCCGATTCAGAGAATAATCGTGCCTTTAACATTTCTAAGACTCATGTTCATCAAACTAATTGACCATCAAAAGTTAACCCTTAACAATGCCAGCTCCTTTTTGGCCGATTAACGCAGATGTTTGGAACATGGGGCTAATAACCCCCATGTGAACTGGCTAAATGCACTCACCTGTGTTAAAACAATGTCAGCTCCCACAGTCTCAAATTCAAGGAAAGAGGTGAGAACTCATGTTTCAAGGATCAAGGATAAGCTTGGGTTCATGGGATCGAGGACACTGTGTTTGCACAAGTGCCAGTCCCAGTGCCTGCCACTGAGGATTCATTAGCCCCCAAGACTGACATCTTCGTCCAGTTGACTCTGCCCATGAGGGATGGGAGATGGTAGAAATCTCCTGTCAGAACCCACTGTGACGTAGAGATTAAGGGAGGGGAAAAGCCAGATGGGAGGTCAAACGTGACTCTGACTTGGTGAGGGAATAGTCAGGGGTCAGTCATGAAATGGAGATGGGATGGCAACTGAGATCTGAGTGAGCGGTAACTTTTGGATAAGGTGTAGGATTGGCTGCTTCCAGTACTGGGAGGCCAATGGGTGACGGGAGGTATTGAAGTTAAACGGCTATGACATTAACCTGATTCTCTCTCTCTCTCTCTCCCTTTTGTAGTTTGTTGAGCAATATTGATAGGGAGCCAGCTGAACTGGAAATTTTGCTCAGAGCACAGACTTTAGCAATAACAAGTGGCATAGCCCAGGGAAGACCGTGGCCATGGTCACTGCCTGGAAGACCAGACAGTGACTATGGGCTGCAGGGCAGGATCAAGGGCCAGAGGCAGCAGCAGTCGAACAGGGGGCTCGAAGACAAAGAAGGAAGCCGAGAGCTTATAGGACCCGGGTGGAGCTTCGTGGAGCTGTCAGACAACATGTGTGTAGGAGAATCTGCCTCATCAGGAAGACAGTGCAGTGCATGTGCAAGGCTTTGCAATGTCTTTCAGTGGTTCGTTCTCCATCCGGATATTGGTAGGCCCTGGGTTACTTCATAGGTGGGGGAGCAGCAGGAGTGATCTCCAGAAGTCTCAATATCATCTGGCACTGCCATTCCTGAGGGCCCTCCAGTATCTGCACCATGGTGTTGAAACCCTCAGCCATTGTCCTCAGAGACTGTGCAATGCATTGCCGTTCTCCCATCATGAAACTGACATCTTGCCCCAGGCTTTCCGCTGTGGCTGGTTACTTTGCAGTGTTGGCCTGGAGTCCATGCAATGCCGGAAACATCTTCTGTGACCGAAAGATCTAGGTCTCCTCCATTTGGCCTTGCAGTCACAGGAATGTAACTGACAACCCCTCCTGGTATCCCTGACTCTGCCTTTGTATCTCCAACAACTGAAGGGCAGATGGTGTCCAGGGGCCCGGCACCTGATTGGGATCCAGTAGACTTCCATCTGCCCAGTTCTTGGGATGTACCTGTCTCCATCTGATGTGCATCAAAAGCTGCGTGGTGCTCACCATGTATGACCTAGAAGCCTGTCTGCTAAGTTCACTCACTGAGGTGTATGTCTCTGCGATAGTGAATGGTGTGGATGATAGCTGTGACACTTCATTTGTGTCCTCGTTGGAGACCTCCTCTGAGGTGGTGTCAAGGATGGGTGTTGTGACACTGCTGGTAGGCAGGTCAGGCTCTTTGATTTCCTGCAAGGCAAGGGACATGGTTTTAGTACACGGCCTGGTCAAGGGTTTGGACTGCAAAAGACTCACTTGGGACTGGTGATCTGAATGAAAGCGCAGTGAATCCTCACTCTTCTCTTTCAGAACCACCTCTGTCTTCGTGCAAGCCTGATCCTGCTCCTCTCCTGCCACCTTCATGGCCTTCTCCTTGTATGGAGTCAGGATCCACAGGAACACAAATGGGGATAATGGGAACACTTTTCCTCCGGGAACACAAATGGGGATAATGTGAGCTGGATGCCTAGCAGGTCAGAGGTCAATGGCATCAGGCTTATGCAGCCACTGAACCTAAGTGGAGAGGGGGATCTGATGAGGAGTGCGGGGGTGGCACGAGGATGTTGGTGAGAGGTCAGCTGCTGGGGACCTGCAAGGTGGCGGGTGGCATGTGGGTTCCTGATGACATTCCAGGTGGCGGCGGAAGGGGAGGAGACCCCCCTTGCTGATCATAGTAGGTCACTCATCTTCTTTCTACACTGCACAGCCAATCCCTTGGTCAGGTTGCTGGCACTGACTGGCGGAGTCACCCTCTCCTAGCTGGGATTTGTCACCTTGCTGGAGGGAATTCTCCAGCCCGAGGATATATTGCAACTAGCCTCTCCTCCACAGCATCCAGCAAATGGCTGAGGGCCCCATCTATAAACCCTGGAGCTGGTTTCCTAGCTGCCATCCTCCTGCCTTGAATCAAATCAAGTGCTGTGGAGCTGTTTAAATGCACTGCTCAGCTGAACTCCAGGGCAGGAGAATCAGGTGCTTTGCAGATCAGGCACAGTGCTTCTCACGTGTGATTTTCTCAGTGTTTGAAGATTGTGCTCTGGATCACACCCACTAAGGCAGGCGGAAATCTTATCAATTTTCTCATCGAAAATTACACTTTCTGCCCTTTGTGTTTCAAGTTATAATGGTCACATTGTGCTTTGAAATTGAAGTTGTATTTATTATCCTACCCTAAATGGGCAGCACAGTTGTACAGTGATTAGCACTGCTGACTCACAGCACCAGGAACCTGGGTTCAATTCCAGCTTGGGTCACCGTCTATGTGGAGTTTGCATGTTCTCCCTGTGTCTGGGTGTCTGCCGGATGCTCCAGTTTTCTCCTCTGAAAGGCATGTACATTAGGTGCATTGACCCGTACAGATGCTGGAGTGTAGCGACGAGGGGAATTTCACAGTATCTTCATTGCAGTGTTAATGTAAGTCCTACTTGTGATGAATAAATAAACTTTACAGTATGGGTTGCAAAGTATAGCTGGAAATAAAATGGAGGATGTAGCTTAAGCACTTTTAGCTTGCTGTTAGTATAAATAACATTTTGTCAAATGGCAACAGACAGACTGACAGGATTCTTAATGCTCACAAAAAAAATTATAGCCAGCAACTTCTGTGACCACTAACATGACCTGCTAAGATACTAAAATCTCTGACTGGTAAGGCATATTCATTGGCGTAATGGTTGAGAATTTACTTTGCAGAGAAGGTGGAGAAAAAAGATCACCTGAAATCTTCTTGGAAAGCTGCGAATTAAAGCTCTCTTTCTTGTGGGGGAAAAAATAATTGATACCAATGTCATCTAGACCAAAAGTCCTACAGAGAATTGCTACCCAAGACAACATCTGTCATTTGATAGAGAATGTCAAGTTGTTATATCTTGTTGACTGTAAGCCCAGGTGTATCACCTCTTTTAGATGCAGTAGTATTCCTGTGTAATTCTGTACAAGGTGCTGGTCTCAGCTGTTTGATATTCATTAGGATTATTCATTTTCTAATGAATGTTCTGTCAGTGGAGAAAAACAATCTCATCTGCCGATCAGCGGAACAACATTGGTGCTTTCTGTACGAGTGACTTTCACCTCAATGCTAAACTCAGCCTTGAGGATAGTTAATTCCTCGTGGACTTTGCATGATTTCTGCTGAATCTCCAAAGAGTTTGTACAATTTTAGATAGCATTTACTGCGCTCAGGTTCCTACTATCTCATCCAAAAACACCTCTAATGGTGAGGGGAATCAGGATATTTCCTGACATGAAGTCATCAGCATTAGCATGTATTGATGCAACAGCAGGATATACCTAACTAAAACAAAATAGACAAGATGAGCTCTGTATTAATGTTCAATTCACCCTAAGTGAAGAGAGAGGGATTCATTTCATAAGACGTTGTGCCAAAAACATCCAAATACTTGTTTCATTATATAGACACTATCAATACAAATAGGCTGTAATTTAGTGTGTATTTTAAATCATGACAATGAATTCTGCCCCATATCATTTCCTGCACAGACTCAGAAGCTGGCCATTGCTGGACTTCCATTCGAAATGTCTGAGTTTAGAATCCTGTCGTGGCAGAAATTTGACTTCAGTCTCCTTCAGAGGGTAGGTCACCGGATAGCTCAGCACACAACAGTGCAATTACACCAGGGGAAGGGTGGGATAGAAAAGGTTGCGGTAAGACTTGTATTGTTGGAGAGGCAGCTCTTGTTAGTTGATGACGAAGCAACAATGATGTATTCAGAAATTAAGATATGCATATTATTAAATTATGTGCAGAAACACAACATATTTTGAATACCCAAAACATGCTGCCTGATAGCTCAGTGAGATTATTCAATAAGTAACTGAACTATACAGACCGAAAAGGCCAGCAGACAAGCCTCTGTCTGAAGAATACTCATGGTCACTAGTGTATTTCCATAAGTTAAAAAAAATCATCTTACAAAGAGATGAAAAATGAACAAAATAAGAGGCCAACGTTTAATGTCAGGGGGATTTATCTTCCAGTTTAAGGCGAACAAGTGATGGATAATAGGTTTGGGGACCTTGCTGGAATGTTCCTTTTATTTTAAGTTTCTTGATTGTGACTTGGACTTTGTGCAACTGAATGGGACACAGCTTTCCGAATTCTAGAGACTACACTGCGCTCAATGACAATAACAACAAAAACAAGATCACCAAGGGAACCATGTTGCTTGGTGAAATAGAATATTGACCCTTTATCTTGGGATCCAGCACAGTCCAGACTAATGGGAAAACATATTTCATTTGCTGAAAGCTAAGTGAATGCTCAGAGCAATAACCTTGTGAAGGGGTGGGTACTGGTGTGGGGTGAGGAGTAAACAAGAATGTATAACATAATTCTGCAGTAATTGATATTATATTTCTTCAGCGAGCGCATGGACACTGGAGAGGGAATTGAATGCCCACCCTTTGAGATTCTAGGAAAACCAACAACTAATCACATAATGTGTGACTGCAGTCAAGTATCGTTTAGACTGAGTAGGGGCATGTAGGAGAGTATGGCAGAAGAACATTCTTGCCATGGTTACAAACAATCCAGCAGCTTGTATTGTTCCTTTTCTGTTCTTGGTGCTCGCCCACAGATTAAAAGAGGAAGCAAGGGAGTCTGCATTTATATAACCCATCTCATGATCTCGGGGGTACAAAAGTATTTCAAAGCTAATTAAGCATTTCAGAAGTGTAGTTATTGAGGAGTCAGTTAGCTCAGTTGACTGGACGACTGGTGTGTAATATAGAGTTATGCCACCAACAAGAGTTCAATACTCCATAATGACTAAGGTCATTTATGAAAACTTCCTTTCTCAACCTTGCCCCTTACCTGAGGTGTGGTGATACTCAGGTTAAATCATCATCAGTCAGCTCTCCCCCTCAAAGTGGAGAGCAGGCTATGGTCATCTGGGACTATGGGGAATTCATCCTGTGATCTAAGGAAATGTAGCAAGCAGCTTGTGCACAGGAACATCCCACAAATATCAATGGTGCATAACCTGGTTTAGTGATCTTGGTTGAGGAATGGATATTGGGCAGCACACTGGGCAGACTTGCCTTCTTTTCTTTGAATAGTGTCATGAAGTAATTAACATCCACTTTAGAGGCCAGACTGGGTCTTAGATTAACATCTCATTTAACAAATTAAAATGGCAGATTTAGTGAAGTCAATTTCACAACATCTAAGAGTGGAATTTGAATTTGGAACTTCTGAATTGCTATAAAACTCCATATGATTTCCATGCATCCTTTGGTTTAATTGAGTAATCACATCACTGTGATGTATTGATATTTCACTCGATGCAAACATACAAAGGATCAGTTATGCAGTGATAATTTTAGAAGTGGATATACTGCAGATTGTGTAGCACATTCCTTCTTTAGGGGAAGTAGGGAACATTTCTGCTGATGTTAACCTTTGGCATCTTATTTTTTATATTTTCATCTCTTTTTAAGATTTTTTAAATGTACTTTAAAATATGCATATTAATAAATTATGTGCATCAACACAGCATGTTAAATACCCAAAACCTTAGCGAATAAGTAACTGAGCTACAGTAGCTTTTGCAACAGTTGACAATGGTTTCATTGTCACCAGATTTTTATCAAATTCAAATTTCACCATCTGCTGTGGTTGGATTTGAACCCAGTTTCCCTGGATTACTAGTGTAGTAACAATACCACTGCACTACCACCTCTTCTGTTATCTGCTAGCCAGATACTAGTTACCATGAATAATCTTCAAACAGAGTTTCAGCTACTGGCCTTCTTGGTCAGCACAGTTCGGTTCCTTACTGGATAAACTCACTGAGCTATCAGGAAGCATGTTTTGGGTATTTTAAATAACATGCAGTGTTTCTGCACATTATTTAATAATATGCATATCTTACAGTATTTCCATAGGTAAAAAAAACATCTTACAAAGAGATGAAAAATTAAAAGAAAAGAAGCCAAAGTTTAATATCAGGGGAAATGTTTTCTAGCTTTCCCTCTGTTCTTCTGTTGAATACAGGGGCTCATCTGCAGCCATCACCAGAAGTCATCCATCCAGAGCTAGCTGTGTGTCAAGGGAGGCCCGCCTTCTACATGTAGCTAACAAACCAGTTTGGAACCAGTTCGAGGGGAGGTGGGACCAGTACAAACTGGAAGGGTTGCACATGGCCAAGACTGGACTGATGTCCGAGGGCAACTATTTACTGGTGTGATTGGGGAGGGTTTAAATTAGAATAGTAGGGAGAATATAAGCAGGGTGACAAGGGAAAAAGAAACAAGGACAGTAATAAAAGAATGAACAGAAAAATGTAAAAGAGGTAGACAGGGCAATCAAGGGTGAATGGTACATAGGGCTGTAGTACAAAAAAGGTTAATATAATCACAAATTGCAAAGAGGCACATCTAAAGGCTTTGTATCTTAATGCAAGAAGCATTCAGAATACGGTCGACAAACTGACAGCGCAAATTGAGGTAAATGGATATGATCTCATAACCATTATGAAGACATGGTTAAAAGAAGATAAATCTGGGAGCTTAATATTCAGGGATATTTGACCTTTCGGAAAGGCAGGAGGGAAGGAAAAGGTAATGGTAGCACTAATAGTAAGAGATGAAATGAGGTCAGTTGTGAAAGGCAATTGGATGATGTGGAGTCCATTTGAGTGAAGATAAGAAACAGCAAGGGATGAAGCTATTGGTTCAAGTAGAGTATTAGAACATAGAACATAGAAAAACTACAGCACAAACAGGCCCTTCGGCCCACAAGTTGCACTGATCATATCCCTCCCTACTAGGCCCACCTATAACCTTCAATCCTATTAAGTCCCATGTACTCATCCAGAAGTCTCTTAAAAGACCCTATCGAATTTGTCTCCACCACCACCAACGGCAGCCGATTCCACTCACCCACTATCCTCTGAGTGAAAAACTTACCCCTGATATCTCCTCTGTACCTACTCCCCAGCACCTTAAACCTGTGTCCTCTCGAAGCGACCATTTCAGCCCTGGGAAATAGCCTCTGAGAATCCACCTGATCTATACCTCTCAACATCTTATAAACCTCTATCAGGTCACCTCTCATCCTTCGTCTCTCCAGGGAGAAAAGACCGAACTCCCACAACCTATTCTCATAAGGCATGCCACTCAATCCAGGCAACATCCTTGTAAATCTCATCTGCACCCTTTCAATAGCTTCCACATCCTTCCTGTAATGAGGCGACCAGAACTGAGCACAGTACTCCAAGTAGGGTCTGACTAGGGTCTTATGAAGCTGCAGCATTATCTCCCGACTCCTAAGCTCAATCCCTCGATTGATGAAGGCCAGTACACCATATACCTTCTTGACCACGTCGTCTACCTGCGAGGCCAATTTAAGAGTCCTACGGACCCGGACCCCAACATCCTTCTGATCCTCTACGCTGCTAAGAGTCTTACTCTTGATATTACACTCCTTCGTCCCATTTGACCTGCCAAAATGGACCACTACACATTTATCCGCGTTGAAGTCCATCTGCCACTTCTCCACCCAGTCTTGCACCCTATCCATGTCACGCTGCAACTTCTGACATCCCTCCAGACTATCCACAACATCACCAACCTTCGTGTCACTGGCAAACTTACCAACCCATCCCTCCACTTCCTCATAAGAACATAAGAACATAAGAAATAGGAGCAGGAGTAGGCCATCTAGCCCTTCGAGCCTGCCCCGCCATTCAATAAGATCATGGCTGATCTGTTGTGGCTCAGTTCCACATTCCCGCCCTCTCCCCATAATCCTTAATCCCCTTACCTATCAAAAACCTATCAGCCCGCATCTTAAATATATTTAGCGAGGTAGCCTCCACCACTTCAACGGGCAGAGAATTCCAGAGATTCACCACCCTTTGAGTGAAGAAGTTCCTCCTCAACTCCGTTCTAAACCGCCCCCCCCCCCCCCCCCCTTTATCTTGACGCTGTGCCCTCTAGTCCTACTGTCCTTTCTGAGCGGGAAGAGCCTCTCCACCTCTATCCTATCCATCCCATTCATCATCTTATATGTCTCAATGAGATCTCCCCTCATTCTTCTAAACTCTAACGAGTACAAGCCTAGTTTATTCAGCCTCTCCTCATAGTTCAACCCCCTTAACTCCGGTATCAGCCTAGTAAACCACCTCTGCACTCCCTCCAAGGCCAAAATATCCTTGCGTAAGTGCGGCGACCAAAACTGCACACAGTACTCCAGCTGCGGCCTCACCAATGCCCTATACAGCTGCAGCAAGACCTCCTTACTTTTATATTCAATCCCCCTCGCTATGAAGGCCAGCATCCCATTCGCCTTCCTGACCACCTGCTGCACCTGCAGGCTGGGTTTTTGCGACTCATGCACAAGGACCCCGAGGTCCCTCTGCACTTCGCTTGCTGCAGTTTTTCGCCATGTAAGTAATAGTCCTTTCTACCATTATTCCTACCAAAGTGGACAACCTCACATTTGCCAACATTAAATTCCATTTGCCAGTTCCTGGCCCATTCGCCCAGCCTATCTAGATCCTCTGCAGACTCTCCACACCCTCCGCACAATTTGCCGTTCCACCAATCTTGGTGTCATCAGCAAATTTCGACACCATACACTCGGTTCCCTCCTCCAGATCATCTATATAAATGGTAAATAGCTGAGGCCCCAGCACCGACCCCTGGGGCACTCCACTATCATCCACGTCATTTATGAAAATTACAAACAGCAAGAGTCCCAGAACAGATCCCTGGGGCACTCCATTGGTGACCGACCTCCATGCAGAAAAAGACCCATCCACAACCACTCTCTGTCTTTTGCGGGCAAGCCAGTTCTGGATCTACAAGGCAGCAGCCCCTTGGATCCCATGCCCTCTCACTTTCTGAAGAAGTCTTGCATGGGGGACCTTGTCGAACGCCTTGCTGAAGTCTACATAAACCACATCTACCGCTCTTCCTTCATCAATGTATTTAGTCACATTTTCAAAGAACTCAACCAGGCTCGTAATGCACGGCCTGCCTTTGACAAAGCCATGCTGACTACTTTTGAGCATACTAAACTCCTCTAAATGTTTATAAGTCCTGTCCCTCAGGATCTTCTCCATCAACTTACCGACCACAGAGGTTAGACTCACTGGTCGGTAATTTCCTGAGCTATCCCTATTCCCCTTCTTGAATATAGGAACCACATCAGCTATTGTCCAATCCTCCGGAACCTCTCCCGTCTCCATCGATGACGCAAAGATCATCGCCAGAGGTTCTGCATTGATCCCCACACAGTAGCAACACTTTGAGGAAGGGCATTATTTATTAAATAATAGGAGCATGCAAAATGAATAGAGCAATAATTATGGGTGACTGTAATCTTCATGTTGATTGTTTAATGAAATTGGAAAGGGAGCTATGTCAACAAATTCATAAAGTGCATTACAGATAGTTTGCTAGAGCAATATGGCATGAAGCCAACTCGGGAACAGGATATCTTGGATCTGGCAATGGGTAATGAGGCAGGTTTAATAAACGACCTCAGAGTAAAAGGTTCCCTTGGAAGTAGTGATCATAATACGATAAAATTTAAATTCAGTTTGACAGAGAGAAACTTAGTTGGAAAGAACTTGTTTAATTTAAAGGGAATTACAGTGAAATGAGGATAGTGAAAGGTGAAGTGGACTGGGCAGATAGATTAACAGGAAAAACAGTAAGAAAGCAATAACAGGCATTTAAGGAAGTAATTCATGATTCTCAGCATAAATATATCCCAATAAGGAGGAATAAACTAACTGTGGCTAACAAAGGAGTTTAAGGAGAGTATTAAGTTGAAAGAGAAAGCATTTAAGGAAGCAAAAATCAGTGATATCCCCGAAGACTGGGATAAATTCAGAACACAGCAAAGGAGAACCTAAAAGATTATGAAGAGAGAGAAAAGAAACACCGAGGGACAAGCTAGCAAAGAATATAAAAACTAACCAGAAAATCTTCTCTAAATACATAAAAAGGAAAAGAGAGGTCAATGTGAACATAGACCCCTTAGAAAATGAATTTGGGGAGATAGTTATCAGGAATAAGGAAATGTCAGAGGAATTAAACTGATATTTTGTATCAGTCTTTACGGTGGAAGATACTTTGAACATCCCATTAATGCTAAAGAATATGGGGAGGAATTCAGTACCATCACCATCACTAGAGAAGTAGTATTGGAAAAGCTAATGGCATATAGTCCCCTAACCCTGATGACTTGCATCCTAGGATCCTAAAAGAAGTAGCTACAGAGACAATGGATGCATTGGTAGTAATTTTCCAAAGACCTTTAGATTCTGGAGAAGTACCTGAGTGAATGATCCATCTCAACCTTGTCTGTAGATCCTTAGCATATTAAGAAGTCTCACAACACCACGTTTAAGTCCAAAGAGTTTATTTGATAGTAAACTCACTAGCTTCATGAGCGATCCTCAGCATCACAGATGCCAGGTTTTAGCCAATTTGATTCAATGCACGCATTATAAAGAATGGCCTGAAGACACTGGATACCACAAAGGCTATGGGCTCTGACAATATTCCAGCAATTATACTGAAGAACTGTGCTCCAGAACTCACTGTGGCCCTAGCCAAATTGTTCCAATACAGCTACAATACTGGCATCTACTCAGCAATGTGGAATATTGCCCAAGTATGTCCTGTACAAAGAAAAAGGACAAATCCAACATGGCCAATCACTGCCCCATCTGCCCAGTCTTGTTTATCAGTAAAGTGATGGACGGAGTCATCAGTAGTGCTATCAAGCAGCACTTGCTTAGCAGTAACCTGCTCACTGACATCCATTTTGGCTTCTGCCAGGATCGCTCAGATCCTGACTGCTTTACAGCCTTGGTTCAAACATGGACAAAAAAGTTGAACACCAGAGTGAGGTGACAGTGACTGCCCTTGACATCATGACAACATTTGACCAAGTATGGCATCAAGGAGCCCGAGCCAACCTGGAGTCAATGGAAATCAGGGGGAGGACCCTCCACTAATTGGAGTTATCTGGCACAAAGGAATATGATTGTGTCTTTTGGAGCTAGTCGCCTCAGTTCCATTCAGTGGTAGGGGAATTACTGGAAAACAATTCTGAGAAACAGAATTGCCACTTGGAGAGGCAAACATTAATCAGGGACAGTCAGCATGACTTCCTCAAAGGGAGATCATGTCTAACAAACTTGATTACATTTTTGGAGAAAGTGATTAGATGAGTCTACATGGAAGGCTTAGTGACAGGATGCAGTAGGTTATGTTGCTGATTGTAGTGTACATTAATAATCTAGATGTGAATGTGGGGGCAGGGGGTATGATAAGTAAGTATGCAGAAGACAGAGAAATTGGTGGTGTGATAATTAGCGCAGTGGAAAGCCTTGGATTACAGGATGATGCAGATGGGCTGGTTAGTTGGGCAGAACAGTGGCATGTGGAATTTAACCCCATAAAGTGTGAGGTGATGCATTTTGGGAAGACTAACAAGGCAAGGGGAATACACAATGAATGAATGTAAGAGGCTAGGACGTACAGAGGATCAGGAGGACATTGGTGTGCGTGTCCATAGATTCCTGAAGGCAGCAGGACAAGTAGATAAGGTGGTTAAGAAGGTATATGGGATACTTGCCTTTATTAGCGAAGGCATAGAATGCAAGTGCAGGGATATAATGTTGGAGTTGTATAAGACGCTGGTTAGGTCGCAGCTAGAGTACTATGTGTAATTCTGGTCGCCACATTATAGGAAGGATGTGATTGCAGTAGAAAGGATGCAGAGGAGATTCACCAAAATGTCTGTGCAGCAGAGTTTCAACTATGAAAAGAGGCTGGTTAGACTGAGGTTGTTTTCCTTAGAGCAGAGAAGGCTAAGGGGGGGATCTGACAGAGATGTCCAAGATAATGAGGGACATAGATAGGGTAGATAGGAAGAAAAGTTTCCCCTTTGTGGAGAGGTCAGTGACCAGGGGCACAGATTTAAGGTAAGGGGCAGAAGATTTAGAGGGAATTTAGGGAAAACTTTTTTCACCCAGAGGTTGCTGGGAGTCTGGAACTCACTGCATGAAAGGGTGTTAGAGGCTGGAACTCTCACAACATTTAAGAAGTATTTAGATGCCATAGCATGCAAGGCTATGGATCTAGTGCTTGGAAATGGGATTAAAATAGATAGATTGATGGCCAGCACAGACATAATGAGCTGTGCTGTAAAGCTCTATGAACCTATGAAAATTTTGGCAGGAATCTGAGTTGTAAAAATTGAGAGTGACAGTCACTTTCAACACCATTGGTATTGAGTGCCCATGTAGACAGTTGGATGCCATCTCAAGCCCTATCATCTCATAAATTGAGGTTACTGTCACCCTTGAGAGGCCGATCCTTCTTCTGCACTGTAACATAGTCACCTCAAGATAGCTGGAACTAACTCTGTCGACTTTCCCAACAGGATGTTCATGCTTCCTTTGCCTCTTCATTTCCTGAACAATTGCTAGTACCTGCTCCAGTCATAATGCACCTCCCCTTTAAGAATGGCAAGCTAGCCTTAAGAAATGCCATGTAGCTTTAAGTGATGCTAGGTAGCTTTAAGTGGTTCAACATTCACTATAGTGACCAACTGTGGTTAGTGTAGCTGGATGCAGAAGCCTTCAAATGAACAGGCAGCATGAAGTTGGCATGCTGCCTAGTGCACTGCAGTCAATGGGCGTGGGTTAATTGTACATTGCAATCTCTGGTCCCATTTTTGAAGGCTATCCAATTTCATCCCCAATGATTCTTAATATCTTAAAAATATAAAGATGAAACAAGACACCAATCACACAATATGTACATTGTGTGGAAGTATAATTAAAGTGGGATTGATGAAAAGTGATTAAGAACTCAAGTACAAAGTGGGAACCTCAAATAATTCAGTCAAATTAAACTTATACGCTCACTAATGAGAAAATCGCCATGTATTTCCGCAGGGCTTCTCCAGCAGGACTAGGAAGTAATGTAAACAGCCTTATATCGTTGGAGGAGAAGTGATCTACAACCAAATAAAAGCAGAAAATGCTGGAAAATCTCAGCAGGTCTGGCAACATCTGTGGAGAGAGAAACAGTGTGAACAGCTGGAATTTTACTACACACCTGCCTGGATTCTGAGGGCAGATGAGGCTCGGAGAATGGTATTCTCTGTTGGCCTCAGACAGGATCGTATGAACCTTGAGCAAACGTGCCAGTAAAATTCAGCTCCATGTTTCAAGTTGGTATGACTCTTCTTCAGAGTTAAAGAGAGAGGGATTAAGGTGATGGTTTTTATATTGTTTAAGACAGGGTGGAGCACAGTCTGGGATAGGTGTGAACTCAGGAGAGATTGCTCTAAGGTGCTTAGTGCATAAGACAAAGGAAATATTAATGGCAGTATTGAGGACTAAGAAAGCTGCTAATAGTGGAATAAACATAAGACAGTAAGTAGAATGTGTTAATGGCAGAACTAAGGTCAGTGCTCTGTGGAAGAAAAACTGAAGAACAAGTGATGGTTGGCCCTCTACAGGAGGGGTTTTTTGCACTGGGACAAAAAAAAATTGGATGTTTAAAAAGGGGGATCAAGGCGGAGAGGGGAGTTCACATCCTAAAGTTGCTGAACTCAATGTTGAGCCCAGAAGGCTATAAAGTACCTAATTAGAAGATGAAGAGCTATTCCTCTAACTTGCAATGGGCTTCACTGCAGCACTGCAGCAGGCCAAGGATGGATATGTGGGCATAAGAGAACATAAGAACATAAGAAATAGGAGCAGGAGTAGGCCATCTAGCCCCTTGAGCCTGCCCCGCCATTCAATAAGATCATGGCTGATCTGTCGTGGCTCAGTTCCACATTCCCGCCCTCTCCCCATAACCCTTAATCCCCTCTCTCATCAAAAACCCATCAACCCGCGTCTTAAAAATATTGAGCAAAGGCAGCCTCCACCACTTCAACGGGCAGAGAATTCCAGAGATTCACCACCCTTTGAGTGAAGAAGTTCCTCCTCAACTCCATTCTAAACCGCCCCTCCTTTATCCTGAGGCTGTGCCCTCTCGTCCTACTGTCCTTTCTGAGCGGGAAGAGCCTCTCCACCTCTATCCTATCCATTCCATTCAACATCTTATACGTCTCAATGAGATCTCCCCTCATTCTTCTAAACTCTAACGAGTACAAGCCTAGTTTATTCAGCCTCTCCTCATAGTTCAACCCCCTCAATTCTGGAACTAGCCTAGTAAACCACCTCTGCACTCCCTCCAAGGCCAAAATATCCTTGCGTAAGTACGGTGCCCAAAACTGCACACAGTACTCCAGCTGCGGCCTCACCAATGCCCTATACAGCTGTAGCAAGACCTCCTTACTTTTATATTCAATCCCCCTCACTATGAAGGCCAGCATCCCATTCGCCTTCCTGGCCACCTGCTGCACCTGCAGGCTGGGTTTTTGCGACTCATGCACAAGGACCCCGAGGTCCCTCTGCACCATCACATGCTGCAGTTTTTCGCCACGTAAGTAATAGTCCTTCCTACCATTATTCCTACCAAAGTGGACCACCTCGCACTTGCCAACATTAAATTCCATTTGCCAGTTCCTGGCCCATTCGCCCAGCCTATCTAGATCCTTCTGCAGACTCTCCACACCCTCTGCACAATTTGCTGTTCCACCAATCTTGGTGTCATCAGCAAATTTCGACACCATACACTCGGTTCCCTCCTCCAGATCACCTATATAAATGGTGAATAGCTGAGGCCCCAGCACCGACCCCTGGGGCACTCCACTAGTCACCAACCGCCAATCCGAATAGCACCCATTGACCCCCACTCTCTGCCTCCTATTTGACAGCCAATCCCCTATCCACGCTAACACCCTACCCCCAACTCCATGTCCCCTGACCTTCTGCAATAACCTCTTGTGAGGCACCTTGTCAAACGCCTTCTGAAAACCAAGAAAGACCACATCCACCGGCTCTCCTCTATCCACCGCCCTAGACACATCCTCATAGAACTCCAATAAATTTGTCAGACACGACTTCCCCTTAACGAAACTGTGCTGCGTCTGCTCTATCAAACAATTCTCCTCAAGATGCCTCGCTATTTTCTCCTTAAGAGCAAGATGGTGAGTTGAAATGGCAAACAACAGGGTCTATAACCAAAACTAGAACAGGCAATTAGGGAGATCTCATAATTTAAATTACTTTTGTTGTGTGTCTTTTGGATCAATGTGAGGTACCTAGCGTGTGGCTGAATTAGTATGCTCCTTGCTTTTTATGTGCTTGTGTGTTTCTCACTTTCAGCTGATGTTGCTGGATGATAGCGCTGCAGAAAGGACAGTGATTGCCATTCCTGAGTCTGCCGTTGTTCAACATCAGGACATACCCCCACAAGAGCTGGCAGCACTGTGGTATACAGTCAGGAGGGAGTTGAGCTTGGAATAGAGTCATAGAGCCATAGAGATTTACAGCATGGAAACAGACCCTTCGCCCAACTTGTTCATGCTGCCTTTTTTTTAACCACTAAGCTAGTTCCAATTGCCCACATTTGGCCTATATCTCTCTATACCCATCTTACCCACGTGACTGCTTAAATGCTTTTTAAAAGACAAAATTGTACCCGCCTCTACTACCACCTCTGGCAGCTTGTTCCTGACACTCACCACCCTCTCTGTGAAAAAATTGACCCTCTGGACCCTTTTGTATTTCTCCCCTCTCACCTTAAACTTATGTCCCCTAGTTTTAGACTCCCTACCTTTGGGAAAAGATGTTGACTATCTAGCTTCAACATTGACTCCGGACCCCATGAAGTCTCATGACATTAACGTGAATAAGTGGGAGGTTATCCATTTTTTGGTCAGAAAAATGGAAAAGCAACATAGCTAAATGGAGAGAGCTTCGGAGTACTTTGGTGCAGAGGGATTTGTGTATCCTCATGCATGAGGCATGGCAGGTAATAAGGAAAACAAATGGAATTTTAGCATTTATAGCTCAGGGAATAAAATATAAAAGTAAGGAAATGTTGCAACAACACCAGGCACTGGTGAGACCACACCTGGAGTATTGTCTACAGTTTTGAGCTCCTTATTTGAGGAAGGATGTAGTGGCATTAGAGGCAGTTCAGAAAAGGTTCACTAAGTTGATTCCAGAGATGAGGGGTTTGACTTATGAAGAGAGATTGAGCAGTTTAGGCCAATATTCTCTAGAGTTTGCAAAAATTAGAGGAGATCTAATTGATGTATGTAAATGATAAAAGGAATTGACAAAGTAGGGGTAGAGCAGATGCTTCCTTTTGTAGGGCAATCTAGGACAGGAGGTCAGAGTTTTAGATTAAGGGGTAGCAGATTTAAAACAGAGATGGGTGAAACTACTTTTCTGTGGAATTCATTAACCCAGAGTGTGGCGGATGTGGGACATTGAGTAAATTTAAGCAAGAGGTGGACAGATTTTTAATTAATCATGGGTTGAATAGGTATGGAGAATGGGCAGAAAGTCGAGTTAGGTGGAGGAAAGATTAGCCATGATCATATTGAATGGTGGAGCAGGCTCGAGAGGCTGAATTGCCCACTCCTGCTCCTGCCTAACCATGATGTGGATGTGCCGGCGTTCAACTGGGGTAAACACAGTAAAAAGTCTGACAACACCAGGTTTTAGTCCAACCGATTTATTTGATAGTAAACCCACCAGCTTTCGGGTTAGTCCCTTCGTCAGGTGAATGGAGAGTTCTGGCCTCAGACAGAGCATATAAAGCACAGACAGTTTATAGATTACTGATTAGAATGCGAATCTTTACACCTAACCTGCTGTTCAAGTCTTGAAGTGGCCGACAATGTGAGTGGAAGGAGGACTGATCACAGGTTAAAGAGATGTGTATTGTCTCCAGACAGTACAGTGAGTGAGGTTTTGCAAACCCAGGCAAGTGTTGGGGGTTACAGATAGTGCGACATGAACCCAAGATCCTTGTTGAGACCGTCCTCGTGTGTGTGGAACTTACTATCAAATAAATCGGTTGGACTAAAACCTGGTGTTGTCAGACTTTTTACCCTGCCTAACCAACCAAACCAGTGCCAAGATAAGTTATCTGCATTTCTTTGAATCCAACTAGAGTGATGGAAAGGGTAACCTTTATATTTGGGCAGTCTAGACTCTCTATCCATTTTTCCCAGGCTTCCTCCCTGGAGAAGATACTCCTGAACACAAGGTATTCTACCAAGGCACAAACCATTGTCTCATGAGGTGGATGGTTGCCAGAGGAAAGTGCTTTTAAAAACAAAAAATCAAAATCTATTTCTCTTTCATTAGGAGCAATCTTGAGCCAATGTCCATCATCCATATTAATAATGACGGCGGCTCAAGATGCTATACACGGATTAAAATAGATTTTAATATCATGAATCCACCCCCTGGCCGCGCATTGATCTCCCCCCGCCAACCCCAGTATATATTGACACCATGCTGACGTGAAGTCACATCAGCATAGTTTACAACAGTTCCATACAGGCATAAACATTTGTGAACTTACGGTGGAGGCCTCCCCATGGGCACAAAGGTAAGTAGCCCCAGGGGAGAGGGACATGGCCAGGCAGTGCCCTGGCATCTCCCTTGGCACTGTTCCTTGGCACAGGTTGGCACTATGCCCATGCCAACCTGGCAGTGCCAACCTGTGCCAAGGATGGGTCCCAGTGGGAGCTTATGGGGGAGGAAGGGATTCATTTAGATGTGGTGATAACTGGGGGTTGTTGGAAGACCCTCCTCCATGGATGCCAGTGAGGGTGGGGGGTAGTGTGCTACATGTAGTGTGCTACGTGATACAGCGCAGAGGGACCTGGGGGTCCTTGTGCATGAATCACAAAAACTCAGACTGCAGGTGCAGCAGGTGATCAAAAAGGCAAATGGAATGTTGGCCTTTACAGCGAGGGGGATAGAATATAAAAGCAGGGAGGTCTTGCTGCAACTGTACAAGGCACTGGTGAGTCCGCAGCTAGAGTACTGTGTGCAATTTTGGTCCCCTTTTTTGCGAAAGGATATATTGGCCTTCAAGGGAGTACAGAGAAAGTTCACCAGATTGATACCGGAGATGAGGGGGTTAGCTTATGAGGGGAGATTGAGTAGATTGGGCCTGTGCTCGTTGGAGTTTGGAAGGCTGACGGGTGACCTTATAGAGACATATAAGATAATGAAGGGGCTAGATAGGATAGAGGTAGAGAGATTCTTTCCACTTAGAAAGGAAACCAGAACTAGAGGGCACAGCCTCAAAATAAGGGGGGATCAGTTTAGAACAGAGTTGAGGAGGGACTTCTTCTCTCAGAGGGTAGTGAATCTCTAGAATTCTCTGCCCGTTGAAGTGGTGGAGGCTACCTCATTGAATATATTTAAGTCGCGGGTAGATAGATTTCTGATTGATAAGGGAATTAAGGGTTATGGGGAGCAGGCGGGTAAGTGGAACTGATCCACTTCAGATCAGCCATGATCTTATTGAAAGGCGGGGCAGGCTCGAGGGGCTAGATGGCCTACTCCTGCTCCTATTTCTTATGTTCTTATGTTCTTAGTGGTGAGTGTTGAAGGTGATGGGGGGGCGGGGGTACAATGATCAGGGGTTGGGGGTGGGGAGAAGCAGCTGATGTTGGGGTGGGAGGGGAAGGGACAGAAAATTGGGGAAGGCAGGGTGAATGGGCTGGTGAATTTTGGTAATAGAATGAAATACCGTGGGTGGGATTTTTCAGTCTCCCTTGGTGTGTTTTCCAGCAGTGAAAGCAGCTTGATATTGGCCAGACCCACTGATGTCTGCGGCATTTTGTGTGGCTCACTCGTCCCACTGCTCACGGGACCATTGCAGAGGGTTCCCTGCGGCAGGATTGTAAAATCTGACTGGTGGGAAAGGCTAAAAAATCCTGCCCAGTTTCATCAATATTAATATGAAAAAAGTAAGAAAAAAATGAACTAAAATTAAAAAATATATATATCATTGGATGAAATCTATGGTACTTTGCCAGTAAACTTACATTTACTGAATATAAAACTGGACATATTCTGGTAATGTAGAATTCCTAATGTTGGATAAATGCTAAACTTACCAATACACTCCCATTTTTATGAACGTTTTAAGTTGCAGTGGTATCTTGTAAGAAATTTTAACAGTGCATACAAATCAGATCCAACTCATAGTTCATTAATATGTTATCTCAAATCACATTTAAACTCTGTATTATGTAATAATGGAGCTCATTTTCCATGAGTTTATTCCCTAATAAAGATAATTTACAGATCAAACTGGGTCAAATTTGATATTATGTTATCTCTAATAGCCTGCTGATTGTGTTCCAATTTCATAAAGGTCAGGTTTCCTCTTGGGAAGAGCAGTTTCCTCCTCACTGTAGTAGATGTGCCTCTTCTCCTCCTCCTCCTCCTTGTACAATGCTTTCCTCTGCTACACAGGCGGAGGGAAGTAGAAAAGAAACAAAACGATGAAGCAGAAGAACAAGGGAAAACAGACGTGGAAACAGATGAGAGAGGGACAATATTCCTGAGCAGATGAGCAACAGAGGAGGGAATCAGCATTTGTTTAACACTTATTCTCTGCATGTTGAGGATGGCCGTTAAGCACATGTGTGGCCATAGTACTGGACCATGAGAAAAGGCTATTTGGCAGCACTTTGGAACCTAAAGGCAGTGGCACCATGAAGGCAGGTACTGTAAAACTCGTGTGCAGGGAATGCATAAATGTAGCCAGTTGGTATTGTTTATTGAAGCTTTGGTCTTTATTTTGTCAGCTGGTATGAATAATTGAGCATGATCTAATCCTTTCTGTCAGCTGGAAGCAAAAATGTGAAGGTCTCTGGTGCTTCCGATTATATTAAGGAGTCTACCTTCTGTGAATATCATTTACGTCATTCCTGGGACAGCAGCAACACTTTGAGCAGGAGTAACTATTGGAGTCTGCTATGGAGGGAGCTATAGTGAGAGGGCAACATCTTGGTACCAAGCAGAAGATAGAGGAATGGGGGAAACCTTCATGGGCTGGAAGAGTGACGGTGTAGGTACAGTGTTTGTCTGGCTGTGAGAGTTCTGTTTTTATTCCAGGTGTTGTGGGGGCTGAGTACAGGGCAAGGTGGATGTTAGATTCCCTACTCAGAGTGAGAGAGCAACAAGTAGTTAGCAGGTTTAAGGAGTCCCAGTTAAATTTCTTCAGTTATAAAGGGATGTTGTTGCTCCTCATTTGCCTTCAAAGAAGATATATTGCAAAAGGGAATGGGAGTCTGCATGACAACAACAACTAATGTTTATATTTAATACAGCAAAATGTCCCCATATCCTTCACAGGGATGTTATCAAAATAAAATTCAACACCAAGCCGTATAAGGAAATAATACAGCAGTTAGAGGAGGCAATGGCATAGTAGTATTACCACTAGACTATTAATCCAGAAACTCGCTAATGTCCTGGGGACCTGGGTTCAAATCCTGCCACTGCAGCTAAAAAGTATCTGGAATTAAGAATCTACTGATGACCATGAAACCATTGTTGATCTTTAGAAAAACATATTTGGTTCACTAATGTCATTTAGGGAAGGAAATCTGTTGTTCTTACCCGGTCTGGCCTACATGTGACTCCAGAGCCATAGCAATGTGATTGATTCTCAACTGCCCCCCCAAACCATTTAGGGATGGGAATAAATGCTGGCCATCCCAATGATGCCCATGTCCCACAACTGAATAACAAAACAAAAAGTTGACCGTCCTGAGCTTTATCCCATTGAGCTATCTTTTTCCTAAGCAGAGCCAACGGGCTACCCCAGAACACTCAATGTTAGTCGCAGCTAATGGGATCCAGTCCACAAAACGGACAGGGTTTTTCCCTGGGATTACCAGGTTCCACTGATCAAGTATCTGAAATCTTCAAAGGGGAAATGTCTCTCCAAAATTCCAGTCAATCTTTAAGCTTGCAAATCTTTAATAGTCTGCAAGTTTTGGAGCCAGTTCACATTTTAGGCATTCAATGGTACTGAAATTTATAGTGAGGAAAAGCATTTATAGTATTTTGAAGAAAATAAAAATTTTTATGGGCTTGCCCTTACTCTTGTGTAATGAAGAGTGAGAATATAGAGGAAGAGTAAATGGGGGAAAAGTGAGTGAGGCACCACAGAAGACATCAATGTCCGATTCATGGATATTTACTCGATAGGATGTACTAATCTCAGAGGCCATATTTCGAGATTTCACAGAAGCAGGGCCTTAGAATTTTGTGGAACATTTGCTGCCCCTATACCACAATACCACTCCCCCCTTCCACTCCCCAACCACCCCTTACCAACATACCTGCCCTCACATAAAAAAATGGAGGAATGATGACAATTGTTGACAGCAGGCTTGTAAGCACCTCAACAAAGAGCACAGCCTTGTTAGTGGCTGTTAGTAGTCACAATACTAAATAGCCACAAAGTTGAATTTAAGTGCTATCGAAGTCCTTTCAGGCCGCCTTGAGTGATTTTAATACATCAGCCAGTGCCTTAAGATGGTCAATGATGTTAGGATGATCTTGGTGGGGTTTCCAGTCATTTCCTCTCTCTATGGATCCTGTCAGGCCAAGAGAATGAACGGTTAAATTTCATAGATGAGTAGGATATATCTAGCTAGAGATTGCTGATCTTACTTATACTGAAGGCATAGGGGGTTAATCTATTAATGTGCAGTGAGTATGTAACACCAATGAAATTTCTTTTTGAATAATAGGGGTTCATGTCGAACTCTGTTATTTGAATTTTTTTGAGGTGGTCATTGGCATGGTAGACCTAGCAGTGAATGTGGATGTTGTCTATATGGACTTTCAGAGGCTGTGAAGAAGTTACACACAAGAGATTATTGTCAAAACTGAAAGCATACTGAATTGGATATTTATTGGAAGGTAGAAGACAGAATTGGAATAAAGAAAACACTCCCTGACTAGTGTGATGTAACAAGTTGTGTTCCAAATGTTGCTCTCAGTCACTAATAGTTGACTCAATGTGATGACGTGTGTGCGTGTGTGGAGTGATACCTTTCTGTAATGCTCCATTGATGACACCATGAAGGCACATTGGGTATGGAGGTGAGTCATGCATCTAATAATCAAAAACTTGTAAAGATACTCATACCTTCAGTTATCTTGGCCAAAATCATAGGGAATTAAACTTTTCCCTCATCATGTGTGAGTGTGTAAGTTATCACAGGAGTCACTCTCTCTGTAAGGTCTTCACAATCTTCTTTTTTCGTTCCCTTTTATCATTGCTGAGGAACCATTATCTTTTGATCTTATTTCAGCCATCAGTGGAAGCATCACAGTATCTACGGGCTCTTATCACATCAGTGTTGCACGCCTCCTGTAATTTCTCTCTTTCTCTCTTTGTGCTCCCTAATAACTCAGTGCAAATGCACACTTCCCAACCATCAATGACCCCTCATAACCTCCATGCTAACTCATGATTCTTCCATGCCCATTCACTAGACATACATTATGTCACCACCTTCTTCAATTCTAAGTTCAATGTCAGGTTTGATCCGCAGCACTATGACCTCCATCATGGGTAGGCCAAGAAGACAGGTTCTCAATCCATCCCAGCCAAGATGTGGATCAATCCCATGCTGTTGACACCAGTCTGAACCATACTGGCTGTCCAGCCAACTGGGCCAAATTGCTCCCTGAAGGAGTCTAAGTTGCTGTGGCAACATAAAATTTTACATGCATATTGTAGTCTAGAACTACGGATAGTGATGGTTGAGGCTTAAATTTTATTTCCATCACATGGATGTCCATGAAGAAATTGGTCCAATTCCATGAAAACGCTGGGGGACTAGGAGATACATTTCCCCAAGTAGCGAGCATGAGCTTGGTACCAACACCCTTGTCCCATGCCAGCAAAAAATTAGGGGCACAGAAAACGGTGTCAAAATCATAGAATTGGGTCCAGCCCACCATTTTTAAATGGCTCTGGAATACTGCCAACTCCATGAAAATCCAGCCTGAAGTTCTCACTTGTGGAGCAGACTAGAAATTGCACCATTAATATAGGATAGTCACTTACAAACCCAAGTGGGAATTCCAGAGATAGCTCTTTAGCCAGGGAACGGTTAGAATTTGCTAATACAGGAAATATGTGAGATATGTTTAAGGCTAGGCTAGATGCTGATATTAGGGAGAATGAATACAATGATCTGTTTATGGGATTAGAAAAATGGGAAGAGGCTCATCTGGAGCACAGGTAATAGAAATAAACGATTGGTTCAAATGGCTTGTCTCTGCGCTGTAAATATGGATAATACTTTGTGAGAGAAGGGGTGAAAACACAATTGTTGGGAAAGGGATGGAGACAATAAGTAAATTATAAGATTTATAGAAATGAGAAAAATTAGGAAAAGAAATTGAACACAGATCTCATTTTAATATTGAAATGAGATTCCGATTCCCATTCAGAACAGTTCCTAAATGCTTCAGTCTAATCTGCTCTTACAAAGTACAAGTTCTGACTGGTCATATGGATCTTGAACTTTCTTTTTAGTAGGCACTTGTCCACCTTGAAAGATGATGGTCTGAACCTGGTGTGTATGCAATTCTGTATTGAACATTGTCTGTTGTGGTTGTAGAGGCTGATTTGTGAGTGGCAGTTCCTTCTGCAGCTGGCACAGATGAATCGTGTTTTCCTGAGGTGACTGATGTTTTTTGCCGCACACTTTTCTGCCATATGGTTGTTTCTTTGATCCTGTGCTTTTCCCATGCACTTCCTGACTGCTTGTCTCCAGACACTTTGATAAGTGACAAGAAATTCCCATGCATTGACTCTGATCCCAGTCAACTTGAAGCCTCACTTGCGGACATCCTTGTACTATAGGCACGGGCGACCTGCTGTTAACAAGCTCACTCATAAGAGCATGTCTTTGGGAATGCAGCCATTACCCATGCAGCTTACATGATCCAGCCAATGGAGTCACTGCTGACAAGGCAAACATGCCAGGGATCCCTGCATGCTGGTGTACCTCCCTGTTCAGTACCCTTGTCTTTCCAGGAGATGCCCAATATTCATTGACGTTGTGGAGGTGGAAACTGTTCAGCCACTATTTTTGGCTTGAATAAGTTGTCCATGCTTCACTCCTGTAAAGGAGGGTTTTTTTAAATTCATTCGTGGGACATGGGCGTTGCTGGCTGGCCAGCATTTATTACCCATCCCTAATCGCCTTTGAGAAGGTGGTGTTGAGCTTCCTTCTTGAAACACTAGTCCACGTGCTGTGGGTTGACCTACAATGCCACAATGCTGAGAACACAAGCCTGGTACACATGGAGTTTTGTATTTCAGTTAGCTTGTTGTTGGTCTACACACAACCTCTCAAGTTCAACAAGACAGCTTTGAAGTGGGCAACCCTGGTGCTCAGTTTGGCATCAGGGGACTGGCCACTAGTAATTGTTGATCCAAAGTAGGTGAAACTGTTGACGACTTCCAGGATGTGGTTGTCAATATTGATGGAAGGTGGAGCTTCTATGTCCTGATAAAGGGCAGCATGGACAAGTTGGGCTGAAGGGCCTGTTTGCAATCTGTAAACCGTTATGACTCTGTAACTCTATGATCCACAACTTTACCTTCCTGGTGCAGATTATCAGTCCAAACTTCTTGGAGGCCTGGGAGAACTGATTTGCAAGTTGCTGTAACTAAACTTCGGTAAGGGATGCCAGTGCAGAATCATCATGTTATAATCAGATTAGCCATGATCTTATTGAATGGCAGAAAAGGCTAAAGGGGCCAAGTGGCTTACTCTTCCTCCTGTTTCATATGTATGTATATATGTATCAGCAAACAGCACTTTTCTGCATTGTGGGCTTGGTGCAACCTTGACAAATTGAATAGCTTGCCAGCAGCTCTGATATTCAGATAGATGCCCACATTTGAGTCACTGAAAGTGTACAATAGCAGCATGGAGAAGAACATGCTGAAGAGATTTGGCACCAGAGTGTAGCCCTGCTTTACTCCACCACTGATCTTGACAGTGTCTGATGTTGCTCCATTGTAACTGATGGAAATGTGCCTGTCCCCATGGAAAGAAGAAATGAGACCCAGGACCCCAGGAGGGAAATGTGTTTTCCACAGCAGAAAAACAGGAACTGCCAAACCTATTACAGGGCCCTCTGAATCCATTAAATAAATTGTCCTGCAATTCTACTGAATTGCATCATTTGTGGAGTTGAAAGGTGTTCTGCTTTGTATTCCTCCAACCGCTTCCTCTTCCATGTCTGAATTTACCTCTGGACCTCAATGCCAAACAAAACTGTTTAGGCTGGACAGATTAGCCTTCAACAGAATGCCAAATTACTGTTTGCGGCTCACCTGTCTATGAAGATGATATCCAAGAATTAACTTAGTTTGGTCTTCAGGCCTTTCAATTCTGCTGTACTGAGGCAGTGTGCCACCATTTACACAGTGTGGGGTGCAAAGGAATTTAAGGCTTCATCTCCTTCTATTTAGAGGGAAGAATGTGACCAACTGGGTGGGAGTAGTGGAGAGTAATTTTCAATGATGCTGCCAGGATGGTACAGGATGGTAATCCAGGAGAATGGCCCACCCACCCTTTACAGAAAGTGCCTGACATTTGTTCCATTGATTTTTGTCATTTGCAGCACAGAAATCTACAAGAATCACATTGAACTGTTCAAATCAAATAGAATTTAAAATTTTGTAAATGAATTAATCTCTTGATAATTTGCCATATCGCCTTTGTATTGTGTGTGCCAATGTTGAGGATTACAAATGACAGGCAGCTGGTCAGCACGGAAGCTGCACTTTCGAAAGGTTAAGGCTTGGCTGGTGTGAAGCAATATTGGATCCTGCAAACATGCTGCAACACTCTGGGAGCAACATGCAACCTGTCAGTTTGTGTGTGGAAAATGAGTACAATCTTCAAAATAGAAAGCAGAGAGCAGGCCTTCAGGAAATGATGTGGAGAGGAAGTCATTCTCCTGTGATGCACTCTATGGGGTGCATCATCAGCTTTCAAAGTGCTCACACCTTGGGAACAGTGTGATTGAGACACACGGAGAAACAGAGCAACAGACACACACACACAGAGCAACAGACACACACACACACACACGTACACACAGAGCAACAGACACACATAGACAGAGTGACAGAAACACACACACACACATACACACATAGACATAAGGTGCACACAGACACAGTGACAGGCACACACAGACACAGAGTGACAGACACACACAGGCACAGAGTGACAGACACACACATTGTCACACAGGCACACACACACACACACACACACACACAGACATAGAGTGACAGACACACAGACACAGATGCACACACACACACAGACTAAGTGACAGGCACACACACACACACACACACACACAGGCTAAGTGACAGGCACACACACGCACACACAGACATAGAGTGACAGACACACAGACACAGATGCACACACAGACTAAGTGACAGGCACACACATATGGTGGCACACACATTCCTACATAAACACAGACAGTGACAGACATACACAGAGACACACATGCATACACACACACACAGAGTGACAGACTGACAGAGACACACGCCTGGTGACAGACACACACAGACAGAGTAGCACACACAAACACATGGACAGAGTAACAGACACACACACACACACACACAGAGCGACAGTGACAGAATGACAGAGAAACACACACACAGACACATGCACACAGATACACACACACAGTGACAAATAGACACACACACATGGGCACAATGACAGACACACAGAGACGGAGTAATAGATGCACACATGCACTCACACACAGACAGAGTGACAGTGATACACAGAGTGACAGAGACACACAGACTGGCAGAGACAAAGTGACAGAGACACACATACTTAGAGTGACAGAGACACATAAACAAAGATAGGTAGAGACAGAGTGAGACACACAGAGATAGAGTGACATGCAGACACACACACACACACACACACACACACTGACACACAGACAGACAGAATGACAGACATACAAAAACACACAGAAGAGAAAGTACCATTGGGCCTGAATAATCTTGGTAAACTACTTTTTAAAAGCTTGTACAAATTTCAAATTGCTCCTATTTATTCTAACGATAATTCCATTAGCCGTAAAGTTTATCTATGTAATATATTTGATTATAAATCTAACGTCTCCTAATCCATAGTACTGAGTATTCTTAAATATTTTTATTTGAAACGATAGTAAATACCAACAGATCACAGTGAGGTGCTAATAGGTGTTATTTATATTTCTTGCTGAAGACATTGGAACATGTGCTTAAAACCAGCAGGCAGTCACAAGCAGAACATTGTAATAGTATCTGATGCCGTGTCACCATTGTGTGGGGTCATGAGTAACACTTATTGTACCTGATAACCCTGGAGTTATGCACTACCAGCAGGGGGAGGAATTGGCCCAAGCAGCTTCTGTGGGAATCACCATAAACGAAATGTGAACTTGCATTGCACTGACATTTCGACCACTGAAGAAGTATCACATTATTATTGTTATGATCAGTTTGATTAATGTTTTTAATAAAAATATCGTTACATACAGGAATTACCCTGACCTACCTGTATCAATCCTCCCCCCCAGTCCATTCATTCAGCTGCTGTAGGCTAGATTTTCCTTCGTCAGGTGGGGACAGCTGCAGTAAAGCAGGCAAAATTAAGCTCTGAAACCAATTAACCATTTCATTACCCCGACCTCAATTCATCTCCCCCTGTCCCTACCAGGCCCACTGCAGATCACCCCTTTCCTGTCTGCTGTGTTCAACTGCTGGCAAGGAGTCGGGATCTTCCCCTCCCACCCCCGCCCCCCCAGCTGCCTCTATATCCAACATTCAAAGGACCAAGACTCCAATTTCCCTGTATCATTCTATTTCTTCTCCACCAAACTATTATTCCCATCTGCTTCATATTGTCTAGTTCATCACAGGGTTAAACATTAGATACCCAATTTTAGGAACTTCACTAAATGGCTGCCACATTTCAGGAGTTCAGAGTCAGAGGTTATATATGCCTAGCTTGTGGAATTTTTCATATTTTAGTGGTTGGAAAATCAGGTGGACAACATATTGCGTGTGTTGATCAATATCTCCAAAATTCCAATGTGTGCTCCTGTTGTACAAAACTCCAGATGGAGTGCAGTAAATTGTAAATTTGACTCTCTAGAGGAAATGCAGTGTATCATGCAGTCACAACTGTGAATGGCCTTGTCAGACTAGTGAGTCTAGGTGCACTTGTCTTCAATTTCCTCAAAACTTTGAAATAGTTTGGGACATTTTTTATTTATATTTTTGTTTTTCATTTGATGCTTTCATTCCTGTCCACAGAAAGACACCCTGAGCTAACTGTTCTTTTTCTTGATCAACTGGAATCATATTAGATTCTTTGCACGCAAATTAAATCGGAAGCCGCACTAACATCTGCTCCAATGTCACTTTTAAATTGCACCGCATGGCTGTGGAGCAACAGGTTCACTGTACATGATTTGCTTCCTTTACTGATATTTACAGCTCCTGAGGAAGCTTGCTTTCTTCTTCACACCCTTCTCTCACCACACAGCTTGCCTTGAAAACACTTGAGTAATATTCTCTCATTTACGACATATAAACCCATAAATTACCATTGTGGATATTAGCTTCCACATGTGCGCTGGTGAGACTCTATTCCATCTCTTTGCCACCTCGTTCCACCCCAAGACCATTGCTACTCTGGGGACTCATAACTTTCTCTAGCTAAAATGCCACTAAAATGACACTCAAACACTTGTGTTCCATCATTTTTTTTACTCATTCATGGGACATGGGCATCGCTGGCTGGCCAGCATTTATTGCCCATCCTGAGTTGCCCTTGAGAAGGTGGTGGTGTGTTGCCTTCTTGAAATGCTGCAGCCCACGTGGGTGGGTTAACCCACAATGCCGCTAGGGAGGGAATTCCAGGATGTTGACCAAGTGACTGCGAAGGAACGTTGATATATTTCCAAGTCAAGATGGTGAGTGACTTGGAGGGGAACTTGCAGATGGTGGTGTTCCTGTGTGTTTGCTGCCCTCGTTCTTTTAGATGGAAGTGTGATCATGGGTTTGGAAGGTCAGCTCAAACTCCATCAATCTTCATGTCTCCCTCAATAAAAACAGAAAGTGCCAGAATACTCAGCAAGTCAAGCAGCATCTGGTTAATGGTTTGAAATGCCATTTCATTCTTTGCAGATGTTGCCTGACCTGCTGTATTTCCACAATTTTCTGTTTTTACCTGCAGTATTTTGCAGATCTTTGTCTTCTGTCTCATGTTGGAGCATTTTTGATCTGAACTCAGTTTCCTTCCTCACATCCAATTCATTCCTTGCAAGACTTACTTCTCTAAACGCCGCCCCCCCCCACCCTCCCTCTCCTCAATGTTGCCCGTTTCACTTCCTCCCTTCCCTTCTCTAAGTCTTGGCCATTAATCCACACCTATATTGAGATTCAATGACTTGGGTTCTCCACTGATTGATAAAAATGAAAGAAAGGCTTTGCCTTTCATGACCTTGCATATCCCAAAGTCCGTTAGCTTCATTCAGTTAATGAAGAGTTTTAGAATTGTGTTTACTGTTGTAAATTAGGGAAATGTGGCAGTTTAGATCAGGAAATAGGATAAATTGCAATGTGACAATGGCCAGCTAATGGGCTAAAAATCTGATAACTCCTGGAATAGGCTGCCAGGATTGTGGTTCCCCCGACCCAGATCAGAGGGATGAAGGCAGCACATGAACTTGATGCTGTCTGCTCACTTCCATGATTATGGTTCACAGCCCAGCACTGAATGGACTGCTTCATGGTTCCACAACTCAGCAGGGAGCCTACGTTTACGTTAGCCATCTTTTAAAAATATTTTCATTCATAGGTTGTGGACTTCGCTGACTAGGCCAGCATTTATTGCCTATCCCATTTAGAAGGTGGTGCTGAACTGCCTTTTTGAACCATTGCAGTTCCTGTGCAGTAGGTACACCCATAGTGCTGTTTGTGGTAGAGAAGTTCCACAATTTTGATCCAGCGCCAATGAACAAATGGTGATGTATTTCCAAGTCAGGATAGAGAGTGAATTGAAGGGGAACTCGCAGGTGGTGGTGTTCCAGCATGTCTGCTGTGCTTGTCCTTCTAGATGGTAGAGGTTGTGGGTTTGGAAGATGCTTTCAAAGGCACTGCAGTGAATTGTATAGATCGTACACACTGCTGCCACTGTAAATCAGTAGTGGAAGGAGTGAATGTTTAAGGTGGTAGATAAACAACATTGTAAGGTGGCGCAGAAGCCTGGCGACTTTTTGTAAGCTGTGCCCAGCATACGTTTTAATTTTATCTTTCCTCTTGTTCTATGCTTTTAAAACTCCAAACTAACTCTTTCTCTACACCCTAATAATGATTGTAACACTACATTCTGCATCCTCTCATATCCTTCTCTATGAACAGTATACTTTGTCTGTATAGCATGCAAGAAACAACAATTTTCACTGTATGCTAATACATGTGACAATAATAAATCGAATCAAACTTAAATTTTAAAAAAAGGTGCTGATCAAGCGGGTTGCTTGTTATGGATGGTGTTAAGACTCTTGAAAACAAGTTTGCATTAATTAAAGTCAGACAGCACCCTTTAAGCATCAACGTAAAGGTGCATTCTGTTTGTAGCAGGGCCTGGAATTGTTTGTATGCCATTGAAAGAACTCCAGCAAGGGCCCAAAATGACACAACAAGCAAGTTTTCTGATACTGTACTAGGATTGTTGGTGCAGGAATTGAACTGGCAGAGAGAGGCTCCTTTCGCTGTAGGGACCAGGAGACCTTCTGGATAACTGTTTAGAAGGCGGCGAGCATGTGGTCATGACAGTAAATGCTAACAGTCTGGCACTGAGGGCCTGAATGTAGTGCTGCTTTAAGGTGTTATGTTTTACAATCTGCTCATGGTGTAACCATGTACTACTTTTTTCCGTTCATTCCCTCACCCAATCCTGATTTTTTTACCTCTGTACTTTTAGACACCTAACAACTGACACCTGGCCAGTAAATGGTTCTGAGATACAATGCCTAAAAGGAGAGCAGACTGAGGAGGAAGACACACTAATGCTTGACCTGGCACTTGCAACCACCAGCTCAGATAGTGGCACTAGGTATACTTCAGAGGGCAGAATGCAAGAGAGATTCACATGCGGTGAGTCATCAGGCATGAGTGGGCTGCATTCAGATCAGAGAAAAGGACAGTGCAAGAAACCCAGGAGGGTGAGATCACATGCATGTTCTGCTGTAAAGGATTCAGGCGAGTACATCAATGAACCAATCCACAGTAAAAGGCCAATGTGTATGTACAAAGACCTTATTTTATTATTTCATGAGATGTGAGCATTGCTATCAAAGCCAATATTTTTGGCCCATCCCTAATTGCTGCAAAGGTCAAAAAACAGACATAGAGAGGTTGTTGTTTTAAATTCAAAACAAGGATCTCAAAGAAGAGGGAACACAAGACCTTGATGGGGGGGCAATGAAAGACCACTGATGGAGGGCAACTGAAAACCCCAGAAGGAGGGTAACAAAAGACCTCTAAAAGAAACTAGAATTTTGTAATGACTTCAATCAAGCCATTGAGGTTGGCCTATTGGAGTATGAAATCACTGATTAAGGAGGCAATTTCTGGGCCAATCAGGGAGTCTTTGTCTTGTACTTAACTGGGAGTGTCAGTTCCTCTAATCCACCCGGAGGTAGACTACTGTCTGACAGTACTCTGTGTACTGCTGTTAGAGTTAGTAAATAAAGTGTTTTGGTGAAGGGACTTCTGCCTCCAAAGACTTATTCTAAATTTATTGAAGATCAAGAGGAATCAGCAAAATGAATTAAAGCTCTAGAGAAAACATTAAAACCAGATGAAATGGCTGACAGCAAACTTGAAGAAAAAGGATGACAGTTGCAAAAATTTACAAAATGAAGATAAGAGGGAGAAATTAGTGAAGACAATGGAAATTAAACTGAACTCCATGAAAAACCAACTAGAAAATAAAAATAAGTCCATTGAAGATGTACAGGTTAGGTGGATTGGCCATGCTAAATTACCCTTTAGTACCAGGGGGATTAGCTAGAGTAAATGTTTGGGGTTGTGGGGATAGAGACTGGGTGGGATTGAGGTTGGTGCAGACTCGATGGGCTGAATGTCCTCCTTCTGTATGATTCTATGACTTTATGACACTAAGAATTGAATCAGGAGAATAAGAGCTTGCAGAAGAAGTCTATAGAAGAAACTAAACAGTGCAGTTTTTATAAAACTGAGATAGAACAATTGAATTTGGAACTGTCAAATCTCAACAAGGGATCTGACGAAACTTTTCAGAGCCTTCAGCAGGAAGTTAAAGAAAAGAAGCTTGATAATAAAAAAATTAACTGAAGAGGTAAAAACTTTGTGATTGACAGCAGAAGCGGCAAGTCAGACACAGAAAGAAATGGTGATTACATGCCAGAGCGAGATTGCTGAAATGGTCACATTAATGGAAAAGCACAAGCCCCAATATGATGAAATGGCTGGTGAAGAAGATGCTGAATTGAAATACTGGAAAGAAAGCGAAGCAAATATCAACTTATCTAAAAAGCCTTTGGAAGCTGAGCTATTGTCTGTCAAGGATGAGCTTGCAGTTATTAAACAAGGAATAAAAATGTAATTGAGGGAAAGGAAATTTTGTTAAGCAAACTAAAGCAATGAAAGATATAGTCATATCTTTGAAAGATGAGTTAAAGAAGAGAAAGACATGAAAATCTATCTTTAGAATGCAGTTTCCTGTTAGCAGAGAAAGAAACTTTACCATATTACTTAAAGACTAGAAATACTTGAGTTGCCATTCCTTCACATGTAACAGACCGAGGTGTGAAAGAACTGTCAAGAATTTAGACCATGTTGTATTATGATAGGAAGTAAACATTGTAGAATATTCTTTGTTAGAAGGAAGGAAAATTTTTGTAAAAGAGGGGGAATGTGATGATATGTGCCTGCATGTATTAGAATGTAAGCTGCTCGGCAGGGCAAGTGTTAATCTGAGACTGGAGAGAGAGGCATTATCTACAGCATGATGCATGTAGTCATATGGTCAGAGAACAATCTAGAAGAACACTCTGAATATGCTGCAGTGGTGGTGTCTCATTCGTACTGAACTACGAGTCAGTAGTGACTATCTGATGGGCACAGCTGACAAGAGTCCCCCTGAGATAAAGTGCAGATTATCTAGAAAAGGCAATCAGTACAACTTTCCCAAGAATTGCCACACCCATTCATGGAGCATTCAGAACCTCATAACGATGAACAATATAAATCATGGTTCAGGTGCCAATACATATCATCGCCCACTAGGTGCATTGGCCATGCTAAATTTTCCCTCAGTGAACCGGAGTGTAGCGACAAGAAAATTTTTGCAATAACTTTGTTGTAGTGTTAATGTAAGCCTTCTTGTGACACTAATAAAAAAAAACTCACAGTACTCCCTTCACCTCAAAATTTTTCTCTGAACACCTGGGTGTCAGGAAACTCACTCCTACAACATCTCCAACTGGCAGAATGTTTTGTTACTCAAAATTACTTTCAATTCATGATTTGCACCACAACAGTTTCTGCTCAACTCCAAGCTCACAACTTTAAAAAGGATATGATTCCTTCACCTCTCTTCATCGCATATACGGCCTCTGATGGAGGAAGTCTCCATGTCACTATAACATTTTCTTTCCTCTTTTCAAAGATGGCCTCCCAGCAGTGCTGCAGGTGGATAACTGGGGATGGAGCACAATGATTGAAAACACTGAGTACATGGGGAAAGGAAACATTAGGCTTTGTCGGCATTGGAAGCTGAGAGCTTATAGAAATGGGTTAGGATGAAGGTGAGTTAGGAAGAGAAGGATGGACAATACTCACCTGTGCTCTCTCAAAGTATTGCATTGCCTTGTCCACACATACCATTTTGTCAGAAGTGAGAAAGGTGGCAGATTGGCTGTCCACTGGGAGCCTAATTACATTACGTACGTGGCCAGTTAGGGTTACTTCCAGCCTCTATTAACAATTCCTCACATCGCGAAGGTCCACTGCCAGGTGGTGAGATGCTATGTGAGCTTGGAGGTGGGGAATGGGGTGAAGGCCCCTTCAGACTTGGAGTTGCCTTCCCTCTGCATCTTGAGCTCTGGTCCTCCCTTTCTCACTACTAGCCAACTTCCTGACACTGTGATTGTCCTTCCTCCTAATTCCTAGGGCAACTCCTACCCTCCTGTCTCCAGGAGCTCCAGGATGTACTTTGAGGACAGTCCTGGGATTTGGTTTTAGGCAGTACCTCTGGACAGATTCGTAGAATCCCTACAGTGCAGAAGGAGACCATTCGATCCATCGCGTCTGCACTGACCACAATCCCACCCAGGCTGTATTCCCGTAAACCCACATATTTACCTTGTTCATCTCGTAACACTAGGATCAATTTAGCATGCCCAATCAACCTAACCCGCACATTTTTGGTTTGTGGGAGGAAACCAGAGCACCCACACGGTGGAAACCCACACAGACACTGGGAGAATGTGCAAAATCCACAGACAGTAACCCAAGCTGGGAATTGAACTCGGGTCCCTGGCCTTAAAATTCTATCTTTTGCGGTGCTCTTTCTCTGCAGCTGCAGACTTAGGTGCTGCTCAGGTTGATCTTCCAGCTCTCTTATTGGATCACCAGCACTTGGGGGCCAACTGCTGCCATTAATTAGAAGGTGGTGCCACTGAGGCCACTTTATTGTCCACCCCAGAAATGTGCCTTCCACTTTCAGCTCAGATAGTTCAAACTCTGCCACTTGCATAGAACTCAAACCTCACTGAAAAGCTGATCAGAGGCAAGAATCATTTCTAATCACCAGCCATGATTTACCCCTAATGGTACACAAGGAGCTTGTCATAGGAGTAATTGATTCAGAAACAGGGTAAATAAATCAGCAATTGCCACAAAGGATGGTCATGATGACAAGAATTAGGGGAGAATGGATTTTGTTGGCTTATCCTGTTAAATCATTTTGGTTAAAGAGAAATGACAGATTCCCTTTACCAGCAGGTCCAGCATTATGTCACGTTTTCTCTGGATGAAGATAGCCAGACTGTGGAATTCACTGGCCTTGCTGCATCTCAGTTTTCCCAAGAGTGCAGTGTGCAATGGATTGCACCCATGTGGCTATACAGGCTTCATGGCAGCAACCCCTGATGTTTATAAACCACAAAGATTACCATTCCATCAATGTACAACTGGTGTGTGATCACTGGAAGCATGTACTATACATTTGTGCACACTATCCTAGGAGTTGACATGATTCTTATATCCCAGGTACCTGAGATTTTCAGGGGGCCAATAGGGATACCCACTGAAACGTTGTCTGATGACTCTGGTGCATCGCCTTCAGAGTTGTTTCGAGGAGAGGTACAATGCTACTTATAGCTCCACACACTCCCTTATAGACCAGATCTTAAGGCTTCTGAAATTGTTCTTCAGATGCTTGGACCACTCAGGTGGCTCATAACAATACATTTCCGATAGGTTTTCACACATAATCAGTGTGCTCCACTCTTCACAATCTGGCAATGAAAAGAGGTGATCCCTTGCAAAGGGTGAACTGGAGGAGGATGAGAGCTCACCAGAGGGTACGATGCAGAAGTTCAGGAATCTCAGGAGGATGTGGAGAGTCAGTATGAACATGGTGATGCCGTAGAGGAAAGAAGACATAGGAGATGTGTCTGATATTATAATCGTTGACAGGTTCCAGGAAGAGTAAAGTATGGGGCATTTGGCCACACCTCTCCTGGTCCTCAATGCAACTCCCTTTCACCTTCGGTGATGTCCAACCATTCGCAGTGAGAATGAGTCCGGCATTGTCACTTTCACATTCTGGCTTCATGAATTGCCAGACCGTGATCTCTGCATCGGTCCGCAGTGTCCTGTGAATGCCCTCACTCTGGGATCTGAGTGCCCATTGATGAACAAGAGCGAAGCGAGAGAAGATTTGAAGTTTACTCTGTCAGATAATGATACAAACACTGCTGCACTGAAATGTGGCCATGCCGTGGGATCTCCCACTTATGTCCATGTCTTGTCTTCTGCCACCACCACTGAAGAGACACAAATACAGCTAGAACATCAATGCCAATGCGCTGTCCTCACTCAGTGGTGTTCCTTATGTTGCATTTTTCAACTAAAGATTTAAACACACCTCCCTGACATCAACCAAGGGTGCGGAGATTAGTTCAAGTGAAGTTAACATCACATGAATGTTAATCGATGGGACACTATTGTTGAATGCGAGAATGGCTAAAGCTCAAGATTCCAATGTAAAAAAAACATAATGTCTTCATATGACCAAAATGTTTACATAATCAGAAAATCTATTCACGAAAGTGGTAGCACACCTGTGATCCAGAAGTGATATCAAAATTTCTTAACCTTCCTAAACATACCATTACACCTGTGTGCAGCCCCAACATCTGGAAGCAGCCTGCTGACTGCTACGTCTTAATGTCTGTGATGACCTTGATGGACGTCCACTGGTGACCTGAGGCCTGGAGGGTCCTGGCTTGATAAGCGTCTGCTGCTTAGAGATAGATGCACCTTTGGCAGCTTTAGCAGCTGGAGTGGATAGGGTCATAGAGCAGTTGTACACCCTTGGGTTGTCCTGAGAAGAGGCCCCTGGGGTGTCTGACTGATGTTCATCCTCCCCAAGGGTGTCCAAGGGCCTTGCCCTGACTCTTGCAGGAGATGGTGCACCTGGTAGGATGTTCTCCCTCAGTGTACCCGAACAGGCACTGGAGTGTGGCGACTAGGGGATTTTCACAGTAACTTTGTTGCAACGTTAATGTTAAGCCTACTTGCAACACCAATAAATAAACTTATAAATACAAAAACAAAATCCTGCAGATGCTGGAATCTGAAACAAAAACAGAAAATGCTGGAAAATCTTAGCAGGTCTGACAGAATATTCTCTTTTCACAGGCCTGTCAGACATGCGTATGTTGCGGGGAGATACTGATTTCCCCTCCCCCACAGAAACAATCTCTGTCCTCCCCATTCTGCTCAGCTGTAGCCTCCTCAAACTCAATGATGTCAAACGTCTGCAATCTTTCACGCCCATTGTGCACCAGCTTATCTTGTATGAAGATGAAAGAAAGGCCTATGTTAAGAAAGGATGGAGCAGAGGATGGGAAAGGTGCATGTCCCCTGTGTATGGTGAGTCATCCCCAGAAGGCCAGAGGATGGAGTGTGAGCAACATGACAGATGGGATGGTGGTGATGTGAAAACGTCCATGAGAGAATGAGTGGTGGTATGTCCCCCACATCCCTCCCCTCCCAATAGAAAGTGACATCCCTGAACAGAGGTGACATGATGAGAATTTGATATTGGAGGGAGTTGAAGGATGACTTACCCTGGCAGAGCGGATGAGATCTTTCACCCGCTCCTTGCACCGGATGGCATTTTGGAAGCAGTTGCCAGCTGCTCCAACCTGCTCTGCCACATCCTCCCAGGTTGGAGAGGTGAGGCATGTGTGCTTTCCGGAGTCATTCCTGGGATTTAAGACATGCCTGTGGGCCTACATTCCTCTGATCAAGGGCGCAAGGGCCTGGTGGATGGAGTGCGTTGTTGCCTTTATCTTGAGGCTTTTGGTCTTCATCTTGTGAATTGAAGACATCTCTGCACATGCCTTGAAGACACTTGGGGTGAATTCTCTGGCCTCACTCCCCCCAAAATGATAAAATCCCGCCCAAGGTCAAAGGACCTCTCTAAGATCCGCCACCCACCCGCTATGATTCTTTGACGATCCAGGAATCAAATTTAAACACCAGTCCAACATGTAGGTTGCACTCTCTCCAGCCTAAGGAAGGAATTTCGCCCCCTTAGGCTGGAGAGAGTGCAATGTACATGTTGGACTGGTGTTTAAATTTGATTCCCGACATTTGACCCCGTCAACTGATGATGTTCAGATGAAACAACCCCTGCCCTGCCAGCTGATTCGGGTCAATACTTGTCTGTGCAATTATTAAGCACAGAATGGGGTGCAAGTTCCTACCATTCCACCCAGCAGGGTGGGCACTGCCAAAACCACTTGCCGTTGTACTTCATTTCGTAAGTGGAAAATTGGGTCCAATGAGTTAAATTTTTCTTGTCGCAACCTTATTAAATATTCTAATAGAAGGAAGAAGTGCACCAACCAGGAAATACAGTTGTCTTATCCAAGTAGGAATATGATCAGGTTTGATATCACTAACAGTATCTGTGTGGAATGATGTGGATATGAATGCTGATACGAATGTATGGCAGAACAATCTCCAAATGGGAGTCTGTACTGAGGAGAGGAGCGATCTGTTCACAAGTGGTTGAGTGGAGTTTCTTGGTAAAGTTGCACTGTGAAGAAAGCCAAAGGATTTGTAACTTAGTAGAAGATTTCCCTTTGTAACTATGTTCACAGCTAGTATGCCTCAGTTATTGCTTCATGAGAGAGGTGCATCCTTTTGTAACATTGTCGGGAGTCAGGGCCTTGTCTAGACCTGGAGACAGAAAAGGGCTGGCATCAGGGGGCAGCGGTCAGAGGCAAACTAAGGTGCTTGTGCTCCCCCCCTCCCCCTTCCCCCCAAAATTCCTCACCTTTTCACAGTGGAGAAACAGTGAAAAGCTTCTTAGAGACTCCACTGGTTCCCAAGGCCTGGTGTGCAATATTAAACTTTAAAATATTCAAAGTTTGAGCCTGTTTTAAAGGCACTTGAAACATTATTTGAAACCTGTGATCTTTTACCCTGTTGCACATCTAGCCTGCCACAAATATGTCTTAATGCCTTTTCCAATGGGGCCAGGGTTTTACAAGGTGACTCGGATGTGGCTAGGAAGCCAAATAGGCCAATCTACTTGGCTACACTCTCATTGTCTTGTAGGCATGGGGCAGCAGAGTGGCAGCGGGTGAATTCCTTCCCCACTGGGAGGAAAACAGAAGAGGTTATTTTTGGGGAGGAATTTGGCAGCAGTCCTCTTTTCTACATTTCGCTCTGACTTATGCTCCAACATCATCTGGGAATGGAAAAACTTGGCCTCTATCTCAAGTTGCTGAATTGTGCTTGTTCTGAAATCTTGCACTTATTTGTGTGGGCAAGTCACTAAAAATGCTGGTTTGACCCTGAAAAACATTCCTGAAAGCTTGTAATTGATTGGTGATAGTTGAGGCAATGCGTGGATCACTCTCGCAAATAATGATCCCTGTCTGGTCCACGTCTCTCCACCTAGTTTTCCCAGAATGCCATCTCACAAGGCTAAGGATAGCATGGGATCCTCAAGCTTGCAATGACTTGACCCTAGTTCTTACCTGAGCTTTGATGAAAACCTCCTTCGTTCAGTATTCCTAGCAAACCTTTAAGCTCTTTCTGAAAGGAAACATTTATAGATTTGTTTCACATCGTGACCCCAATGTTAGCTAAACATGACTTTATTCAGCATGACTGGAAAAACATATTTTCCTATTTCATTAACAGAGCGACTGATTTATGCGAACCGAACAAGTCCATTTTTATTACAAGGAATTCAAGGAACCGTATCAATGTTTTGATATTGATATCTTTTCCTGTACCTACACAGGAGTTTCAGTTTGAGAGTGTTGCTGCCTGGGATATCAATAGCCTATTCACCATTGAATTTTGAAAATTATCATGCTTTAAATGTTATATTGATCCTCTGTCTATTCTGTTTTACGTATGAAAGCCTGTTTGTTATCCAGTCTGAGTGAGTATTTTATGGCTGGTTTATGTAAGGCCCAGTATGAAAGGGTTGATATAACTCTTTGCCAAAAAGCAGCAGGCAGTGACTAGTTCCCACTAAAAACAGCTCGACAGTTCCACATGGTATCTCTGCTCCAAACGGTTAAACTCTGATCAGTGTCATTACCACTTTTAGGGTGTTGGCTAAAAAGATCTTGCAAAATAGCAAGCGCATTTTTAAAAAATCTGCCTTTTGTCTTTCTTTGTGAAATGACATTCTGCCATCTTCATACTCTGTAGTAAATAGATTGCCCTGATACTTACTGTAAAAGATCAGGGTCATGATAGGGGAGAAATAGCAAAAAAGAGCGATGCTCCAGTTTCATGTCATACTATCCTGTTGGCATGGTTACAGTAATGTTTAGTTAGACACATCAGTTACAAAAATCACAACAGTTGGTGACATTAAAGAATTATAACAGCTTTATCAGGTGATCAGCGACAAGATGGAGAGCTGTTAGAATTTAAATATTCAAGTACTACCAGCTGAAACATTCTGCCTCAATGACTACAATCATTCTTCGTCATTGTTTATGATTTGGACAGAATTATATAAAATAACACAAAAGAGTAAAGATGATCAATGTAAAATCATTCATTTTTAATCTTCTGCTCAAACTCAACAATAGTTTGCTTTTGTACTTGGTGTCTGCCCGTCTCAAATATGGCTCCACTTATGGTCTTGCTGCCTGCATACCTTGTATGGAAGTTGCCTTTTCTATTAGCACCCAGTAAGAAGGCACATCTTAAGGATTCAAGTTTCACACTGTTCAGCAGCAACGCATACTATGAATCAACTTCCAGGATAAGAGAAGGAAAAGAAACTCTATTGAAATATCAGTCTATCTAAATTAGTAAACTTACCTGTGTGCAAAATTCTTAGATTATAATGTTAGTAAATCTGCGATGTTGCTGATTGGTTTGTGTTAACCATGTGATCCCACAACAAATCAGATTATTGGAAACAAAAATCTTTTAACTTATTTTGCTGATTCCCATCTCCATTGAAACTGCATCCTGAGCATTTTAAAGTTTGTTTATTAGTGTCACAAGTAGGCTTACATTAACACTGCAATGAAGTTATTGTGAAAATCCCCTAGTCGCCACACTCTGGCGCCTGTTCGCGTACTCTGAGGGAGAATTTAGCATGGCCAATGCACCTAACCAGCACGTCTTTCTGACTGTGGGAGGAAACCAGAGCACCCGAAGGTAAGTCACGCAGCCACGGGGAGAAGGTGCAGACTCTGCACAGACAGTGACTCAAGCCAGAATTGAATCCAGCTCCTTGGCACTATGAGGCAGCAGTGCTAGCCACTGTGCCACTATGCTGCCCACTCACTCTGCATGGTGTCAGTCCCCTTCTGGAGTTGTCCTCGGACCTGCTAAGTAATGTTAATTTCTGCATTCCCTCCTGTTTTCATCCTGCTCCAATTCATGCTATATTTGTAGCAATTGTCCTCATAAAAATAAGCAGCTTCAACGATTTACTAGATAACTAATTGCCTGAGTCTAAATCTTTTACCAGTCAATACTATATGCTGAACTACTGGTAAGTAGTGTCAGCACAATGTCTTCCTTTTGAGCAGACCATTAGTAGTTAATTCACAGCTTGTGATGTGAGCTGAGAGTTCAAGATGTGGAAGACGTTGGCAGATTATAGTGTAACAAGGACCACATGGTGAATGTTTGGAGTTCTCAGATAGTACAGTAAAGCAGTTGTAAGTAGAAGGCAGGTAAGAGACAAAACTGCAGAGCAGTGATTCAATGTTGCAGAAGCCCTGGCTTGCCAGGAATTGAGAAAGTTACTTCCCTATCCAGATGGCAGCAGTAAATGGGAATATTGAATATTTATAGCGCTAGGTGAACTGATATGATGGGCGGGTGAAATTTTCTCTTTTTTTGCCAAATGTCACTTAAGGCAAGAAAAGTGATGAGTAGCCCAGCGGTGACACTGGTGAGTTTTCACACCATACCTTTAGGCACTTTGAATTAAAAAGCTTTGCATGAGTTTCAAGCCGTGCCCATGGTGGGCTAACTCTGAGTCATCCACCTTGCCATCTGTTGAGCTCTTCAATCAGGGGTGCTCTCTATTTAAATACCTCCACAACACTTGTTCCAGGTTTAGTCAAGAGGATGGAGGCTACTAAGGCTGTGCTGAGGTTTTCTTTGGGACCACTGACCCAAATGCTGAATAGGATGGAAGAGAGACAGGACATTTTGTACTCTCAGAGTGGCAAAGGCCAACCAGCAAGGTTACCAACCCCGATGGAAGGCAGAGGCAGTGCTGGTAAACACAAGCTCCTTGTGCAATGGGATGGGATGGACTTCCAATGCAGGAAGAAGATGAATGACCTCCTCTGTACAGCCAGGGTCACTCTTCTCATTTGTCAACACTCACCCACCCATCGCACATCTAGAGACTACTCACTGTCACCTCACTAAACCTCACAACTTGCTCTCCCACAAGATTTCTCATCACCCCTGTGTCTCCTCTCCCCATCACATCCCAGCTCCCACTCACCAATCATACATAAAAACATAAGAACATAAGACCTAGGAGCAGGAAAAGGCCACTTGGCCCCTTGAGCCTGCTCCACCATTCAATAAGATCATGGCTGGTCTTTTTGTGGACTTAGCTCCACTTATCTGTCTGCTCACCATAACCCATAATTCCTTTACTGTTCAAAAATGTATCTATCCTTTCCTTAAAAACATTCAGTGAGGTAGCCTCAACTGCTTCACTAGGCAGGGAATTCCATAGATTCACAACTCATTGTGTGAAGAAGTTCCTCCTCAACTCAGTCCTAAATCTGCTTCCCCTTATTTTGAGGCTATGCCCCCTAGTTCGTGTTTCACCTGCCAGTGGAAACAACTTCGCTGCTTCTATCTTATCTATTCCCTTCATAATCTGATATGTTTCTATAAAATCTCCCCTCATTCTTCTGAATTCCAATGAGTGTAGACCCAATCTACTCAGTCTGTCCTCATAAGCCAAACCTCTCAACTCCGGAATCAACCTAGTGAATCTCCTCTGCACTTGGTCCAATGCCTGTATATCCTTTCTCAAGTAAGGAGACCAAAACTGTACACAGTACTCCAGGTTTGGCCTCACCAGCACCTCATACAGCTGCAACATAGTCTCGCTGTTTTTAAACTCCATCCCTCTAGCAATGAAGGACAAAATTTCATTTTAATTACCTGCTGCACCTGCAATCTAACTCCTTGAGATTCATGCACAAGGACACCCAGGTTCCTCTGCACAGCAGCATGCTGCAATTTTTTACCATTTAAATAATAGTCCATTTTGCTGTTATTCCTACCAAAATGGATGATCTGCATTTACCAACATTGTATTCATCTGCCAGACCCTTACCTACTCACTTAGGTTATCTATATCCCTTTGCAGCCTTTCAGCATCCTCTGCACACTTTGCTCTGCCACTCATGTTCGTCTCATCTGCGAATTTTGATACACCACACTTGGCCCCCAACTCCAAACCAACTGTGTAAATCATAAACAATTGCGGTCCCAACACTGATCCTCGAGGCATACCACTAGTCACTGATCACCAAGCAGAAAATCACCCATTTACCCCCACTGCAGGTATCCTTACATTTTACCTGGCACACGTCCTGTCCCTATCTGTCTCATTGTAGGACAAACTAGCTTTTATTCTACTCGTTCGTGAGATACGGGCATTGCTGGCTGGCCAGCATTTATTGCCCATTCCCAATTGCCCGAGGGCAATTGAGAGTCAACCACATTGCTGTGGCTCTGGAGTCACATTTAACCAGACCAAGTAAGGACGACAGATTTCCTTCCCTGAAG
Source organism: Carcharhinus amblyrhynchos (assembly GCF_965287045.1). NCBI lineage: Eukaryota > Metazoa > Chordata > Chondrichthyes > Carcharhiniformes > Carcharhinidae > Carcharhinus > Carcharhinus amblyrhynchos. The sequence goes on from NC_137325.1 coordinate 99,017,357, forward strand.
AACATTCGTGAACCAAATAGGTTTTTCCACCAATCGACAATGGTTTCATGGTCATCGATAGATTCTTAATTCCAGATATTTTTTATTGAATTCAAATTGTACCACCTGCCATGGTAGGATTCGAACCTGGGTCCCCAGAACATTACCTGAGGTCTGGATTAACACTCTAGCTATTATACCATTATGCCATTGCTTAGAGAAGAATGATAAAGAGGAGAGCAAAGACTGGTGGAGGTATGCACAAACTGAAAGTCCTCTCACCATTTAAGGATAGAGCCCTCTAGCTTGCCGAGGAAGAAGAGGGCTACTCCTCCGCTGAGGACAAGGTGGGCGCAAGAGGAAAAAGTAAGGACACACAACACAATGATCCACCTGGCAGCCTCATGTGAACTATCTCTCTCCTATCCCTATGCCCCATCCCATGCACTTATGCTATCTTTCTTCCCTTACAGGGAAATCAGTGGAGCAGTCCTGATCCATCCACGAGTGTGGATTTGGAGATGAATTCTCTGACATTACCATTGAAGAAGTGTCACCCGCACTCTCTGCCCCCTTCGAGGTGAGATCACCAGGTTCACTTTTTCAAAAACCTGTTGCAACGTGCACCTGAGTGATGTCACACTGGCAAAGTTGGAATTTACAATGAGGGGCACATTACAGTGGGACTGCCTGCTAATGATATAAACACATTCAAATGAGGTTCTCAATCCTCCTGGGTGTGAATCTTGTTACGTCACTGGAGGGTGCAGAGGACGATAGCATCGTGTGATCTCACTGGCAAGATTCTTATTTTTGGCCTCTTGCGGAATTTTGTGCCCACGTTGATATTTGTGTTTGTGGTGAACACGGGCACAAAATCATAGTTGTTGTGATTGAGCTCTTGTGATCTGTTGCCAGTTATCACAAGTGTATTTTTCATATTCCTTTCCAGAGCATAACATGCATGCTGCCTACACCCAGGTATATTGGGACTGATGTAAATGCAGGGAGATGTTTTGAGAGTTATATAAAGAATATTCAGCTTTGTAGAAACAGTAATATCTGAATTAATTTGCAGTTTAAAGTTAGAATCTGCACAGTGCAGAAGGAGGCCATTTGGCCCATTGAATTTGCATAAACCCATCCAGGCCCTATTCCTGCAACTCCACATATTTACCCTGCTAATCCCTTGACAGTAGGGTCAATTTAGCATGGCCAATCCAGTTGACCCACACATCTTTGGACTGTGGGAGGAAACCAGAGCACCCAGAAGAAACAGGGAGAATGTGCAAATTCCACACAGACAGGCTGCCGGAACTGAACCTGGGTCCCTGGCACTGTGAGGTAGTAGTGCTAACCTCTGTGCCACTGTGCCGTCCATTAAAAATGCAAGTACATTTCTGTTGCAATTCAACATCTGCAAAAGTAATTCTTTCTAAACTTCTGAAACTATGGAAAGGGAACTGTTCAGATATATTTAGGCAACATACTAACCAAATAGAGTAAAGAAAAATAGCATATTTTGGAAATAATTAGATTTAGATTTTTCTAGGTATTGTGTAAACATGTTAAAACAATGGCACATTAACTGAGGGGAATACTCATTTGTTTCCATAACAATGGCTCAACATCAAAATCACTGGCATATCTAGATTTGATTTTAAAATTTCTCTTAATGGAATTCCTCTAGAAGGGAGATGGTTATGGTGTAAAATAGCATGCTTCGATTGTGTTTTGTGAAAAAGAGGAAAGGCACCCAATTTTCACCTAATGTTTGTTTCACCAAATGAGATAAACAGCTGATGAAAACTGATGGCCAGATGTAACCTACACAAGGAAACCAGCCTGAAGTCATTGAAAATGTGAGTTGAGTGTGTTTCATGGAGCTGTGTGTTTTCCATTTATTCTTAGGCAGGTGAGCAGCAGAGATAGTTGAGTGGAATTAAATGTGCTGAATGTTTATATGCCAAGCTATCTCAAATTGATTGTTAATCCAGTTAAATTATAATTTGGAAAGAGTACTGTTTTGAATGTGTAAATTAAAATGAAAATCTGACACTTAAATAATATTTTTCTAAACTCCACTAAAATAGATTTTAGATTATGAAGTTTGAATTAGCTATACTAGTTTTGCTTTCTCTCCAAGAATGCAGGAATACAAATTTACCTAGAATAAACATTGATATGTATTTGAACAAAGCTGTAGGAAAAAGATCAGTGTCTTTATGTATGCATATGTATTACGATAATATGGAACTGAGCCCATTACTATGATGCTATTCAGTGAAATGTATGCACAAAGAAGAAATTAATAACATTTGCACATAACTTTTAATTTATTTCAACCTAGAAATGCATTAAAAAGCATTGCCTCAAAAGAATATTTATCAGTTATGGCTGTTGGAAGTCAATCACCTCAGTCCCAGGACATCACTGTAGGAGTTTCTCAGGGTAGTGAGCCAGGCTCAACCTGTACTATAACAGTCTGCCACATGAATGTGGGACTGAGTCCAGTACCGTTCACAAAGTGATATAAGAGAACGTATCACCCACACATAAGAGTGAGTCTAGCGTTGGACAGTGCAGTGTGCAAAGGCAAGCATGGAGACAAGTTCTAGCTTGAACAATTTATTGTGTATATGTACACAATTTTTGTCATTAATAAATACATATAGTCGACCTACTATGAAGACTTCATTAAGATCTACTGAAAGGTATCCAACAACCTGCAATATGGTGGCAACGAATAGGAGAACCCAAAACCTTGCATAAACAAAGCCCAAATCAATCACATAATTGGAGAGTTTAGAGAAACAGATTCCTCAAATACATGATCACTTCAGGTCTGGATAAAAAGACAGAACCTGAAAAAGTTAGCATACTGTGTTTTTCGAAAGGTCTGATAGTGGACAATGTTATTGCTAGATAAAGAAGAAATGAATCATCTGCTAAATTTGAAGACATATTAATATCATTCCATGTTTATTTTAACCTAACCTAGAAAGGAACAAAATATTTGAAAGGACTACATATACGAAGTGTGTCCAGCAGCCAGGAGAGCCTGTCGATTCATTCATTAATGATTCACACAAGGTGGCTGAAGGCTGTGAACACTGTGAGAGTGAAGGTTACTTTTTATAACATTTTTTGGGGAATATCGTATATTCTGCAAAGTAGTCTGTCTATATATGCAAATGATTTAATTAAACTGGAAAAGGGTTAATGGTAAACAATTGTCTAGACAAATACAGATGTGAAAAAGAATGAAGGTGTTAAATGCATGCATTTGTAATTAAGCAAGGCCAAGTGCTTTTAAAAGTAAATAGATAATAAAAATTTGCATGAGGAGATAGATAACGACTTTCTATTAGCTGTTAAATTTCAAGGAAGAGTAAGGAACTTTGAAAACATGCAACGGTTTCTTAAGTAAATAAGGGAAGATTATTGTATTTTATTTGACCTGAAAGTGGGGGCCATAGGAAAACATGAAAGATTTTTCTATTTTAGAAAATTCAAGTTCAAAGAAGTGCTGGGAACAGTAGATGAAAGGAAAAAAGATGATCAAGGGGAGACATTGAGTTGATTAGAGTTTGGCTGTGTGAAGAGGATCTCCTAGAAACAGCTGAGGGCTGGGTGAAGGTTCAGTTTGAACCAGCCATGCAGCCAACCCAGAAAATCCTTGAGCTGCAAAAAACAGTCCCGTTTCGGAAGGTTTCTTCAATTTCCACAGCAGAGTGGAAGTGAGTTTAAGACATTGTATGGTATATCTTATTAAAGCAACAGCAATTTTGCCTTGGACAATATTACTAGGTTTTAGTTGAAAGTTAGTAAGGGAGTGTTGGCTGGAAGGTGTTTACTTGTGACTTGGATCAAGTAGGGAGTCTTTCAGGGGAATGTTTCATACAGCTAATTTTAACTATGTAAGTGTAATCTTGTGAACTTAATTTTCTTTTCTTCTTGTTAATAAATCTTTTAATTTGCATTTTCAAAATCCCAAAAGTGATACTAGATTTCTTTGTGCTGGGACCAGTACTTCTCTTCTCCTTTTCAGAATACATGTTTCCAAGTAAGCCATGTTTCCACTAGGATTTGATTTGCAGAAAGCAAAGAAGATCTAACCCTTGAGAAAGCTATCCAGATTGTCCAGTAGTCTGAACTCCATGTGCAGCACAGTCCCATTTCAAAAGGAGAAATTAACCCATGGTACAAAGGAAATCCCACAATCTAATTAGTTAAACTGTACATAATCAGGGACACTCCAGGCCTAGGGAGCAATATACTAACCAACCAGCATAGCAACCGCTGTAGAGCAAACCACCCCCACAGGGGAGACCAATGTTTTGCAGATTTGTTCCAATACTTACAAAATAAAAGCACTTTGAAAAACTGCAAGGTCAAAACCTCATGAAATAGCTTAGGATCTTGAAAGAAGATCCTAAGATGTTGAGTGAGGTTGAGACCAAGAGAGCATATAACAATACTCATTAGGTGAGGTGAAAGATCGTGGGTTTTCATTTTGAAATGCAGATGTTTTGATCAATGGCCATCTCACAAACCTTAAATTGGATACAAGTGTCAGTGTTCTTTTCTCATCAGACAAATAGTTACACCACTTCATGGGCTCAGGGGAATCTACTTCCATCACAGGAATGATTCTGGGACTATCAAGGGAGGGCAAAAAGGAAATCTTTGAGGTGACCTATGTCAACCATAAACAGTCTTTTCCTCTCTTGAGCAGAAATGTCTTCTTAGCCTTGAATTTCCCAAAGTGACAGAAGATGTCAAGACAACTACTGTCCTAAATTATCCAGAATTGTAAATTCCCGAGAGTTCAAACAGGAAAAGAGTATCCTGACTGAAACTTCAGCTCTGAATGTCTTATCTTTTTGCAGAGTAGGTTTGCCCATTTGTTACAGATGCCTTCATTGGTCAGACTAGCCAACTATTCAGATAGCAACTGTGATTCTTCCAATGGAGGGTAGACAAAAATTCAAATAACAATCCAAAAAAACCTCAGCCTCCTACTCTGATGACTGTTGATGAGATTGAAACTGCAACCAAAGAACAATACTACAACTCCTGGCCAACATGACAGCGCCACAGAATATTCCAGAATCAAATGGTAGCTGTCCATTGCCAACAGCTAACCACACAGTCGAATGTAAAAGTGAATTTACCAGGAAAAACACAACCTCACAACAGGAATGGCCATGTTCCATCACACAGGACATCACCATGACCTACATGATGAAAGAAACAGGGGAGAAAATGACATGGAAACAAGCACAATGTTTGTCCACTCCGCAAGAAACAGGAAGGAGCGGCAACCACCTTTCACCACAATCGACAGAGTTGTTCAATACCAAGAAATGGAGAAAAAAGATGCCAAGGTACCAGGACAACCTCCAAATTGACAAAGTTTACCTGAAATAACCAAAGCTACCACCCTTCTGACAGTAGCGTGGACAAGAAAGGGAAGGGTCATAAGGCCTGTAAACTGCCTGAACCTATCAAATCAGGGACCTGAAGGAAGTGATGGAGTAGTAATAATGATGAGAGTACATAGAATAAACTAGAATAACTTGGTGGATAAACACTTCATGGAGATGTGGTATAACGATCTGGCACATTTGGGGTTAATGCAGGACTGACACGTTACTGTATATGTATACATAGTTCTTGGAGTTAATAAATGCATGCAGTTAACCGAGTTAAAAATATGAAGACTTCATCAAGAATATCCAACACCCGAGAACACATCCACCTTCAGCTGCTTTATCATTGACCTTCTGTTCATCATACGGTCAGAAGTAGAGATTTTTGTTGATGATTGCACAATGTTCAGTACCATTCACGATTCTTCAGATACAGAATCAGCCTTTGCCCTTATACAACAAGACCTGGACAATATTCAGATTTGGACTGATAAGTAGCCTTTGTGCCACACACGTGCCAATATTATGCCCATGTAAGGAAGGGTATAAATTGGAACAGATTGTTCACAGGAGAATGACTTCTCAGGATCGAGTAGCCACACCCATAACAGTAAGAATATACTGGTTGGCCCCTTTTGTTTTCATATGGCTCCTACACAATCCACTAACTGAAGGATTCCCCAAAGGAAGATATGAGAATTATAGATGCAGGTTTAATTGCAGGCTGCAGTTTCCTCGTTACCAGACAGGTGTTAGGTTAATGTTGTTAGGTTTATTGTATTAGTATCACAAGTAGACTTATATTAACACTGCAATGAAGTTACTGTGAAAATCCCCCAGTTGCCACACTCCAGTGCCTGTTCAGATACATGAGGGAGAATTTAACAAGGCCAACGCACCTAACCAGCACATCTTTCTGACTGTGGAAAGGAAACTGAAGCACCCTGAGGAAACCTGCACAGGCACTGGGAGAACGTGCAGACTATTCACAGTCACCCAAGTCAGGAATCGAACCCAGGTCCCTGGCACTGTGAGGCACTAGTACTAACCACTGTGCCACCATGTACCCCATAACTCCATCACATTTTTGTGGAGACTAGGCCAGTAAAAATGCTGGCTTACGTAAGCTTGGGCTTTTCTTATGTTAACATGTCTGGCCATTGGGATTTAATGAACCAGCTTCAATATTTTGTCTTGCTGCCTCGGAGGCACTACTACCTGTAGATGACCAGCCAGTCCTCATCTGCAAGCCTGTGAGGATGTCACAACTTCCTCATTAGTAGCTTATTTTTAAAATAATAGCACTCTGCGACACCCTTCGTTTCAGCTTCGGTTTGGATATAGGTTGCACTGGACTTGCTCAAGCAGCTACCAAGGAAGACCCATTCATTACATCCTTAGGGTCTTCCAAACTTTGAACAGAGTTTTGCATACCAGGTGTCAGGGTCATCCATCTGCGGTGCCATTAGGTCTCTGCTGGTGGTGCTTATTTGTCCATACACTATGAGGGAAAATGTCTCGGCAGTTGCTCTGTCTCCCTGATCTTGTTCAGCTTCTCTAAAATCACAGGGGGTACTCCCACCTTTGATCCCATCAGGCATTTCCAAGGAGAAATTTGATGACTCCCATGGTCACCAGCCATGAAATTAGGTCACACTCCAGGTGCACTCTGTACAAATGCCTGGCCGTGTATTTTTCCTTGAAACTTTTACCAGCACTTTAGCCTATACTGCATTTTGTGGGGTAAGGGCATCCCTCTTCCCAGCAGTAAAGATAGACTGGCTCCAGTCTCCCTTAATATGACTGCAGGCCTTCTTGTCTCACCCTGAGGAAATGGGGACATTATTCTTTCTGACACAAAATCAGGGACATTGCTAAGCCCACAGGGGTGGGCTCACAGGGATTTGCTGATAAGCTCAGAGCCACGGCTTGGTCTGCTATGTTCTCTGCCTGCCTCTTCTTTTCTGCACAGGGCCTATGTGTCCCAATAAATACTATGGCCCTTTCCTGTACCTTCAGTCAGCACAAATGTATCTGGCCTTACTGCAATTGAAACAGACAGGCTTCAAAGCCTCACTCCTTTTCTTAGTTTGAGGAGGGGTCCCTCTGTTTTCAGCCATCCCCTCACTCCCATGGGTGCTTAACTTGCTATCCCCTCCGCATCTGTCCTTTCTACGTTGTTGGGGGTGATTAGAGAAGGGTTTCCTTTAGGATGAGATCTTGTGGACAAACTCATGATCATCAGCCAGAGCTAATGTCTGCTTGGCCGTGAGCACCTTCTGTTCATTTCTGTGCATTCTTATAAGGAGAGGGAGTGATTGTTTGAATTCTTTGAGGCACATTATTTCACAAAGATTTTCATGCATGCGAAAATATGTTATTTTATTTAAATGCAAGCTGCTTAAACCTTTCAAATTCAATGTATACCTAGTCTTGCTATTTTTGGAAGACAAGGAATTTCTGACAGTATGTCTCCAGTTGGTACATACCTGAAAAAGATTTCTTTACCACCTCATAGTTTCCTGAGCTCTCATTAGGCAACAGGATGTAAACTTTGTGAGCCTGATCTGCATCGTCTACTTTGTAGGAGCAGGGTCAAGCTTTCTACTGATCATCTCACTTGCTGATCTCAAAAGAAATGAAGAAGACTTCCACCTCTTCCTCAAACTGAAGGATTAAATGGGTAAACTTGAATAACTCAGTATGTAGACCTGAACTAAGAGTGCCTTCAGTGGCCACAAGAGATATATTCTTATCTCCCTTTCTTGCTGCTCTCTTTGGTATGCTCATTCTCTCTCATATTTGTCTTGTCTTCTCTCTCATCTTTCCTCTCTTTTTCTCTCTTGCTCTCTTTCACTAGCTTAAAATTTTCACTCTAGCTGTCTCTGTTCTATCTGTAATTTCTCTAAAGTAGGCCGTCTGCTGCAACTTTCCATGTTTGCAATCTACTCTAGCCATTACTTTTAAAATATCAGGTTTCCTGCTTTTTGGGCAAAATTCCAAATCCAACTTCTTCATACACTTTTCAACTCTTTGAGGGTCAGACTTTTAAATTATTGGAAATAATTTCCCCATCTGTTCAAGAAAGGTTGTGGCTTCAAGTGTAGACATTTTTGCACGGTGGTATTATAATCCAAAAGAAACCAGGGGCTGTCATTTTTCTTTAAATAAAATTTGCTTTACGGGAACTTTCCCAACTCCAATTCTCTTGGTATTTGTGGGATCCAATCCCAGTTGTTGTACACAAAATTTCCTTTATGACCATGTTGGGGGGGGGGTGGCAGCGGCAGGGTGACAATTAATTCCTTTAATTTACCACTCCTGGCTGTAACAGGTTTTGTTGTGAATTTAGCAAGGATGTGCTTTACTAATGCTGCAGATGTCCCATTTTCAGATTATAAAGAATTAATCAGACAGGTTTTCTGGGTTTAAATCAAAGAAAGGGATAAGTTAATTGATCCTGCTTCCCGAATTAAAAAAAATGAGGCAAATCACGATCACCATTCATGCATACACACATTCTCTGGAGCTCAAACATACACAAGTACAGATGGTAAAATAAGAGGATAGATTTAATGATATTTTACAGTTGGTGAAAGATAACCAATGAAAGGGATGTATAGTTAACTGTCCTTTGGCTGGTCTCGATGTGGTGATTCCGCCATTTTGCCATTTTGTTCAGCTGTTTCCCTGGGTGCAGTTGTATGGTGTGGAGATGCCGGCTTTGGATTGGGGTAAACACAGTAAGAAGTCTCATAACACCAGGTTAAAGGACGCTTTGTCATCCAGTACTTCCCCAGAGTGGAGAAGCTATAACATCTTCTCTGGAGTCTTCAATATGTCATTGACGAAGATGAACATCTCACCAGGGCCATCCCCACACTCCCACTTCTTGCCTTCAAACAACCGCACAACCTCAAACAGACCATTGTTCGCAGCAAACTACCCAGCCTTCAGGAGAACAGTGACCACGACACAACCCTGCCACAGCAACATCTGCAAGACATGCCGGACCATCGACATGGATCATCTCACATGAGAACACCATCCACTAGGTACACAGTACATACTCTTGCAACTTGGCCAATGTTGTCTACCTGATACGTTGCAGGAAAGGATGTCCCGAAGCATGGTACATTGGGGAGACCATGCAGACGCTACAACAATGGATGAATGAACATTGCTCGACAATCACCAGGCAAGACTGTTCCCTTCCTTGGCGAACACTCCAGGGGTCACGGGCATTCGGCTTCTGGTCTTCAGGGAAGCGTTCTCCAAGGTGGCCTTCATGACACATGACAGCGCTGAGTCGCTGAGCAGAGACTGAAAGCCAAGTCCCACACACATGAGAATGGCTTCAACCGGGATCTTGGGTTCATGTCACACTACCTGTAACCCCCATGACTTGCCTGAACTTGCAACATCTCACTTACTGTCCTGTCTGGAGACAATATACATCTCTTTAACCTATGCTAATGCTATCCCCACTCACATTGTCTGCATCTTTAAGACTTGAATAGCAGATTAGCTGTAAAGACTCGCTATCTAATAAGTATTCAGTAAACTATGTGTGCCTTTTTACACCCTTCTCTGATCAGAACTTTCCACTCACCTGACAAAGAAACAGCGTTCTGAAAGCTTGTGGATTTACTATCAAATAAACTTGTTGGACTTTAACCTGATGTTGTGAGACTTCATATTGTGCAGTTGTATGGAGCAGATTCCCATGTTTTATCCTGAAAAGATCTTAGTGTGCAGTACATTTCTCAGGATTGTTCTTTGAAAATCAGATACAATCCTTTCAGCAGGTCTCTTGCAGCCTTTCAGTATATCCTTCCAACCTCTGCTCTGACTTGTTAACAACTTTTCTTAAAAAGCCTTGCTGCCTTGCTGCTTTTGATTACCATGTCTGATGTAGTTGTTGTGCTGCAGAGCAGATGATTTCTTTTTATTTCTCATCTCAGAAACATTTGAAGAGTAATAGTGTAAAAGTCAACACAAGATGGGGTCTTTCATGTTCCCTATAGTGGTGTCTGCTTTGAAAGTCTGTTTCTTATCATCCCACTCTACATGGAATGCAAATTTCATATTCATCTGACTGGCAGTATTACCATAATACTAATAGGATTATAGTTTATTAAAATACAGCCAGGAAAAACAGCATTAGAAATTAAATCTTTCTCTTTAAAAAAAAACACATCCTTGTAACACAGGCAATGACAATCTCCAACAAGAGAGAATCCTTCATCTCCCCTTGATATTCAATGGCATTCTCATTGAATCCCCACTATCAGCATCCTGGGTGTTACCACTGACCAAAAACTGAGCTAGCCTGGCTATATAAATAATGTGGCTACAAGAGCAGGTCAGAGCCTGAGAATTCTGTAATGAGTAACTCACCTCCTGACTCCCTAAAACCTGTCTACCGCCTACAAGAGTCAAGAGTGTGATGGAATATTCTCCGCTTGCCTGGATGAGCACAGCTTCAACAACACTGAAGTAGCTCAACACTATTCAGGACAAAGCAGCCTGTTCAGCTAGCATACTAGCACCGTCTTCAACATCCACTCACTCCATCACCAATGCACAGAAGCAGCAGTGTATGCCACCTACAAGGTGCTTTGCAGCAACTCACCAAGACTCCTTTGACAGAGCCTTCCGAACCCATGATGTCTACCACCTAAAAAGGACAAGGATAGCTGATGCATGGGAACACTACTACCTCCGAGTTCCCCTCCAAGCCACGCACCATCCTGACTTAAAATTACATCGCTTTACCTTCCCTGTCGCAGGGTCAAAATGAGGGCACTTCCTCCCTAGTCACACTGTGGGTGCACCTAAACCACATGGACTGCAGCAGTTCAAGCAAGTGGTTCACCACCACCTTGCCAAGGTCAATGAGGAATGAGCAATGAAACTGCTGGGCTCGCCAGGGATGCCCACATCCTATAAAAGAATTTTTAAAATCCTCTTAAAGATACAGCAAGGAAATCTTCCTTCAAAATAGTGCAGGAATTCATAGCTGAGCAAGGATCTATCTTCTCACATGCAACTTGCAGCAGTGGAGGATCGGAAGCTGCCCCCCCACCACAACACCAACCCCCCCCCCACCCCCCACTTCCTGCCACCCAAGGCACTGAATAGGGAGGCAAGTTAACCTCATTGATTGTTCCAATGTAGATGAGCAGATTAGGAATCAAACTAAATCCAAGGAGAAGACTGAATACAGCATCAATTTCTGGGAGCAACCAATTTGTGTAGAGGATGTGACTCCAGCAAAATATACTTCAGCGTTTGCTGACCACTCTCAAAAGACTTCAGCAATTTGAAAGAACTATGAAAAGCACAAAGCATTTATAGAAATGTAGCAAAAAAATCACAGCAGCTAATCTGCAAATAGTTGATGATTCCCTTAGATAATATTAGTCATTTGGGCTGGGCAGGGGAGAGGTTCACCCTTTGGAATGTATATTCTGCTGTGTGAGCTGAACAGATAGTGTTGCAAAGCGTTGGACTCCATAATGACTGCTGGTTTGAAATCAGTATTGCATACTAATTAACGTCATGATCTTCTTCACCCGCACAATTTTTTTTTATGCATTCGTGGGACATGGGTGTCACTGGCTGGCCAGCATTTATTGCTCATCCCCAGTTGCCGGAGGGCAGATGCATTACTGTGACTCTGGAATCATATGTAGGCCAGACCAGGTTAGGATGGCAGATTTCCTTCCCTAAAGGGACATGAGAGAACCAAATGGGTTTTTCTGACAATTGACAATGGTTTCACGGTCATCAGTAGATTCTTAATTCCAGATTTTTTTATTGAATTCAAATTCCACCATCTGCCATGGCGGAATTCGAACATGGGTCCCCAGAACATTAGTTGAGTTTCTGGGTTAATAATCTAGTGATTATTAGGCTGTCACCTCCTGATGGCTGTAAGGTACCTCTGGGCTAACCCTTTACAAAAATGACGTCCGACATATTTCTTATCAGAAGTGTTTACTTGGACAATGTTTTTGTGATTTAAGAGGCCTGATTACTTCCCACAATAGAGGCAAAAGAGCTCAATTCAGTTCTTACTCAATATAACTTGATAGGCTATGAAATGTAATTCTCAAAGGCTTGAAAAGGGATTAACTAACCACTGGACAATATGGAAAGGAGAAACCCAAATGAAGGAAAGCAAAATGACCAATATTAGTGAAAAGATCAATAAAAACCTTCAGAAGTAAATGGCCCCTGTTGTGTCCATATTTTAGACAAAGGATAGGGGGAGAAAAAGCATTAATTTTCCAATGGTGTTTCCCATGTACTGGGTGATAATATCCAAAACAAATACTATAAGTCCTTTCCATGTGCCAATGAAGGGCCAATTCATATTCCATCAGCTTGTTTTGGGGCGAGCTTCAATGGCCTAACCTGCAGTTTGGCGGAAGACAATAAATTGTCCTCTCTTAATCTTGCCCTCATGTGGAGCTCAGGGAGAGCTGAGGTGTTTGTCCAGTTCCTGCAGCTTTACTGTGAACAAGTGCCAGGCTCATCCTACTCTCATTCCTGCCCACCCCTGCGTTCTGACTTACTGGAAAATCTCTGCCCATAAGCTAGTTAGTGCAAACTGTCTGCTCCCAAACTGAGAAGTTGCCTCTGGATATCCAATTTGCACTTGCATGGTTGTGACCCATGTTTTGCTTCAGACCTAAAGAAAAGAACCTAACCAACTTCTATCACATTATTTTACACTTTCATCATTTCAGGGACTGAGATTAGACTTTCTGCTCTGGGCATTATGTTTGAGTCTGGCTCAAATTGTGGCTGTTTTGAAAGTTGCCAAGCTTCTGCAGTACCTGCTCCAGCACTCAGTGTCTATCAAGAGGGCATTGTAAATAGAGTGCAAATGTTTGCTGTTTGATGAGAGTGAGAATATTCTGCTAAGTGATGAGTAACTCTCAAACAATTTGGTTTAATGTTTGATTTTAAATTAGAACTTCAAGTACATGTAAAAGAAACTCAGCTGCCTATCAGTGGCAACTGTCAATCAGTTGTGATTGCCTGAATAAATGCTAATTGCTACGTGCAAGAATATGACAACTTAGGTGTGGCTCAAAAAGATGATAAAGTATCTGCTCACACTCAGGTTAGTTGTAACAGGAGACCATTGCAAATAAAGGCAAAAACTGGGGACTTGTTTTGGTAAAAGTGGCAATTTGATGCAGACGGAGAAGGAGGCACTGCTTTCTTGTCTCCAGTACTTGTAGTACCTTATGTAAACTTTGGCAGAGAGTATTTACATTTTGAGCCCATTGTTTTAATGCTTTAATTCAAGTCAGTGTGCAGGAAAAAGATCAAAACTTACCACAAGCTAAAAAGCAGGCAAAAGCAATACAAATAATCTAGACTAAGATATGACCAAACTGATTGTATGGCTGGGCCTGGAAAGTGGGACTGTCCCAAGTGAACAAATCTGCAATTGATCTCTCCATTTTGAATCTCTCTGACTCAGGGTCATTGAGCCAGAGTGTTGGAGACACCCTGACGTTTAAGGCAAGAGGGAAAGTATCCGGATAGTCGGCTCCAGAGTTTGCTTACCCCTTGTGGAGAAGTGCAGGTTCAGAATGAGGTTGGTGTGACTCAAAATGTACAGAATAAAGTGAGATAGAGAATGTGCTTCTGCAGAAACTGATCCTATCAAACAATTATAGCGTACTGTAGGGATAAGCATTAGGATTCTCAGAAGGCCAGCCAGAATCTGGACCATGACATTTTGGTGTAAGAAGCTGCCCAAAGGGAAGAGGAGCGGGAAGAGATGGGAAGTGTTATGTGTTACTTATAGGAGATTCAATAATTAAGTGAAAGGTAACATCCTTCGTAAGAAGAATTGAGAACCCCACATGGTACATTGCCAACCTGATGCCACAGTAAGGGGACAAGGAAATGTATATGGATGTTATCTATATGGCTTCCAGAGGGCATGTAATATAATCCCTCACAGAGACTAGTAGCTAACTTGGCTCCAGGTAAGGGGATTCAGAATGGCTGGAGACTGCCGAGGTCTCCTGGGTGGGAAACCCCGGGATGATCTCCGGTGTTTCCTCCTCCCTCAGGATCTCCGTGGGCCCCGGGACACTCGAAGGGGAAGAGGGGCATCTGCACTGAGTTCCAGAAGCCTCTGCATCACTTGGTGCTGCCAGCCCTGAAGACTCAATATTATCTGCATCATGGTGTGAGTGCCTTAGGCGATAGCCCTCTGAGTCTGCACCAAACTCTGGAGCCCCCTGCAATTGCCCACCATGTTTGGCACATACTCCTGAGGTCCTCAGACGTGGTCCTCTGAGACTTACCCATGCTTTGGACCCTGCCTCCCATGGCTACCCCCCTCCTGCAACCTTGGGATCTGCCTCTGACTCTCCAGCAGCTTTGGGGGAACTTCTTCCACCAGCTCGGCATCTGCCTGGGGGCAAGCTGTTTCTGAGCTGAAGTTTCAGGCATGTCCATTTCAGATCTACACTAGACAGACTTTTAGATTCACCATCACCAGGCAAACTCTGAAGTAAATTTCCTAGGAGTGGCATGGTGGCACAAGGGGTGGCACAGTGGCACAGTGGTTAGCATTGCTGCCTCTCAGCATCAGGAGCCAGGTTTCAATTCCTGGCTTGGGTCACTGTTTGAAGTCTACACATTGTCCCTGTGTCTGCGTGGATTTCCTCCAGGTGCTCCAGTTTCCGCACAGTCCAAAAGATGCTCCGGTTAAGTGCATTGGCCATGGTAAATTCTCCCCCAGTGTACCCGAATAAGCACTGGACTATGGTGACTAGAAGATTTTCATAGTAGCTTCACTGCAGTGTTAATGGAAGTCTACTTGTGACACTAATAAATAAACATTAAAACTTTAAACTTTCAAAACATAGTTTTATTATACAATATATCAATATATGAATCTGTGTGGAGTTTGCACTTTCTCCACAATTCTGTGTGAGTTTCCTCCGGGAGCTCTAATTTCCTCCCATAATCCAAGAATGTGTGGGCTAGGTGGATTGAACATAAGAACATAAGAAATAGAAGCAGGAGGAGGCCATCTAGCCCTTTGAGCCTGCCCCGCCATTCAATAAGATCATGGCTGATCTGTCGCTGCTCAGTTCCACTTTCCCGCCTTCTCCCCATAACCCTTAATCCCCTCTCTTATCAAAAACCCATCAACCCGCGTCTTAAATATATTTAGCAAGGCAGCCTCCACCACTTCAACGGGCAGAGAATTCCAGAGATTCACCACCCTTTGAGTGAAGAGGTTCTTCCTCAACTCCATTCTAAACCGCCCCCCCTTTATCTTGCGGCTGTGCCCCCTAGTCCTACTGTCCTTTCTGAGCGGGAAGAACCTCTCCACCTCTATCCTATCCATCCCATTCAACATCTTATACGTCTCAATGAGATCTCCCCTCATTCTTCTAAACTCTAACGAGTACAAGCCTAGTTTATTCAGCCTCTCCTCATAGCTCAACCCCCTCAACTCCAGCATCAGCCTAGTAAATCTCCTCTCCACTCCCTCCAAGGCCAAAATATCCTTGCGTAGGTACGGCGCCCAAAACTGCACACAGTACTCCAGCTGCGGCCTCACCAATGCCCTATACAGCCGCAGCAAGACCTCCCTACTTTTATATTCAATCCCCCTCGCTATGAAGGCCAGCATCCCATTCGCCTTCCTGACCACCTGCTGCACCTGCAAGCTGGGTTTTTGCGACTCATGCACAAGGACCCCGAGGTCCCTCTGCACCGTCACCTGCTGCAGTTTTTCGCCACGTAAGTAATAATCCTTCCTACCATTCTTCCTACCAAAGTGGACCACCTCACACTTGCCAACATTAAATTCCATTTGCCAGTTCCTGGCCCATTCGCCCAACCTATCTAGATCCTTCTGCAGACTCTCCACACCCTCCGCACAATTTGCCATTCCACCAATCTTGGTGTCATCAGCAAATATCGACACCATACACTCGGTTCCCTCCTCCAGATCATCTATATAAATGGTAAATAGCTGAGGCCCCAGCACCGACCCCTGGGGCACTCCACTAGTCACCAACCGCCAATCCGAATAGCACCCATTGACCCCCACTCTCTGCCTCCTATTTGACAACCAATCCTCTATCCACGCTAACACCCTATCCCCAACTCCATTGGCCAAGGTAAATTGCCCCTAAGTGTCAGGGGGACTAGCTAAGGTAAATGCATGGGGTTATGGGGATAGGGCCTGGCTGGGATTGTGGTCGGTGCAGACTTGATGGATCAAGTGGCCTCCTTCTGCACCATAGAATTCTATTCTTTTCTTTTCTAATATTTACTAGATAGTAGAACAATCCTGTGGAACATGAGTAAGAACTGGGTATTTTGATCTCATAGCCCCAAGCCACATTGATTTTGTAGAAGGCAGAATGAGTAAGCGAAGGATAATTGTAAACCAAGAAAGTGGCTCATTTTTCATTTAATGCCATTTCTATATTGAGTTTAGCGAGATTTCTCTTGCTGTTACTAGTATCAAAAGGTCAAAAGACATACCTAATTTTACAAAATCCGCATTGCTGAAGTGACCAGATCTAACTCTAGAAACTTGAGAGCTGTCTGTACGTTTCTTTGACTCATTCAAATCAAACCTGCTGAGACAAATGAAGGGAAAGTCAAGATCCCTGGCCCCCAACCTCAACTCTCTTGTGTTGAACTTTGTCTTATTGGGCTGTTAATTAAAGATACCCGGGATTTTAAGCCTCGCTCATCCAAAATCGTTAAATCCCGCCCGAGGTCAATGGCCCTTCCCACCGAGCGCCCCTCGCACACTCCAATTCCCATGGCCAGCATCTTGAATGATAAACTTCCCATCCTGATCTGACAGCCTTGCTGACAAAATATTCAAGCGTGGAAAAGTGCAAACAAAATAGAGAAAAGTCTTTTTTTTTCAAACCATACTCTTCAATCATCCGCAGTCCTAATTTTGCGATTAAATCAAGACTTAATGCTTCTTTTTCATAGATGCAGCCATTCTGCACATTTTACAGTTTGCTTCCAACTATTCCACCCATACAACGAGATTCTCTGATTACTTTCTCATTTAACAGACATATGCTAACCAGTAATCACTGGCTTCCATTATTTGGTAATAGCTCTGAATATTCAATTTGTGGGACTTCAGAGGCCAAATCAAAACCAAGATTTTGCATCCTGACTCCTCACTATTGTACCTTGTAGCTCACTGAAGTCCATAAAGGGATGTTGAAGCAGCTTGTGGATTAACCATAAAGCAGTTATTGTGGAACTTTACTGCTTCAATTCAACAAGAAAAAGAAGCATTTATTTTCTGAATGATAATGATACCTTCACTTGGGTTTGAAGAATTTGCTTTTGCTGATGGTAATGTTACTAGAATGGTCCTCGGCATCATTCTAATGGCCTGGCGAATCATAATTCCTTTGTTTCCTTCTCTATCAGTCATTAAATTTTGTTATTGAAACGAAGCTGTGCAGGGTAGCTTGATTGGCTATGTTAAATTGCTCCTTAGTGTCAGGGGGATTAGCAGAGTAAATATGTGAGGCATAGGGCCTGGTGGGATTGTTGTCGGTGCAGATTCAATGGGTTAAATGGCCTCCTTCTGCACTGTAGGGATTCTATGATCTATGAAACTTCAAATTTCATTCATTATTATGTTTGCCAATTAATCATAATTCTTCCCATGATTTATCAAATGGGAAGTACAGCATAAATAAACCAAGTTGACAGTAAGAAGCTCCTAAAATAATTTTTATGGGCAGCACGATGGCACAGTGAGTAGCACTGCAGCCTCACAGGCTCAATTTCAGCCTCGGGTCACCATCTGTGCGGAGTTTGCACATTCTCCCCGTGTCTGCGTGGGTTTCCTCCGGGCGCTCCAGTATCCTCCCACAGTCCAAAGATGTGCTGGTTAATATGGCCAAACAGGTCACCTAAGATGATGGTTTGCAAGGGCATGTTGGGATAATTGGACAAGCGCTGAAACAGACAGGCCACAGCCTCATAAGAAATTGGACAGGGAGAAACAGGCTGCAGCTGCAGGAGCTGGAATAAACAGGATATTGGCCATCTCCCGGACAAAGGAAACTTTTTGGTTAAACTGGGCTGTTTACCAGACATAGGGGTGCCTCAACTCCTTATTTGGGAGGGAGGCCTCCAGTGCCTACAACATGGCCACTGGGTACACACCCAGACATTGGTGTGGCAACTTCTGATTGGACCCTTTCGATCAGGGTGATCACATCCTGATCGATTGATTGGCAATGGCCAAAAAGATGTGAAAACCAATGAGGTATAAAGGGTGCTGCACAATGGAAGAATCTCTTTCTCTCTCTCTCTTCCCCAATGATCGACAACAAAGGTGACCACCACCAGCATGAGGAGAGCCATCCCACCCAAGAAGGAAGGAAGTCTCGAGCTAGAGTATCAGACCAGACCAAAGGACCAGACTACGCAGGGCACTAGGGACACCAACTCACAGATAAAGGCCAACATCTGCCTAGGTACTTGTCTGTCATGCAAAAGTTAAGTCAAGGTCTAGAATCATAGAAAAACTACAGCGTAAACAGGCCCTTCAGCCCACAAGTTGAGCCAATCTTATCTTTACCTACTAAGCCTACCTATAACCCTCAATCCTATTAAGTTGCATGTACTCATCCAGAAGTCTCTTAAAAGACCCTAACGCATTTGCCTCCACCACCACCGATAGCAGCCGATTCCACTCACCCACCACCCTCTGAGTGAAAAACTTACCCCTGACATCTCCTCCGTACCTACTCCCCAGCACCTTAAACCTGTGTCCTCTTGTGGCAGCCATTTCAGCCCTGGGAAAAAGCCTCTGAGAATCCACTCGATCAATACCTCTCATCATCTAATACACCTCTATCAGGCCCCCTCTCATCCTTTGTCTCTCTAAGGAAAAAAGATCGAGCTCTCTCAACCTATCCTCATAAGGCATGCCACCCAATCCAGGTAACATCCTTGTAAATCTCCTGTGCACCCTCTCAATAGCTTCCACATCCTTCCTGTAATGAGGCGACCAGAACTGAGCACAGTATTCCAAGTGGGGTCTGACCAGGGTCTTATACAGCTAGTCTAGTATTGGACTTGAACTTTGGTATTCTATAAGGTAATTTATTGTTGATTGAATGGGTGATTATTAATTGTGTATAAGTAAATATTGTTGCTTTATCAAGAAGTCTACTCGCAATTCTTTGTTCATCATATAAGGGTTAAAAAAGACTGCGACAGTCACACCAACAACTTAGCTATTCTGGTGGGACAACAACAAGAGTAACTTTGTTGCTTTGATACCAAATCCCACAGAGCCTAGTATTCCTGGGGATTTGGCCTAATCCTGAATTAAGACAGCAAATGCCCCATGTGAGGGCCAGCATTTCAAGTAAATTGAAGGGACTGGAAGGTCTATCTTGAATGATTATTTAAAACTCGGAGCCAATAAGTGTAAACTCCATGTCTGCGCTGCCTGTTGAACGTTACTACTGCAGGGTAGGGACATGACTGTAAAGCAAATCAAAGTGCCCACATTCTTGGCAGATAATTTAAGTTATAGGAGAGATCCACATGAGTATCGGAACATAGCCACGAAGGACCACACAGGTCTGTTTATCCTGAAACAACAGGAGGCATGGTCAGGAACAAAACAGATAGCTACCCAACAGACTCAGTCATAAAAATTCATATAGCTGGTTCATCCACCATAGAGGATGGGCCCAGGATCACCGGGTGTGGCACTTACATGGAAAATCAACAGGGACAGTCACAAATAGAACTCGGTCTCAAACTACCCAGCCATTTGAGTGCTCAAACTGCCAAACTAACTGCACTTGCATACATAATGAGTTACCCAGATTTATTTCCAACCCCGCCAATAGCATGTACGTGTGCAACAACTTGACTGAGTTCCTACCATTATGGGAAGACAGAGGTTTCACCTCTGCAGCCGGAAAGCCCCTACCATCAGCCCCCTTATTAAAATATGTTCCGCAGGCCACCGAAGAGCGCACATATGGAATTATTAAAGTTAGAACCAGAGGACCACCCCACCGGGCAACTGTAAGGCAGATTCATTGGCCAAAGTTGTTGCCCATACAAGACAATTTTGGCAGCTGCCCACAGGAGAGCAAGTAAACACTGTGGCCATCTGCCAAACTAATATAGCCGACCTGGTCCAGGTGCAACGTGCTGAGACTTCCCTAAAACATATCTTAGAAGGAGTCTATCCAGCTCCATATGAGAAGTGGAAGGACAAAATACAAATGGTTTAATATTAAAAGCAGGCATATATGTAGTCCCTTTCCAAGATAGAAATCAGCTTATCACCAATACCACAACGGACATGGACATCAGGGCATAGAGACAATGACTGAGTAGTTGAAAGAATTATGTTGGTGGCCCGATCTGTACGATGACGTCATCCATTATATCAGAAATTGTTTAATTTGCACTCTAAACAACCTCGATAGGATGCCAGGAAAGCAGAGTGAAGGCACACATGCCCAGTAGAAGGTCCTTGGACAAGGCTCCAAATTGATCATATCAGCCCACTACCGCCATGCAGGAATGGATTTAAATACATCCTGGTAATAGTAGACACTTTCACCAAATGGGTGGAGGCATTCCCCACCAGATTCAACACAGCTAAGGTCACCATGAAAATATTAGCCCAGCAGATATTTACATGATGGGGTCTGCCCTGCAGCATAGAGTCCAAACAAGGGGCACATTTTACCAGTCAGGTGATGCAGAACGTTAAGGCTATGTTTGGCATCAAGCAGAAATTCCACATTGCCTCTCATCCACAATCCAGTGGAATCGTAGAGTGCATAAACCGAATGCTAAAAGGGATCATTAGGAAAACTGTGCAGCAAAATAACACGATATGGGATACAGTGCTTCCCTTTGCCCACTTACGAATCCCTCAACCTGCAGATCCACCGTGACGACTGACATTAAAATGTCCACAGTTAAATGCAACCAATTTATCCCTATGCCGTCTGTATAATGCTAACACAATTAGAGGGGTTACTTACACAGTCCGACACCATGCTGTTTGGTCACCTTTCATCAGTTAAGACAGAATTTCAGGGCAACAGTGCTAAATTTTAAAATCATTGAGGCAACAGTGCTAAATTTTAAAATCATTGAGGCAACTGTGCTAAATTTTAAATTTGTTCTGCCTTCGAACCCCAAGGCACTCATGGAATGGACACCTTATCTAACCCATGTCCCGCAGGAGTACCGATGTCAACCTCTTCAGGTCATGACAGACCGACTCCAGTGCTATTCGAATCCCTAGGGCCAATGGTGACTGCTGCTAAAATAAAACAGACCGCCCTGATTTTGCTGGTCAGTTTAAACAAGCTCTTTTCTGACCACTCCAAGACGCGTACATTTATCGATCTGACCAAAAACTTGCTCGGCAGTGGTTCGCAGTTGAACAAAAAAAATAACAAGCGTAAATGAAAATCAATACACTCGGGTTCTCCTGACCACACCACTGTCAATAGTGTTAAAAAAAAAGTAAATACATGTATATACATCAAATATTAGATGTGATGACAGCAGAAATTACATTGATCTCCTCAGGACAATAATGGACAATGGCAAAAGATGCGACTTAGGATCTACCTCATTAGATTCATCATCAGGATAAGCATGCAGGACATCCCAAGCAAGATGAACTTTTTGTATCCTGGCTATTTGTGGTTTGCCCCACCTGACGTGAGGGAATGTGAAGATGGTGTGTTATGGGTGCATCCCAATAAGGGTATAATGTTTGGGTGTAACCATCAGTGGCTGATATACAAAAAACCAAGTGGCAGTTCAACTGAATGTTATCTGAGTGTCTCCTGATTGGTGGGGATTTTCAAATAATGGGTGGCCCAAAATTGGATGTCTGGCCAACAGCCCAAAGAAAGGATTAGAGCTTGGGCAGCGGTGCCCTGGGACACTGATAGAGGGGAACTTTGCCTGGTATGAGATTAGAAATGGGTTGAAGCCAACCCCAAAACCATCCCATTCGATTTGTCCTGAAGCCACCACCCCAAGACCACAGAACGGATTGATTCTAAAGCACACAGGGAAAACCCTGTATGACAACATCTACCATGATTTGGTACCTGTGGTGGTGGATATAGCTGGAAACCAACTGCCAGAATGCTGTTCTTCCCAATGTGAGAGATTATACCTCCACCTGGCTCACAGACTATTAGGATGGAAGATAGGAAAGGACAAAAGACAGGAAAGATCCAAGGAAGCGTTAGATAGTGACATGGCCACAGCAAACCAGGCAGAGGTAGCAACCATCAACGTCCTTGATTTAGCCAACCTGGACAATGAACTGAGGATTCTGACCCTATAGGTTAAACAGACACCAATTTCCATTAATGGGGACAATCAGCAAGACGCAAGACTGACTGGGAACATAGCCAGCAGCCACATGGTCACTGTATTAGAAGGACTCGCCAATATAATCAATCAAATTATTAGAGAAAAATTGGAGGATGATGACCGGCAACAGAACCAAACTTTATGTAGTGCGTATGGACAGTGGATGATAGAAGAGCTGAGGGAAAACCTAGAGCAGGTATGCAGTGGACAGGTTCTGTCCTGGATTAGTGATGAACAGATGAAACACCTATTTACAGGTAAGAAACACCCCAAGTTATCTGGCTGCCAGATGTGACGGTTGATCAAAATCTGATTCAATGACTACTACAAAGGGACTCCAGAGAAAACACTGGAAATGATATTAGGGCTTCTCATAATCACTGACAACTGTGTTGGACTGAGGGTCTTTAAAGTGAGAAACAGGCTGCAGCTGGAATACACAGGATATCGGCCATTCCCAGGACAAAGGACACTCTCTGGTAACACTGGGTTGTTTACCAGTCATGAGGAGACCTCAACCTTTTATTTGGGAGGAAGCCTCCAGCACCACAGGCATGGCCATTGGGTACACACCCAGAGATCGGTGTGGCAGGACCTGATTAGACCTTATCGATCAGGGTGATCAAGTCCTGTTTGATTGATTGGCAATGGCCAAAAGGGCGTGAAAACTAATGAGGTATAAAGGGTGCTGCACAATGGAAGAATCTCCTCTTTCTCTCTCTTCCCCAATCAATGACAACAACAGTGACCACTACCAGCAAGGACCAGCACGAGCAGAGCCACCTGATCCAAGAAGGAAGGAAGACCAGAGCCAGAGTATCAGACCAGATCAAAGGACCAGACAATGCAGAAGACTATAGAGACCAACTTGCGGATAAAGGCCAATGTCTGCTTGGGTATTTGCCTATCACGCAAAAGTTAAGTCAAGGTCTAGAATTGGACTTGAACTTTGGTATCCTATAGATAACTTATTGTTGATTGGATGGGTGATTATTAATTGTGTGTAAGTAAATATTGTTGCATTAACAAAAGGTCTATTTGCAATTCTATGTTTGCTGTATAAGGGTTAAAACAGACTGTGCAGCAGGCGCAGAAACATTAGGTTGATTGGCCATGCTAAATTGATCCTAGCTACAGGGGATTAGCAGGATAAATGTGTGGGGTTATGGGGATAGGGCCTGGGTGGGTTTGTGGTCGGTACAGACTCAATGGGCCAAATGGCCTCCTTCTGCAATGTAGGGATTCTATGATTCTGAAAGTGTGTAAGAATAATACCAATAGTTGCTCATCAGATGGGGCTGCAAAATCTTTTCATGCCTTTTGAAAAATAGGTTGGGGCAGTGAGCTAAACATTCTTAGCAACCTCTGAATAATCCTTGATCCTTCTCTCAAATTTTCACGCCTTCAAAATTTCACTAGATGAAAGTCTACTTTGAAAAGTAATTTCTCTTTACTCCTGTTGAGCATGTTGAACAGAGTCCTGGTACTACTCCAAGCAGCAATCTTCCACACTTGTGTATTTGCCAACTTGTGTTGTGCTGTGTGTCGGAAGATAATATGGTTTGAGTCAGACAAACTCATAACTGATAATACAATTATTTTAATGCTGTATAATGGCAGAGTAATAACCTGATTTGTGCTAAGGCCCTTGTTAGCTTTCCATCCTCCCCATCCAGTTATTTGCATATGATATTGGAATAGGAGTGCCTTTGATATTAATAAAAGCATCTCACATCAGCAGGTTTTTGTAATTTCATTTGCTCGTTCTAAATGTTGTGCTGAATCTTACACCAACTGCAGAAAATGTTTGCAAAAAAAAATTAAGACAATTACTGCTAAGCTAGGAAATGTAACAGGTGCAGACTCACCCACTCTGCACATATCAGATTAATCTCTGGCAGACATCAGAAGGCAGATGCGCTTGACAAGTCCGCACATAACAACACCTTAAAATGGTAGAAACCAAGATAAAGACCCTAACTCTTTTAGAGACCCACTTGAGAGAACAGTGCATCTTGTAACTGCAGTTCTGAAACACAGCAGTTTACAGAGTGATGAATTGTCAGCTGGCAAGATGTGTGCAAAAGAACATGTATGATCTTTCAAATAACCAACAAGCTGCCTCCTTGCACTAATAGACTATAATAACCATTGGCGAACAACCATGAGAATGATTCTTGCTTTTTTCTCCCCCTGTCAACACCTGTGATATAAAGAGAGTGAAGTTCTCCATTTTTTTTAAATTTGGACTTCATAAATATTGTGAAATTTCTGAGACTACAAGAATGAATAATTGCCAAACGTGATATTTGCATTATTTATTTATTCTCTTGAAATCTAAGATGTATAAAGAAAACTGGTTCGGGGCAAGGTTTAAGAATATTAAAAAGAGATAGCTCACTGGTTTAGTATTTGCATTTGGAATGCAAGCTTGGATCCAACTCAGACAAATAGGCTGAAAACGACATTGACTGAAGTAATCTCAATTCAGTTCCGAATGGATTTGGCCCATTTTGCCTTGCCCACCTGGAGGTTGTTTAAAAAATCATGTGGGTGAAGTTGAGCTGCACTCCTGAGGTTGGAACTAGTGTATATTGCTGAGACAGGAGAAGGTTGCTTTACCTGGCACGTAACCCATATTACCACTCATCGAGTTCAAAATAAAATAATTTGAACATAAAATGGACGAGCAAACAAACTAAACTAAATGAGAAGCGAAAGTAACCCCTACACAATCTGTAGGAACAAATATGGAGAGGTTCAAAAGGGATGAATGACATAACATGCAGAAACATGTTCAAGGGATGATCATAGAGCAAAAAGGAACTGAGTGAAAGGTACCATCAGAGACAAAATACAGTAGTCAAACATTATTTCCATATTACAGCAATTAGCTGACAGTCAAAGAAGAGATAAAATGCTCGAAGATGCAAATTGACTTGAACACAAAATGAAATATTCTGACTGACTTTTCCTTCAACTATTTGCAGGGGAAAACAAGCACAACATTTTATTCCAAAACAAAAATAATATGAGCAAAGGGAGATAGAAGACCCAGAGAAGCTAGAGACACAAGCAAATAAATATGTATTGATGGCATTTATACCAGAGTATGGAGAGGGACTAGGGAAGGGATTTGTGAAGCAATGACAAACTTTATAGAAATCATAGGAAACTGGAGTGATAGCAATGGACTGGAAAGTCTAACACGTGGCCCAGATATTCGCCTCTGAGTTGCATGCACAGACAGGAGAATTCCTGGTTCTACAAATGCAGCCTATACAAGTGGCTGTCCAGACATTGAATTTTTTGGGGTAGGGGTGGTGTTGGTGGCATGGGCTGGATTAGAAATCAGGATGGGAAGAGCTGAGGAGGATGGCAGGCCTGGAGGTGGGCTAGGCAAAAGGCCTGCTTCGGGGCTCAGGTATGTTTTTAAAAATGTATTCATGGGATATGGGTATCGCTGGCAAAACCAGCATTTGTTGTCCATCCCTAATTGCCTTGCCAGATCATTTCAGAGGGCAGTTAAGCATCAACCAAATTATGTGGCTCTGAAGTTAAGTGTAGGCCAGACCAGATAAGTATGGCAAATTTGAACGATGCATTTTTAAAACAATCACTGATAGTTTTATGGTTCCCATTATTGAGACTAGCTTTCAATTCCAGATTTATTATTTAATTGAATTTAATTTCCACCAGCACTCTTGTCCACACAGCGTTTGACTGGGCATCTGAATTATGAGTCCAGGGAAATTACCACTAGGCTACCATCTCCCACCCGTTTGGGAATGTGAAAATATAAAACATTCCTCCAGCCCTCACCACGTGCCCACACACTCTGCATAGCACATTCATGCCAACCCATGCTAACTTATGCCCCACCCAACCCATAATCCCTTATACCCTCCATGCCAATCTATGCCCCTCACCTATCCCGCATTATCACTCATACCTTCCATACCAACCTATGCCTCTCCACCCACCTCCATGATCTTTTATAACCCTGGTGCCAATTTAATACCAACTCATGCCACCCATGACCCCTTTGTCCTTATACCTAGCATGGCACCACAACTCACCTAGTATCAACATGGGCAGACCACAGGACTCTTACAGAGAAGAGAGAAAATAAATTTCTATAAAATAAAATTCTATTGTCAATTGCAGACTTCACAACATTGAAAAAAACACTGTAATTCATAAAAACCCATTTAATATATTTACATTCCTTCAACTAAATAGAGCCTAAAACATACGTTACATTCAAGTTATAATCCCTGATAACAATAAGAATTGGAATTCAAAGTCCCACATCAAAGAATCCATAACCACTTGTAGCTGCCAATCAACTAAAATAGCAGGCACACTACTGTGATTATAGATGAGTGTGAAATCAGTTGTGTAGCAGTAATCTAACAATAGTCTTATATTACCAGGCAGAATGAAATAGCAAGCAATCGTTTATCTAACACCAGATCTTTTTCCCAAAGTTTTAAAGGGCAGGACTTTTAAGTAGCTTGACAGCCCCCTTTGACAGATGCTTCAGACAGTTTTGACAGTTGATTTTGATAGGTTTGTTGAAAGTTCTACTGAGCTTGACAGTAGTGAGCTTGTGTACATTTTACACACATCTATGCCTGCTTTTAACAATTCCAAAGGGCGCCTAACCAATCCCAAAGGCCACCTAACCTTCACCAAAGGCGTTCTGGAACCAGATTCAAAGTGCTGCTTTACCACTCCAAAGGAGGTACCTTAGCTATCCAAATAAATTCACAAAGTTCGGACCTGTTCTTACTTGGTGTTAGTTGCGCACTTCAGGTTTTACACTGGTGGTCTACCAAAATCCCACTTTAGTGGTGACACTGATGATTTAAATGGTCAGCCACTTCTATAAACCATACACGTGTGAAAAATAACTCTCCCCAGTGGAGATGCGAATAGCTATGTTTGGAGGTACATTTTTCATCTATCTCTGCTATTTTTGCCATAAGAGAACCTGTCAACCATGGAGCAAATTTGAGGTCTTTGTATTCACAATAAAACAAATTGAAGTAATTAAAGCAGTTAGTGGTGAATCTACCTTTTTTTAACTCATCTATTAAATAACGGAGTGAGAATCATTCCCCTTGTGCTCCTGTCCACTGATTCTGGCATCTTTTCGATTTTTCCCTTCTTTTGTCCCACCAGTGTTTGCTATGCATTTGGCTGTGTCCAAATCTGGAATTCCCTTTTTTAAAGCCTCTGCAATTCAACTCCCTCTCCTTCTTTGCAATCTGTATTAAGTATCTTTTCACTTTTTAAAATCATGATTTGGCTTGATGGCGTAGTGATTAGCACTGCTGCCTCACTGTGCCAAAGATCTGGATTCAATTTCTGGCTTGGTTCACTGTCTGTATGGCGTTTGCATGTTCTCCCTATTTCTGCATAGGTTTCCTTTGGATGCTCCAATACCTTTCCATGGTCCAAAAGATGTGCTGGTTAGATATATTGGCTATGCTAAATTTTCCCTCAGTGTACCCAAACTGTGCTGGAGTGTGGCAATTAGGGGATTTTCACAGCAACTTTCATTGCAGTGTCAATGTAAGCCTACTTGTAACAGTAATAAATAAAAGTTAAACTTAAAATTAAATATTCCCCCTGTATTAACAGCACGATATGTGCAGATTTAATATTGTTAAGTTTCAGAAAATTGAAGTTGCTTCTTTGTTATTCAACAAAACAAAGAAAAACAATTCAAAACCACAAATGTCATCAAATGAAGGATAACTCAGCAGGGGCAGAAATCTTACTTGTGGACTGCTGGGGGAAGAATTTATTCATGTAGTGACCTGAGTAGCCAAAGTGAATTTGAACAATAATACTAGTCTGCCCCCATTACACCTTGTGGACTCAGTGTCTGCTGACAGCTGGATTGAATTCCATTCTTCACATCCTGAAGGCCCAAAAGAATTAAACAAAAGACTACAGGACCTCTCAAATTTATTTTACAGCTAATGAAGTGAATTTTGAAGCGTGGTCGCTGTTGTATTGAAGGAAACAGAATAGCCAATTTCTGCACAGCAATGTGGCATGATCAAATAATATGTTTTTGTGATGTTGACTGAGGGCTAAATAGTCACCAGGATACTGAACTGATAGATTAAAGATAATTAAGTATTTTATTCTTGTGATCTTTAGTCTGATAAGTAATACAGGCTTCCACATTTCAGGATTCTGCTCAGAGTTTCTGG
This sequence comes from Carcharhinus amblyrhynchos, assembly GCF_965287045.1. Taxonomy (NCBI): domain Eukaryota; kingdom Metazoa; phylum Chordata; class Chondrichthyes; order Carcharhiniformes; family Carcharhinidae; genus Carcharhinus; species Carcharhinus amblyrhynchos. Next base: position 99,046,443 of record NC_137325.1, read on the forward strand.
TAACTAGGTGTTGGACATTTTTTGTTGTCATGCAACTCGCTGCTCTCAATATTGGAGTACACATTGATCAAGCATAATTCAGGAAATGCTGGTTTCCCAAAGACTAATGACCAAAGTGTTACAACAACAATTGTTTATTCACTCACAGAGCAACTATTACATGCGTGTAGTCTGCCCATGCTCTGGAAGAATCCCTGTGCTTTCCTCATATGACCTTTTAAGTAATGTCATCATATTATCACATGACCACTTGGTCTACAATATCAATGCAAGATCAGATCTTTATTGAGCTCATATTACACATTGCAATATATGTACTTAGGGACACTACAGGCAATCCATGTATGAACATACTACCTTTGATCTCTGCCTTCCATGCATATTCCCACTGAAAGTTTGTACTTAAAAATGCGTAAAATAACATCAGCATAGCATTGAAACAATAAAGCACTTGTCACTTCTCAATCTTCTCTAACGGTTCTATTATCATGTTTATATGGCCCACTTGAATTTTCTGGTTATACAAACCTCACAAATTATTCATTAGCCTTTTAGGTACAAGTGACCATATCAGCAAACCCAGATTGTCATGACATGGATGAGTGAGTTTCACACATTTCATCAGCCACTTAATCTTAAGAAACTATCTTTGTCTTAGGCCAACTTACACAATTTATGCCATGCTCAGCAGAAGTATTCCACTGTATCCCTCATTCATTGTGTGCTGATTCCACAAACAGGATGTTGATGTATGCAGGTAGCGTGAACTTTTCTTCCCACACTTGGCAGCACAGGCATCTGTGTGGATGTGGGATGCCTGTGCCTAATATTTGAGTTTTGGGAATGGGTCTTATAGGGACTAAAGTAGCAGGGGCAAGGACAGTGCAGTGCATAATTGTACTAAGGGTCCAAAGTCATTTTGGTCTCATTTGATTTTCCTTGACAGTGTCAATGCGATCAAATGTCAATTAATCACCGCAGAATTTACATATATTAGGGTGGCATGGTAGCACAGTGGTTAACACTGCTGCTTCACAGTTCCAGGGACCTGGGTTCCATTCCCGGCTTGGGTCACTGTGCGGAGTTTGCACATTCTCCTTGGGTCTGCATGGGTTTCCTCCGGGTGCTCCAGTTTCCCCCCACAGTCCAAAGGTGAACTGGTTAGACTGATTGGCCGTGCTAAAATTGCCCCTTAGTGTCCTGCATAGGTTAGAGGGATTAGTGGGTAAATATGTAGAGATATGGGGTTAGGGCCTGGATGGAATTGTGGTCAGTGCAGACTCGATGGGCCGAATAGCCTCTTTCTGCACTGTAGGGTTTCTATGATTTCTATGATATTGTATTTATCAGACTGAATAATCACTGCAGAATAAATTTGAACTGTATTTTAGTTATTTTTCAAAGTTACTATACAAATGCTAGTACAGTTGCTGGAGAGTTTGTTTCTGGTCTCTTGTATTTTCTTTGGAAACTTCTTGAACGATAAGCTTTTATTGTCATCTTTCTAGAGCTGGTGTTTAACTTTTAACAATTAAGTCCTGAATAAGGAGAAAGCACAAAAAAGAAGCTGGAATGAGAATTGTTTCCTGATGAAAAGTTGGATGGTTTATCTAGTCTGATAAATACAATGTATATAAATTTGGAAACTAAAGCTGAATTGGCAACAATACAAAACACTAATTGACTCTCATCATTCTGGTTAATCCATTAAATATTGCAGTTAAAGACTGAAGAACCATTGGGGGTACTTTGACTAAAGGTGGAAAATGTTAAGAAGTGCTATGGTGCAAAGTGTCTCATGAATAGATATCAGATGCTGTAAATGTTAACAAGGTGATCAAAAGGCCTTCTAGTTCTCCAGGAACTAACAACTGGGGATTCAGTTTGTCCACACAAGCCTATACATACTCGGGGCAGAATTGCACTTGGTGCAGACTTCAAATGACTGATGGACCCAGTCACTGGCTGCTTGATAATCGGTTTAGCTCAGTTGGCTGGATGGCTGGTTTGTAATACAGTGGTGCCAACAATGCAGGTTCACTTGCTGAGATTATACATGAAGCACCCCCCCTCCCACTTTTTCGACCTTGCCCCTTGCCTGAGGTGTGATGATCCCCAGCTTAAATCACCACCAGTCAGCTCTCTCTGTCAAAGGGGAGAGCAGCCTATTGTCATCTGGGGTTATGGCAATGCTACCCTTATCTTGCTTGATAATGGTGAATATCCACATGGTAGGAATGTCTAATTCATTTCAGGAGTGGCCATGAATCCCAGAATAATACTCCTATCCTCACAGCAATAGATTAAATGTTACCTGTGAGCTCCTCTTCAATTCATTCTGATGCTGAGCAGAATTGAACTGCATGCACTCTAGCAAGTTAATGTAAATGGAGTCAAACGTATGTCATAGCTGCCCAATCACAAAAGTTTATTGGTGAAGGATAGAATCTATCTCTACATATTTCAGGAGCATTTATTTACAGAGATGCAAATTACAAATGTGCATCTCCTAACGAGCCACAATTTTAGTTTGTGCAGTCCATATGGAAGATATAATCTTCCATATTGCAAATTGTGAAATGACTTCCTTTCTTTCCGACTGAAGTCTCCTGGTCCCTGAGGCAGTCAAGGAATTTAGCTCGTTAAGAGCCTTTCTCAAGATAATTTCTGGAAGTCAGTTCGGATTTTCCTCTAGTTTCCCCACATGGCGGAGGCAGGTACCCAGTGGCAGGCTGTGGTGCCAACGTTACTTACAGGCCTATAAGCCTCCTTGCTTGCCTAGTCAGAGGTGCACTCAGTCCATATCTGAAATTGGAAGGCCTTTGCAGTAGCGAGTCTCTTTAAGGGAGGTGTTTTCTGAGGGTCATGAGATCCGTTCAGACAATCGGACCAAAGCAAACGAATCCTGGGGCTGTTTGTGGGCTCTCCCAGGCAGTCTGGGATTTGGAGTCAAATCATTCAGTAGCATCATTTTCACTCATGGTCAATAGTTATTATAGTTAGTAAATAATTTTGCCGTTACTCTACCTGGTGGCCGCCACTCCTTCCACTATATTAGAGCCTCCACAGCTGGTTTGCCTTGCTCAATTGAACAGGAAATGCCATTTTAAGTACACACCCACATGAAAATCTAAATGTTAATCAGTCCTCCCCAATGCACACCCTGCCCCATCCCATCCCCACTCTCCATTTGGAGGTTGGTTTCTGATCTGAAAACAAACCCAGCTCCCATTTCCTGCTTTGATGGTGAAATTCAGCTTTTAATATTAATAAATATTTCAACAAGTATATGGAAGTGGGTTTGTCTACAGCCCATTTCCTTCAAAGGACCCTGAACAATTTCCTCTAACACTGACTCTCCACAACCCCTAATTGCTCAAAAACTGAAACTGATACATAATCACAATTAAAGCTTCAAGAAGATAAAGACCTATAAAAGATTTATCTGACTCAAAAAAGGTAACTAAAGAAAGAATTTGCATTTAGATTGCACCTTTCACAATCTTAGAATGGGCCACTGCTGTTTACAACTAAGAAGTTTTTAAGAGTGACCAATGTTGTAATGTAAGGAAAGCTGTAATCATTTTGTACCCAAGGTTTCATCAACTACACTGAGGTAAGAACTTCCCTTTGTGTTATTGTTGAATGATAGTGCGTACAGTTGGATTATATATATACACTTATTAGATTACTATTTGATTTCCAAATGGCTACAATGGGGACTAACAGGTTATTCTCCAATAAGCCATGAACTTGCTAAATAATGAAGCAGACAGGAAGGGCCAAATGGCCTACTCCTACTCCTTGTTTGTATGTTTGTATGCTCGGTGAGGTGATATTAACTGTGCTTGACATCAAGGTAACATTTTACTAGTTTGATTTGATTTGATTTATTATTGTCACCTGTACTGGGATACAATGAAAAATATTATTTCTTGCACACTATACGGGCAAAACATACCATTCATACGGTACATAGTGGAGCAGGAAAGGAGAGAGTGCCGATATAGCGTTGCAGACACAGATAAGGCGTAGAGAAAGATGAGCTTTCGGTTAAGCTCAGTTTGGCTTGTGAGTCTATGTGGGTAGAACTGAGAAATAAGAAGGAGGAACTCACTTTGATAGGGTTGTACCATCAGTCCCCAAATAGTCAGCGGGAAATTGAGGAGCAAATATATAAGGAGATTATAGATAGCTCCAAGAAAAATAGGGTGGTAATAGTAGCGGATTTTAACTTTCCCAACATTGATTGAGACGGCCATAGTATTTGAGGGTTGGATGGAGAGAAATTTGTTAAGTATATTCAGGAGAAATTTCTCATGTAGTATGTCGATGGCCCGACTGGAGAAGGGGCAAAACTTGACCTCCTCTTGGGAGATAAGGAAGGGCAGATGACAGAAGTGTTAGTGAGGGGTCACTTTGGGACAAGTAACCATAATGCTATTAGTTTTAACATGGCTAAGGAGAATGGTACGTCTGGCCCAAAAGTTAAAGTTCGAAATTGGGGCAAGGCCAATTTTGATGGTATCAGACCGAAACTTTCAAAAGTTAATTGGAGGTGTCTGTGAAAAGGCAAAGGGACATCTGGTAAGTGGGAGGTTTTCGAAAGTGTGTTAACCAAGGTTCAGGGTAAGCACATTCCTCTTAGAGTGAAGGGCAAGGCTGGTAGGAGTAGGGAACCCTGGATGACTTGGGATATTGAGGCCCTGGTCAAGAAGAAAAAGGAGGCAAATGACATGCATAGGCAGCTGGGATCAAATGAATCCCTCAAAGAGTATAGCAGGTATAAGAGTGGAGTTAAGAGGGAAATCAGGAGGGCAAAAAGGGGACACAAGATTGTTCTGGCAGATAAGGCAAAGGAGAATTCAAAAAGCTTCTACAATTAAATAAAGTCCGAAAGAGTAACTAGGAAAAGGGTAGGGCCTCTTAAGGATCAATAAGATCTGCAAGAGATGGGTGAGATCCTAAATGAATATTTCTCATCAATATTTACTGTTGAGAAAAGCAGAAATGTTAGGGAAATTGGGGAAATAAATAGTGATGGCTTGAGGAGTGTACATATTATAGAGAAGGAAGTGCTGCAAGTCTTAAAGCGCATTAAGGTAGATAAATCCCTGGGAAATGATGAAATATATCCCAGGAGATTGTGGGAGGCTAGGGAGGAAATTGCAGGTACCTCAGCAGAGATATTTGAATCATCAATAGTCATAGTTGAAGTGCCTGAAGGTTGAAGAGTGGCAAATGTTGTGCTTTTGTTTAAAAAAGGCTGCAGGGAAAAGCCTAAGAACTACAGGCCACTGAGCCTCACATCTGTGGTGGGGTAAGTTGTTGGAATGCATTTTGAGAGATAGGATTTACAGGCATTTAGAGACGCAAGGACTGATTAGGGACAGTCAGCATGGTTTTGTGAGTGGAAAATCAAGTCTCACAAATCTGATTGAGTTTTTTGAAGGTGTAACCAAGAAGGTAGATGAGGGCAGTGCTGTTGCTGTTGTCTACATGGACTTGAGCAAGGCCTTTGACAAGGTACCGCATGGTAGGTTGTTGCATAAGGTTAAATCTCATGGGATCCAGGGTGAGTTAGTTAAATGGATACAAAATTGGCTTGATCACAGAAGCCAGAGGGTGGTTGTAAAGGGATGTTTTCCAAACTGGAGGCCTGCGACCAGCAGTGTGCCTCAGAGATCAGTGCTGGCTCCACTGTTATTTGTCATTTATATTAATGATTTGGTAAAAATATAGGAGGCATGGTTAATAATTTTCCAGATGACACTAAGATTGGTGGCAGAGTGGACAGCGAGGAAAGTTATCTCGGATTGCAATGGGATCTTGATCAAATGGGCAGTGAGTTGACGGATGACAGTTCAATTTAGATAAATGCAAGGTGATGCATTTTGGTAGATTGAACCAGGGCAGGACTTACTCAGTTAATGGGCATTGGGGAGAGTTACAAAGCAAAGAGATCTAGGAGCACAGGTTCACAGTTCCTTGAAAGTGGAGTCACAGGTGGACAAAGTGGTGAAGAAGGCATTCAGCGTGCTTGGTTTTGTTGGTTAGAACGTAGGAGTTGGGATGTCTTGTTCAAGTTGCACAAGACATTAATCAGGCTACATTTGGAATAGTTTTGTGAAGTTCTGGTTGCCCTATTATAGAAAGGATATTATTAAACTAGAAAGAGTGCAGAAGAGATTTACGAGGATGCTACTGGGACTTGATGGTTTGAGTTATAAGGAGATACTTGATAGAGTCGGACTTTTTTCTCTGGAGCATAAAGGCTGAGGGGTGATCTTTTAGAGGTCTATAAAATAATGAGGGGCATAGATCAGCTAGATAGTCAATATCTTTTCCCAAAGCTGGGGAGTCTAAAACTAGAGGGCGTAGGTTTAAGGTGAGAGGCAGAGATACATAGTCCATTCAAAAGTCTGATGTCATCAGGGAAGAAACTGTCCTTGAGTCGATTGGTATGTGATCTCAGACTTTTGTGTCATTTTCCTGATTGAAGAAGGTGGAAGAGAGTATGTCTGAGATGCAGGGGTCCTTGATTATGGTGGCTCCTTTTCTGAGGCAGCGGGAAATGTAGATGGAGTAAATGGATGGAAGCGGGTTTGCGTGATGGACTGGGCTATGTTCACAACCCTTTGTAGTTTCTTGCAGTCTTGATCAGAGCAGGAGCCATACCAGCCTGAGATAGAGCCAGAAAGGATGCCTTCTGTGGTGCATCTATAAACATTGGTGAGCATTATAGCAAACATGCTGAATTTCCTTAGCCTCCTGAGAAAATAAAGGCGCTAGTGGGGTTTCTTAACTATAGCATTAGCGTGAAGGGACCAGGACAGATGGTTAATGGTCTGGATACCTATAAACTTGAAGTTCTCAACCATTTCTACTTCATCACCATTGATGTAGACAGGGACATGTCCTCCACTACGCTTCCTGAAGTTGATGACTATCTCCTTCGTTTTATTGACATTGAGGGACCAGAGATGGTTCCATTTCTGGGAAATGGGACCATTTTCCCAGATTCTCCATCTCTTTCCTATGCTCCATCTCATCATTACTTGAAGTCTGACTCATTACGGTGGTGTCAGCAAAAAACCTGAAAAAGCAGTTGGAGCAGGATTTGTCCACACAGACGTAAGTGTAAGGAGTATCGTAAAGGGCTGAGGCCACAGTCTTATGGGGCCCCAGTGTTGAGGATAATCATGGAGGAGATGTTGCTGCTTATCCTAACTGATTGCAGTCTGTGGGTAGGAAGTCTAGGATCCAGTCACAGAGGAAGGAACCAAGATCTAGGCCGCACAGTTTGGAGAAGAGAAGAGTTTTGTCGGAATAATGGTGTTGGAGGCTGAGCTGTAGTCAATAAATAGGAATCTGACATAAATGTCTTTATTATCCAGGTACTTCAGGGTTGAGTGTAGGGCCAGGGAGCTGGTGTTTACTGGGGACCTGTTGTGACAGTAGGCAAACTGTAGAGGATCCAGGCAATTCAGGAGGCTGGAATTGACTCATGGCATGACTAACCTTTTGAAGCACTTCATAATAATGGATGTCAGAGCCACCACATGATAGTCATTAAGGCACACTACCTGGCTTTTCTTTGTTACAGAGACGATGGTCGTCTTCTTAAAGCTGGTAGGGACCTCAGATCTGAGTAAGGAGAGGTTAAAGATGTCTGTGAATACCCCGGCCAGCTGGTCTATGCAGGATCTAAGTGCTCATCCGGGTACCCCATCTGGGCCAGTCGCTTTCCTTGGGTTAACTTTTGAGAAGACTGATCTGATGTCTGCAATGGGCACTGGGGAGAGTTGGATATGGGTGCAACTGAGGCTTCTGGGATGGATGACGTCCTATCGCTGACCTGTGGCTCAAAACGGGCATAGAATGTATTGAGCTTATTAGGGAGGGGTGCTTTGTTGCTGGCAATTCTACACGCCTTCACCTTGTAGCTTGTTATGTCATATAGACCTTGCCATAATCAGTCGAAAGATTTCATGGAAGATTTCATGGAAGAGTTCCTTCCATGAAGGACATTAATAAGCCAGAGGGATTTTTAATGACAATGGTGTTATGATCACCATTACTAAGGTGAGCTTTGAATCCCAGATTTATAAATTGCATTTAAATTTGACCAGGTGCCTTAGCGAGATTTGAACTTGTGTTTGCTGATCATTAATCCTGACCTCTAGTTTGCTAGTCTAATGATATTACCATGACACCATCATCTCCCTGTTTGTCAGCGTAAAGCACACAAGTTTATGAAGTTTAGAAGTAGATGATCTTTGCCCAATCTGTACAGGCATCAATCCTAAGCTAATATTATAAGATCCATTTAGCTTCGGCTCCTTTGATATATCAGGCTGTACGCCTGATAGTAGATCCATTAATAGAATTGGTCAACATCCACTGCCCCTCTCAGGACTCTTCAGTGACCGCTGAACTTGACAACAAAAGCTAAGCTTTAAATTTTAAAATAAACTCTTCCTGTGCAGCCAGGAGAAGCAGGAGTGCTCCCCTGACCATTGGAATCATGATTTCAAACCCTTCCTCATGATTCCAATCTAAAACTCCTCCTGGAAAGAAAACAGCTTGACATTAAAGTTACCTTTGCTCAGTTACCTTTGATGATGCGAACAGCACTGGCAGCTCTCTTGATGTGGACCAAGGATCAGGTTTGAGCATTTCTTAAGCCTCTTGGTTCAGATACTTGAACTTGATCCATTCTGGGCCTAATTTCTACCTTTCAATCACTATCTTAAACTTTTATTCTGTTTAAAAAGGTTTCTGGTAGATGCAAAGGATGCACTGTGGAAAGTGATACACATTTGTCGCTTAGCCTATTGTCCCTGATCTGTATTTCTTATGCAGAACAGTAGAGCAGAAACATCCACGGCTGGCTTGCTGATTCTCCCAGTTGATGAAGCTTGGAATGAAAGTCTGTGGGGAGAAAAGTGTTTGTGGAGTGGGAAAAATCTAAATAGTAAAACAAAGATCCTAGTGCATTGTGGGGATTTGATACCATGCCCAGTCATTTGTTGCTATGGAGAGAGTAAATTCCCATAAGGCTTAGCATCAGTTGAATATGATCTGTTGAATAATAAAATAATCCTTATGCATCATTAGTGCACCTGCATGTGTAGTTTAGAAAATAGATGAAATAAGTAGTGTCAAGGCTCCTATTACACGTATGTGAAAGTAAGTGTACAAATCTGCCTTTGCAAACATCTACTTTGTTCAGTATTGCATTTAACCTTTTCCTTCCCACCAATGTTCCAACATTTTCTATCATTTTCAGTAAGGATTGATTGTGTGTAATGGGTTGTTTAAGTAACCTTGGAATTGAACTTCCACTGAACACTTTCCTAAACAGCTGGCTAATGGACTTGTGCAAAATTCGTATGCGCAATATATTAAAGGGCTCTGGCCTTTATTCAGAGAATACATTTAGGAATTTTCCACGGGTGCTTAACAAAATGGGATTTTAAATTTGAGAAGAGTGTATGGTGACATGTCTTAATATGTAGGGGGCGATTTTCCCAGCCTGCAGCACTGCTTGGGTAGTGCTGCGGGCTGAGAGACATCAGTGGGGGCCGTTTTGTGGGCTCCCCATTTCTGCACATCTCCGAGACTAGGTTCTCCATTTGCATATGATTAGCAAGTCCAGGACTGAATTCTCCGGACCTGCTGGCATCTTCCACAAACCACCACCCCCCCCAACAACGCCAACACCCGTCAGAAGTGGTTTCCTCCAATGGGGTTTACTACTGCTCCGCAATAACTGGGACCAGGTGACCGTACCGGTTGGGGGGAAGATAGGCCATTGAGACCTCCCACCAGGAGGTTGGGGGTAAGGGTGGTACCCCTCAGGCAGTACCAGCCTGACATTGCCAGCTTGGCACCCTGGCATTGTCCAGGGGGCAAACTGGCATGGCTCAAAGAGCCCCTTGGCACTGCCCACCTGGGCAGTAGACAGAGCCAAGGGGGCAGGGCCAGAGAGTGGCGATCGGTGGCAGGGGGATCTGCTGCCACTCTGCAAGAGTATTGGTGGGGGACAGAGGGAATGAGGGCAATTGGTACTGGCCGATTTCCGTGCTGACAGATCAGCATGTGTGGTGGCCCACTAGGCGTTATGCTGCTGGCCTCTTGGGGAGGAATAGGCCGCACCTTCTGATTTTCAGAGTGAATCCCACTGAGGCACTCTGTGATGCACAGAGTGTCAGAGATATATTCTGGAAATAACCCGAAAAAAAAAATTGCTGGGATTTACTCCCATTTTCCCGTACATTGGGAGCTTAGAATTTTTTTGGGAGAATCCTGGCCGTGATCTTCATTGTTTGTGGGACATTAGCAACAACTTTCTTTCTCCTTCAGGTTCCATTTCCTAGTCTAAAATGGTTTACCATTACTTTATTTACTAGTCCATTCTGAATCCTCCTCCATTTATAGTTATTTGGTGCCCTGCCTCCTGGCTTTTTGAGGTACAATAGATAGACTCCTACTTTGAGACTGCCTCCTTTCACCTGCCAGGGAACAGACACAACAGGGTGCCCATGCACCATTTGTAAGATACTACTGCTGTGAATAAAAGCAAGCTGATTGCCCTTGTAACCACTCGAATTGGCTGGCTGCTGCCACTGGGCACATAAATGCTGCTGCTGGGGGTCCATGTCTGGCTGAAGTGCACAGAGGCAGGAACACACCAGGATGCCAAACCAATGCACAACTATTCTAAATTTTCCTGACAACTCTGCAGTCATCCCCTTTTCGCCACTAAAGCTATCTCCAAGGGTCCATGATGGCTATCTTTGTCATTTGTTTAAATGGTCAAAATCATCACTGTATGGACAGTAAATAATTCCCCAACTATCTTGAAGCAGTAACTGAAATTATGATCAGCACCTAATCAGTGGCAACAACGCTAAGAATCCGCCTTCCACATACCAGTTTTCAATTCCATTCATTTAACAGCTTTTATTGCAAAACTCCTGTTTCATACCAAGCCACTCTTCTGGAGCAGAGTGCAACTTCAGCAATGAACTGCATTTGTCAATTCTACTTACAAGCAAATGGTAAGTCACAGAGCCAAAGCGAGTGAAAAAGTGCTGATTGTGTTGGCATATTGAAGTTTCCAAAGGTATGTCTTGGAAAGGATTGAGAACATACTGGAAGGATACCACATTGGGCTCAATTTTATTCTGTGGCTGGAGATTCCTGGCAGCAGCATTGGAAAGGGAGGTCACTTCCACTGCATCATCATAAGGCCAATTGATGAGATCATCTGATGGCCAGCCAGTTGGAGGGCGGGAGATGTGGTACCCATCCAATTAAAGAGCAGAAAGAGGTAGAAAGCAGGTGACAAAGTGGCATCAGATGACTCCAAAGCAGAGGCTGGTGTCATATTTAAAAAGCTACCATTTGCTGCAATGTTTGATGTGCTTGCCCTGCCAGCAATACGAATACATCTCTTCCTGACCAAAGTGAAGATGACCCTGAAGGTGCTGACTGGGATGTTTTGCAACCATTGGCAAATCACATGAACATATGATATAGGAGCAGGAATAAGCCATTCAATGCCTTCAGCCTGTTCTCCCATTCAATTGTGTTGATTTGCCCATTTCCATCAACCCCTGATAATCTTTGTGTACCTTGCCCAACAAGAATCTGTTTATGTCTAACATAAAAACATACTCGTTTGCACCACCGTGTGAAGCAGCGAGTTACAAACTCGCACAGCCCTCTGTAAGAAAGAAAAAATCTCCTCTTCTCTGTCCTATAAAAGCAACCCCTAATCTTAAAACAGTGCCCCCTAGTCTGGACTCACCCACAGGAAGAAACATCCTCTCAATATCACTCAGAATCTTAGATGCTTCAATCAAGTCATCCCTCATTCTTCCAAGCTCCAGGCGGTGCATCAGGAGAGATGAATCTGTATAGAATGCCTACTGTGCAGAAGGAACCATTTGGACCATTGAGTCTATACTGACTTTCCAACAGAACATCATACCCAGGTCCTTTCTGTGTAACTCCACATATTTACCCCATTAAATCACCAACATCTTGGGACACTAAGGGGCCAATTAGCACAGCCAATCCATCTCTGCACATTTTTGGACTGTGGGAGGAAACTGGAGCACCAGAGGAAACCCACACAGACATGGGAAGAATGTGCGAACTGCACACAGACACACACTGGGAGGAGCCACCAATGGCTGTTTAAAGACGAGCAGTAAAGCACTGGGCAGGAAGTGATGGCCTCTCTTGTCGCATACTAACACTTCTTTGATTTGGGAGGCTGCTGGGATTAACACACGAATCTTACAAAAGTGACGGGCTCATGAGAATTTGGTGACAACTCAAATGCATGGAGAAATTCTGATGCGACTGATTCAGAGACAGCTCTCAGAACCAGTAGCTTTACAACAGACTCTCCCATGTTTTAAGTCGTGAAAGGTGTTGAAGGCTGTGGATCATAATTTGTCAGTGCTTGGCTCTTGTATAATTATTTAGGTTTCTCAATAAGTGTCTGTTAGTTACAGGTGTCCATTTTTTGAGTGTGTCTTTTCATACAGGTTCACTGAATAGGTTTGTTAATTTCTTCAGCAGTCCTGTTCACTATGGTCTCTGTTCCCCCATCTCTCTGCCTGCTGCAGTTGTGGATGCGCCTAGTTTGGGGGCGTTTAAGAGATCCGTGGATAGGTTTATGGATGGAAAGGGTTTGGTTTAGGTTAGAGGGTCATTGCTTTTTTAATTGGTCGGCACAACATCGTGGGCCGAAGGGCCTGTTCTGCGCTGTAATGTTCTATGTTCTATGTTCTATTACTCCTATTGTAACGGATATTGATCAATTGGGCCAATGGGCTGATGAATAGCAGAAGGAATTTAATTTAGACAAACGTGAGGTGATGCATTTTGGTAGATTGAACCAGGGCAGGACTTACTCAGTTAATGATAGGTCACTGGGGAGAGTTATTGAACAAAGGGATCTAGGGGTACAGGTTCATCACTCCTTGAAAGTGGAGTCACAGGTGGACAGAGTGGTGAAGAAGTCATTTGGCATGCTTGGTTTCATTGGTCAGAACATTGAATCCAGGAGTTGGGACGTCTTGTTGAAGGTGTGCAAGACATTGGTAAGGTCACACTTGGAATACTGTGTACAGTTCTGTTCACCCTATTATAGAAAGGAAACTGGAAAGAGTGCAGAAAAGATTTACTCAGACGCTACCCGGACTTGATGGTTTGAGTTATAAGGAAAGGCTGGATGGATTGGAACAGTTTTCTCTGGAGCGCAAGAGGCTGAGGGGTGATCTCATACAGGTCTATAAAATAATGAGGGGCACAGATCAGCTAGACAGTTAATATTTTTTCCCAAAGGTAGAGGAGTCTAAAACTAGAGGGCATAGGATTAAGATCAGAGGGGAGAGATACAAAAATGTCCAGAGAGGCAATATTTTCACGCAGAGGGAGGTGAGTGTCTGGAACAAGCTGCCAGAGGTAGTAGTAGAGGCAGATACAATTTTGTCTTTTAAAAAGTATTTAGATAGTTACATGGGTAAGATGGGTAAAGAAGGACAGGGGCTAAAGGCGGGCAATTGGGATTAGCTTAGGGGTTTAAAAAAAAGGGCGGCATGGACAAGTTGGGCTGAAGGGCCTGTTTCCGTGCTGTAAACCTCTATGACTCAATTCACTTTTAAAATTTATTTACTAGTGTCACAAGTAGGCTGACATTAACATTGCAATGAAGTTATTATGAAAATCCCCTAGTCATCACACTCCAGCACCTGTTTGGGCAACCTGAGGGAGAATTTAGCATGACCAGTGCACTTAACCAGCATGTCTTTCAGACTGTGAGAGGAAACCAGAGCACCCAGGGGAAACCCACACAGATACAGGGAGAATGTGCAGATTCTACACAGACAAGCTGGGGATTGAACCTGGGTGCTGGTGCTGTGAGGCAGCAGTGCTAACCACTGTGTCACTGTGCCGCCTGGTCACCTCTGGCCACCTCTAATGTGGTAACACCATAATTTCTGCAATTTAACACATTTTTCCACCCAGAATTATGATTCATTCTTTGACATTGTTGGCCTAGTAGTTATGGTGCTGGACTAGTAATCTGTATTAGTGTCAGTTGTGGCTGAATGGATAGCACTGTTGTTTGAGTCTGTTCTGGTTGTGGGTTCAATTTCCCTTCCAGGATTTGAGAATAGGAGTCAGGGCTGTCAGCGCAGTAGTGATGGAATGCTGAACTGTCAGAGATGCTCTTGCTCTCTCCCCTCTGATGGATGGAAAAGATCCCATGCGAGTATTTCAGTGAAGAGCAGGGAGTCATCCCTGATAGCTTAGCCAATATTTATTTGTCTCTCTATCACCAAATTTATAGACATTTAGAGCGCAGAATGAGACCATTTGGTCCAACATGTCCACACCAGCCAACAATCATTAATAATTTTCCAACCGTTGGCGCTTAGCCCTGGAGGTTATGGCAGTGTGAGTGAACATCTAAATACTTCTTAAATATTATAAGAATTTTTGACTCAACCACCCTTTCAGGCAGTGAGTTCCAGACTCTGAACTCCCTTTGGGTGAAAAGGTTTCTCTTCAACTCTCCTCTTAGCCTTTTTCTGCTTACCTTACATCTATGTCCCTGCTTGCTGACCCTTCTTCTAATGGAAGAAATGCCTTCCTATCCACACTATATATTCCCACATATGACCTAGTGGTAGGGGATGGGGATATGGCTAAGGTATTGAATAACTTTTTTGTTTCTGTCTTCACGGAGGAGGACGTGAATAATTTGCCAGGTGTTAGCGATGGAAAGGTGGTAGGACTGGAGGGTCTTAATGACATTACTGTTACTAGAGAGGTGGTGCTCGACAGACTGGAGGGGGCTGATTGTGGACAAGTCCCCAGGACCGGATGGAATGCATCCGAGGGTTCTGAAAGAAATGGCGGAGGTTATAGTGGATGCATTGGTGGTTATTTTCCAGACGTCGCTGGATTCCGGGGAAGTGCCGGAAGATTGGAAAACGGCTAATGTTATGCCATTGTTTAAGAAGGGTGCCAGGCAAAAGGCGGGGAATTATAGGCCGGTTAGTTTAACGTCTGTGGTAGGTAAAATGTTAGAATCCGTCATTAAGGAGGAAATTGCGAGGCATCTTGAAGGGAATTGCTTGATAGAGCAGACACAGCACGGTTTCATTAAAGGGAAGTCGTGTCTGACAAATTTACTGGAGTTCTATGAGGATGTGTCTAGGGCGGTGGATAGAGGAGAGCCGGTGGATGTGGTCTTTCTGGATTTTCAGAAGGCGTTTGACAAAGTACCTCACAAGAGGTTATTGCAGAAGGTCAGGGGACATGGAGTTGGGGGTAGGGTGTTAGCGTGGATAGAGGATTGGTTGCCAAATAGGAGGCAGAGAGTGGGGGTCAACGGGTGCTATTCGGATTGGCGGATGGTGACTAGTGGAGTGCCCCAGGGGTCGGTGCTGGGGCCTCAGCTATTTACCATTTATATAGATGATCTGGAGGAGGGAACCAAGTGTAGGGTGTCGAAATTTGCTGATGACACCAAGATTGGGGGACCGGCAAATTGTGCGGAGGGTGTGGAGAGTCTGCAGAAGGATCTAGATAGGCTGGGCGAATGGGCCAGGAAATGGCAAATGGAATTTAATGTTGGCAAGTGTGAGGTGGTCCACTTTGGTAGGAAGAATGGTAGGAAGGACTATTACTTACGTGGCGAAAAACTGCAGCAGGCGACGGTGCAGAGGGACCTCGGGGTCCTTGTGCATGAGTCGCAAAAACCCAGCTTGCAGGTGCAGCAGGTGGTCAGGAAGGCGAATGGGATGCTGGCCTTCATCGCGAGGGGGATTGAATATAAAAGTAGGGAGGTCTTGCTGCGGCTGTATAGGGCATTGGTGAGGCCACAGCTGGAGTACTGTGTGCAGTTTTGGGCGCCGCACCTGCGCAAAGATATTTTGGCCTTGGAGGGAGTGCAGAGGAGGTTTACTAGGCTGATACCGGAGTTGAGGGGGTTGAGCTATGAGGAGAGGCTGAATAAACTAGGCTTGTACTCGTTAGAGTTTAGAAGAATGAGGGGAGATCTCATTGAGACGTATAAGATGATGAATGGGATGGCTAGGATAGAGGTGGAGAGACTCTTCCCGCTCAAAAAAGACAGTAGGACTAGGGGGCACAGCCTCAAGATAAAGGGGGGGCGGTTTAGAACGGAGTTGAGGAGGAACTTCTTCACTCCAAGGGTGGTGAATCTCTGGAATTCTCTGCCCGTTGAAGTGGTGGAGGCTGCCTCACTAAATATTTTTAAGACGTGGGTTGATGGGTTTTTGATAAGAGAGGGGATTAAGGGTTATGGGGAGAGGGCGGGAATGTGGAACTGAGCCACGACAGATCAGCCATGATCTTATTGAATGGCGGGGCAGGCTCGAAGGGCTAGATGGCCTACTCCTGCTCCTATTTCTTATTTCTTATAAACTTATATACCTCTATCATGTCCCCACTCAACCTTCATTACCTTTGCCTATCCAATCTTTCCTCATAGCTCAGACCCTCCAGTCCAACAACATCCTGGTAAATCTTCTCCGCACTTTCTCTATTGCAATCACATCCTTCCTATAATGTGGTGACCAGAACTGCACTCAATTCTCCAGTTTTGACCTAACTAGCATTTTATTTAGTTCCAGCATTACCTCCCTGCTCTTGTATTCTATGCCCCACTAATAAAGGCCCTTGTATTCTACGCCCCGCTAATAAGAGTTGTTTTTTCCCTTTGCTCTGCAGGATTATTGTGTTTTAAGGAATGTGGTTCTATTTATTTAATTACGCTCCATCATGCCTTGCGAGTATTATCTTGTTAACAAAGGTTTATGCTTTTAATACAAAATATGTTGTCAAAAATACATGCCTAAATTATTTAATAGTGGTTATATGTATCCCCATGTAAGCAGTATATTTCAGGTGCTTTGTGGCTCTTTTTGTATCCTATCTACTCCAATCTTATCTACCCTGATCTGCTGATCTTTGTTGCCAAGCCATTCTGAATCCCCTAATATATGTACTTTGGATCATTAGAGTGAATGGTGTTTCCCATTAAAAGTTGTCCAAATAAGGCAGCAAACTCCTTTCAATTCCCTCAATTCATTGCTAATCCACCATGGATTTCCTGGCAAAAACAGAAATGTGGACAAATATTGCCTAACTGATTTTCCATTCTCAGAAACATGTGACTTCACTCATGTTAGTAGATGGAGGCATTTGGAAGACACCTTGGTTTAGTTGCAGTTCATTTGAACCCAGTTATCTTGAGAATTTGGTTTTATTCTTCAAGTATCCACAAATATGCAATGTAATATGGAGTTCTTTAAGAATGCCTGAGATTGAGATCATGTGCTGTCTGGCTTCCTCCATATTCATCCAGCATACAACTCATTGCAATGTTGACATATACTTCTGGAAAGATCCTTGAGTTGGCAAGATTCCAAACAACTATCAATTGAAATGGAAATATTCAAAGGAATGTTACCGGTTATAAACAGAGAAGACTTTTTTGGGTAAAGAGATTTGTCCATGTCCAAAATTTACATCAAATTAATAAAACCACTCTTGGCTAAATATTGAGCAACTGAAGGTCTGGTCCACTTTTCACACAAATTTGTACTTGGCTGTTTGACTATGGAAGTTCTCCTACTATTATAATCCAATGTGATTGCCTCCACTGTTAACATCACACTCAGCCTTTGCATCCTGGCTAATTTTTTCCAATTCCAGTTGTGATGGAATATAAATTTCACAATGTATTAACTTGAAAAAAAAGTTTTACTTGAGTTTGAGAGTTAAAAGAAAGGAAAGACTGGCATTTGCAGAGCACCTTTCAGAACCACATAACCTCCGAGAGCATTTTATAGTCAAAGTTGAAACTCTGTGATGGTTGTAATGTCGAAAACACCGCTGACAATTTGTTCCCAGCAAATTCCCACAACCCACAATGTGATAGGGGCCAACTAATCTGTTCTTGGGATTTTGAGTGAGCAATAAATATTGGCCAGAATAAGCGCTGGAGTACCTGCAGTCTACATTTGGTTTTCAAATACCAGTGTGAATTACCCACCATCTTCTGATTCAGGGGTGAGAATGCTGCTGACAGGTGCATGGCTTTCCCAAACTTCAGGAGAGCATAGATTTGAATTTCTTCCTGGTTTCTTGCTCAACCAGTGCCTCCTGCTTGTTTGATATTTCTGTCAGGAAATGTAATTTAGCTGTTTTCATTTACTTCTCTTGGCACTTCTAGCACATTTTTCAATTGGTCAATAATTCCTCCTCTTTCTGGATACTGCCTGATTAATCTTTGTTGTTTTTTAATTGCTTTACTCTGGGACCGATAATGCAGTCTTTGACACTCGACTACCAGCTGCTGTATTAATAGATGCTGATCCAAGGGTCCCATAAACTGAATACTGAGGCCTCAGGTCTACTCGGAACTTGGTGCCCTCAATGCCCCACTAAGGGCACTGACTGTATCATTGGCACATAGCTCCTGCAGAACAAATGCGTTCAAAGCTCACTAAGGTCCCTGGAGCTCACCACATATCTATCTTTTCTCTACTTTCACCAAAGGCAGGAATTTCCCTTACAAAGGTCCCAGGCCAAATTAAAATCCTGTCTCAATGTTATTGAATACATTTAATGTGAGTTAATGGGAGGCCACACAGAACATACATCTGTTCTGTTCCGGCATCTTTAAGTTTGCCCCATAAATATTTACGACCTTGGATGCAATGCTAAGTCATTGTTGAGTCCTGTCATACCAGATAGGCTCTGGATTTGTTGCTTAGACTACCTCATTGGATCTTGTGCCGTGGTAATACTTCTCAACAGATGTTATTGACATAGAGACTTGACTGGAAGCTTAAATAATATTTAGCTTGCATTCATTTGTGTGTGTTTGTGCCTGTATGTGTGTGTGTGAGAGAGAGAGAAGGGGAAGAACTGTTAGTTAAAAGACAGCAGTGTAAAAAGATTCCTTTCTCTAATAAGAGACCCTTTGCCCTCCGTTATTTAAAATGTAAACTTATTGCTATGACCTAAGACATGGATCGTATAAAGGTGCTTGGCTCTGCTGTGACACCAGACTCTGGGCTGATGTGTCACGATGAATTTAACCACAATGATGGTTAAAGGAAAACATTTAAGTGGAAGCAAATTCTATAATTCTGATAATATGCATCTGGGCTTATAATGCAATGATTTCAAAAAATATTTTCCAATTTTAGTCAATTTGAAAGGAATAAAGTACAAGGCAGAAATATTTATTTTGTCCACGACATGAGTTAAACCTATAACCGTAGGTGGAACTTTCCATCCTGCAGCACCAGGAATTGTGGCAGGCAGGAATGGAAAATTAGGCATGAGGCCAAAAGTCCGCTTTCTGCTGTTAGTCACAATTTTCCTCTCAGTACTTTCCTGCTGGCCTAATGATGAGTCAAATTTCCTGCTGATCCATGTCAACAATGCCATTTACATCTATTTACATATCAGGAGCACTCATTAAAAATGCATCTTGCAGGGACCCCAGTCTCCATCCAAATTACCTGCTGCACCAGCGGGAAATTAGACCAGTCGATTCACAACCGCATACAAGGGCGAGCACCTGGCAACCTTCCCTTCACTGCTGACATTGAGGTGTGCACAACAATCAAACTTTACATGAAAAAGTGTTGCTCTGACTCATCGCCACTGGAAAAACTGCTCCCTCACACGAGACATGGAGATTGCATGCAGGACTGTTCACACTGGGTGCTGTGGGTCAAAGACAAGGCTGTTCACACTGGGTGCTGTGGGTTACAGCTTTGTTCACACTGGGTGCTGTGGGTTACAGCTTTGTTCACACTGGGTGCTGTGGGTTATGATGTGGAGATGCCAGTATTCGACTGGGATAAGCACAGTAGGAAGTCTCACAACACCAGGTTAAAGTCCAACAGATTTATTTGACAGCACAAGCTTTCAAAGTCTTGCTCCTTCATTAGGTAAATGAGGATTTGTGTTCGCAAACAGGGTATATACAGACACAAACCCAATTTACAAGATAATGGTTGGAATGCAAGTCTTTAAAGGTAATCAAGTCTTAAAGGTACAGAAAATGTGAGTGGAGAGAGGGCCAAGCACAAGTTGAAGAGATGTGAATTGCCTCCAGGCAGGACAATTCGTGAGATTTTGCAAGCCCAGGCAAATCATGGGGGTTACAGATAGTGTGATATGAACCCAAGATCCTGGTTGAGGCCGTCCTCATGTGTGCAGACCTTGGCTATCAGTTTCTGTAACTCTGTTCACACTGGGTGCTGTGTGTCAAAGGGCTGTTCACACTGGGTGCTGTGTGTCACAGGGCTGTTCACACTGGGTGCTGTGGGTCACAGGGCTGTTCACACTGGGTGCTGTGTGTCACAGGGCTGTTCACACTGGGTGCTGTGGGTCACAGGACTGTTCACACTGGGTGCTGTGGGTCACAGGGCTGTTCACACTGGGTGCTGTGTGTCACAGGGCTGTTCACACTGGGTGCTGTGGGTCACAGGGCTGTTCACACTGGGTGCTGTGGGTCACAGGTCTGTTCACACTGGGTGCTGTGGGTCACAGGGCTGTTCACACTGGGTGCTGTGTGTCACAGGGCTGTTCACACTGGGTGCTGTGGGTCACAGGACTGTTCACACTGGGTGCTGTGTGTCACAGGGCTGTTCACACTGGGTGCTGTGTGTCACAGGGCTGTTCACACTGGGTGCTGTGGGTCACAGGTCTGTTCACTCTGGGTGCTGTGTGTCACAGGTCTGTTCACACTGGGTGCTGTGGGTCACAGGGCTGTTCACTCTGGGTGCTGTGTGTCACAGGTCTGTTCACACTGGGTGCTGTGGGTCACAGGTCTGTTCACACTGGGTGCTGTGGGTCACAGGTCTGTTCACACTGGGTGCTGTGGGTCACAGGTCTGTTCACTCTGGGTGCTGTGTGTCACAGGTCTGTTCACACTGGGTGCTGTGGGTCACAGGTCTGTTCACACTGGGTGCTGTGGGTCACAGGGCTGTTCACACTGGGTGCTGTGGGTCACAGGACTGTTCACACTGGGTGCTGTGTGTCACAGGGCTGTTCACACTGGGTGCTGTGTGTCACAGGTCTGTTCACACTGGGTGCTGTGGGTCACAGGGCTGTTCACTCTGGGTGCTGTGTGTCACAGGTCTGTTCACACTGGGTGCTGTGGGTCACAGGTCTGTTCACTCTGGGTGCTGTGTGTCACAGGGCTGTTCACACTGGGTGCTGTGGGTCACAGGTCTGTTCACACTGGGTGCTGTGGGTCACAGGGCTGTTCACACTGGGTGCTGTGGGTCACAGGGCTGTTCACACTGGGTGCTGTGTGTCACAGGTCTGTTCACACTGGGTGCTGTGTGTCACAGGTCTGTTCACACTGGGTGCTGTGGGTCACAGGGCTGTTCACACTGGGTGCTGTGGGTCACAGGGCTGTTCACACTGGGTGCTGTGGGTCACAGGTCTGTTCACACTGGGTGCTGTGTGTCACAGGGCTGTTCACACTGGGTGCTGTGTGTCACAGGGCTGTTCACACTGGGTGCTGTGGGTCACAGGGCTGTTCACACTGGGTGCTGTGTGTCACAGGGCTGTTCACACTGGGTGATGTGGGTCACAGACTGGGTTGTTCACACTGGGTGCTGAGGGTCACAGACAGGGTTGTTCACACTGGGTGATGTGGGTCACAGACTGGGTTGTTCACACTGGGTGATGTGGGTCACAGACTGGGCTGTTCACACTGGGTGCTGTGGGCCACAGACCTGTTCACACTGGGTGCTGAGGGTCACAGACAGGGTTGTTCACACTGGGTGCAGAGGGTCACAGACTGGGCTGTTCACAGTGGGTGCTGTGGATCACAGACAGTGCTGGTGCATTTGCTTTGAAGAGAGGCTCCAGGGAGGCATGGATGAATATTGGGTGAATGGCTTCTTTCTTTTGTGGGCCATCTCAGGAAACCCAGAGCATTCAGCTGGGGTAAAGAGAATGAATATAGGGGCATTTGAGCCCACGACCATGCAAGACTTCTTGAGAAGGTGAGAGGGCATGGGATCCAAGGGCCTTTGGCCTTGTGGATCCAGAACTGGCTTGCCTGCAGAAGGCAGAGAGTGGTTGTGGATGGGTCTTTTTCTGAATGGAGGTCAGTCACCAGTGGAGTGCCCCAGGGATCTGTTCTAGGACCCTTGCTGTTAGTCATTTTCATAAATGACCTGGATGAGGAAGTGAAGGGATGGGTTGGTAAGTTTGCCAATGACACGAAGGTTGGTGGTGTTGTGGATGGTCTGGAAGGATGTCAAAAGTTGCAGCAGGACATAAATAGGATGCAGGACTGGGCGGAGAAGTGGCAGATGGACTTCAACGCGGATAAATGTGTAGTCATCCATTTTGGCAGAACCAACGGGATGAACGAGTACACTATCAAGGGCAGGAGTCTTAGTAGTGTTGAAGAGCAGAAGGATCTTGGGGTCCAGGTCCACAGGACTCTTAAATCGGCCTCGCAGGTGGAGGAGGTGGTCAAGAAGGCGTATGGTGTACTGGCCTTCATTAATCGAGGGATTGAGTTTAGGAATCGGGAGGTAATGCTGCAACTTTATAAGACTCTTGTCAGGCCTCATTTGGAGTACTGTGCGCAGTTCTGGTCGCCTCACTATAGGAAAGACGTAGAAGCTATTGAGAGGGTACAGAGGAGATTTACAAGGATGTTGCCTGGACTGGGAGGCATGCCTTATGAAGTTAGGTTGAGGGAGCTGGGACTCTTTTCCCTGGAGAGACGAAGGTTGAGAGGCGACCTGATAGAAGTTTATAAAATGTTGAGAGGAATAGATAGGGTGGATTCTCAGAGGCTATTTCCCCGGGTTGAAATGGTGGCTACGAGAGGACACAGATTTAAGGTGCGGGGAGGGAAGTTCAGAAGTGATGTTAGGGGTAAGTTTTTCACTCAGAGGGTGGTGAGTGAATGGAATCGGCTGCCGTCAGTGGTGGTGGAGGCAAACTCGCTGGGGTCTTTTAAAAGACTTCTAGATGAGTATATGGGGTTTAATGGGATTGGGGGTTATAGATAGGTGTTGATGTGATCGGCGCAACTCGTGGGCCGAAGGGCCTGTTTGTGCTGTAGTGTTCTGTGTTCTGTGTTCTGAGGTGCCAATGGGGCAGAACAGCCACAGCCAGCCCTATGGAGTTCAAAGTGTTCAATCAGGTGTGAGAATCCAGCTAATACCCAGGGAGAAAAATGTCACTTATCCCAGCCGCCACCTCACCTGGTCTCCAGAATGAAACATTCCACCCGAATTAGGAACCACTGCACTTCTTGCACAGAGAAAACTAGCTCCTCAGTTAAAGTAACTTTCACTGCTGGCAAATGTGACGGATCAACTGCATTGAGAAAATGCATGTAATGTGGAGAAAATACAACATGAATCACAGTATTTATTCCACAAGGAATGCACAATTGGTGGAATATGAATGCTTGAATGGATTACAGCTCCAGAATAAAAACTACATCAAAGTTGCCAATGTGTAGTATTCTTTTTATAACAAAATGTATTTCAGTGTTTTTTCAATGTATTTTTCTTAAGAAATGGATTTCTATATTGTGGCCTTGGTGTGGGAAGAAAACAAGTGATTTCCTCTGAGAGTGCAGTAGGCTGGGGTAATAGTACAATGCTTATGTAAATGAGATGTTATGTCTTAAGCATTTTTAATCGCATATATAGGATAGAAAAATAATACAAAAGGCCTTATTGAAGGCTCTAAATAAAAATGATTGCTACTAACAACTGAACACTGTACTTCTGAACCTTCATTCATCACAGTCCGAAATATTTAGGCCATCTATTAGGATATTTGCCATCTTGCCTGCAGCAAAGACATTTCCCGTCCGTTGAATGGCAAAAGCATTGAAGTTGGAGAGAAATCCATGACTCACTTGCTGATCCTCCCAGCTGATGGAAGCATTACGGAGCTCGGATGGGGAGGGGAGTGGAAAATATGGTAAATACTGTAATAATAAATGGCTAACTGCTTTGTGAGAATGTGTTCCCTTGATCAAATCATTTGTTGCTATGGAGAAAGTAGATTCCCAAGACGCCCAGAATCAACCAAATATAATCTGTTGAATAATAAGATAATCCCATCGGACCATTAGTACATCTGGACTTGCACTTGAGAAAATGTTAGTGATGACAGTGGGAGGGGGCGGGGGGAGGTGAAGGGGGGAGAGGCGGTGTTAAACCTCCCACTGTACAATATACAACAGCCTTTGTTAATGTATTTTCTGGCACAGCTACCTTATTACATTTAAATAACAAGAACACCTTGTTGAATACGATGGTAAATTAAAACAGTAATTTTCTAGATGTGCAAAAGATTTTTGACTTAATTTAAGTACTATGTTTGAATAGCGATCTCAACAAAATGAAATAATGGGAATGAAAACATTGGCAGATTTTTTTTTCAAAATAATTTTACAGAACATAAGGTGCAATATATGCTTATGCAGAAACAAAATTCAACCATCATTGTCCAGCATGGGCAATCGACACCAGTGGGAACCAGTTCAAAAATTAAATTAGAAGAGGAAGGACATCCAAGTTTGCTCTTTCAATCCCTTAACTCAAGGTGTCACAGAAAGGCTATCAAAGATATACAAAATTCCAATCGAAAGCAATATTCAGAATTTTGCTGTTCCCTGCACAAAATTGTTAAGCAAGGACCCTCATTGCATACAATTGTCTCAAATTCTGAAAAGGAGTTTATTCAGCTGGTTAAATGACCAAAGCACTATAGACGTGAATGGGTAGAAAAAACACGTCAAAATAAATTGACGTAGGCAAACAAACAACTTGTGAAAATTTTTCAAGGGCTAGGGGCAAGTTCAGGGCTTTGGTCTTCCCAGTATCCAGTTGCAGGGAATTGCAGTTTATCCAAGACAGGTAGGGTTGAGATGGATAGGTGGTTGAGATGCAGAGTTGGGTGGGATGTCAATGTACAGCTGATCCCATGCGTGCCAATAATGCTGCTGAAGAACAGCAAGTTGATGAGGAACAGAAGGGGGTTTAGGATAGATCCTTGGTGGTGATTGTGGTGGACTCCGAGCACAATGATTTGGGCAAGAAGAGAAGCGGTACAGCGGATGCCCTGGCTAGAATTGGATTGGTATTTGTGGAACCAAGAGAGAAGGAGCCATGGAGCTGGACAAAAGAGGAAAACAATATTGTCAATCATGTTACCAACTACCATGTAGAATGCCATTTGTGACTTTGGTTAGATTGTCCCAGTGGTGAAGCAAGGGAGAAATCTGGAGAGTTTTAAGCAGGGAGTAGTGGCAGACACGATTTGGGTGGCAGACACAGAGCTATGGTGGTTCAAACAGTATCATGACTTCTAACTGGACACACTGCACTCTGACCGGATTTGAAGTGGCTGCAATGCTTACCAATTATGAAAAATTGAAATATAAGAGTGAATCTGTGATCGTCATAGCATGAACCCAAATAAAGGAGCAAATCTACCTTCCTTGAACTTTGGTTACAGTAAGAAGTCTCACAACACCAGGTTAAAGTTCAACAGATTTATTTGGAATCACAAGCTTTTGGAGCGCTGTTCCTTCATCAGGTGAGTGAAGCTCACCTGATGAAGAAGCAGTACTCTAAAGGCTTGTTTCCTGACCCATTGGCATCTGCAGGTGTGATCGTAGAATCATAGAAACCCTACAGTGCAGGAAGAGATCATTCGGCTCATCGAGTCTGACTGACAACAATCCCGCCTAGGACAACAATCCCCACTGTCCCACATATTTCCCCACTAATGCCTCTAACCTTCACATCCCAAGACACTAAGGAGCAATTTTGCATGGCCAATCAACCTGACCCACACATCTTTGGACTGTGGGAGGAAACCGGATCACTCGGAGGAAACCTACGTAGACATGGGGAGAATGTGCAAGCACCACACAGACAATGACCCAAGCCTGGAATCGAACCCAGGTCGTTGGAGCTGTGAGGCAGCAGTGCTAACCACCGTGCCACCCGTATGATGCCAACGGACATGGAATGATTTCAACTACAGTATTTAATGGGACACTTTAAATATGCAATTTGAAGGAGTTTGGAATTGGGAACCAAAGAAAAGAAAGTGTCAGAATGGAGTCCGGATGGGCAAAGGCTGTAAATCATTTCAGTGAAGCTTCCCTGCATGTGCTGCAAGAAACCAGAGGGAGACACTGCCCCCTAGCAACAGGAAGAAGCTGTATGGTTGGAGGTGGCACAAGAGGACTGATAGGAGAGTACTGTCATGTTCTTGGATCTAATGTAGGAAGCAGATCAATGACCTAAATAAGGCAGAAGAGATGAGTACAATGACACATTTATCTGCATGCTGATGTATGGATCAGCTCAACCACTTCACTCTGCCTTCTCAAGCCTACTCCAACATGTCACTTCACATACAAATTTATTTCACAGATATGCCCATCTCTCTATTTATGCACTCACTCATAAGAACGTAAGAAATAGGAGCAGGAGTAGGCCATCTAGCCCTTCGAGCCTGCCCCGCCATTCAATAAGATCATGGCTGATCTGTCGTGTCTCAGTTCCACATTCCCGCCCTCTCCCCATAACCCTTAATCCCCTTGCCTATCAAAAACCTATCAACCCGTGTCTTAAATATAAATAGCGAGGCAGCCTCCACCACTTCAACAGGCAGAGAATTCCAGAGATTCACCACCCTTTGAGTGAAGAAGTTCCTCCTCAACTCCGTTCTAAACTGCCCCCCCTTTATCTTGAGGCTGTGCCCTCTAGTCCTACTGTCCTTTCTGAGTGGGAAGAGCCTCTCCACCTCTATCCTATCCATCCCATTCATAAAAGTAGGGAGGTCTTGCTGCAGCTGTATAGGGCATTGGTGAGGCCGCAGCTGGAGTACTGTGTGCAGTTTTGGGCGCCGCACCTGCGCAAAGATATTTTGGCCTTGGAGGGAGTGCAGAGGAAGTTTACTAGGCTGATACCGGAGTTGAGGGGGTTGAGCTATGAGGAGAGGCTGCATAAACTGGGCTTGTACTCGTTAGAGTTTAGAAGAATGAGGGGAGATCTCATTGAGACGTATAAGATGATGAATGGGATGGATAGGATAGAGGTGGAGAGACTCTTCCCGCTCAAAAAAGACAGTAGGACTAGGGGGCACAGCCTCAAGATAAAAGGGGGGCGGTTTAGAACAGAGTTGAGGAGGAACTTCTTCACTCAAAGGGTGGTGAATCTCTGGAATTCTCTGCCCGTTGAAGTGGTGGAGGCTGCCTCGCTAAATATTTTTAAGACGCGGGTTGATGGGTTTTTGATAAGAGAGGGGATTAAGGGTTATGGGGAGAGGGCGGGAAAGTGGAACTGAGCAGCGACAGATCAGCCATGATATTATTGAATGGCGGGGCAGGCTCGAAGGGCTAGATGGCCTACTCCTGCTCCTATTTCTTATGTTCTTATGTTCTCCCCTCATTCTTCTAAACTCTAACGAGTACAAGCCTAGTTTATTCAGCCTGTCCTCGTAGTTCAACCCCCTCAACTCCGGTATCAGCCTAGTAAACCTCCTCTGCACTCCCTCCAAGGCCAAAATATCCTTGCGTAAGTGTGGCGACCAAAACTGCACACAGTACTCCAGCTGCGGCCTCACCAGTGCCCTGTACAGTTGCAGCAAGACCTCCCTGCTTTTATATTCAATCCCCCTCGCTATGAAGGCCAGCATCCCATTCGCCTTCCTGACCACCTGCTGCACCTGCAGGCTGGGTTTTTGCGACTCATGCACAAGGACCCCAAGGTCCCTCTGCACCGTCGCATGCTGCAGTTTTTCGCCATGTAAGTAATAGTCCTTCCTACCATTATTCCTACCAAAGTGGACAACTTCACACTTGCCAACATTAAATTCCATTTGCTAGTTCCTGGCCCATTCGCCCAGCCTATCTAGATCCTTCTGCAGACTTTCTACACCTTCCGCACAATTTGCCGTTCCACCAATCTTGGTGTCATCAGCAAATTTCGACACCATACACTCGGTTCCCTCCTCCAGATCATCTATATAAATGGTAAATAGCTGAGGCCCCAGCACCGACCCCTGGGGCACTCCACTAGTCACCAACTGCCAATCCGAATAGCACCCATTGACCCCCACTCTCTGCCTCCTATTTGACAGCCAATCCTCTATCCACGCTAACACCCTACCCCCAACTCCATGCCCCCTGACCTTCTGTAATAACCTCTTGTGTGGTACCTTATCAAACACCTTCTGAAATCAAGAAACACCACAGATAAGCTCATCTGTCCAATCACCACTGACATTCACACTCAACAAGTACTCTCCATCTATCTGTTCAAAGCATGTCATTGCTGTTACTCCCTAGGCATTGTTTGACTTGCAGGAGAAGAGAACGCCAGACACGAGAGAAAGAAAGAAAATCAGAGATGAACCACTAGCCACCTCATAGCTACCAAGTACAGAGGAATAGCCACAGAAAATTAGCAGAATCTTGGTTGGTACGTTCATCGGAGATGGAAGATAGGGGCCTCCCTGGTGACAGAATTAAACGTCAACCGCATGCATACAATATTCACTCATGTTGTCTTGACATTGGCAGCAAATGACTCATGAGCAAGGACATCTGGCTCCCTTTGCACAGGACACTTCCCAATCCTTCAACATTTGGTGAATCTAATGAAGCTGTTGAACTGGCGTGGCAACAATAATCTCTCCCTCAGTGTCAACAAAATGGAAGAGATTGTTATCGACTTCAGGAAGTATAAAGGAGAACATACCCTTGTCTACATCAATGGGGACGAAGTAGAAAGGGTAGAGAGCTTCAAGGTTTCAGGTGTCCAGATCACTAACAACCTATTCTGGTACCCCCATGCCGACACTTATAGTTAAGAATGCCCACCAACACCTCTCGTTTCTCAGAAGACTAAGGAATTTTGGCATGTCAGTTACGACTCTCATCAACTTTTACAGATGCACTATAGAAAGTATTCTTTCTGGTTGCATCACAGATTGGTATGGCTCCTGCTCTGCCCAAGACTGCAAGGGACTATAAAAGGTCATGAATGCAGCCCAATCCATCACGCAAACCAGCCTCCCAATCACTGACTCTGTCTATGCTTCTCGCTGGCTCGGCAAAGTAGCCAGCATAATTAAGGACCTCATGCACCCTGGACATTCTCTCTCCCACCTTCTTCCGTTGGGTAAAAGATACAAAAGTCTGAAGTCATGTACCAACTGACACATAAACAGCTTTTTCCCTGCTGCTGTCAGACCTTTGAGTGGACCTACCTTGCATTAAGTTGATCTTTCTCTCCACCCTTGCTGCGACTGTAACACTACATTCTGCACTCTCTTGTTTCCTTCTCTATGAACGGTATGTTTTGTCTGTATAGCACACAAGAAACAATACTTTTCACTGCATGTTAATACACATGACAATAATAAATCAAACCAAAACAAATTTTAGAATTACTCTGCATTTCTGTTTTTCCTACCAAGGTGGATTACTTCACATTTTTCCATGTTATTTCCATATTCAGAGATTGGGGTGCCCTTTTAAAATGGTGCCTGGATCTCAGGATTCCTGATCTTGCTGACATCTTTTGACCTCACCCCTCCAGCTGACAGTGTGAATCTCACTGCCCCTTTTGAAATACAGTGAGAAATGCCTGCAACTTCACACTCAATTTCTTGCCTGAGCCAAACACTCTGTATTTTTGGTAAGATTCTACCCAATTATACTGATTTTTATTACATGTGTATCTCATTAGTGGGACAACATGCAGGAATCAACCCCCGTCTTAAGTTTAAAGTTTAAATTTATTTATTAGTGTCACAAGTAGGCTTACACATTAACATTGCAATGAAGTTACTGTGAAAATCCTCTAGTTGCCACACTTCCATGCCTTTCAGGTTCACTGAGGGAGAATTTAGCATGGCCAATGTACCTAACTAGGATGACTTTCGGACTGTGGGAGGAACTGGAGCACCTGGAAGGAACCTACACAGACACAGGAAGAACATGCAGACTCCAAACAGACAGTGACCCAAGCTGGGAATTAAACCTGGGTCATTGCTGCTGTGAGGCAGCAGTGTTAACCACTGTGCCACCATGTCTCCCATATCAGAGTGACTTTAAGGTGTGTGATCTACAACTGCTTCTGAAGGCTTGATCCTGGTGACCTGAAATTCGAGGGGAACCTGGTGGTTTAGTGCAGTGCTTGCGAGTATCTCAATGCAAGGAAGCGGCTCTGAGGATTCAAGAGGGGACACAACAAGTCTCCTCAGCACCTTCTTCATAGCTGGCACATGGTGTCAGGACACGGGCACAGTGCCATTGAGAAGGGAGGGAAGTGAACCTGGGGCAAGGGGAGCAGTGTTGGAGAGAAGGGAGCTTTGGGGAAAGGGTGGCAGTACAATGGGATCATGCCAGCACAGATTGAAGGTTGAACACAAATACATGGCGGGTAAGGGGCAGTAAGGAGGAGGGTGAAGGAGGCAACGAGGAAAAGGGGAGAATCTGTCAAAGATGAGCACTCTTACGCAGCTGAGATCATTCAGCTTGAACACAATTGCTATGTTTGGAGTCAGGTTAGTCAAGCAATTGTGCCCATTCAAGCAGCACTAATTCCAGAGACTGCCAATGATTGCTGTTCTGCATTTAACCCCTCGTGCACAGACAAATGAGTGAATTCTATGGTGCTGTAGGAGGAGCATTTGGCAACTTGATAAACATGATGAACCCCACGAAAGGTGTCCATGGAACACTGATCGAAGGATGTACTCCTAATCCCTTGCTTTATGTCCAACTCTGCAATGAGAAGTCAAGCTCATTATCCAAACAAACCACAAAGCCTTGGAGTGTCAGTTAAGACAATGTCTACACCTGAGATGAGAGTTCAGGATAAAGTTGAGTTGCCAAAGCTGTTGCCACTCGATCAAGTGGTGCGAGGCAGCTGGAGAAAGCTCAGGATGCCTCACTCCCCTTTCACATTGACGCTGATGGATGCCAGCAAATGCCTCAGCAATGGAGTGCTGCTCCTGTCGTAGGGCAAGACCAGTGTTCTGGACCAAAGGCTCCATGTTGGCTATTACCCTTCCTTTGTTAACCTCAGTCTGGAAGTGGCAGATTCCTCCAGCATGCCTTGCAATCTGAGGAATTCAGCGAATATCCCTTTCTGATGTTGCTGAGTTTATCTTTGCAGCTCCAGCAACCAAGACACAACCGACTTCAGGGGTTCCTCGTCAGACACAGATTCAGCAAATTCCTGGCCTCTGACAATCATAGAACATAGAACATTACAGCGCAGAACAGGCCCTTCGGCCCACGATGTTGCGCCGACCAGTTACAAAAACAATGACCCACTAGCCTATACCAATCCCTTTTCGTCCATAAACCTATCCAGAGATCTCTTAAACGCCCCCAAACTAGACGCATTTACAACTGCAGCAGGCAGGGCATTCCAATCCCTCACCACCCTCTGGGTAAAGAACCTACCCCTGACATCCGTCCTGTAGCTACCCCCCCTTAATTTAAAGCCATGCCCCCTCGTGCTAGCTTTCTCCATCCGAGGAAAAAGGCTATCACTATCCACCCTATCTAAACCTCTAATCATCTTATATGTTTCAATAAGATCCCCTCTTAGCCGCCTTCTTTCCAACGAAAACAACCCTAAATCCCTCAGTCTCTCCTCATAGGACCTCCCCACCATACCAGGCAACATCCTAGTAAACCTCCTCTGCACCCTCTCCAACGCCTCCACATCCTTCTTGTAATGCGGGGACCAGAACTGCACACAGTACTCCAAGTGCGGCCGCACTAGAGTAGTGTACAGTTGCAACATTACACTGCGACTCCTAAATTCAATCCCCCTACCAATAAACGCCAAGACACCGTATGCCTTCTTAACAACCTTATCTACTTGATTCCCAACTTTCAGGGATCTATGTACACACACACCTAGATCCCTCTGTTCATCCACACTATTCAAAGTCCTCCCGTTAGCCCTATACTCGACACATCTGTTGCTCCTACCAAAGTGAATTACCTCACACTTCTCCGCATTAAATTCCATCCGCCACCTCTCGGCCCAGCTCTGCAACCTATCTAAGTCTCCCTGCAGACTATGACACCCTTCCTCACAATCTACCACACCTCCAATTTTGGTGTCATCAGCAAATTTACTAATCCACCCAACTATACCCTCATCCAGATCATTAATAAAAATTACAAACAACAGTGGCCCCAAAACAGATCCCTGAGGCACACCACTCGTAACTGCACTCCATGATGAATATTTACCATCCACCACCACCCTCTGTCTCCTATCTGATAGCCAATTCCTGATCCAACTTCCTAGATTACCCACAATCCCATACATCTGCATTTTCTGCAGAAGCCTACCATGGTGAACCTTATCGAACGCCTTACTAAAATCCATGTATACCACGTCAACTGCCTTGCCCCTATCCACCTCTTTGGTCACCTTCTCAAAAAACTCAATAAGGTTAGTAAGGCACGACCTACCCGCTACAAAACCATGCTGACTATTTCTAATCAATTCATTACACTCCAAATAACTATAAATCCTATCCCTAATAATTTTTTCTAAAACCTTGCCCACAACAGAAGTAAGACTCACCGGTCTATAATTCCCGGCAAAGTCTCTGTTACCCTTCTTAAACAATGGGACAACATTCGCTATCCTCCAATCCTCCGGGACTACACCAGAGACCAATGACGACCTGAAGATCTGAGCCAGAGGCTCTGCAATCACCTCTCTAGCCTCCCAGAGAATCCTAGGGTAGATCCCATCCGGACCAGGGGACTTATCTATTTTCAGCCCCTCAAGAATTTCCAGCACATCCCCTTTATCAACCGTAATACTGTCTATTTTACACCCCTGCAACCCAATGTCCTCCTCAGCTATATTCATGTCCCCCTGCGTGAACACTGAAGAGAAATATTGGTTCAATACTTCTCCAATCTCCTCCGGTTCCACACACAACTTCCCCCTGCTGTCTGTAACTGGCCCTAATCTTGCCCTGACCAACCTTCTGTTCTTGACATACCTATAGAACGCCTTAGGATTCTCCTTAATCCTATCAGCCAAAGTCTTCTCATGTCCTCTTTTAGCCCTTCTCAACTCACTCTTCAACTCCCTCCTAGCCAATCTAAAGCTTTCTAGTGCACTATCTGAGCCCTCCAATCTCATCCGAACATAATCCTTTGTCATTTCCTCATTCCCCACTATAAATTCTCCTGTCTCTGCCAGTAATGGGCTCACATTTGTCTTTGCGTCTCTTTTTCCTTTTACAACATAATAGAAGATTGACAGTCCATTTTCATGAATCTCACTAGTTTACTTTCCTTCCCTATTTTCCCTTACATTATTAGTTTCTTGGTCCTCCTTTGCTGAATTCTAAAATGCTCCCAATCCCCAGGTTTGCTACTCTTTTTGGCAACATTGTCAGCCTCTTCCTTTGATCTAATTGTTGGGTGGAATTTTCCAGCTGTCCACGTTGGCTGGATTTTCTAATCCCTCTTCAGTGAACGGAGATTCGTCTGAGATCCAAATTCTCCATGCTCTCTGCAGCGGCAGCATGACATAGACGGCCGAAAATGTCTCTTGTTAGCCATGGTTGGATCACTTTGCTTGTTGGGTTTTTGTGAATCAAAGGAATATGTTTTTGTTGTAAACCATTTTCATTCAAAGTGCTGAGTCTGGGTGTAATTCAGATCCGACTTAGAAATCTGTTCTCAGGCGCTCCCATTTGCACTTAGCCTGAAAAAAAATCGTGGGACCCATTTGCGTTATGGGTGGGGCTTAGCGCACCCGAAACAATCGGAGCTTTGAACTGCGCACGCGCAGTTAGAAAAAAATTGAAAAAGAGCAAAAAGAGGGAGCGATGGCCCCCACAGACATCACTGTTCCTCTTATCCACCCCTCCCCCACTACCCAGACCAATTGCGGCTCCCTGCCCCCTTACCCCCCCCACCACCAGACAATGATTGGACCTCCCACCCCCACCCCCCCCCCCCCCCCCCCCACTCCCCCAACACCACCAGACAACAATCGGGCCTCCTTCCCCCCCTCTCCCCACCAGAGATACATCTGACCTGCCTCCTCCTTCTCCCCCCCACAATCAGACAATGATCTGGCCTCACTCTCTTCCCCTTCGCCCCCCAACCAGAGAATGATCTGACCCACCTCCCTCCTCCCCCCACCACTGATCTGAGTCAGAGAGCCATTGGAAGCTCTGAACTCGCTCTTCAGCAGCTGGAGCGCCCGATTCAGACTTTTATTCAGCAGGTTCATTTCAGCACGATTCCGGATCGGCGAACGCAATGGTAAAGGGGGAAATGCTGATAAAGTTGGCCAGGCAGTTCATTAATTCAATTGAAATACATGCAAATACATTTAAAACGCCGTTGCACCCGTTTTGGGCACGAAGCAGATCATGGCTATTCCTGGATTTTGGTAAAGTGGCAATCTGCGTGGATGCGGGCATGGATCGCATTAATGGTCTCACACTCGACTTTACGTTTTCGCGCCTGAAAACGGGAACGACGCAATGATAAAATAGGACCCCATGTGTTATTGCTCTAAATACTAGGCATTACCTGGCTACTGCAATTGTGGCCTTTCTTCCACGCGGCCCTGTTATTGGGACATGGAGCGTTCAGCTCTAAGGACCTGCATGCAGTCCGCAATGACCCGCTGGTCTCTGAATGTGTTGGAAAGCTGGTCAGCCAGGAGGAAAATTGCCCCTAAATTCAGCTCCCACTGGGGCCGTAACCACCTTATTTGTTTGCCCAGCTTCCTGGAAAATCCAACCATTCATGCCGAAAATCTTCTGTTCACAGCATCAACATTCTAACTTTAATGACCATAGAAATGTAGCTATATTTATTAAGTTTTACGTTTATAACAACTTGGAATTTTGAATTATTGCACTTGAAAGCTAGACTATAATTAAACTGATCCTCTTTTGGCACTGTTCACATGAGGCGACAGCTAATTTGTTAAATGCTAAAGTAAACTGACAACAGTAAGTTTTGCTTTGCTGACACTTCACTTGTATGTGTAGCTATGGTATCAGTGCAGTTCCTTCATTCATCTCCAGTGTTAAGGTGGATTGGCATTATTGCCATATTTATAGCACTTCAAAGCTGACAGTATATACAGTAAGATGGAAAGACAAGAAAATGTGATTATTTAGAGGAAAACAAACACTGCAGTTTCAGTGGGTCAAATTACCTCTTTTTTTGCTGTACTTTGTGTCTTTGACCATTGGAATTAAATATCTATTAAACAGTCATGTTTATTTCTGAAATTCCATGCACTCATATTGACAGGTTTCTATTGAATATATGTTAATTACTTCAGCTCCTACAGTGCAGTGAATGGCATTACTACATTTACGGTTTATTTCTGCAATATATTGCATAGATTTTTTTTGCTGCCAGTATCAAAAACTGAGACATGTTTTAGGATTCACAAATGTTGAAGTGTCATAGCCGCTCCATCACAGAAAGAAACAGATTATTAGTTCACATCACACTCTCTGCACTTTCTATTCTTTCGTGACACTGTTTAAAGACATAACAAACTTATTTCATTTAAAAGAGTCAGTCTTATTATGAAACATTAATATCACAGTAAGTGGTTCAGGCTATAGTCCCCAGTAAATAAAAGTACAATACATTCTTACTATCTGTAATTCTGTTATACAAAAATCCAATCCATCAGTGCCAGGCATATGCTTCTCAGCAAGCTTTGTTCTGCCACAAGACAAATCATTTCATTGGGAAAAATGAACATTTTCATGTAGAAGTAACTGCTTTTTATTGGATTTAAGTCAATCCTATTTTGCCACACTGTTTTCAACTTGAAATGAGAAATTATATTCAACATGTTTGTGCATCATATTTTGTTATATGGAATGTAGGTCAGCTTCCTGCACCATGGTAGATAAGGAGCAATGTACAAGTGCTGTATGTACTTACAAGCAAATATCAGTCATAATGGACCTAGACAGATCTACTGCAGCTTTTTGGCTAGGAAAATGTTTCTTGCCATTAGCATTTAATAAAAGCCTTGCAATGCAGGCCTATCAGCACCAATTCACAGCAAGCTTGGCTTGTACAGGTTGTTATCTGCTTGGTACAGAGGTGTTCTTGTATTGCACGTGGATTTACAGATTTCTTGAGGAGGAAATGGAGAGAGGAAGAAAGGGAAAATTATCTGGTATTGAACCAACTGTACTGGCTGCAACACTTCTACTTCTGTTATGTAATTGTGCTCTTGCCCTGCAGGTGAGTTTTGCAGGGTACGTTTTTAGCTAAATGCTTACCTGACAGCGTGCGCCACATGTAAATTATTCTTCTAAAGTGTGCAGGATGTCTTAAGCAAGAATGCCAAGATGGAACATAACTTCTAGACTGAAAGTTAAGCTGGGAGGCTAATTCGGAAAGTTTTATATTGAAAGCTGCTTATGAAAGGATACATTTATACTGCTGTTTACGTCAGAAGTTACACTTTACTGAAATATCTTTTCCATTAACATATTACAAAAGCATTGAACAGCTGAAGAATAGTAGAAAGACCTGGTTCTTCCCTCAACTTTTCCAGTTCTTAACCCATTGAATGCCACTTAAGGGTTAAAACCTTTACTTGACAATATTAATTATACTCTGAATGTATTATGTGAATTAAATCCAGTCATGTTTGCAGTTTATTCTAACTTTCAAATAAAACAATTGTGTCTTTTGGGATCCTAGTTAAAGCTCAGAAAACTGATTTTATGATGTGAGTTACTCAGCCACACCTAGACGGAGTGTACTTAGAATTAAGTCCCTATTTACAAATTTAAAAATTATAATAGTTTTGCTTAATTAGTGAAGGCATTAATTAAAGGCAGATATTTTCCCTATATTTGTGAATTGTTGCTATCTCAATCTTACAGAGTAGAGTTTCGACTTGTTTCTGCTGGTTTTGTATTCAAAATCCAGAAGTGTTCATGGAGCCAGCAATTTTGACTTGATTTGATTTTGCTTTGGTTTATTATTGTCCCGTATATTGATATACAATTTTGCAATTAATCTTTGGGGAATTTTAAGTGCAGTTGTATTATGCCCATACACAACCAAACCTGCGTTTCCTGTGAACTTTTAGGATGGCTCAAGATTCAATTTGTCCTGATCAATTCCTGCCCACAAAGGCAGCCATGTCACCAGCTCATAATGCTAGGTCCTGCTGATTGTGTTTGATGGGTCTTTAGATTGGTCTCATTCTCTTAGGCACACAAGTGCCATAAGGCACATTGTAAAAGGTTCTCACATATATAAAAAAAACTTTTCCAAGAAACTGACTAGTGTGCTTTTTACTTTTTCATGAGATGTAAGCATCGCAGGCTAAGTCAATATTTATTACCCTTCAGAAGTTGGTGGTGAGCTGATTTCTTGAACAGCTGCACTCCACAGTGTGTAGATACACCCCGAGTGGTGTAAGATGGCAGGGGAGGGGGGCGGTGGTGGGAGAGACTGCTAGGATTTTGACCCAGTGACAATAAAGGAATGGCAATTTAGTTCCAAGTCAGTATGGCATGTGGCTTGGAGGGGAGCGTGCAGATTGTGGCTGTTGCATGATTACCAATGATTGTAATGCAATTGAATGTTAAAGGGTGTAGACCAATGACTGGTTCAGTATAGTTCTTTTTTCAGTAATCCAGTGATTTTAAATCAGGTTATCCACAGCTGGAGGACTGGATCGTCATATCAAATATACTTACTTTTGATGTTAACCCCATTTTTCAGCTGTATAAAAAACTGTGCATTAGGCTACCACTGCTAAATACATCCAGAGATATTTCGTAATGGAAAGACAGGAAAGAAGCGATTACATGCTGTTATATTGCCTAATTGTGCTGGTTCATGGAAGATTATGTTTGTGGTTATGCAAATGATTTCAGTGAAACATGAGCAGGATAATTTCAAATGTATTTTTGGTGCAATTTCATGATTGCCCTAGTACAGTATTTAGAGATCTAAATTCAACATTGCTGTGCCAGATTTATCGATATAAGGCAGGCACAACAATAATAGTGTTTGACACACATTAAATTGGTTGTGGTTTTTAATTTAGATGGCCTTGATGCCTTCCTGAAACCTGAAAATAGGCACAGACTTCATTTCAATATTCAAATGAGGCTTCCTCTACCACATCAGATTAGGTTGTCTCGCCAGATTTTGCACGGCATAAGTTTTAACTAGCACTATTGGGCTCTGAGCCACTTAACCAACAGTTCTTAAAGGGCCTACTACAGATTGCTCACAATAAACTCAACTTTTTGCACAGTAGCTTCTTGTGCCATTGGGGAAAAAAAAACAATCCTCTGGGTTCCACAAAACAACTATAGGCCATTCCAATCTCCTTTCTCCCTTTGCTGAAGTACATTCTGCACTAAGGGTCTAATTAAAAGGAATGGCATTGGAGAACATAATGGGACTAAAAGTCAGCATCCCTCCTCAACCCAGTGGCCCACGTTACAAGGTTTTAAAATAGTTATCTCCAGAGATGGCAAATGACATCTTTTAGATTTTGACATTCCAGAGTTCCCTCCATTCGAGAAGAGTTGCCATGGATTGGAAATTACCAAATGTAACCTGCATTTAAACAAGGTGTGATGGAGGAAACAGGAAGGTTAGCCTGACTTCAGTAGTAGGGAAATGCTAGATTCTATAAGCGAGGACATGATATGACAGAGATGATAGAACAGAGTCAACATGCATTTACGTACAGCAAATCATGCCCGGAATTCTCTATGTTTTCATGTACCCTGATCCCCACACCCCACTTCATTTGACTTATCAGGCACGGAACCTGATTAGTTACTGCATCAGCTTGGAATTATTATGACGAGGCCTGAGGATAAATTTAGGTTGGTCCTTGGGTCTCTCAGTTCTGGCGCGGTGTCACAATGCACTGCTGGAATCGCGCCCGGTTTTGAGCGCTGCCAAATTTCAAGGCCGTAGTCTCTTCATCTTCCCAGCAACTGATGTTATGAATTTCTAATTTTCATTATGGAGATACAGAATGACTATTTCTACATCTGCACATTGCCATCACTTGAACTCTCTAGAAGAACCCAGTTTATTGTTGATATTTATATATCGAAACAGCTATTAATGAAATGTTGATGTTTTTTATTCATACATTTAATTGGTACTAATAGTTCAATGTTAGCAGTTGATCCATTTGTGTGACTTCTATTAGTTCACAAGTGACATTTGATATGATCTTGTACCATACTTGCTAACGTTACTGATTCTGCAGTTAAATTATTGATAAAGGTGTTTTGGCTCAGCCTGTCACATTTAATTTGCGAGCTGCAGGTGAGCTCCAAATGTTTCCTTCCCAAAATGTCTAGTGCCCTAGCATTTGTTTTTTTAAAGTGTGAAAGAACAGAATCAGTAATAATTTAAACACTGTCAATAATAATTGAAATGTTGCTCCACTTGAGACTTTAATCCTTTGTAGTCAACAATATTTTACGTTCAGAATGCAACATATATTCCAACAAAATAATCATTAATTCAAATGATAGAAAACATTTAGTTGCGTAGAGTAAAAATCCACAGTTATATGATCCAGTTTTCAAACACACCAATGAACAAAACCTTTGTGTTGCCATTAAAACAGCTCAAAAAGCTACTCACGCTTTATTAGTGTAAAACAATGCTGCTCTGTGGAGTACATACATATTCCGGTTAATCCATCACCAAAAAGTATACAATCAGGCAAATAGTTAGGAGAATCCAGTTTATATGTTTTAGAGTACAAAGGTGCGTGAATGGTTAAAGTTGCTGTGCTGATTTTGTAGTGTCCAATTTAGGAACTACATAAATGCATCCATTCAGAAACTCGAAAGAATGTAACACATCTGCTCCAATACAATCATCTATTCCTTTAAAATATTTACTAAAAACTGTTTGATTATACAATAATTGTTTTCAGAATTCTAGCCTTACAACCATAGAAACTGCAGTACTGCCATTGTTAATACTTCAAAACTCTACTTAGGGCTCTGTGGAGAGCCAATATGTTAAAGGAGAGGCTTTGTAGATTACCATTCCAACACTTCAGATCCTAGTCTGTGCACGCCAGCACCAAAAGATTTACTGCTTTTTATTTGCACTAATTTATGTTGTTATTTAGCTTGCCTGTTATGGTGACAGCATGATAAACAAATTTCAATCTCAATTGGGACTTAATAATTGCTTATAATGCCAAGATTTTAACATAATCAGTATTCCAAATGTTTGGGAGGGCAAGAAGACTGTCAGGATATCATTATAGTTTGGGGAACAATATATTGAAGCGGTCTGTTTCCCACAGTGCTCCCTTCTATGTCAACCATGCTTCATGGCAGCATTCTCACCCCTGAGTCAGAAGGTTCTGGATTCAAACTCCAGAATTGAACACAAAAGTCAAGGCTGACACTCCAATGTGATACTGAGGGAATGCTGCAGTCTTGTTTGGGTGGCATTCTAAACTGAGGCCCTGTCTGCCCACTCCAGAGGACATAAGGGATCCTGTGGCACAAATTCAAAGAGGAGAACTGGGGTTATCCCTGGTGCTAATATTTATCCCTCAAGCAACATAATGGACTAGCTGTTTATGTTGCTGTGTATGAATGGACTGCTGTGTTTCCTATGTAATGACAGTGGCTATACTTCAAGACTTCCGCATTGGCCGTAAATGGCTTTTGGAACTTAAAAGGAACATTTTTGCATGCAAGTCTATTTTACTTTATTTAGATTGGGAAGATTTTGGGCGGAATTCTTTGGCTGTTCACACTGACGGGATTCTCTGATCCTGCTGACAGTGCACCCCCGCTGGCGTTGGGTGACATCAATGGGAATTCTCATTGACAGCAGTGGGACCAGAGAATCCCACCACTAGCAAACAACGTGCTACCTCTCGCCAGTAGGAAACTTGTGGTTGGGAGGTTGGAGAATCTCATCCAGTGACTTTGACCAGTATCCTCCCTACCTGATGGTGATAGGCACGTTCGGTGACGAAATCGGAGAATGCCATGAGAAGTCATGTTTCCCAGTGAAATAACTCCAGGACACGATTAGCCCCCCCACATCAGTGGCTGCATTTCCTGCCATGAGGAACTTAATTTTAATAAGTTAACATCTCATTATAGTGGCCATGAGTCAAATGGGCTTCACAGGCAAAAACAGCTTCTCCCTGCCTGGCTTTCAGTGTGTGCCAGGATGGTTGGGGGGCAAGAAAGCACTGAGGGGAATCTCAGGCAAGAGCTCAAGTGTGGGGTTGTGGGGGTGGGGGGTAAAGACAACACAAACTGAAGGAAATGACAAGCACATGGTGGGTTGGGGTCATGGGGAGGTGAAGAAATTGACCACGCATTTGGAAAAACATTTCAAGTTTGAGCATTCTTCCATCGTTGAGGCCATTTAGCATCAGCTAGATTGCAATGCTTAGAGTTTGGCTTCTGAAGCAATTATGCCCACTTAAGCAACACCAATTTCTGACAGTGCCCCAGATTGTTCCTGCACTTTTAAACCTTT
The DNA here is from genome assembly GCF_965287045.1 of Carcharhinus amblyrhynchos. Classification (NCBI taxonomy): domain Eukaryota; kingdom Metazoa; phylum Chordata; class Chondrichthyes; order Carcharhiniformes; family Carcharhinidae; genus Carcharhinus; species Carcharhinus amblyrhynchos. The sequence goes on from NC_137325.1 coordinate 99,088,126, forward strand.
GGGTGCAAGACTGCAAATTAAGTTAAGTTTTTTTCAGGCTATAGAACAATTGAGCGACTGGGCAAGTTAAAGGATCCCTTGTGAGGAATGGGCATGGAACGGTCACTGAGAAGTACTTAGAACCCCTTGCATTGTACTTATTCTGGCTTTGAGCAGTGACCCTCATGGTCACCTCATGAGCATCCTGAGCTGAGAGCACAGGATGCAATCAATTGGCCAAAGCTGTCACCATTCGGTTGTGAGATAGAGATGGGTCGAATTTTGGTCAAAGGTAACACCAAGGACTCTGCGGCATGTGTAAAGGGGGCTTGAGATACATCTGGAACCAGGCACCTAATCATGAAAATTCCTTAAGAGGCATATGCTGACCCTTATGTCTTTCTCTTTTATTCTGCAGTGAGGACACCATCAGGAGCTAGGAACTTGGAGATCTTGCTGTCTGCCTCATGGCTGTTAGGCAGGATAAAAGATGGAGAAGATTGCAATGGAGGCACCTGGCTTGGCATAGGGAGGAGTACAATCTTCATGATCAACAGGTGGCATGGCCCCTACAAATGGAGGGGGAGATCCACAGAGAGCCATCTTTCATAGGCGTATCATAGACCCAGAGAATATGGAACACATTTGTTTCATCTGTGAATGAGCAAGAACATGGATGCTGAAGACTGCAATTGTCAAAAGAACTGGTTACTCACATATGCCATTTCCTGCAGGATCTGGTGCCCCAGCAGTTAGGCAGGCATCTATCCCCTGTGCCATTGAAAGTGACTGTCATGCTCAATCTACAGCAGTGACTTCTTCCAGCACTCCACTGCTGATCTGTGTAGGATCTCTTAAGCCTCCACCCATAAATGTACCCACAGGGTCACAGAAGCCATCTTCGTCAAGGCACCTAATCTTGTCAATTTCAACTGAGATCAGACGAGCCAGGAGACAAGAGCTCTGGAGATTTGCAGTTTTCCACATGTACAGGGTGCTACCAACTATAATCCCTTGGCTCCAAGATCTCTGTGGCAGCAAACAGCCCAGTATGTGAATGGAAAGGTCTTCTACTTACTCACTGTTCAGCCAGTCTGTGATCCTAACAAATGGATCATTCAGGTCTGCACACAATACCCACAATTTTAAGTGGTCTCTCTTGCGTATAATGTTACTTGAATGATATTCTAATAACAAGGTTCAGTGAACAAGAACATTTGAATCATTTAGAAGCAACATTGAAACATCTTCAAGCACATTGCCTATGTATCAAGATTGAAAAGTATGATTTTTTCCAGACATCAGTCCAGTTTTTAGATCATGTTATTGATTGTAAATGGCTACCTAAGGCACCTAAAAAGCTGGAAGCTATTTTAGAAGAACCACATTCAGCAAGTGTGATTGAATTGAGATCTTTTCTAGGATTTGTAACTTATGATGGAAATTTTGTTCCAAATTTAGCTACATTATTAAAGTTATTGCATAATTTACTATGTCTGAAACAATCATGGGACTGCACAATACAACATGAGAAAGCATACAAGGATGTCAAAGATGATTTGCAGACATAGAATTATAGAAACCCTACAGTGTAGAAAGAGGCCATTTGTCCCATCAAGTCTGCACCAACCACAATCCCACCCAGGCCCTACACATTTACCTACTAATCCCTCTAACCTATTTATTTCACTAAGAAGCAATTTTAGCATGGGCAATCAACCTAACCTGCACATCTTTGGACTGAAGTATTGGTTCATTGGACATCTGAAGTATTGCTTAATTTTAACCCAAAGCTACTGTGATGCTTCTCCTTATGGTGTAGGGGCAGTTTGATTTGATTTATTATTGTCACGTGTATTAGTATACAGTAAAAAGTTTTGTTTCTTGCACACTTTACAGACAAAGCATACTGTACTTCAGGAAGGAAAGGAGAGAGTGCAGAATGTAGTGTTACAGTCATAGCTAGGATGAAGGGAAAGATCAACTTAATACAAGGTAGGTCGATTCAAAAGCCTGATGGCAGCAGGGAAGAAGTTGCTTCACGATTATGCCTTCAGGAGAAGAACAACCAATAGCTTTTGCTTTGCGTACTCTGACTAGTGCTGAATCTAATTATGTTCAGCTAGAAAAAGAAGAATTGTGTGTCATTTTTGGTGTACAAAGATATGAACATTATTTATATTGAACCTTGTAAGAAATTTCACATTATTGAGCTTAACTAACATTTTTGGACCGTGTAAAGGTACACCTTCATTAGCCAATTGCAAAGCTGGTCACTGATCCTATCTGCACAGTCCTATGATATAAATGATCACCAATCAGAGTACCATGCTAAATCTGATGTGTTATCATGCTTACCTTTACCTGTTGTGCAGATGCCACAAACTAGTTTTGCTAATATTCTTTATTCTTCACTCGTAGATCATTTGATGATTTCCTTCTCAAGTTCAGAGACATATCAGAAATCATGTAGTGTTGAGAAAAGTGATGGATATGGTATTAAAAGGAATGACAGTTAGAATGCATCCTGATTTAAAACCATATGAGTCAAAGGGAATCTGAGCGATCATTCCTCCTAGCCTGTGTGAAAGATTTCTTGAACACCTACACAAAGGACATCCTGGAATAGTCTGGATGAAGGAATTAGCACAGTTATTTTTAGCGGCTGTGTCTGGATTAAAGAAGAAGTGTGACACTGTCAATCCAGTGCATTAATAAGAAGTACATCACTGTTGTCTTCTTTATACCCTTGGGAGTAACCTATGATCCTACGGCAACAACTGCATGTAGATTTTGTTGGTCTGTTTGAGGGTTACATGTTTAGAGTTATAATTGATGCACACTCAAAGTGACCAGATGTTGTTGTGATGAGATCTACTACGTCTGAACAAACCATTGGAAAACTGGATTAACTTTTTGCAAGATTTGGTAAACCGGAACAGGATGTTAAAGATAATGATTTGCAATTTATTTCACAACAGTTTGAAGATTATTTCAAAATAAATGGTATTCAGCATATTAAATCTGCACCTTATCGTCCATCAACCAATGGATTCACTGAAAGTTTCATACCAGCCTTGAAACAGGCTTTAAAAGCTTCAAAGGAACAAGGTTCATTATCACATCATGTGAATAGCTTTTTGGCACCTTATAGACACAGTTGTCACACGACTGTCCAATGTTCACCTGCATTATTACTTTTAAAGCAAACATTGAGGATTATGTTTGATTTGTTATTACTGCAAAAACTTCAGAGACAGTAGGGCATCAGCAACAATCTCAAGTTGCCAGATGAGAAGTGAGGACAAAACAACACATTTAACAATGAGATTGAGTGTTAGCGCATAATTATGCCAGGAGTGAGATATGGTGCCAGCCACAATTTTAGCAAAAAGAAAGTCCAATTTCTTACAAAGTTCAAACCAAAGATGAATTAGTTTCGCAATGCCATGCTACAATTGTTGTCATCTCAAAATAATTTCTTTGCATCTTCTCCAAAAGTACTAACCTCTTTAGTCCCTGGTGTTGTGAATATTTCAATGGAATATCACTAGAATCTGAATTGCCTGAAGATTGTGTCTATGCCAATATACCATGTCAGAATGATGCAGCATTAGTTCCAAGAGATGTGTCTACTGAAGTTCCAAATCATACTTTTGTGGCTGACGATAGCCAAATTCCAAAACTTTGTAGACAAACAAAGAGGAATAGATATTCTCATGATTGACTTTCTTATTGATTGAGTGTAATGATTAATGGTGCATTGTACTGTATCTAGACGATTATTTATCCTATGAATAACATCATAGTAATTTGTTGTCATGACTACAGAATTAAAGGGGGGGGAAGCTGCTATATATTCAAGTGGTTGCATGATTGCTTTAAGAGCCAGTCATATAATTTGATGATGATGTCATTGGGGTGTTTCATTTTCAGTTCTGTGCAGAGAACCTCTCCCTCAATAAACCAGTTGTGTCTTACTTTGAATCTATGTATGCAATATTTCTTTCTGTTTAAAACCCACAACACCAAACATTGGTGGGATATTACATCGCTCCTGTTATGTACCAGTTTGTCCTGCAAGATTACAGGTAGAGAGAATGTAAGCCAGCATTGCTGCTGATGGATGAAACACCACTTCTCCTGCCTGATACTGGATCTTACCAATTTCTGGGATGATTCTACCCTTTGTGTAAAACAGGTGAAAGACATATCCACAGCCACTTTAAGTCATTGAAAATAAGCATCATAAAAGATGGGCTGCAACTCAACTATGACCAGTTTTAATCTATTGCACAGTCAAAATCAAACCCTAGATCTGAATAAATGCTGTTTCTGACAGCAGGTGATCATTACGTTATGTAAATGTCAAAAATGTGTTAGGATTTACAATTGTTGGCTCTCAGAAATGAGCAATCATTAAACCTTTGTTACAAACTGTAGGTATGGGAAGAAGAAATTGAAAGCCAAAGTGAAAGAAATATTTCTATGAATTAGAGGAAGAGGATGACTATGGAGGGAAGATAACCTGGTGAGGCTACACCGGAGATACATAGCACATACCCATCCACCCAACTATACACCCACAGCAGTGGATATTGGCAAAGAAACTCCTGGCTGTGTATTGCCCAAAGAGAATGGGGAGGACAATTGGGAGAATGTTGGTGACTGAAAGGATGTGACAATGAAACAAGATGATGGGTGGCTCATATGGAGCATAAAAACACTGACATGCACCAGTTGGGTCAAGTGATTTGTCTCTGTGCTGTAAATTCAATGTAGTTCTATGCCAGGTACACAACAAACTGATGCAGGATTTTTTTTGACTCGGGCTTCTTGACACTGTATTAATAGTCCTTTGTACCTTCCTGTCACCAACACGCCATTATCTATATCACCTCCTCTGTACACCTCAAACACACATGCCGAAATTTTACTGTTCCACCATCGAAAGGTCTGTTGACTTCGGGCAGGATTTTATGGTTTCGGAATGGGTGAAGCTGTAAAAACCCACCCAGTGTTCTCAAACATTGCAGCAAAGGAAAACAACAAAGGAATTTACATCAACTTTGCAGGACGATTAGTTTCCAGTGGGCAGATAGAGCATCTCATGAAATTTGCGGGCAGTGAGCCTGCAATTTTCCAATAGCAACTTACTGCAATATGAGGGGTTGTAGCAGAGCAGTAGCTTGCAAAATGTCTGCATGCAAAATTAATTAATGCACAACTTTTCTTTTTAACATAACTCCTCCTTCTGTGTGATTTCCTGCAACTGTATATAGCTTATCACCAGTGATTGAATAAAACAATAAGATGGGAAAATGAACACATGATTATCACAAGCTCTGGGTTGGAGTCAGGCCTCCTAGCATTAGAGGATGGTTCCTCATCTGGTTACGCAACAAACAAAAAACTCAGATGTGTTTTGTATTGTTTGCAGTTATTTATGTACAAATGGTTCAAACTTCAAGTAAGAAATTGCCCTCCAAGATGCTTTCCTCCATCATTAACTTAGCAAAAACAGTATCCACCAGCTGGCTTACAACTGAAATGTCTTGAACAGTGTTACATACTTCTAGAGATCCCTGTGGCATGGATTTCTCCATTCTCAATAGCGGTTTGAATCTAAAGCCATGTAAGCTAACTCTAGGAATCTAGTAAAAGTGAAGTCATCAAGCAGGGTAAGTGACCAATTACACTGAAGTATTCTCATTGACAGCAAGCAAGGAAGTACAATGCACTGATTATCCTTCACTTTGAATTAAATTTTACAGAAAGCAAAAGAAAGATGGCTTGGAAATATAGATAGGATAAAAGCTGAAATTTCATAAACAAGCTCTAAAAAAAAGACTTATTATTTTAAAGATTTGTGAAATGCTTCACCATAATGGCAAAATTTGATATTCCACAAATATAAAACAAGTTTTTCAGGGCAGAGATCTTTCTCAGCAGTCATTGTGAAGTTAGTTTCCCATTCATAACCAAGTTAGGCTTTCAATTCCTATGGATGACAGTCTGTGGGGACTTCAATAGTGCACCCTCTGGAGAAGCATAGAATTGCTGACAGCAACTTCTGAATTTCTGTATTTAACTGCGCATGTGTGGATTCCAGAGATTGCTGTCAATTTCATAGAAGGCTGACAGTTTTTCTGTAATTACTGCCATAAAACCTGGGCCTCTGAATTCACCCAATACACTTCCTTCACTGTCTGACACTATCAATTTCACAATCCTTCAATCTGATTAGTGAAGGAGGTACACAGTTGTTTGCCTGCTTCCCCTCACTGCAACACTCGCAGCTCATACTTCCCACAACATATCATGCAAAAAATCTAAAAGCTTGAGAATACAAAGACAATTTAACTCACAGCAGAAGTCATTAGATGCCCATGTGAGCATTTAACAACCATTTTTGAGTAGTTTCTGGGTAATTGGGTTTTCTGACAGACTCCTGAATTGTTCCTTCTATGTAATGGAAGGGCTTGGGATGGCAACTCTTGCTGCAGGAAAACCAGCATCTGATTCGCTCCAGTGGCCATGTTATTTAAATCATTGATCCAGTTGAGTTTCTGGTTAACGATGAATCTACAGAATAATAATGCTAGGAGGCTAGACTCAACCACTGCTAGTGAACATCACGGAGAAGTAGTCTTGATGGAGATGGTCATTTCTTGACACAAATATTACTTAACACTTATCATCACAAACCAAGGTAGGTCAGGTCCTAGATTGTGTGATGCAGACTTACCAAAAGTTCAAAGCCACTGAACCAGGGGCCAGCTTTAAATGACAGGGAGAGGAAAAAAGTTTATAGATTCATAAAATCCGTCCAGTGCAGGAGGAGGCCATTTGGCCCATTGATCCTGCACCGACAACAATCCCATCCAGGCATTATTTCCACAACCCCATGTATTTACCATGCTAATCCTCCTGATACTAAGGGTTAATTTATCATGGCCAATCAACCTAACCTGATCAGCTTTGACAAACGATCATCTGGACTCGAAACGTTGGCTCTTTTCTCTCCTTACAAATGCTGCCAGACCTGCTGAGATTTTCCAACGCTTTGGTTCCAGATTCCAGCATCCGCAGTATTTTGTTTTTAACCTGAACATCCTTGGAGTGTGGGAGAAAACTGGAGGAAACCCACACAGACACGGGGAGAATGTGCAAACTCCACACTGTCACCCGAGGCTGGAATTGAGCTTGGTCCCCGGCGCTGTGAGGCAGCAGTGCTAACTGCTGTGCTACCATGCCACCCCAAAGTGCAGTAGTTGGTGCAGATGAAAGTTATTAGTTAAGGCTGCCTAATCAGGACATTACTAAGTATTCTTAATTTTTCATCTTGTTTGGTACTGACATCAGGACATTAGTGGTGGAGTGAACACTATTGTGTGCTTCACAGTAATGCCTGCAGGTATATGAAATTAGACGTGTAAATATGATGGTTTTAAGCAGTGCCACAGCTTACATTTCAAATGATTTTATATCTGTGAAATGGATAAAATATATGCTGAAGGTAAAAGTTACAGGACAGATTTCCAGTGATATGGAATGCTCTACTTACGAAAACATTGAATGTCTTCTCAGAAACATTTTCATTCAACTATTTATGTTTAATCATTTGAATAATATAATTCTAATTTTAAGTCGTGACCCATTAAATAGAATACATCAAAGAAGACATGATAATTGTGAAAACCCAACAAAAGCTTTATTTAAAAATCTTTCTGAAGGGATTAAGTTTCTTCATGTTAGTAATAATGCAATAATTGCTGTGAACTGTGCACTAATTGAATATTATGCCAGCAATATTAGGTTAACTGCTGAACCATCAACCACATTAATATGAGAATGAAAATACAATTTCGGAATTCGGATTTCATTTTCTTTGCTTCATGCACTTTATTCACTTCCAGGGACTAAGCCTTGAAAAGTACCATATGAATCAGTGGAGCACTCCTGCTCCAAGTGTAACAAAGGCCAGGATTTTCTGGCTCCACTGAGGCCGAGATTTTCCTTCACTGCTAAAAGTCAGTGCACTTTTGGCTGGCTCTCCAAACATTCTGTTCTCACCAGCGACAGGTCCCGCCTGCACACTGGACATTGGGAAACATTGTACAGACAATTCTACCAAAGACAATGGGTACAGGATCGGAAAGGTATAATATAAAATAAAGGGCAGGAATTTATTGTCATACCAATTAACGAAAGATACATTAGTTGAGTAAAAGCTTACCCCTCTGTTATCTTCCTTAATTTTTAAAAACTGTCAGTTAAAAAGATTATGGGTGTGATTCTCCAATCATGTCCCTTCACCCTCCACCACCTCCCCCTACCCCGGCGAATTTGGCACTCAGCAATCACTGCAGTGGCCCTGGAGAATCCCAGCCACGGATGAGTTTGGAGGTTTCTGCTGCTTGATTTTATGTAAGTATATTATTCCATTCACTTCCAAGGATCAAAAGATTATTATTTAAAGATAATCAAGGTAGAAAACATTTGTTTGTTTAAAGCACATTCTTTTAAGATGAATGCTGTGTTTTTCCTGACCTGAAATGATTTAGACGGTTCAGTTTGTAAAATATTTTGTCCCCAAAAAGTCCACTAGTGGTCATGGCACGAGTGCCAAGGTGGCATCTTCTGTCCAAGTTCAGAGGGCCATGCCAAGTTCCTCCATTTACTTGGCATTGGAAAGTGAGGATGGCATGAATAAATTCTCTGAAAATTTCCAGCTGATCAGAGACAGTCAGCATGGATTCACAAATGTGGGTCATGTCTGATGGACATAGTTGAATATTTTGAAGAGAAAACTAAATTAGTGGTCAGGCAAATGTCACAAGGAATTTGATAAGAGACCATTAGCTAAATATCAAATTCAAAGAATCATAGAATTGTTACAGTGCAAAGGGAAGCCATTTGGCTCATCGTATCTGGGCAAGCTCTCCAAACAAGTATCATGACTTAGTGCCGTTTCTCTGCCATTTCCTTGAACCCCTGCATATTGTTTGTATTTAAGTAACCATCTAATACCCTCTTGAGTGCCTGGATTGAACCTGCCTCTACCATACTTCCAGGTAGAGCATTGCAGACCGAATCACTCGATGTGTGAGAAAGATTTTTCACACGTGGCATTTGCTACTTTTGCAAATCAATTTAAATCTGTGCCCTCTTGTTCTTGATATTTTTTGTGATTCTTTTGATTCTTTTTCTCTGTCCAGTCCCCACATGATTTTGAACGCAAATAGAATTGTGGGCAAATTACTGACCTTGCTAGGAAAATGGTTGAGCAGCAGCCATGATGTTTGTTCTCACTCTGTTTTGCTGCTCTGCTCCCAAACTTCTTTAGGTTTCTGTTCCTTGTTTTTGGCTTCTCCGAGCAACTATTTCCCGAACTGCTGTCCTGTGATACAACTCCTTGATTTTTTTTGTTAATTTGTTCTCACAGTTCTCCCTCTGACAGTTGCTGGTTCACCACTGCTGTTTTTATCTGTTGGTCTCCAGCACTATTTTCCTTCGGCTTGCTCTCTCAGCTTTATTTACACAGTAGTCAGGATTTTACAGGCCCTCAAGGAAGTGCTGCAAGGTGCGGAGACTATAAAATTGGTTGGAAGGCTGGAGGATGATATACCTGTTTCCTTTCCACTGCCACTGGCACTTTGCCAGTAGCTGGAAAGGTGACAGATGGCCCTCACTACTTACGCAAATTGCGGCCCTCAAATCGCCAGTTAAGAGCTTCTTCCTGTCGGTTGCTAGCACATGGGGCATATTCTTCTAAGTGTATTCTGGTGGCCTCCTTGTGGGTTCCTCATCAGGTAGTTCACATAGGGCCGCTCCCACAGAAACAACCAACCTATCTTCAACTAATACATGTCACCTCTCCCCCTTACACAGAGTCTACCTGATTAACCCAGGGTTGCTGAACCCCTCTCCCCCTTCCATCCATGTCCCAGGATGGCATCCATGGTTCTATTTCACGGCAAGGGCAATCCCAACTGCTGGGACTGATGAGCTGTTAGATCTCCCATTAGCCTCCAGCGTTTGAAGATGGATCTCATCCCCATAATGGACAGTTAATTGCCAGGTGGACATAAAATCTGGAAAGTGTTTCCAGAAATAACCGAATGGGCTAACTCCTCACTTTGCAGTTCCATTAATGTTTCCCGCAAAATCACGGCAGTATTTCCATGCGTGTTCCTTCCTCTTGGTGCAATGTCTTTGCATCATTCATTGCCAGCCATTACCAGACAGCACAAAAGATGTCATGAACCATATCCACCATTACCCCCAATCTCATCATTTTTATTGCTTTTAATAAGTAAGGTGGGAAGATATCCTTTGGTTGCTATGTTTAACTAAATTGTAACTTAGGGATTAAAAAACATGTTTTTTTTTTCATTTTTGTCTTAAGAAAAAGATTTTCCTTGATTTTAACGTAAGTTACTTTAGTTTCCATAGATTTGATGTGTGACAGGCTGACCAAACATATTCAAATTGCTTTGTTTATTTACAGGTGATATGAATCCTGATTCAAGTTTAACATTTGACTTCATGATTCATGACTGTTTTCTAATTATTGATGTTGCTCCACACGGTGAACACACAAGCAAGTTATAGGATGTTTTATTTATTAAGCAGATTAGTGAAGGAAAGTAGAAAAGACAAATTTGTCATTTCTTATCTGTTTACAGTCAGGAATCAGCAGATTTGCATGCTTCCAGCTTCCAGTTTTTCTTCACAATTTACCAGTCAACCAACTTGCCAGGAAATATTCCTCAGTGTCTGAGGGGTGAAATCTGTGGCCACCGCGCCACCCCCCCCGTGTCAACAAAGGATCCCAAACCACTGCAAGTAGCTTGTTGGAAAATGGTGGACCCATTGCCTGCATGCAAAGCCCTACCAGGAGTACTGGGCACAATGGTGGCACAATGAGGTGACACAGTGGCATTGTGGTTACTACAGTGCCAGAGACCCGGGTTGAATTCCAGCTTTGGTGGCCATCTGTTTGCAATTTGACCATTCTCCCCGTGTCTGCGTGGGTTTTCTCTGGCCATGTTAAATTGCCCCTTAGTGTCCAAAGATGTGAAGGTTTGGAGCACTAGCGGGGTAAATAAGTGGGGTTACGAGGATAGGACCTTGGTAAGATTTTAAAAAGTGAGTTGGTACAGACTTGATGGGCTGAATGGCCCTCTTCTGCACTGGTAGGGATTCTATGATCTCAAGAAATGTCACCTGCTTCTGACAAGATAATAAACTTGCCTGTACAGAACACACTTACCATTTCATTACGGCTTGCCTGCAGATTCACTGGCAGACCACACTGCCATTCGCCACATTGCTGAATTTCTTTCAAACATTCATCCTGGTCTCAGGCCAGCCTGAAGAGACTAAGGGCTTAATTTTCTGATATGGTAATGTTACCGTGAACATCACAACATATTTCCAGTGCTAATTTTACTTTTGTTTTGTATTGCCGCCACATTGAATTTTCTGCATTGGTTGGGAAATTTGTGCTGCTTTATTTTTAACATATTAAAAAGAAAACCATGAGCAGCGTTCAGCTGACTGGTTGTTTGTACTTCAAAGGGACCCAAACACTGATCCTGAATTAGCATAATTAGTTAAACCTCTTTGCAAGGTATCAAATTGGCCCCAATAATGTGAAACGTGTATCTTATCACAACAAACAATTTGTTTGTAGGAAGTTTATTCAGAGTTGATGTCAGGCAAGAATGGGCTTTATAATTGTTGCGTTCTGTGGCACATATTGGCCTCCCACAGATCTAGCTCATTATTGGATTTTCTCTGAGTGTTGTGACTATCTTTCAGCATGTGAACCAGCCACCTTGTTCACTGTCAATGATGATGATGTTTCTTCAGCTCATTCAAGTTGCCCGCTAAAGTGGTTTTACAAAAGTGTGTTCCTGCATCAAGAGGGGGAAATATGTTTAAAACCAGGGCAGCAATATTTCCCAGCTGCCCAGATCAGTTCATCCAGAACGAGTGCAACACTGGGGGCTTGGAATTTGGATGCAGAATCCCAGGTGCTTACTATATTCCTGCAATCTTTCACGTCCGAACTCTGTTGCACAAAATGTGCCAACCTAACAAAATGCTTAAATAACTTCAATGTATGGAAATGAGGAACAGCATGATTCTGTATCTATTTAGAATGGGATCACACTGCATGTTTTGCTCATCCATTTGCAATGGATGTGATGGAAACTCCACCTAATTCAAAGGGCTGAAGATTTATCATTCCCCCGAATTGTTATTTGCCAGTAATCTTTAGCCCTGGTTTCTGGTGGGATGGGGAGTGGGTGGATCATACTTATTTAAGTAGTTTTGGATTTTCTTGTGAGTCAGAAGACATGGAAATGTTTAAGACAATGGAGAGATTGTCTTAAAAAAAAGCTTTCAGGAGAATCTGAAGTGGCTAAGTGCAGAGTCCAGCCACGCTAAACTGTAATCAATAATGTGGATTGCTTTTACAGCACTTCAGATATATCAGGCAGCCTTGATAACTTTTCATCCCAGTGTAATGACTTCAGTCAGGCCATGGAGGTTGGCCTATTGGAATATGAACTCCCCGATTAAGGAGTCAATTGATGGGAGTCAATCAGGGAGTCTTTTCCTTGTATTTAAGTAGGAGTGTCAGTTCCTCTGGGACTCCCAAAGGTAGACTGCTAACTGATAGCACTCTATGTACTGTTGCTGGAATTGTAAATAAAAGGATTTTGGTGAAGGAACTTCTGCCTCCGAAGACTTATTACACCCTGGTAAACAGGATCCAGTTGCTACTGAACTCTTGCTGAGACTCTTTAACCAAGACGCAGCATGAGCATCCCATTTGTGGGTTTCCCATCAATCAGAGGGGATGAATGGGATGAATGACAGTGAGTCAATTCTGGGCAGATTGGAATGCTCGGTCACAGCCAATTGTTGCATCGTTCCAAAAATACTGTCGCAGTGTTTGAACCCATTGTTGCAATGTTCTAAATCGCTTCGCAACGCTCCAACCCATTGTTACAGCGTTCCACCGCTTGTTCTGAGTATTTCCGACAAAGGGAGGATTTCTAATTGAAGGGACCCCAGTGGGGGTCAGAAAGACTCAGCAGAACATTGATTCCTGAGGCTGCAGCAACCACAGGAATGGAGGGGAGACCGGGGAAGGCTGCCCTCGCTGTCTCTCACTTGTACCTTGGGATCCTGCTGTGGAATCTCTGGGATTGTAATGGGGTGAATTCTCCCAGGGAGGGAATAAAGGGGACAGTCTCTCCAAACAAACACAACAAGGCTGGAAGAAGCCAAGGAAGTGAGCCACAGCAGTGTGAGCCCTTGACTCTGAAACAGTGCACCAAGAGGATCCAGGACCTCCAGAGGGTGGGAAAAGGTGACCAGCAGAATAATTCCTGGGGCCAAACCCCACATTCTGCCTTTCCCAGCATTCTCCTGCACAGCATGCCTCAGAACAATACACATTACAGCTCCACTCGTTCCTCTCTTTCCAGGCACCTCACATCCTCATCTGAACAGCCAACACTCTCACTCACCCTACCCAATGACCTCTTACACCTATCTCTCACGCTCATTGTCTACAAATGTTGTTCTCTTCTCACAGGCTGTTTCTAACACTCACAACTCTCTGCTTTCTCTCCTTGCAGGAGAAGTGAGTCCATGACTTTGGGGAGAATCAGAGACAAATGGGAAGTGACAGCTGTCCAGTGATACCCACATAGATGGCCACTGGCAATCCATCCACAGTTGCTCTGCTGGGCAGGAAGTCTTGTTCCAGGCGATGACCTTCCATGAAAACCTGAATCTCCTGAGCTACTGGTGTTCTGACATTATGAGAGAGGGAGTGATCCTAGGGGGGTTGTATTGGGGGTCTCATTGCCTTGGAACTGGATTTCTGTGGCCGTCCCTTCTGTCCTGTGGAGAGCCACATAGCTGAGGACAAGACTACAGCTGCTGGTTGTGCACTTGTCACTGATGTTGCTGCTCCTCTTGTTCCTTGTCAAGGGTGCGTGGTAGAGATGAGTAAGTTGCCCCCATGCTACAATGAAGGTGTACAGCAGGGAAGTGCAGCTGAAAGTGATGGAGGTGGAAGACATGTGAACTGACTTCCAACTGACATCAAATAGTGAGAACATTAACTCAGAAGAACTGCTGTGAGCATTAACCTCACACCTGGACATGGCTGGAGCTGGCCATGAAACCAAGACTCAAGCCATGTTAACATTGGGTAGGTTTTTAGAATGATGGGGGTTTATCTTCCTGCCATCCCCAGTGTTGGCAGATAACACATCCCCGGCGATACGCCCTGCCCCACAGCCATTTGATAATTCAACAAGTATTATTTGGCTGGAGGTGGGACTGCCGTCCCTCACTCGGGAACAATCTGATTAACCAGGAGCTCCTTAGACCCTGAAGTGCCAGAAGCTTCAGTGGACACCAGTGTCTACATCCTGAAATATCAGGGTTCGGTAATTTGGGGGTTTCAGGGTGGGAAAGGGAGGTGAGGCCCAGACAGGTGGGCAGAATGGGATGGGGTGTTGGTGGAAAGGACAGTGGGGTGGAAGGACCTGTTCTTTTGGGGGGAGATGGTGGGGGGATTGTTCTCGATGTTAAAAGGAGATTGATGATGGAGGTGCCCACCCTGAGGCCTGAACCAGGTTACTTTAAGGACTCCCCTCTTGCTGCTGAGTTCCTCCCAAAGGGATGAAAATTAAGGCTGGGTAAGAAACAGCTCTTAAGTTGTCAATATTTTGCTATTTAAAGACCCCAATCTGGCAAAAGCGGGCAGGGCTGCCTCGGCCTCTCCCATTCTAGTGGGAAATCGCAGAGAGGTCAGGACGAGGCATCCAAGAAATTTTACAGCCACCAACGCTGCCCCCTCCCGCACCCCAACCCCTTCCCCCTGCCACTCACCTCCCACCAACTACATCTAGAGACCTGCTAGCAGGGGAATGTAAAATTCTGCCCATTCTTCCTGCCTGTATATTATTCCATTTGAAAGCTTCCAGCTTCCCAGCCAGATGTTCTGCACAGGTCCTTTGGCAAAACCTTTATATGTGCATCAAGTACAAAGAGGATGGAGACTGACAGCAAGCAAAGGATGTTTGGTCATAACTTTATTTAACAATTTAAATAATACCGCAGGGTTATTTAGTCCTGGAAGTACAAAGGAATCACATTAATCTGTAACTTGAGCAGCTCAGTGAAAGATAGATGACGCTATCACAAGGTCCAAAGCTCTGCTAGAAATAAACACTAGCCCAGTATTACACATCTGTATTACACATCGTTACCCAGGCACAAATCGATCCCTCTATTAGACAGCAATATTGATAAATATGTATCAAATCAATGGGGATGACAGATCTGGCAAAGGTTTGAGTTCCCAACAACATGAACAACCTGTTGGATTCAATTCCGCGCATGCATTCTACCTTTCAAAATCTGCAACGACCTCACATGGATGCTCGCAGCTGTGAGAGGCAGAGCCCAGCATTACTTGGCAGCAGGCCAAGGGCAAATGTCAAGGACAGCTGCTACTGAGGAGGGATCAGCAGCTGCGGTGTAAAGGCAGATTGGTGAATGTACAGAATCCAACATTGGAAGGACACCGAGTTCCCTGGATTCCTGTCACATGCACAAGTCTTTCGGACTTCACACGAGGCCTGATCACAATAACTGGAGCAGAAGTATTTTTTTGTTGTTTTTTAAGTTGTGCTGAATCTGAAAGTGAAACTAAAAGCAAGAGGATAAAAAACTGTGTAGAGGAAGTTAAACAATCTGGGGGCTAATACAAGAAGAATTGTAGGAGAAAACAGAAGCTGCAAAAATCTAATACATTAAAATAGAAGAGGGAACTCTGAATGGAGCAAATAAAAAAGAAGAGAAACACATTCCATCGTGAATTCTGCAGTTATTCTTTCCCAGAATCTCAAAACAGGAAATAATTAGCTCTCTCGGTTTTAACTTCTTTTCCTTCTTTTCAACTCTTTTCACTCCCAAAGTATTGCTCGAATTATCCCTTTGGAGTAACCTTTCAGAAGGACCCATCAATCTGAATTCAAACTTGCGACACTGCTGTAGCACTCGAAGAGGTAATGAAGAACTTTTAAGACCCTCAAATGCAGCACCAATTCTTTCGCTGCAGACCTTGGTCACCTTTCACACGGCCAAGCCAGAAAACAGTGGTAAGAAGGGCATACAGATAGCAAGATCTTGGAGGATTCAGGCCTGTGCCCTCACTGCCATTTGTAAGCTTTGGATGAGGAAGTAGTGATCATTCCAGTCGAGATGGAGGAAGTGAAACGCTAGTCATGATGATGAAATAATCATTTCCAAATGCTTCTTCCCAATCCTAGTTGGATCAGGGATCACTGCTGGGATCCTTGCTGTTTGTAATATATATATATGAATGATTTCGAGGAAAATGTAACTGGATTGATTAGTAAGTTTGCGGATGACACAAAGATTGGTGGATTTGCTGATAGCGATGAGGACCATCAGAGGCTACAGTAGGATGCAGATCAGTTGGAGACTTGGAAGGAGAGATGGCAGATGGAGTTTAATCCAGACAAATATGATATTGCATTTTGAAGGTCTGATACTGATAGGAAATATACAGTAAATGGCGGAACCCTTAGGAGAATTGATAGGCAAAGGGATCTGGGTGTACAGGTATACAGGTTACTGAAAGTGGCAATGCAGGTGGAGAAGGTAGTCAAGAAGGCATACGGCATGCTTGCTTTCATTGGCCAGGATATTGAGTTTAAAAATTGGCAAGTCATGTTGACGCTTTATAGGACTTTACTGAGGCCACACTTAGAATATAGTGTTCGGTTCTGATCGCTACACTACCAGAAGGATGTGGAGGCTTTGGAGAGGGTACAGAAAAGATTTACCAGGATGTTGCCTGGTATGGAGGGCGTTAGCTATGAGGAGAGGTTGGAGAAACTTGGTTTGTTCTCACTGGAGCTACGGAGGTTGCGGGGAGATCTGATAGAAGTCTACAAGATTATGAGAGGCATGGACAGAGTGGATAGTCAAAAGTTTTTTTCCTAGGGCGGAAGGGTCAATTACTAGGGGGCACAGGTTTAAGGTGCACAAGGCAAGGTTTAAAGGAGATGTATGAGGCAGATTGTTTACACAGTGAGTAGTGGATGCCTGGAACTCATTGCTGGGGGAAGTCGTGGAAAGCGGATATGGTAGTGACTTTTAAGGGGTGTCTTGACAAGTACATGAATGAGATGGGAGTAGAGGGATATGGTCCCCGGAAGCGTTAGGGGGTTTTAGTTAAGTTAGGCAGCATGGTCGGTGCAGGCTTGGAGTGTCGAAGGGCCTGTTCCTATGCTGTAATTTTCTTTGTTCTTAATTGGTTTCAGATGGGACTGTGGGGCTAGATCCTTTGTCTTTCTATGAAGATGTGTTAATGAAAATATTAATGTATACATGTGGAGATGTGGACAGTGCGGAAGGATGTTGCAGGTTACAGAGGGACATAGATAAGCTGCAGAGCTGGGCTGAGAGGTGGCAAATGGAGTTTAATGCGGAAAAGGATGAAGTGATTCACTTTGGAAGAAGTAACAGGAATACAGAGTACTGGGCTAATGGTAAGTTACTTGGTAGTGTGGATGAGCAGACAGATCTTGGTGTCCATGTGCATAGATCCCTGAAAGTTGGCACCCAGGTTGATAAGGTTGTTAAGAAGGTGTGTTAGCTTTTATTGGTAAAGGGATTGAATTTCAGAGCCATGAGGTCATGTTGCAGCTGTACAAAACTCTGGTGCGGCTGCACTTGGAATATTGCTTACAGTTCTGGTCGTTGTTTATAGGAAGGATGTGGAAGTATTGGAAAGGGTGCAGAGGAGATTTACCAGGATGTTGCCTGGTATGATGGGAAGGTCTTATGAGGAAAGGCTGAGGGACTTGAGGCTATTTTCATTCGAGAGTTGAAGGCTACCGGATCCCTTCAGCTGTAAACAAATATATGGACACTCCATGAATACTTTTCACTGTTTTTCCTTGTTAATTGGCCAAGTTTTTAATACTGAATAGAGTTTTGTTTTATATTTTTAAGTTATGGAGAGGGGGAGGGGAGTGGGGAGGGGTGTGGGTTGTACGTGTTGTTTTTTGCATTCGTGGGTAGGTGGACATATTTGTATATTTTAAAACCTTTTGTTAATGATTTTTGCATTTTTGCCTAAATGAGTTTTAGCAATAAAACTAACTCTTTGCTTGTTAACTTAAAGAACCCTTCTGGCATAGTCCATACACCGAGATGTATACTTAAATATATATTAAATTGGCAACATCACCTCCCTATTAAATTCAAACTCTGTGAAAGCCAACTCAGGGATGGGAAAAAGAGTGGAGTCATTCTTGCTGACCTGGTTGTAACAGATTTTTGGTGGCACGTCCAGGATTTAAACACATAGACAAACAAATGTAATTGGAAGTGAAAACTCAATTAATCCATGGGCATAATTTATAAACACCGGTGTTCTTGTATACTGGAGTGCTCCCAAACTAACCAAAATACCACTTTCAAGACAAATATGTTTTTAAAACAGAGACACAATAATTCGGAACATTTTAGAGGCAATTTGTCCACTGACAAATGAAGAAATGAGGCTAAGTGGCTGGAGCTGGAATTTCAACTGAAGGCAAGGAAACAAGAAATTTGAAAACTAGCACCAACAGTCTTGAAATTGAATTAGAAGATAAGCATGGAGTCAGAAATAGACCAACCAGCTTGAACAGAAGTACAGCTGGAACTGAAGAGGCAAGAACTAAAGTTCCAGGCTAGGGAAAGAGAGAAAGAAAACAGAAAGGGAGAAGCAGGAGATAGAGAGGGAAAGAGAGAGGCAGGAGAAAGGAAAAGAGAGAGCACTTTAAAGAGAAATAGAAAACAGAGAAAATGGAAGGAATGGAGGAAAGAGCAAGAATTTAACTTAAAACTGTTTGAACTAAGAGGGGAGGCTGGACCCAGTGAATAGACTGTTAAGGAGAAACCTGCCTTCAACTCAAGACCAGTTAGAATCGTAGAAACCCTACAATGCAGAAAGAGGCCATTCAGTCCTCAAGTCTACACCGATCACAATCCCACTCAGTCCCTATCCACATAATCCCACATATTTACCCTACTAGCTCCCCTGACAGTAGGGAGAAATTTAGCATGGCCACTCCATCTAACCCATACACCTTTGGACTGTGAGAGGAAACTGGAGCACCTGAAGGAAACCCATGCAGACACAAGGAGAATGTGCAAACTTCACACTGACAGTGGCCGAGAATTGAACCTGGGTCTCTGGCGCTGTAAGGCAGTGGTGCTAACCACTATGCCACCTTGCAGTTTAAATGTTTCCGAAGTATCCCAAGACTTGAGGAAGGTGACACAGAAGCATTTTTCATTTCATCTGAGAAAATAGCGAAGCAAATGATACAGTCTGAAGAAAGCTGATGCTACTCACACAAAGCAGGCTAACAGGCAAAGCAACCCCATGAGGGTTATGCCATGCTATCTGAAGAGACTTCCTTAGATTATGACTTGGCAAAACAGGCTTTCCTCAGTGCATATGAGTTTGTGACTGAAAGCAGAAACCTGAGCAAAATTATATAGAATTTGAGAGAGTCAAACTACTTGGTTTTGACAGCTGGATGTGGACACTTAAATTAGAGCCCGCCTACGAAAGCCTCAGAGAGATAATTCTCCATGAAGAATTTAAAAATTTACTCCCTCCTTCCGTAAGAAAACATGTGGAAAACCAAAAGCTTTCCAAAGTTAGACAAGCTGCTGAGGTGGCAGATGATTATGAGCCCTTACCCCAGGGGAAACCTTTTTTCTGCGAACACCCACAAGCCTGTGAAGGACAGAGGGTAGACGGGTGAAAGGGTGGCAAAAATATAGGGGTGAGAAGGGAAAGTTAGGAATGCAATGGGGTCCCTTCTGCAGGACTAAATGAAGGCACTGAGTGTGAGAATGAGTGATGCTTGGAAGCATATATGTTCCTATGGATGCATCCATCCATGCAAAGGATGGATACCTTTGCATCAATTGTTGTAAGTTATGTGGAAAGCCCAAATGATTTGTTTGGGGTAAACCATGTTAGTGAAGGAAAAAGGGCCCCATGTGATTTCAGTGTCTGCAGAGTCACGCATGTTGCTGAATATTGTGCAACCATCAGTGAATATCCTATATGATGGAAGGGAGGTCATTGATGAAGCAGCTGAAGCTGGTTAGGCCTAGGACATTGTCCTAAGGAACACCAGCAGTGATGCCCTGAAACTTTAATGATTCTCCAACAATCACAGCCACCTTCCTTTGTGCCAGATATGATTGCAACCAGCAAAGAGTTTTTCCCCTGCTTCCCATTGACTCCAATTTTGCTCGTATTCCTTGATGTCATGCTTAGTCAAATTTTCCTTGATATCAAGGGCTGTCACTCTCACCTCACCTCCTGAGTTCAGCTCTTTTGAACCAAGGCTGCAATGAGGCCAGGAGCTGAGAGATCCTGGCAGAACCCAAACAGAGTGTCAGTGAGTAGGTTATTTCTAAACAGGCGCTGCTTGATAACATTGTTGATGATCACTTCCATCACTTTACTGATGATTGAGAGTAGAGAAATGGAGTGGTAGTTAGCTGGGCTGCATTTGTCCTGTTTTTTGCGTACAGGAAATGCCTGGGCAATCTTCCACATTGTCAGATAGTTGCCAGTGTTGTAACGGTACTAGAACAGCTTGTCTACTCCTTTTCACACGGTTGTAACAATCTGCGCCACTTGGCAATGGTGGTGGGGAAATTTTTGGGAATTAAAATGGATATGTCTCCTGAACTTGCTGTTTTCCACCTCAAGGTGAGATGATTGCAGTGTGTTTGTTATTATCTTTCAAAACTCCGTTGATTGGGGTATTGAGAAATTGGGTTGCAAATTTGCTAATGTCACTTTATAAAGAACAGTGCAATAACATGAGAAAGCAAATTAGCAAAGGCCTGTCAGTTTAATGACAGATACGGGGAAGCTGACATAATGTCAGTCGAGATTGAATGGCTACCCATTTGCACCTATATGCACTGATCAGGGAGAGCTAACTTTGCTAAGGTAAGTTATGACTGACTAATCTACCCCAACTGAATTTTTTGAGATGGTCATTGTCATGGCAACCTCAGAGATCACATGACCTTTTCATCTGAAGTTTGGGCAAATCTCGGGAACCATGTGCCTCCACAACCTATGGGATGACAAGATGCGTGATTTGGAGCTGGACAGTGGCCTTTAGGACCTGCAGTTGGGGCCCGGACAACAGGTTGTGAGAGGTATGAAAGTGCTGTCATTTCGCTGTAAATGATTCCTGTAAATAGTCTCCTCTTCCTGTAAAGAAATAGTTGTTACTTCACCAGCTGTTTGGCCACCAGGTGTTTTGTTACTCTGGCCATTTTTAAGGGAAGATGAGGAACTATCTAGGAATATTATTTATATGAACTTCTTCAGTATTATTTGAAAAATGAGACTCAATGAAGTAACGTTTTGACTTGGGTTAGAATTTAATTAGGAGTTAGGAGACAGGGAGTGTGGATAAAGGGCAGGTATTATGCTTGGCAGGATTTTTACAAGTTGTTCTCTCAAGTGATCTGGTGTGTACCCTCAATCTTTCATCTATTTCTTAATTGCTTGGATGAAGGTTAGAGAATTGTACGTCTAATCTTGGAGAATACACAACAATAAGAGAGACAAAGTTTTCAAGTTTATTTATTAGTGTCACAGGTAGGTTTACATTAACACCTCAATGACATTACTGTGAAAATCCCCTAGTCACCATACTCTGGCACCTGTTCAGGTACACTGAGGGAGAATTTAGCATGGCCAATGCACCTAACCAGCACATCTTTCAGACTATGGGAGGAAACCAGAGCACCTGGAGGAAACCCACGCAGACATGGGGGGACTGTGCAGGATCCGAACAGTGACCCAAGCCGGGGATCAAACCTGGGCCCCTGGCACTGTGAGGCAGCAGTGCTAACCAATAAGTAATTCAGAGGGGATTACAATAGTACATAGGCAGATTAAGCGACTATGTAGTATAAAGGGTTATCAGCATGGATATGCTAACTTATGAAGCAAACAATGTCATGGCAGTTATGTCAGGCAGTCGTATATGAAGTACCATAGGGGCAGACAGGAGGTTCTGAGGGGAGATGGGCCTTCCCTGCAACTCATTATTTATATACTGTGTGTAGTGTAAATAAACTAGTTTTCAAATAGATACCCTAATATACCTGTGGCTCTTCCTTGCTACAATCTTGGCCGAGCATATTCTACAACTTGGTAACAACAGTGGCAACACCAATTTCAACCATTATTGGTGCCTCACGATGACCGCTCATGGCCTATGACAATCACAATCCTGCTTTGGCAAGATGCCTCATCCAGCATCCTGGTGGCGCACCCGTCGCAGACGGGTAGCGATGGTGGCACTGCAAAAACAGTTGCTCCCTTCTATCCTGCTTGTTTTCAAGCCTCGAGGAACTGCACTGAGATTGTTGCTGAAAGATACATCGCAAACAATTTCTACACCCATTCAAGCTTGGTCCTTTCCCTTGCGAAAGTGGGCACAAATTGGATCATCGATACTCATGCCTCCCAGGCCTCACTCCTCCAAACCACTCTGGGCCCAAACTCAGTATCTGTGTGTGTGCTGAACTGCTAAAATGGTACAAAAGGCAGGAAATCAATCCATTGTCAGCTTGAAATGTCTGTGCTGAGATGTGAGAGAACAGCAAGATTTCCCAGCACAGGATGTTGAGTGCTTCTGATTTGGCAGGATGGGACATTCCCAGTGTTTTTGATCAGTTAGAGTTGCTAACAATTGGGCAAGCACCACCAGAAAACAACACCAATCTCGCACTTCCTCGGTGAAGTTCAGCAGCATTTCCAGGAGTTCTAGTCTGTCAATTTAGAGGTCAGAGAATTCCCAATGTGTTTCAAGCTTAAAAGAGGCACAAGGTTATCTGTACTGGCTGATCCTCAGCCTTCCAATAAAACTGGATGAACAAGCCCACATTGTTAAGGACCAGATTATGGCTACACTGTGTCACAGGCTTGGCAGATCACAGAAACCCTTTATGTCATCTGCAAACAAAACACTTCCCTACTGAGCAGGAATGTGTGTACACAGTTAGGCATCATAGACATTCTTCCATTCAACGCAAGGACCTCCTTCCACCAGGAATTTCCACAATTATTTCTAACAGCTGGGGAAGCATGGCTCGCCATGCCTGTTCATCCCTACAAAGGTGCCAGTCCCTCTACTGCCAAATGTTATGGAGAAATTTGACCACATGTTACGCAGGGGTGTCACTTCCCTGGTCACACAGCCAACCCACTGGTGTTGCAGTCTGGTCACCATTCCCCAGCCTAATGGCCACCTCTGGCTTTCTGAGGATCTAATGAAGCTTAATAAAACCATGCCGCAGGAAGACCACCGGATGGCGTTGGTTGTTGGTTGTTTGGCTAAGCTGGCCAAAGCTTTACAAGGCCCATTGTGAACAGTAAATCTGAGCAAATACCACTCAACGAGGAATGTAGGCTGCTGATGACCATTACTTCACTCTTTTGTCAATTTTGCTTTAACTGCCTCTCCTTCGGCATTTCACCTGCCCCTGAGATATTCCAATGTGTCAAAAAGCTGCCCCCTCCATATGGAAAACATCCTCATATATGGTTCTACAAGAGCTAAAAAATTGAAATGTTAGAGAAGTCCTCAGGCACTCCAGGGAGCAGACACATTGAACATGAGTTTAAGTTCTTCAGGACCAGTAAAAAAATTGCCAGGACAGTTCCAAGAGCAGTTGATGCTAGATCAGTTGCTATCTTTAAATCTGAGATAGCAATAAATTTTGTTAAGTAAAGGCATCAAGTGAAATGGGCAAAAGGCAGGTATATAAAGTTAGGCCACAGATCAGCCATGATCTCACTGAATCCAACTGGGCGCCACAGCCTCTGCACAACTCCGGCCGCTGGATTTCCGGTTCGGGGCAGAGCTGAATAAATTATTGTAATGAGTATTAGCATATCAGTAGTGGGCCCAGGACTGACGTCTCCAGGCCGGCTAGCCTCTGCCAGAAGTGTTTCACTCCAGCGGGGTCTATAATAGCTTCTCACTACTGGGGAATCTGGCGGACTGACCCTGCTGGAATGAAGGGAGACCATAGAAGCCCCACAGAAGCGAGGGGGTAAGGGAATGTCCCTGGGCATTGCCAGCTTGGCAGTGCCAGCCTGGCCCCACGGCACTACCTAAGGGACAAAGTGACAATGTCGGGGGCATCTTGGCACTACCCACCGGGCATCAGGCAGTGCTGCGGGGGCAGGGCCTAATGAGGGCAGGTCTCTCAGGGAGAGATCAGCGTGGTCCCACTGCCACTCTGCACTTGGCAGTGACAGAGGGAGGGAGGCCAGTGATTGGGGCTGGACAACTGGACATTAGAGTGGTGGGAAGGGTCAGGTTGTGGGGTGGTGGGGGGAGCGGAGGGGCGGGAGGGCCTGACTGTGTGGGGAGTATCGAGGTGGGCCAGGGTGGGGGAGAGTGTTGAGGCTAGCCGGACACATTTGGGAACCCAGCGATTGGTGGGTGGCGGGGTCAGAGGAGCAGCGATATAAGAACACGGACCTGGCCTGTGATCAGGCTGGCCAACAATCAGGAGGCTGGTAGTATGGGGGCCACTGTGTATGCGCCAATTTCAGCATTGACAGATCGGTGCATGTGCAGTGGCCCACTCAGCGCCATGCTGCCAGCCTCTCCAGTAGGAATAGGCACCACCCACTGATTTTTAATGAGATTCACACTGAGGCACACTGCAGTGCTCAGAGTGTGGGACATTCATTTTGAAAATCCCGCTAAAACAGACAAGGGGATTTACTTCTGTTTTTAACGTGAATTCAGCACTTGGAATTTTTTGGGAGAATCTCACCCAACATAGTTTTGTGCAAGAGAAATCATTCAAGGTCCTTGAGGAAATAACAGACAAAGTGGATAAAGAGAACCTGCAGATGTGGTATACTTGGATCTCTAAAAGGCATGATAAGGCGCTACATCAAAGATCACTCACCAAACAAGAACTCATGGTCTCGGGGGTAATATGTTTGCATGGATAAAGGATTGTTACAGGAAGCAGAAAGTAAGGATAGACCAGCTGTTTCAGGTTGGCAAGCTGTAACTAGTGGAGTGCCACAGTGATCAGTGCTGGGTGCTCAACTGTTTACAATTGATGTAAATAACTTGGATGAAAAGACCAAATTGATGGTGGCTGAATTTGCTGATGGCAACAAGATAAGAAGGAAAGAAACTTGTAAGAAGGAGGTAAAGTGTTTATAGGGATATAGATAGGTTAAGTGAGTAGGCAAAAAATTGGCAGGTTGAGTATAATGTGGGAAAATGTGAACCTGTCCACCTTGGAAGGGATTAGGAAAGCAAATTGAATGTTAGTGTTAATTACAAGTAGAATGGAATATGATGATCAGGCAGGGGACGTGGCTAGCCCATTGCTCTGAGGATGTTCTCATGCCTCTGATCGTGGTTCCCTGAGCTAGGGTAAAGGATCAGGATAGTCAATGAGGTTAAATTGTGGCTTTATCTGATGCAATTTTTCAAAGCCACCACTACCTTTTGGCTAAGATGAAGTGTTAATCAAGCCCAAGATCAATGCCTCATCCTGTCAACTTGGATCTTGTTTGATCAAACCCAAGATCCTTGTCAGCTTGGATCTGGTTTATCTCTCATGTGGGGACTCTGATTGG
Source organism: Carcharhinus amblyrhynchos (assembly GCF_965287045.1). NCBI lineage: Eukaryota > Metazoa > Chordata > Chondrichthyes > Carcharhiniformes > Carcharhinidae > Carcharhinus > Carcharhinus amblyrhynchos. The sequence continues at coordinate 99,113,909 of NC_137325.1, forward strand.
ACTTAATTGGCTTTTTTGATTAGGAATGAAGTACCAAAAGGTACAAAAAAAATTCAAGTAAGGAAATTTTACTCCAGTTGTACAACTCCTTGATGAGACCACATCTGGAATATTGTAAACAGTTTTGCTCCTCTTATTCGAAGAAGGATAGAATTGCATTTGAAGCAGCTCGGAAAAGGTTCACTCGACTCATTCCTGGGATGAAGGGCTGATCTTATGAGGGAAGATTGAACAGGTTGGACCTTTACCCTTCGGAGTTTAGAAGAATAAGAGGTGATCTTATTGAAACATATAAGACCCTTAGGGAACTTGATTAGGTGGATACTGGGTAGATGCTTCCTTGTATGGTAGAGACTAGAACCAGGGAACACAGTTTAAAAATGAAAGGTTCTCTTTTAAGGCACAATTGAAAAACATTTCTTCTCTCAGGGGTTCAGTAGCTGATGGAATTCTCTTGCACAGGAAACAGTAGAGGTTGGGTCATTGAATGTATTATTGACAAGAGAGTTAAGGGATATTCAAAGCTTAGTTAGATTTTTGACAGAGTTATGAGGAGAAAGCAGGAAGGTGGAACATAGAACATAGAACACTACAGCTCAAACAGGCCCTTCGGCCCACGAGTTGTGCCGATCACATCAACACCTACCAATCCATAGACCTATCTATAACCCCCAATCCCACTAAATCCCATATACTCATCCAGAAGTCTTTTAAAAGACCCCAGCGAGTTCGCCTCCACCACCACTGACGGCAGCCGATTCCATTCACTCACCACCCTCTGAGTGAAAAACTTACCCCTAACATCACTTCTGTACTTGCCTCCCTGCACCTTAAATCTGTGTCCTCTCGAAGCGACCATTTCAACCCGGGGAAATAGCCTCTGAGAGTCCACCCTATCTATTCCTCTCAACATTTTGTAAACTTCTATCAGGTCGCCTCTCAACCTTCGTCTCTCCAGGGAGAAGAGTCCCAGCTCCCTCAACCTATCTTCATAAGGCATGCCTCCCAATCCAGGCAACATCCTTGTAAATCTCCTCTGTACCCTTTCAATAGCTTCTACGTCCTTCCTATAGTGAGGTGACCAGAACTGCGCACAGTACTCCAAGTGAGGTCTGACAAAGGTCTTATAAAGAGTTGAGACCATAATTGGATCACCCATGATCTTATCAAATAGTGCAGCACGTTCAAAGGGTTAAATAGCCTACTCTTCCTCCTAAGTCCTATGATGGAAATCTTCATCGAGAGATAAATTTTAATAAATGTTTCTAAAGGAGAAAAGTGTGATTGAGAAATGCAGAGGTGTTGGGGGGGTATTTCAAAACACAGAGCTTATGCAGCTGAAGGCATGGCCACTAACGGTGAGACAAATTAAATTTGGGATGCAAAGGAAACCTGAATTAGAGGAGTGCAGATGCCCTGCAAGGTTGTGGGGCAAGAAACAGGGAGTGACAAGGCCATAAAAGGAATTGAAAACAAGATCAATATCAAGCTCCAGTATACGATGAACTTTCAGGCAACATCTTTAAAATTCTGGACATGAACAGTCTGTTTAAATGGCCACTGGAATTCACATGACCTTTGGCATTTTGTCTCCAGACAGTCCTGAGTCTCTAGCAAACATTTAATTGGTATGGACATTCATGGCCAGCCTGGAAATTCACACACCTCTTTGTTTAAGGATGAACTATCAACAATGGACTTATTGCATTCCAGCTGAATCATCTTTCTGCTTCACCATCAAAGCTCATGGGATGTATTTTCCTCAGAGTGAAAATTAGGGACAAATTGCCATTCCATGTCCAATTACGTGCATCAATTTTCATCAGTGCCTGTCTCACCCAACTTTCGGATTCATGGCAAGCGAGATTCAGACAGTGAAGCACATCCCGAGGCCCAGCATCAAAGTTCAACACCATTAAAGTGAAGGAGATCACAGCCCCTTTTTACAGCACCAGCTGGGGTAAACTGGATCAGTTAAAGGCCCCATTGAAAATTAAGTGTCTTTGACAGGCTGGGGAGAAAGTCTGAGGTAAGTGGTTAGGATTTAATGGATGGGAATGTTCAGGGATCTGCGGTCTGGGAGGGTTTGGAGGTTCGGCGGTCAAACCTAGGAAGAGGTTTGTGTTGAACACCAGAAAAAAATTGGATGGGCGGGTCTTGGATCTCATGGGGGTAAGATGGGGGAGAATTTGGGTTGGGTACATGGGGGTGGGTTGGGTTGGGTATGAGGAGGGTCAGGTTGGGTATGGGTGGGGTCAGAGAATGGGGGCTGGATCAGAGGAGAGGTCGGGTTGATGATTGGGGGCCAAACCTGTTTGAGGAGGTCAGGTCATGGCAGAGGTTGAGACATAATGGGGGCAGACTAACTCAGGTCCAGGGAAGTTGGGTCATGTCAAGGCATGAGGGAGCATTGAATTTTGTTGGGGGTATCAACTCAGGTCGAAGGAGTCAGGGGAGTGGATGGGGATGGGTGGGGGTATGTTGGGATTGGGGTGGCTTGGGTCAGGTCAGGGTGGTTTTGGACTATGTCAGGTTGGGTCAGGTCGGGGTGGCTGGGTCAGCTAGGACCTGCAGAATGGCTTGGGGAGGGTGGGTTTGCGGGGTGCGGGGTGCGGGGGGCGGGGGGGCGGGGGGGGCAGTGGGTGGGAAAGATGAGGTGGTGGAATTTGGGTAGGATTGGCAGTTGAGCATTGCATTGAGTTGTGGGAATGGAGGTTTTGGGCCTCAGGTAGGTATAGGTGAATTGGGCCCACAGGAGGTTGGCGGGAGGAGTCCCATATGGGTGGAGGAAGGTGTCAGGTTAGTCTAATCCTTTTAGCCAGGATGAATTTCAAAGTGTCAAAAAACAACACCAGATATGTAATGAATATCTTAGCTCACTTTGGACGAGAGATTTTTGAACTTGTACCAGTCACATGATAAGCACAGCCATGTTTTCTGTCTACTTTTAAAACAGCAAAAGCTGCTTTGAGAGAAAGAATTCTATTAAAGTCAACCAGAGAAGCCATCCAAACACCTCCAAGTCAACCATCCAGTCAAGACAATCAACAACAATTCCTTGAAAGGGTGAGAAGGACTTCCGAATCCTGTTCCAACTTCAAGTTACCTGGAGAATTATGTTCAGTTTTGGTGTCCTTATCTGGGGAAGGATGTCCTTGTTGTAGAGGGAGCACAGCGAAAGTTTACCAGGCTGATTCCTGGGATGGCAGGCCTGTCATATGAGGAGAGACTAGGTCAGTTAGGATTATATTCACCGGAGTTTAAAAGAGTGGGAGGGGATCTCATAGAAACTTATAAAATTCTGACAGGATTAGACAGTGTAGATTCAGAAAGAATATTTTTGATGGTTGGGGAGTCCAGGACTAGGGGTCATAGTTTGAGGATAAGGGGTGAAGCTTTTAGAACTGAGGTGAGAAGAAATTTCTTCACCTAGAGAGCAGTGAATGTGTTGGAATTCACTACCACAGAAAATAGCTGAGGCCAAAACATTGTGTGATTTCAAGAAGAAATTAGGTATAGCTCTTTGGGCTAAGGGGATCAAGGGATATGAGGGGAAGGGCAGATCAGGATACTGAAGTTGAGGATCAGCCATGATCAAAATGAATGGCAGAGCAGGCTCAAAGCTTCAAATGGCCTATTCCTGCTTCTAGTTTCACCTGAGAACCAATCTCCTAGAAATTCAACTATAAGGAGCTTCACTTACAAGAGAATGCCCTGCTTACAAAAACTTCACTTCAACTAAAAGCATCAACTCATCTAAGAAACTGCTATGAGAAATTGAAACAATTATATTTTTGAATCATATATTTTGTTTAATCTGTATCTCATCTTTGTGTGAATGATTGTGTGTGTGAGGTGGATGAGTAAGGCATTGCTTTTTTCAATCTCAGAGTAAGTGTGAGATCAGAAAATGACCTTTTTATTTTTAAACTCACAAAAAAGCTTACTGCTGGAATGATTTAAATTCAGACAATCACGCTGAGAAAATACACACACTCCACAAATCCAAAACACATAAGTCATGAACAATAAGGAAACATAAATTTTGTCCGTGACAATGAGAATTTTAAAATCATGACATTGCTTGAGCCAAGCTAGGTCAGTAAGCATAAGTGTCGATAGGAGAACAGAACTCACTGCGAGTTAAGATACAGGCAGCAGGGTTTTGAATGGTTTGTGGAAGGTAGAATGTGGGAGACCAATCAGGAGTGCACTAGAATGGTTGAGTTTAGAGGTAACAAAAGCATGAATGAATGTTTCAGCAGTGGGTAAGCTGAATCGAGCAATGCTACAGAGATGAAAAAATGAGCGCCTGGTGGTGGCATGAATATGGGGTCAGAAGCTCATTTCAGCTCAAATTTGACATCAAGGTTGTGAATCTTAGACTGTTGCCAGGGAGTGGGATAGAGTTATCATCCTTCCCAAAATTCAACTGGAAGAAATTTCTGCTCATCTAGTTTTGGATGCGAGATAAACAGTCTGATTATTTGGCAAAAGAGGTGGAGCTGGAGTTCCGGGTGAGATTAGGTAAAACTGGATGTCAACAGCATACCAGTGAAAATGAATGCTGTGCCTTTGGATAATGTCACCAAGGGGAAACATGTAGTTGATAAATAAGAGTTGGGAGGGCGCTGTTCGTGGAGAAGGACACCAAAGGTAATGATGTGGGACTAGGAAGAGAAGCCATTGCAAGTGATTCTTTGGCTCCAGTTAGGTAGGTAAGAATAGAGCCAGATGAGAGCAGCTCTACTTTAGTGAGACAACACTAGAGAGGCTATGGAGGAGGATAGTGCGATCAGCCAAGTCAGAAGCTGCTGACAATGTCCAGGAGGAAAGTTTACATTTGTCACAGCCACATAGAATGATATAAAAACTTGATTAAAGACATTGGCTGGAATTCTACCACCCCACCTGCCATGGGAAGCAGAGCAGGCGAGGGACAGAACATGGAAAAGTCCATTGACATCAGGCATGATTTTATGGTTTTGGGACAAGCAAGACCTTAAAATCCTGCTCATTGGTTTTATTGAGAGTCTTAAAGAAAGGGGGGGGTGGAGTGAGAGGGGTGAAGGATCAGATAATGGGAGGAGGTAGAGGAGCAAGAGTGTAATTCACTCGCTGCCCACTGGATATATATGTGATAATAGTGGGAGTAAATCAATATATTAAGTACTTTTTTTCACAAACATATACATATAATTTATACATACATCAAAAACAATTTCTTTAATAAGCTTCATAATAAGGTCATCTATTTTCTTCAAATGTGCAAACTGAAATCGTTCTATGGTAATTATGTTCAATATATTCGCAGCAATTTTTATACGTAAGAATTAGGGCAATAAAATTACACCATAGAAAGCTAATACATAAACAATTATTGCATTCATTTAAATGCTTCTGATAAATTAACAAAGATACAAATTTCAGACTAATATATTAAGTATTTATATTTTAGTAATTGGTAAAGTACTTATGAGTTAAATGAACTTGGTATTTTCACAGATATTGGCAAGGCCTCACTGTTGAACTTGGGAAGAGCCAGCATATGGACAACTCTCCGCAGAGTAATGTTTAGAATGGGGATGCCTTATTGAAAAATGCAACAGTCAATGACAATGCTTCCATGATTAGCTACAGATTGCTGTTTATTGGAATCTGATTAGGATTAGGGCATTCAAAGAAACACTCAGCTATATTTTTTATTTTGCTTTCCCTCCCTAAATTCACCAGTCCAGCTACATGTGAATCCTGCAGGGGAACATGGACCGGGAGTCCTCCCATTTTCCTGTGGCTTGTTGCCATAGGCACAATGTCCCTCTGCTAAATAGTCCCACATGCCCTTCCAATTCACGAAACAGTAGTCTGTTAGAGCACACTGTCCTCCATAACTATATCGCTGATAGTTATTTGTGCAACCTTTCATACAGAGAATGCAGCAAATAATCCCATTTTTATACATTAAAGGGCACATCAGGAATTCAACCTTTGAAAAATTGCTTTAGAATGCAAACTGCGTGCCTTCTGTTACTTCTGACTGTCCTACTTACCCCTCTTGTGGTATTCAAGGATGAGGATCCTAGCAAGTTCTTGAATATGTAGCAGGTGTTTGTTGGGAAATGCGCGATGAGACAAAATCCGCCAGATATAGCACTACAGAGTCAAGGCCAGGTAATTTGTCATTGGCTGGTATAAACACGACATGAGCTTCTCTCTCCTTCACCTTTCTCCACTCTGCCAGTGATGCAGAAAATCTGCAAAGTGAATACTCCCCCCTGTGAGCGACTTCTGAACTTAAAAATAAAGGAAAGTCATTGAAAGCCTGAGTAGTAGTGTTTAACCCTACTTCAATAAATGCACAAAAAGCTCAAGGTTATGTAATGTGGAGAATGCTGATATTAATTATTTTAGTCAGAACCACCCACTAATAATTGGCTTAATTGATATTTTAGACACTGCAAAGTATTCCAATTTAGCTTGTTTAAACATTACACAGAAATGAGGACTTGTGGTAATTATGAGAGCTGCTAGGTTACTGGCAGAGGTAAGACATTGCATTAGGTGGTAAATGTATCAACATTACTGCAGACAGAGCAATTCAACAACAATTGCTTTGGATAATGGTTATTAGCCACTGTATTTCAGAAATAGTAACATTGTCTTAATTTATAAACTGTGGAACTGGATTTCCCAACAACCCAGCTCTATATAGGCAATATAGTGGCTCAGCGCGAGGGACTCAAGTTTGATTCCCAGCTTGAGTTGCTGCCTGTGTGGAATCTGCACACTGTGTCCATGGATTTCCTTTGGGTGCTCCGGTTTCCTCCCACAATCTGAAAGATGTGCTAGTTAGGTACATTGACCATGTTAAATTTTCCCTCAGTGTACCCAAACAGGCGCCGGAGCATGGCGACTAGGAGATTTTCACAGTATCTTCATTGCAGTGTTAATGTAGGCCTACTTGTGACACTAATGAATTAAAGAAAAATATTTTTCAGGATCCAATTTTGCCTGTAATTAAATCATAACAACAAGCTGTCAGGTGATAAAGGCTTTTACAAAAATATAATGGATGCTGTATTGTTTTTTAATTGGTCGAAACATTGATTTGACAGTTTGGAAAGGCTTTCCGAAAGTGCAAATTAATTCACAAAGGCACCATGACCACTGAAGTCAGTTATTTGATGATCTGGCTATTATACATTTAATTAAACAATTGTGCTATCCCTACAGATATCTAAACAATTAAATGTACATCACACTTAGTATTGAAGATACTACACTTGAGAAAACAAATTGCTACAAGTTAATTTCAGCTGTAACTGGTAGAGACAGAATTGCAATAAAAAAATAGCTTTATAGATTAATGCAGCACAATGAAACAGTCACACGTGGTTTTAATATTTTCCAAATACTTCTAACAAACTTCTGCAAAATTTACAGGAATGATAGAATTTCTTCTTTACTACAGTTGACTAGTTAAACATGTGAAGGGAGATGTGTTCAAGTGCTTACTCCGTTACCACAAATATTTTTTGAGTAGTATCACGTGCTGACCTTGGCAGTGAGTATATCTATGACGCAAGTTGCCAGAGTCTATATTCTTTGTAAAACAATGCTGCTATAGACCGAATACAGACACCTGCAACTTGTTGGAGTTTATTAAATTAATATCCTGTTCATAGCACAAATTTATTCAGCTAACAGGAACTAACAATGGCACTTTTTCCAGAAATTGAAATGTTCCACACATTTAATACTTTATTGAAGCTGTCAACACATCTTACAAATATTGCAGCACCTTTACAGACACAAAGCATTGACTGAGGTCAAAAGTGGGAATCTGGCTAAAACCAGTGAGGGGCTTGGGGTGGTCACTAGGCATTTATGTATTCTTCCTTTTATTCCCCTGTTTCCCATGTACATCTGTTCTTCATCTTCTACTTTATTTTCCTTTTTGTTTCCTTCATCGACTTTGTGTGATTTGCAAGTTTCTCCTGTTTAGCCCAGCTGGGAAAAAAAAGCACAAGTTATCTATTGAGGTTTGGTTAACCCAAGGTGGGGGTGGGGGTGGGGGTTGGAGTGGTGGGGAGCGGTGTGTGGGGAGGCGAATTTTTCCATTCCGCCTGCCGCGGGAATTGTAGTGGGCAAGAGGTGGACCATAGAGCAAGGTCCGTTGCATTTGGGAGGGATTTTCCAGTTTTGGGGCGAAGGTTGCCTGAAAATCCCACCCTGGATATTTATAGAATAATGAAAGCCTCTACTAAAACTATAGACCCTATAATTCTATAGTGCTATGAATACTGTGATAGCCCCACCTCCATAGTAATGATTTGATTCTCTTTCTGCCCAGAGATAGTAAAAGGGGTGCACCATTCATAATAATGTGAAATTTTAACCTGCTTGTTTAGTAGTTCATCAGTTCACAAGTTATATAATAGTTAGGGATGTGCTAAAGTAAACATCTGTTTCAGAGGATCTAAAATTTGACTGCTTTAAACCTCAGTTCAGAATTCTAAAACATTAATGAATAGGGAATACAGGCTTTCAGACCTTGCTGCTCTGTAAAGCCAAATTTTTATCACTAATTACCCATTGTTTCAAAACTCAAACAAGCCTGTTCCTCATTCTAACCTGATTTGTAATGGAGAACAACTGCACATCTGATTTCACTGCCACAAACTGACTGCTTTTACAGAGGCCATTTCTGAAGATTTCTGTTTCTGATTGTGGTTACAAACTGGAGAAATTACACAAACATACAAAAGTAGAGACCAATTAACAAGTATCTTCAGTGAAGACAGGCAGAAAATTATTTATTTACTCCATTCACCAGTTAGTTCAATGGAATCAGCTAGTTTCTTAGAGGTGGAAGTTGACGCCTCAAATCTGGGTGTGAAATGTGAACCCTATACAGGGAAATTAGGGGCTGAAATGTTCTTCTGTGCAGGTGGTAGTGGTAGTGCAGGTGCCACTTGGCACAGGGGGACAAGAAATCAAGGGTCAGAGCTAGCGCACTTGATAAAAGTTAAAGTTTATTTATCAGTCACAAGTAAGGCTTACATTAACACTGCAATGAAGTTACTGTGAAATTCCCCTAGTCGCCACACTCCGACGCCTGTTCGGGTCAATGTTCCTCACCAGCATGTCTTTCAGACTGTGGGAGGAAACCAGAGCACCCAGAGGAAACCCACGCAGACATAGGGAGAACATGCAAACTCTATACAGAAGGTAACCCAAGCCAGGAATCAAACCCGGGTCCCTAGCACTGTGAGGCAGCAGTGCTAACCACTGTGCCAGCCATGAATCATGCAACACAAAAGAAAGTCATTTGTCCTATTGTAAATTTGAAGACTGTTTGAAAGAGCCACCCAAACAGTCCCAGACCCTCTCCCCATGCCCTTACAATTGTTTCGCTTCAAGGACTTAGCCAATACTTTTTTGAACATCATTGAATCCGCTTCCACCACTCTGTTAGGCAATGTATTCCAGAACCTAACAATTGTGCTGGCCTGGGTTTTCCATCAGGTATGAGCTGGAACCATATGTGAGGCAGCAAGGGAAATGTCTCATTACAGCATTCATTTGGCATCCGCCTTGCTGCCTTTGTATTCCAATGCCCGTGGCACCAGTCCAGTCCTGTGCACCTTGAAATGTGAGAGCAAAGCACACAACTACAGGCGCAGTGCAACCAGAAGTCACTTTAAAACCACCTTGACTGACTGACTGATGAGAATAGCCCTCACCCTCTTTTTCAGTTTTTGCTTTCTTGCCATTGCTTGTTCATTCAGGCTGCCTTGCCTGCACTCTGGACATCACGCCCTGAATTTTCGCCAAAGACATGAGAAACATGAATCGGGAATAAAAACAAAAAGTGCTAGAAAAGATCACCAGGTCAGGCAGCACTTGTGGAGAGAAACAGAATATTTACAGAGTTTACTGGGGTGAGAAATCAGAGGGCTCAAATCCTAAAGCACCTCCAAAGGAGCTGAGGACCTGTTCAGGTAGATTAGTGAATTAATAGACTGCATCTTACCATGAGGCTCTACAAGACAGAGCAAAATCATGTGACATTGCATCACTTCCTGATTAAGTGTACTATTAGCCCTTCTACTTCAACTCCACTGCAAGTTCCTGACTCTCCCCAATATACCACATCTTCCCTGCCTTTTATAAGGCTAAACCTGTGGTGGTTTCACTAGTCGAGCTAAATGGGTCCTCTGCTCCTTTGGAGGGCATTTGAGATTTAAACCCGCTAGGGCAGAAGGAAAATTAATAAATGGAATCAGGTTAATCAGTCTGGTGGTCATCTGGATTAGTAGATGAATACAGCATCTTTGGTCTGTTCAGATTGGCTTTGACTTTACAAAAGATTCCTTCTATGTGACAACTAGTGCATGTCTATTCCATCTCATCTCACTTTTATTTGTTTGAATGAGGTAGGACCTTGGATGTGGTGTCTGTTCAAACACTTGTCCATAAAGAGTTTGGTCATGGATCCAAACTGGCTCCCCTGATTGGCAATCTTATAGTTAGCCAGTGGTGTTTATCATAGTTACACACATGGCTCTCATTCTGTCTCTCCCTCATCTTGTTCAGTCATCAACTTGCACACATGGCATAGATGTATGTGAAAGTGTAGGTAGTTGAGTTCTCAGTCATCTTCCTGGAGGAGTTTATAAAGTGTTAAATCATATCAGACTGCAATTTAATGATAGCTCAGGGTACAATTTGGATGTCATTGTTCAAATTTAGCAGATATTTAATTAAATACACTCCTTTTTCAGCTTCACTGCTAGTTTGGGTGCATCTTGGTGAACTCGTTGGATGGACAAATCCATATGATGCTGTGAACACTTTAAAATATTAATTAGTGTAATCCATTGTCCAATGTTACAAAGAACGAAGAACAAATAAAATTATAGCACAGGAACAGGCCCTTCAGCCCTCCAAGCCTCACCGACTATGCTGCCTCATGTCTTAACTAAAAGCCCCTACCCTTCCAGTGACCATATCCCTCTATTCCCATGCTATTCATGTACTTGTCAAGATGCCCCTTAAAAATCACGACCATATCTGTTTCTACTACCTCCCCTGGCAACGAGTTCCAGGCACCCACTACTCTCTGTGTAAAATATCTGCCTTGCACATTTCCTTCAAACCTTGCCCCTCACACCTTAAATCTACACCCTCTAGTAATTGACCCTTCCACCCTGGGAAAAAGCTCCTGACTATCCACTCTGTCCATGCCTCTTATAATCTTGTAGACTTCTATCAGGTCTCCCCTCAATCTTCGTCTCTCCAGTGAGAACAGCCAAGTTTCTCCAACCTCTCCTCATAGCTAATGCTCTCCATATCAGGCAGCATCCTGGTAAATCTTTTCTGTACCCTCTCCAAAGCCTCCATGTCCTCCTGGTAGTGTGGCAACCAGAATTGAATACTATATTCCAAGTGCAGCCTAACTACGATTCTATAAAGCTGCAACATGACCTGCCAATTTTTAAACTCAATACCCCGACTGATGAAGGCAAGCATGCCGTATGCCTTCTTGACTATCTTCTCCACCTGCATTGCCACTTTCAGTGACCTGTGTATTTGTACAGCCAGATCTCTTTACCTGCCAATACTCCTCAGGGTTCTGCCATTTACTGTATATTTCGTATCTGTATTAGACTTTCCAAAATGCATTACCTCACACTCGTCCGGATTAAACGTTGGCAAGTGTGAGGTGGTCCACTTTGGTAGGAAGAATGGTAGGAAGGACTATTACTTACGTGGCGAAAAACTGCAGCAGGCGACGGTGCAGAGGGACCTCGGGGTCCTTGTGCATGAGTCGCAAAAACCCAGCTTGCAGGTGCAGCAGGTGGTCAGGAAGGCGAATGGGATGCTGGCCTTCATAGCGAGGGGGATTGAATATAAAAGTAGGGAGGTCTTGCTGCAGCTGTATAGGGCATTGGTGAGGCCGCAGCTGGAGTACTGTGTGCAGTTTTGGGCACCGCACCTGTGCAAGGATATTTTGGCCTTGGAGGGAGTGCAGAGGAGGTTTACTAGGCTGATACCGGAGTTGAGGGGGTTGAGCTATGAGGAGAGGCTGAATAAACTAGGCTTGTACTCGTTAGAGTTTAGAAGAATGAGGGGAGGTCTCATTGAGACGTATAAGATGATGAATGGGATGGATAGGATAGAGGTGGAGAGACTCTTCCCGCTCAGAAAAGACAGTAGGACTAGGGGGCACAGCCTCAAGATAAAGGGGAGGCGGTTTAGAACGGAGTTGAGGAGGAACTTCTTCACTCAAAGGGTGGTGAATCTCTGGAATTCTCTGCCCGTTGAAGTGGTGGAGGCTGCCTCGCTAAATATTTTTAAGAAGCTGGTTGATGGGTTCTTGATAAGAGAGGGGATTAAGGGTTATGGGGAGAGGGCGGGAATGTGGAACTGAGCCACGACAGATCAGCCATGATCTTATTGAATGGCGGGACAGGCTCGAAGGGCTAGATGGCCTACTCCTGCTCCTATTTCTTATGTTCTTATGTTCTTATGTAAACTCCATCTACCATTTCTCTGCCCAAGTCTCCAACTGATCTATATCCTGCTGTATCCTCTGATGGTCTTCATCGTTATCCACAAATCCACCAACCTTTGTGTCGTCCGCAAACTCAGCAATTTCCTCCCTTGCCTCTCTCAGTATTCTGGGGAATATCCCATCAGGCTCTGGGAACTTGTCTACCTTAATGTTTCTCAAGGACCTCAATACCTATTCCTTTTTGATCACAACATGACTCAAACTATCTACACATCCTTTCCCAGACTCATCATCCACAAAATCCTTCTCTTTGGTGAATACTGACGCAAAGTACTCATTTAATATCTCACCCATTTCCTCTGGCTCCACACATAGATTCCCTTCCTTGTCCTTGAGTGGGCCAACCCTCTCCCCAGCAACCCTCTTGCTCTTTATACATGTATAAAAAGCCTTGGGATTTTCCTTAATCCTGCTGGCCAATGCTTTTTCATGATTCATTTTAGCCCTGCCTACTCCTTCTTAAGTTTTGGTTTACTTTTCTTATATTTCACACTTGCTAACTGTGTTCCCAGCCTCTTAGCTTTGACAAATGCTTCCTTTTCCTTTTTGACCAGGCTGACAATATCTCTTGTTATCCAAGGTTCCCAAAACTTGCCATACTTATCCTAATTACATGGGCTGCAATTTCACGTGTTGCAAATAACTCCTTCCATTATGTAATAACTGCCTCAGAAGTGTGACCTTGTTGTTGCTTGAGCTTTACTCATCATAGTAGTATTCCATATGAACAAGAGCATCTTACTTCAGTGATTGACGAGATCCATCCCAAGATGTTCACAAAGTCTTGATGGTAAGGAAGAGGACATCAGTAGTTTTCTTGTCTCCTGAAGGTGAATAGCATAAGTAATACAGTTTTTGATTTTGGGAGAGCTGGCCACTAAACGGAATATCTTGCTCTGGTTCAAAACATCGCAATGTCCAAATGTCTTTGCTGCAAGCATTGCAGTATATTGAGTCTCATAACTCTCAAAATGACTGTTACAATTAGGAAGAGGTCAGTTCCAATGGCACTGTTTTCCTCTTTCCATCTATCTATGAAAAAGAAGGTGTTTTGAATTAGTTTGTTTTAAAGAACAAGCAGTGGTGTATTCTTTAAACCCTTCATTTTTTTTAATGTGATCCAATTTTACCAATAAACCCACAGTAAACTTGAGTTAGGATTAATTCAGAAGATTAGTTTATTTTTTCACATTCTACTCAGTTGAATTCCTTTGTTAAGGTTAAATCATCTCTTGACTGCAAATTGCCAGACAATCCTTCATCCAAACTCTAACAACAAGTCTGTCTCTGATTAGTTCATCTTTTAAGTTGCCATACTCACAGTTATCTGCAAGTTTATACAGGTTATTTACAAATGTATCAATACTTTCCCCTTGCAGCTGGGTATTGTTACAATTCAGGCCATAAACTCCAAAGTGTTCTATGGAGCCCATCTGCATTATAAGTTTTGCACTTCGAATTTGGCTGCGATAAGCATAATGTACCTTGTAATTGAGTCTGTGTTTATATATGCCCTGTTTGTGAAACCAACTCTATGCACACCTAATGAAGGAGCAACGCTCCAAAAGCTCATGCTACCAAATAAACCTGTTGGACTTTAACCTGGTTTTGTGAGACTTCTTACCTTGAATTCACGATGAAGAAAAAAATCTATCCAAAACACATGGTCTGCCATCAGTCTTCCTCTTAACAATGCAGGGTCATAAAGCATCCCAGAGTAAAAATAAACATACCCCATTTAAACCACTGAAGGAACAATAAAAGTAGTAGACAGACTAGCAACAATGATATAAGCTGAGGCTGTGAAAGTTGCAGAGGACATGATTTTTAAAAAAATCTCTTTTGGACAGTATGTTTGTTAAATTTAACCTGCTTGACAGTAGTAATTTTGCACAGATTGAAGTATCAAGCACTTCTATTACTTCATCATTTGCAATTTCTCTTCATTGGCCTCTAACCTGATTGGGATATCATCTTGATAGCCATCCACTGTGTATAAGTGTATTGACTCTGCTTAGTTTTGCAGCAAGGCTCAGTGTGGTGTGACTTCTGGGTAAGTCTTCAGCACCAGTTCAGCTGTGCTTCTGCTTGACTGAGCCCCGTGACTGGGTCAAATCTTTCTGGTAAAGGCAAGGATTTTTCAAAACTTGTTTATTCACTCGCTGCCACCACATAATATTCTCGATTTTGTTGTGCTAATGCAGAATTTTTATAGAGTCTGCTGAGATGATGAAACCATTAACTTTATTGGAATATCTCTTACTGCATCGACATCTTGCCACAAGGTTCGACAAGAGAGAGCAAGAGCAAGATCATGTGATAATGCATTGCTTTCTGTGATGACGTATACTGTGTTTCATTAGCCACCACACTGTTGGAATTAACTCTTTTTTCTGCAGTTTTTAACAAGATACTTGATGGGCTGAATGGCCTACTTAGAACATAAGAAATAGGAGCAGGAGTAGGCCATCTAGCTCCTCAAGCCTGCTCCGCCATTCAGGAAGATCATGGCTGATCTGATAGTGGGTTCAGTTCCACTTACTTACCCGCTCCCCATAACCCTTAATTCCCTTATTGGTTAAAATCTATCTATCTGTGACTTAAACACATTTAAATGAGGTAGCCTCTACAGTTTCATTGGGCAGAGAATTCCAAAGATTCACTACCCTCTGGGAGAAGAAGTTCCTCCTCAACTCTGTGCAAAACTGACTCTCCCATATTTTGAGGCTATGCCCCCTAGTGCTTGTTTCCATTATAAGTGGAAATAACCTCACTGCTCCTACCCTGTCTAGCCCCTTCATTATCTTATATGTCTCTATAAGATCTCCCCTCAGTCTTCTAAACTCCAATGAGTACAGGCCCAGTCTACTCAATCTCTCCTCATAAGCTAACCCCCTCATCTCCAGAATCAACCTGGTGAACCTTCTCTGTACTCCCTCCAAAGCTAATATAGCCTTTCTTAAATAAGGGGACCAAAATTGTACACAGTACTCTCGGTGCAGCCTCACCAGTACCTTATACAATTGCAGAAAGACCTCCCTGCTTTTATACTCCATCCCTTTCGTGATAAAGGCCAACATTCCATTTGCCTTCTTGATCACTTGCTGCACCTGCGAACTGAGTTTTTGTGATTCATGCACAAGGACCCCCAGGTCCCTCTGCATTGTAGAATGTTGTAATTTTCACTGTTTAAATATTGTCCATTTTACTATTATTCCTTCCAAAGTAGATAACCTCACACTTATCAACGTTATACTCCATCTGCCAGATCCTTGTCCACTCACTTAGCCTATCCAAATCTCTCTGCAGACTTTCTGTGTCCTCCATGCAATTTACTTCTGCTCCAATATCATATAATCAAACCTTGAAAAATACAAACAATATTTTGATAAAGGATACAATCTCAATCATCCTTTTCTCTTTCAGAAATACCAAACTGTTGGTCATTTCTAGTATTTTCTGTATTTGTTGCAAAGTCCCAATTGTACTGATTTAGTTGAGTGTTGGCAGTGCTAAGACCTGGTAGGAAACAGTTTTCCAATATTTTTCTACAAAAGACCACTTGGCAGACCTACAAAAGTTGTATTAACATAGGCTTCAGTCTGTCCTGTTGTGATCAATCCTGTCAATGTAAGGCTGATTCAAGACAATTCTTTGTTCTGCTTTGACATACTGTATCAGTGGAGAACATGTAGCTCCCACTGGGCATGTTAGACTCTTACACTTTGAACAGGAATGTCTGAGACTTCACATCACCAACAGGGCCTTTCATCTAGCGGGTGGCTTATCAGCGAATGGAATTTGTATTGCCCTGGATTCTCTGTCTAAGATTGTGAGTTGGACAAATGTGATTTTGCCTTTTAACAAAGGATTGCTGATTTGTCAGGTCACTCACAGTAGAAATATCAAAACTAACCAGTGGGAGTTGTTCATGCTGTCTGCAAGTTTATTTGTGTGAACTACATGGTGCTTTTTACATTTATTTAAAGATGTGCATTGCAACCAAATTGTTGAGAACTTATTTCCAAGTATATTAATCTGTTGTTTTGACAATTAAAAAGTGAGTGGGCAATGATGTCCAATTTGATCTCTAGCTGGATTCCACTGTTTAGTTAAAAAAAAGGTGTCTCAAATCAACAGAAAAGTGAAGAATATTTTATGGCTAACATTTCCCTAACTTTGTCTCAGGTCTGTTAACCCTTTGTAGATTGAAATCAGATTGTAGGAACGAGAAACAGACAATTAGCCAGTCCAGCTCTCCCATTTACATTCAGATTCAATGGAACCAATTGTCATCCTCCCATGACATACAGCCCATTTACCTTTTCGATCAAATGACACCTACAAACATGGCTGATTGGAGCTTTCTATTTGCCATAGGAACTATAGTGCCATGACGAATTATCTCAAGCAATTTAATGTCAGAGACTGGCTGTAAAATTCCTGATTTGGGGAAGGTGCAATTTACTCATTGCCAGTTTGCAGAACCTGAAATTTGAGCTAGGGTCAGTGTACATGGGAGGAGATTCTATTGCCGAATACCTTGGCAAATATTCTAAGTTGTGAGTAAATTGAAAAATTTTCAAGAAAGAATGACTTGCATTTATGTACTGCTTTCTACAACCACAAGTCACCCCAAAGAGCTTCACTGGTTTTGACGTGGCATCCACTATGACATCACCTGTATTAAAATCTGAGACTTCTGTCTTTCCATCCGCTTTTCAAAATGTGCAGCACAATCAAAAGGCATTTTGCCAGGTCCTGCACATCAGCGTACAACCATATGAAACAAAAGACTAGCTGATCCACAGAACTTGCCCCACACAGTAATGGTGAAAGTTGACCAGCATGTCCCCCAGTGTACCCCACCTACTATTGCTTGCAATCCTCTGGGAGAGCAAAAGTATTCAGCTGAAGGGACACTGACTGAATCTGGCCTACACTTGCGACTCACTGTGGGTATTGGAATTTGGTTTTCACTGCTGGATGTGGGAAGCTCGCCTTTACATTCTGCACCACTCCTGAATGGCACTCTATTTGAAGAAAATTACAGAGCTGGAATCTGATTGCTGCACAACGGGTTTCACATTGGCAAAGATGTTCCCCATAATCTATGCACTGAAGAAAGAATAGGAGAAGGCTAGATATGGAAAGGAAGAGTAAGCAGGCAACACCAGAAAAGAAGTGGCACATCTCAGCACTATCCACTCAGCAAGATGTGTAGAACTAGATGCATCTTCTGAGACCTCTCAGAGGTGCTTTGTCTGAGGAAGTTGTGCTTTCAACAGTAAGTTTTGGGGAAGATCTTTGCCGTACTGCAGTCAGATCTCAACTGTGATCTTCAGCACATCCAGGAGAACTTCCATCCTCCTGGTTTGTCACGGGGAGTGGCAGGAACCTTTGCCAGATCAACAAATTTGCTGTGCACTCCTCAAAAGGTCAAGTCACTAATGCTCTCAATTACACATTGCTGCCTGAAGCTGAATGAGAGGACCAACATGCTTTTTAAAATTACTGGATTCTCTACAATTGAGGATGTTATTGCTTGTACACAAGCCAGATATAAACCTCCATATTTATTAAAGGGAAGAATGAAAAAGCAAATAATTACTTTTGAGGAACTGACATATGTTGCAAAGTTTCTGCTCCCTGGACCTAGAATAGCTGATGCTAAAATGCCATTCTACTACCTTCCACAGGGGTTCACCTCTGTTATCCTGATAGCAGTTTACATCCCACCCCATGCGGACCATGCTGGACGAAATATCCTCCACCACAAATAGCCTTGAGACAAAACATCCTGAGGCTTCATTCATCGTGGCCAGGGGCTTCAATCAGGCCAAGCTCAATAGCGTCCCACCAAAATGTCACCAACACGTTTCCTGTTCCACCAGAGGCCCAAATATTTGAGACCACTGCCACACAAATTAGAAACATGTCTACCGCTCTATCATCTGCCCACATTTTGGAAAGTCAGACCACAAGGCTATGCTCCTGCTCCTAGCTTACAAGAAAAAACTGAAATAAGAGAATCTGTCAAAGAAAATCGTGCCATGTTGGCCTGATGAATCAGATGATCTCCTGTGGGCCTGCTTAAAGTGAGTAGACTGATTTGATTTGATTTGATTTATTATTGTCATATGTATTAACATACAGTGAAAAGTATTGTTTCTTGCGTGCTATACAGATAAAACATAGCGTTCATAGAGAAAGAAATGAGAAAGTGTAGTTTGTAATGTTACAGTCATAGCTAGGGTGTAGAGAAAGGTCAATTTAATACAAGGCAAGCCCATTCAAAAGTCTGACAGCAGCAGGGAAGAAGTTGTTCTTGAGTTGGTTGATACGCGACCTCAGACTTTTGTATCTTTTACCCAACAGAAGAAGGTGGAAGAGAGAATGCCCGGGTGCGTGGGATTCTTAATTATGCTGGCTGCTTTTCCGAGGCAGTGGCAAGTGTAGATGGAGTCAATGGATAAGAGGCTGGTTTTCGTGATGGATTGGGTTACATTCATGACTTTTTGTAGTTCCTTGCGGTCTTGGGCAGATCGGGAGTCATACCAAGCTGTGATACAACCAGAAAGAATGCTTTCTATGGTGCATCTGTAAATGTTGGTGAGAGGCATAGCTGACATCCCAAATTTCCTTAGTCTTCTGAGAAAGTAGAGGCACCAGTGGGTTTTCTTAACAATAGTGTTAGCATGGGAGGACCAGGACAGTTTGTTGGTGATTTGAACACAAAAAGCTTGAAGTCCTCAACCCTTTCTACTCATCTCCATTGCTGTAGACAGGGGCATGTTCTCCTTTACACTTCCTGAAGTTGATGATAATTTCCTTCATTTTGTTCACATTTAGAGAGAGACTATTGTTGCCGCACTAGTTCATCAGATTCTCTATCTCATTCCTGTACTTTGTCTCACCATTGATTGAGATCCAACCCACTACGGTCGTGTCATCTGAAAACTTGATATTTGAAAACTCTGTGACCAGCCGGAATGAGTACACCACTCATTAGTAAGTATGTAGAAGACTGTGTGCCAAAGAAGCAATTCTGTGTGTTTCCCAACTGGAAACCATGGATGAACAGGGGTGTCCACGCCTTGCTGAAGTCAGGTCTGAGGCGTTCAAGTCAGGCCACCCTAACCAGTACAAGAAATCCAAATATGGTCCACTGAGATCTATCAAAAATGCCAAAAGACAGTACTGGACCAAGCTAAAGTCCCAAGCCAGCTACATGGATTCCAACCAACTATGGCAAGGTCTGCAAGACATAACCAGCTACACGGTGAAGGCATGTAGAAATGCTGGCACCAGTGCACCCCTCCCCAGTGAGCTCAATGCACTCCATGCCTGTTTTGAGCAAGAGGTCAGTGAGATCATGCCCTCCACACCGGAAGCTTTGGCTGAATCCATATCCAAAGTCACCATTGCAGACATCAGAACAACATTCTCGAAAGTCAACTCATGGAAAGTGACTGGCCTAGACGGGGTACCCAGATGAACACTCAGATCCTGCGCGGACCAGCTGGCGGAGATATTCACAGACATCTTTAACCTCCCTTTACACTACTCTGAGGTTCCTATCTGCTTCAAGAAGATGACCATCATCCTTGTACCAAGAAAAGCCAGGCAGTGTGCCTTAATGACTATTGTCCAGTGGCTCTGACATCCATCATTATGAAGTGATTCGAAATGTTAGTCATGGCACAAATTAATCCCGGCCTCCCAGATTACCTGGATCCCACTACTGTTCGCCTACATCACAACAGGCCCACAGCAGATTCCATCTCCCTGGCTCTGCACTCAAACCTGGGACACATAGACAACAAAGACACCCATGTCAGACTCCTATTTTTTGACCACAGCTCAGCCTTCAACACCATTGTTCCCACAAAACACATCTCCAAACTCTGGCCTAGGACTTGGCTCCTCCGTCTGCAACTGGATCCTAGACTTCCTAACCCATGGACTGCAATCAATAAGAATAGGCAACAATACCTCATCCATGATCATCGTCAACACCGGTGCTCTGCAAGGCTGTGTCCTCAGTCCGTTACTATACTCCTTATACATCTATTACTATAAGGCCAAATTCCCCTCCAACTCAATTTTCAAGTTGCTGTTGACACCACTGTAGTGGGTCGGATCTCAAACAATGACAAGACAGAGTACAAGAAAGAGATAGAGAATCTGGTGAACTAGTGCAACAACAATAATCTCTCCATTAATGTTCAAAACAAAGGAGATAGTTTATCAGCTTCAGGAATGTAGTGGAGGACATGCTGATGTCTACATCTATGGGGATGAAGTGGAAACAGCCAAGGCCTTCAAGTTTGTAGGTGTCCAGATCACCAATATCCTGTCTGGAAACCTAGAAACTTGAAGTCCTGGACCCTTTCACTTCATCACCATTGATGTAGAAAGGGACACGCCCACCACTATGCTTCATGAAGTTGATGACTATTTCCTTCATTTTACTGACATTGAGGGAGAGACTAATCTGGATTGTGACTTGTTCTTGTGAATGTGCTGGATACTTGAGAAGGATGAATCTGGTTAACTAATACTTCTGAATCAATTAAAAAACAAAACCGTTTTAGCTTTAGCTGTGCCATATAATGCACTATAAATGCTTAATACCTATGTCTATGTTTTTAGCGCATTAACACATGGAGAAAATATGTCTCCAAGGTGATTATAATAGCACATTTTCTTATTAAGTAAGTAATGTAAGACTTCCTAGGGTAAAGCTACACTGAACCTGTACACAGCTTTCAAAATAATGTAAGCAGTTTTGCAAATGAGGTTGTTAATTATGTCTACTTTCTCATATTTTCTGTCACTCTGTGTGAAATGTGTTTGTTTATCTATGTGTGCATATGTGTTTAGATTATGTTTCTGTGTGATGTATCAGGTCATGATTTCCCCTCCTCTAATTCAAAAGACTCAGAAACAACCAACAGGATGAAGGAACTCGTAAAAATATAGCGAGTCCAATTTTCCTTGGGTAGTTTCCACTCATTCAGCATATAAGCCATCACAGAAATTCTAGGTCCTCTTAGATTAAGTAATCATCACCCCACTCCTGTTGTTATTGACCAGGTGAGAGGCAAATGGAATATTTCCCATTGTAAGACTTTTAGGATACTGTGGTTCTGTTGGCTTCTGGCTGAAATTATTACATAAGACTGGAACCCTTGAGCAATTTGAAGCCAGTAAATAGCAGAGTTTTGAAACAGTTCTGCAAAAAACTAAGAGAAAGAGGCCTGATCTTTCAGAATGACAGAAAGATTTATAGGAGGTTCAAGACACAACTTATGCACTTTACACCTGGTTGGAGAAAGTCCAAAGATCCTGCAGTTCTTTGGAGAGATTGGCTATTCCTTTGAAAGGCAAGGTACGCTTTTGGATATGTTCCTAGGAGACCTTTGGGGAAGGTCAGAGGCTCTTTGGAGAGGTAAGCTACCCTTTGGCAGAGGAAAGGTATCCTTTTGGACCGGTAAGGTGCCCTTTGGGATTGCTAAACGTCGACACGAAAGTGCATAAAATGTATTTAAACTCATTCAAATATCCAGGCCATCTGAACTGTGAGAAGAAGCCATTAAATAGAACTGTCGAGCTGTAAAAGACTTTAAATTCCTGCCCTTCAAATATTTGACAAAATTGTCTGCAATGTTTAAAAATAATTAGTTTTTACTAACAGATAACCTGTCTGTTGTCATAGGCCTGAGAGTTATCATTAGTGCTACATGACTAAGTTCAAAGAACAAAGAGGGCCCTTTGGACCTCCAAGCCTGCACCGACCATGCTGCCCAACTGAACTAAAGCTCCTAACCTTCCGGGGACCATATCCCTCTATTTCAGTCCTATTCGTGTATTTGTCAAGTCGTCCCTTAAAAGTCACCATCGTACCTGCTTCCATGACCTCCCCTGGCAGTGAGTTCCAGGCACCCTCTGTGTAAAACACAAGCCTCGTACATCTCCTTTAAACCTCGCCCCTTGCATCTTAAACCTATGCCCCCTAGTAATTGACTCTTCCACCCTGGGAAAAAGCTTCTGACTATCCACTCTGTCTATGTTCCTCGTACTCTTGTAGACTTCTATCAGGTCACCCCTCAACCTCTGTTGTTCCAGTGAGAACAAACCAATCTCTCCTCATAGTGAATGCCCTCCATTCCAGGCAACATCCTAGTAAATCTTTTCTGTACCCTCTCCAAAACCATCCTTCTGGTAGTGTGGTGACCAGAATTAAGCACTATATTCCAAGTACAGGTTAACTAAGGTTCTATAAATCTGCAACATGACTTGCTAATTTTTAAACTCAGTGCCCCAGCTGATGAAGGCAAGCATGCCATATGCCTTCTTGACTACCTTCTTCACCTGCATTGCCACTTTCAGTGGCCTGTGTACCTGTACACCCAGATCCCTTTCCCTATCAATACTCTTAAGGGTTCTGCCATTTCCTGTATATTTCCTCTCTGTATTAGACCTTCCAAAATGTATTACCTCACATTTGTCCAGATTAAACTCCATCTCCTATCTCTCCACCCAAGTCTCTAACTGATCTATGTCCCGCTGTATCCTCTGATGCTCCTCATCACTATCCACCAACTTTTGTGTCGTCTGCAAACTTACTAATCAAACCAGTTACATTTTCCTGCATATTATTTATATATGTCTATATATATATATTACAAGCAGCAAAGGTCCCAGCGCTGATCCACTTGTCACATTCAGAAATGCACCCTTCCACTGCTACCCTCTGCCTTCTATGACCGAGCCAGTTCTCTATCTACCTTGTTAGCTCACCTCTGATCTCATGCCACTTCACCGTCTGCACCAGTCTGCCCTGAGGGACCTTGTCAAAAGCCTTACGGAAGTCCATATATACAACATCCACTGCCTTACTCTCAACAATCATCTTCGTCACTTACTCGAAAAACTCGATCAAGTTAGTGAGACACGTTCTCCCCTTCACAAAACGGTGTTGCCTCTGGCTAATATGATCACTTATTTCCAAATGTCACAAATGTTCATTATCAGTAAGGAGTGCCTGTCATTTCAAAAACTGATTGACAGCTACAAGCAGTTGTAAACTCTTTGGAGCGAGATATGTGTTCCAATGCTTGTTTCTGTTAAGGGTATAAAGGAAACTAAATGTAGTGAATGAGTTTTATCA
Source organism: Carcharhinus amblyrhynchos (assembly GCF_965287045.1). Taxonomy (NCBI): domain Eukaryota; kingdom Metazoa; phylum Chordata; class Chondrichthyes; order Carcharhiniformes; family Carcharhinidae; genus Carcharhinus; species Carcharhinus amblyrhynchos. The sequence continues at coordinate 99,137,665 of NC_137325.1, forward strand.
ACAAGAATGTTTTGTTTTAAAACAGTGAATTGCTTAATAGATACTTAGTAACTTTATTTTACATAGAAACATAGAAACTAGAATCAGTATTAGGCAATTTGGGCCTTGCACCATTCATTATGATCATGGCTGATCATGAAATTCAATATCCTGATTCCTCCCTTCTCACCCTTGAACCCTTTAGCTCTAAGAGCTATATCTCATCTCTGCATGAATCCTGAGTTCTGCACATGGTGGATATTAGATGAGTTGGCATGGCAGCAGTAATGACAAAGGATAGTGGGTAAGGAGAATAGGTTGACACCAGTTTGGTAGTGGAGCTATAAAAACCCATGAGGGTAGGGGTAAGTGGGAGCACAAGTTTACATGGAGAGTATGAGGAATCATTAACTCTGTAATGATAACATGGTAGAGTCAAGAGGTGGCATGAATGGGGCATGGGGGATGTATGGAGGTTGAGGGGGTGTGAGGGAGGAGGGCTGGAACACTTTTATGTTTAAAACTTTGATGCAGTGCTGGTGCACCAAGGCAGGCATTCCCTCCAGCTGTTTCTATACCCAGTAGCCTTTGAGTTCTTTCCGGGATTGCCCGCCGTGACTCCCAGTTTTGCCATCCTCACCAACCATACCACTACCCCCTTCGACCTCTGATGGAAAATCTAATCTTCCAGAGAACTTTTGCAAAGGTCTGTTTTACGGAACAGCAATCGTCCTGACCCAGGAGAGAGAATTCAGACTAGAGTATTCATTATTGTGGTGGATATATAAGAAGCCAAAATTTCAGGAATGTAGACTTCTAGGAAGTTTGTGGGCTGGAGAAGATTACAGAGACAGGAAGGACGAGGCCATGAAGGGCTATCACATGAGAATGCGCACCATCAGTTTGAAGTGCTAGGGACTGGAATTCATTGAAGATCAATGAAGACAAGAAAGATGAATAGGCTGGACTTGGTTTGGATTAGGATACAGGCAGCAGAGCTTTGGATGAATTAAAGCTTATGGAAGATATTTGCTAGGTAACTTGTCAAGAAAATGTTGAAATAGTTGAATCTGAAAAGTTCTACTACAGTTTGTAAATTGACAGCTCTTAAACATTGGCTGGCACTAAGTAATGGAGACCAACACAATGCATGGCCAGTTCACTGATGTTATTATGTCATTGCATCAAAACATTCTATTAATGTTCTGACATTGTATTGCATTAACATAATACACAAATACATTACACTGCTTCCCTTTTTAAAAGAAAAGTTATACTACAGTAAGAGGCAATGGATATTCATACTTGACTTAATTACCACTGGTCTTTTCAAACTGCATCTCCAAATCAAATTTAACAATTGGTTTACAGGACCCTCCTGATCTCCATTCAGTCTTTGGTGTAGCCAGGTTTTTGCATAGTTGGTTTTGGTTCAGTGTTTGTTTCTTGACAATTGCTGAAGAAAGAGACATGTGATCAAAGCATTTCATCTTGCACTCATCAGGACAGAATCACAAGAATACCAAATTTCAAAGTGAACTGCAATTTACATTGTATTAGAAAAGGGTTCTGATTTGTTGGCAAGCGGACTCTGGTTGATTAAGATGCTGCCATGGAGAGTGCACCAGACAAAAGTTATTCCCAAGATCTTGTTTAAATTCAAACCAGACAAGTCCACTCTGATTGGCTGGGACATTGCCATGGGGTATGCCCCAGGGAAGGGTTGTCTCCCAAACCTTTGCTTAGTTGCTAAAGAGACAATGCCTGGACATGTTCTTTTTATTTGCAGAGGGCAGCCAGCTCTCCTTGTGAATATGTATGGCTTCTAGCAAATGTTGTTGAACCCCTTTGTGAGCGCAACTGATAACTTAAATTGGTTGTTAGTTTCTTTTTAGTGTACTCAGGATTGTTAATTAAGTGCTGCCCTGTTATGGAATCATATCTAATATTGGACTCTAAGTTTTGAGTTTTGCAAGTATGGACTGATTGAGTACAGTCTATTTTATGCTTGCTGTAAACAGCTGAAAGGACGTGCTGTTTGATACAATTCACCAGTTGTAGGAAGGTATAACCTATATACCTGGCATCATTTCAGCACTGAAATCCATGCACCATATCATTCATTTGTGCAGTGTGCAGAACATCTTTTTTGCTTGACAGCAGCACCCTGTAAGTGGAGAATACCCCTTGTGCTGCAACTGAATAGTAGCAGTGTGAAATGTCTATTGCTTAAATTTTTGAGATATCTTATCCTTCCAGGGCAACCTGAGGTAGACAAGGTGTTTTTCAGGATGGAAAGCGACAGCCTTAGATTCACTCATGGGTTTGCGCAATATACAGTGAACAATGATGGGAATCAGGGTAGCTATGATCCTGCAGCGTTGATGTCCCTTATATCAGCATCAAAGTGAGCAAATGGTTCAGGCCCTGTTTATGAAGTTGCTGATAAGGCTAATCTTTTGGTACATGGAATCCAAACATGTATATTGACCAGTGAAGGTAGGCTAGAAGATCCATTAGTAGTTCAACCAGCACATCAAGGGGGGGAGTCATTAGACTGCTTCATTTCAAAGGTGAATTTGAGTGGGGAATGGAGCCCATTGAAGTGTGTGAGAAAATTCTTATGTATAGCTACATATTCAAATATAGCAAATGTATCAGAAATCTGGGTTAAGGGGCAGGAGATTAGAAGCCATTTCATCCAAGATGTGTTCCTGTTTCTTTCTCAGAAATTGGCATTTCAGATACTCAAGTCTGAACTGGTTCAAGCTCTGACATGAGATCACGATCAAGTGGATCAGGCTCATTCTTTAGTTCATCGCTTGCTGTAATCATGTGATCAATGTGAACATTTTTCACCTTTCCGTCAATTTCAACCAAGTACCTTTGTATTCCAAGAACTTTTGCCAATTTCCCACATCCCACACAAACATGTTCATTTTACCTGTGTTCTCTTTCACTTGTGGTATTGTGTTGTTTTTGCCTGAACTGTTTACATTCAACTTAAATAGTCACATCGGATAGACTAGACTCAAAGGTGTCCTTAACCATCTCTTCATCAAATGCTCAGCAGGTGTATACCCTGTAGCGGATATGGGATTGTTCTATACTTCAGCAGGAAATTAGCCAGCTGCTGTTTCACACTGAGGTTTGAAGAGTCATACAGCATTTGTTTCTTGAGTGCTTCTTTCACTATCCAAACAGATCTTTTAGCCGTTCCATTTGATGCTAAATGATAAAGATGACGGAGGGTGTGCTTAGTACAAATTTGATAAAATTTTGGAATGGAGCTGAACAAAGTTGAGAGTTGTTATCTGGGACAAGTTCACTTGGTGATCAATGACAATCAAAAATAGATCATAACTCATCTCTTAGAAACATAGAAACATATAAAATAGAAGCAGGAGCAGGCCATTCAGCTCTTTGAGCCTGCCCCACCATTCATTACAACCATGACTGGTCATCCAACTCAGTAACTGTTTCCACTTTCCACCCATATCCTTTGATCCCTTTAGCCCCAAGAACTATATCTAAATCCTTCTTGAAAATATACAATGATTTGGCCTCAACTGCTTTCTGTAGTAGCAAATTTCATAGGCTCACTAAGAAATTTTTCCTCATTTCAGTCCTAAATGGTTTATCCCAAATCCTTGGACTATGACCCCTGTTTCTGTACTTCTAAAGAACATTACTGAACTGATTTTTTTTATAACAATTGACAATGGTTTCATGGTTGTCATTAAAGTTTTAATTACAGATTTTTATTGAAGTCAAATTTCATCATCTGCTGAATCCATCTGAACCCAGGTCCCCATATCTTGCCCTGCATCTCTGGATTACTAGCCCAGTGACAAAACCACAATGCTACTGCCTTCCCCCTGCATCTAACCTGTCTAATCATGATAGAATTATATAGGTTTCCATAAGATCCCCCTCATTCTTCTACATTCTAGTGAATATAATCCTAACCAACTCAATCTCTCCTTATATATTAGTCCCGCGATCCCAGGAATCAGTTGGCAAATCTTCACTGCACTTTTTCTCTTTCCACATCAAGAACATCCTTCCTTAGACAAGGAGACCAAAACTGCTACAATATTCCAGATGTGGCCTCACTAAGGCCCTTTTTAACTGCAGCAAGACATCCTTACTCCTGTACTCATTTCCTTTCGTTATGAAGGCCAATATACCATTTGTCTTCTTTATCGCCTGCTGCCCTTGCATTCTTACTTTCAGCAACTGGTGTACAAGGAACACCCTGGTCTTGTGCACATTCCCCGCTCTCAATCTATATCATTCAGAATTCAGATAATAATCTGCTTTCTTGTTTTTGCTGCCAAAGTGGATAACCTCATTTATTCATATTATACTGCATTTGCCATGCATTTACCCACTCACTCAACTTGTCCAGATCACACTTAAATATCTCTGCGTCCTCCTCATAATCTCACCTTTTCACCCAGCTTTGTGTCGTCTACAAATATGGAGATATTACATTTAATTCCCTCATCTAAATAATTAATACATATTGTGAAGAGCTGGGATCCTAGCATTGATCCCACTATTCACTGCCTGCCACTTCAAAAAAGACCCATTTATTCATGCTCTTTGTTTCTGGTCTGCCAATCAGTTTTCTATCCATCACAATCCGCTACCCATAATCCCATATGTCTTAATTTTACATACTTATCTCTTATGTGGGACCTGGTCAAAAGCTTTCTGAAAGTCCAAATAAATCACATCTACAGATTTCCCTTCATCAACTCTACTTGTTACATCCTTGAAGAATTCAGTAGATTTGTCAAGCATAAATTTCCATGTGTAAATCCATTCTGACTTTGTTTGTTCTTGCCACTGTAGACCAAGTGCTCTGCTATCAAATTTTTTATAATAGACTCCAGCATTTCCCTAATACCAACGTCAGGCTGACTGGTTTATAATTTTGTTATCTCCCTACTTCTTTTTTTAAATAGTGGGGTTATAATAGCTATCCTCCAATCTGTCAGAGCTGTTCCAGAGTCTATAGAATCTTGGAAGATGACCACCAATGCATCTACTATTTCTCAGGCCACTTCCTCAAGTACTCTGGGATGTAGCTTTTCAGGCCCTAGGGATTTATCGGCCTTGAATTCCATCGATTTTCCCAACACCATTTCCTTACTAAAATGGAATTCCTTCAGTTCCTCTCTCTCAGTCAACCCTTCCAGTATTATTTCCAGTATTGTTTGTTGTTTTGGTGTTTTGGTCAATGTGCTTTACTCCGATCTACTTTCAGTGGTTTTCAATGAGTGCCAAGAAATTTTCATTTTTCTTTCACAAGTCTACATGAATGCTGTGAAATGGTTAAGTTGACTTTGTTTCTGAAAGCTTTTTTTTCTGTACTTATGGCAGCTTAACATCATTCTAAGTCACAGTCCAGACCAAGCCAAATAACAAAATCTCTTGCTATAGTTCATACTGACCATTGTTCAGTATGGAGTTTTGCAAGAATACTATCTCTCAAAAAACTATGTACAACCTCTCTGTAACCGCCACTGCCACCACCCTCCCACCCCCCCACACCCCCTTGATGCTGTCCTGCTCATGTGACAAGTGTGGAATGATTTCAGCTCTTTGCCTGAACACTAGTCAGATTCTGCCCAATGTCTGTACGCTGAGTCTCTCTGAGGGTTATATTTTTAAAGGGGCCAAGGTTGGGTGTGGAGGTGAATGGATGTGCAACTTGGTGTTGCCGGCCTCGATGCCGGTTCCCTGCCACAATTCTGACTTGGAGTCATTTTGAATGAAGGCAGCTCAGGGACATCCCAAATAAGGCCCCTTTCTGGCACTGACTGTGATTTCCAGTTGGCAACGTGGGTAGCCCACATTAGTCTAAACCATGCCTGGGCCAGTATGGTGGGCTCAGGGCAAGTAGTTGGGGAAAGGTACCAAAAATCAAGTGAGGGACCCATCCCTGAAACAATAATTGCCAGTGGGCCACAGTTGCAACTGCTGCTCATTCCCTGAAGGCGCTATCACCCAAGGATCTTGGCCAGGCAGCCATGTTCTTTTGAAGAAATGAACATACAACATATTTTCACCTATTCCTTGCAGTCTCCTGGCTGTAATGACTGACTCCCACATTAACCAATGGAATTATTGTTAACAGAATACAGGAGGACCTCCCATTGGCCCTCCACTATCAGGAGCCTTTCCACAGTTCCAAGGAGCCCCCTCCCTGATGTTTGATTGAGATGAGCATTGAAGATTGCGATGGGCATGCTGTGCCTGCAGGAACCCGGAACTGGCATCATTTCCTGTGCCCCTGCCTGATTGAAAATTTAGCCCTGAGTTTCAGCTGAAACATCCATTACACTAATTTGAAAGCTATAATCTACTACTCCCAAGATCGCAAATTCACAGGCTGCGTCTGAGTCCTCATGTAGCGAACGGGGCAATGTATCAGCGATAGTGTTCTCTTTTGAATTGATATACTCGGTTTGTAGTCGCACTGTGAGAGATTTATTTCCCACTGCTGCATCCTTGATGCTGCCATTGTTGTTGCTGCAGACTTTGGTCCTAGAATAGCTACTAGGGGTTTATTATCTGTCATTAGTGTGAAGTTTCTACTCAACAAAAATGAGTGAAATGTTTTGATTGTGAAGATGATTCCAAGTGGTTGAAAACATTTCACTTGTTTTTGTTGGGTAAAAACTTCATGCTAATGACATATAATAAACCCCAAGAAGCTACTCTCTACTTTCTTTAGTTTAACTTCAACAGGGGTTCTGAGAACATAAGGAACAGGCCTGGTCTGGCAATATACTGGCCATGTATTAGGCCTGAATCGGACGTATTGTTTGTTGTTTTGGTGTTTTGGTCAATGTGCTTTACTCCGATCTACTTTCGGTGGTTTTCAATGAGTGCCAAGAAATTTTCATTTTTCTTTCACAAGTCTCCTTGAATGCTGTGAAATGGTTAAGTTGACTTTGTTTCTGAAAGCTTTTTTTCTGTATTTATGGCAGCTTAACATCATTCTAAGTCACAGTCCAGACCAAGCCAATAAACAAAAGCTCATGCTATAGTTCATACTGACCATTGTTCAGTACGGAGTTCTGCAAGAATACTATCTCTCAAAAAACTATGTACCACCTCTCTGTAACCGCCACTGCCACTCCCCATTCATGCTGATTATGCCTTCCTAACTGTTCTAGAAGATGCTGCTGCAGCAATTCAAAAACTGATCAAGATAGTTAGTGAGCTCAATATGGTAAACATGCTTCCAATCTTTGTCCATTAACAGCACTTCATCTTCTGATAAGGCATATTACAGCCTCCTGGACTCAACTCCTCCAGGCTGTAAACTTTCCCCTCCACCTTGACCCTTTTTGGCTTTTTTGTTTTCTTTGTTTATCCCAACACAACCCTCTCTCTCCCATTGGGCCGTTGGCCACTTGTCCTTTAGTTTTGCTTTCTCTGTGCACTGACCCTTGTTCTCCTACTTAGATATCCTGCCATCTTACCTATATGCTATTATCATCATCTTCTTTACTTCTTAACATTTTACTACCATTAACACTCCCATTGTCTTGTGTTCATGACATCTTTGTCAATCTCTTCATTGCTCTGACCTATTGTTGACCTTCTCACTTCCCTAGCCTCTCTCCCACTATATAATCCATCATTTTTATGCCTCTCTTCAGCTCATTTGGACTTGAAACGTTAACTCTATTTCTCTCTCCACAGATGCTTCCAGACCTGCTGACTTCATCCACCATTTTCCCCACAAGAACTAAACCCCACTGGAGTAAAACATACCTTGTAGAGGGAGAGGCTAGCAGTCCCAGGCCCACTAATGGCATTTAAATTGTATGGAAATTAGGGTTTATGTATATTAAGCAGCTTCACACCAATTTCTGGTGAGGAGCTGAAGGCACAAGAAATCTGGCACTGGGAGGCACGCAGAGGCCATGGCACCCAATGGGGACTCTGTGAAATGGCCTCCGCTGGCCAACCACAGCCCAACACTGACCAGGAACACCCAATCGCGCAGACCCATCTACTGACACAGGAACTGTAAATGAGACAACAAATCCTCCAGCTACACACCAACCAAAGCCAAGAACCTCATTGGACACGCTTATACCCTTTACACCACATACTGCTCTCGTAGTCTCCCAGGCCTTAAAAAAAGCAGTCACTCCAAGAAGTGTGGAAAATGTGCAGGCCTGTAGCCATGATGTGGAGAGGCATTGAACTGGGGTGGGCACAGTAAGAAGTCTCACAACACCAAGTTAAAGTCTAACAGGTTTATTTGGTGTCACAATCTTTCGGAGCAGTGCCCCATCCTACCAAGAAAGCACTAGCACATCTCCTGTTCCACAAAGGCCCAAACATCCTAGACCACTGCTTGACAAATATCGAGAGAATTATAGACCATTAAGCCTAACATCAATCGTGGGGAAAATTCTCAAATCCATTATCAAGGACTTTATAGCAGAACATTTAGAAAGCAGTGGCATGATCAGACAGAGCATGGATTTATGAAGGGGAAATCATGCTTGACAGATGTGTTGGAATTCTTTGAAGATGTAACGAGTAGAGTTGACAAGGGGGAGCCAGCCAATGTGGTGCATTTGGACTTTCTATTTGCCAAAGTCCCACATAAGAGATTATTGTGCAAGATTAAAGCGCACGGGATTGGGAAAAACGTATTGATGGATAGAAAACTAGTTGGCAGGGAGAAAACAAAGAGTAGGAATTCATGGGTCCTTTTCAAATTGGCAGGCAGTAACCAGTGGGATGCCACCGGGATCGGTGTTGGGACCCCAACTATTCACAATATATATTAATGATTTGATCAAGGGAACAAAATATAACAGCTCAAAGTTTGCAGATGATACCAAGTTGGGTGGGAGGGTGAACTGTGACAAGGATGCAGAGATCCTTCAGTATGATCTGGACAGGTTGGGTGAGTGGGCAAATCAATGGCAGATGTAGCATAATTTGGATAAATGTGATAAATTCACTTCAGAAGCAAAAACGAGATGCCAAATTACTACCTGAATGGCTATAAATTGGGAGAGGGGAATTTGCAGCGGGACGAGGATGCCCTTCTACACTAGTCACTGAAGGTAAGCATACAGGTGCAGCAGGAGATAAAGAAGGCAAGTGGCATATTGGCCTTCATTGCGAGAGGTTTCGAGTACAGGAGCAGGGGTATGTTGTTGCAATTATACAGAGCCTTGGTAAGGCCACACCTAGCATATAGTGTGCAGTTTTAGTCTCCTTTTCTGAGAAAGGATGTCCTTGCTCTTGAGGGAGTGCAGCAAAAGTTTATCAGGCTGATTCCGGGGATGGAAGGATTGATGTATGAGGAGGGATTGACTAGGTTAGGATCGTTTTTGCTGGAGTTCAGGCGAATGAGGGGGATCTCACGGAGACTTATAAAACCCTAACAGGACTAGACAGGGAGGATATTCCCGATGGTGAGGGACTCCAGAACCAGGTTCACAGCCTGAGGATTTGGGGTGGACCATTTAGGACGGAGATGAGGAGACATTTCTTCACCCAAAGATGGCGAGCCTATGGAATTCATTACCGCAGGAAGTAAATGATGCCAAAACATGAGGTGGCTAGATATAGCATTTGGGGCGAATGGGATCAAAGGCTATGGGGATAAAGCAGGATTAGTTGGAGATCAGCCATGATTGTAATGAATGGCGGAGCAGGCTTGAATGGTCAAATGGCCTCCTCCTGCTCCTATTGTCCTTGTTTTTATGTTTCTATGTTTCCACCCCGGAAGTCTCAGATGAACACATATCCATGGTCACCATTGCAGATGTCAGAACAACCTCCTAGAAGGTCAACCCACGGAAAGCGACTGGCCCAGATGGGTTACCTGGATGAGCACTCAAATCCTGTGTGGGCTAGTTCGTGGGGATATCCACCAACATCTTAAACCTCTACTTACAACAATCTCAGGTCCCTATCTGCTTCAAGAAAACGACCATCATCCCTGCACCAAAGAAAAGCCAGGCAGCATACCTTAATGACTATTGTCCAGTGGCTGTAACATCCATCATTATGAAATGCTTTGAAAGGTTAGTCATGGCACGAATCAGTTCTGGCCTCCCAGATTGCCTGGATCCACTACAGTTTGCCGACCGCCACAACAGGTCCATAGGAGATGCCATCTCCCTGGCCCTGCACTCAACCCTGGAACAATGAGATAACAAAGACACCGATGTCAGATTCCTATTTATCGACCAGACCTCAGCCTTCAACACCATTATTCTCACAAAACTCATCTCCAAACTCCAAGGCCTGGGTTTTGGCACATCCCTCTGCGACTGAAACCTGAAATTTCCTAACTCACAGGCCACAATCAGTAAGGATAGGCAACGACACCTCCTCCACGATCATCCTCAATACCGGTGCCCCACAAAGCTGTGTCCTCAGTGCCTTACCATACTCCTTATATACCTGTGACTGGGGACCAAATTCCCCTTCAACTCAATTCTCAAGTTTTCTGACAATACCACCATATTGTGTTGGATCTCAAACAACGACAAGACAGAGTACAGGAGAGAAATAGGGAATCTGGTGAACTGGTGTGACAACAATAAACTCTCCCTCAATGTCAACAAAATGAAAGACAAAGTCATCGACTTTAGGAAGCGTGGTGGAGGACGTGCTCCTGTCTACATCAATGGGACCAAGTAGAAATAGTTGAGAGATTCACCTTTTTAGGTGTTCAGATCACCAACAACCTGTCCACATCTCCCCATGCCAACATAATAGCTAAGAAAGACCCACCAACGCCTCTACTTTCTCAGAAGACTAAGAAAATTTGACATGTCTGCAATGACTCTCATCCACTTTTACAGATGCACCCAGAGAAAGCATTCTTTTTGGTTTTATCACAGCTTGGTATGGCTCCTGCTCTGTCCAAGACCGCAAGAAACTACAAAGCATTGTGAAAGTAGCTCAATCCATCACACAAACCAGCCTCCCATCCATTGACTCAGTCTACACTTTCCACTGCCTCAGGTAAGTTGCCAGCATGATCAAGGCCCCCACACAACCCGGATATACTCTCTTCCACATTCTTCCATCAGGAAAAAGATATAAAAGTTTGAGGACATGTACCAACTGACTCAAGAACAGCCTCTTCCCTGCTGCTATCAGACTTTTGAATAGACCTACCTTGTATTAAGCTGATGTTTCTCTACACCCTATATATGACTGTAACACTACATTCTGCACTCTCTCCTTTCCTTCTCTATGTACATTATGCTTTGTCTGTATAGCATGCAAGAAAGAATATTTTTCACTGTATACAAATACATGTGACAATAATAAATCAAATCAAATCAAATCAAATGGCAAGGAACATTCCAGATACAGTTTCAGAGTTGAAAGAATGCAGCTCTCTAATGCAGCCTTAACAATTGAAAACCAAAGGCTTCCCTATACATTAGGAGAATGTGAACATCCAATCATTCCCGGCCGTCCTTCTTCAATTGTAACATTCAGCCAACATGCAAGTGAAAGTTGCAGGTAAGGAAGCAATGGGCAAGTTGGCCTTGACTGCAAGCTCCCAGAATCTTACCTGGGCAGAATCACCCCCAAAATCTTACCTGGGCAGGTAAGTTGATGCACCTGTGCCATCCACACACCTACTCTCAGGCTTTGCAGAGAATTTTCCTGAATGAACACTGTAAGAGCTCCTGATGTCTCATGTGATAGCCTCATAATTTTCTGCATGGTCCAGTATACAGGCCCAATCTACTCACTCTCACCTTATGGGATAACACCCTGGTCATCTGATGGAGCTCAGTGCACTTTGATTGCAGTCCTTTTCTATGCAATCGATTCCTACCCTTGGTGAACAGATGAGAGGGCCAAATAATTCACCATTTGAGGTCTTACAAAGGCCTCAGTCAATAGCACACACACACACACACACACACCTCCTTAATCCGACATTCATTTCTGCAGTCAAGGCCAACTTGCCCGTTGCTTCCTTACCTGCAACTTCCACTTGCATGTTGGCTGAATGTTACAATTGAACAAGGACAGCCAGGAATTCACATCCCATCATTCTGCTAATGACTAGGGAAGCCTCTGGTTTTCAATTGTTAAGACCACACTAGAGAGCTGCATTCTTTCAACTCTGAACCTATATCTGGAATGTTCCTTGCCACTCACATGACCAGTTTAACTACTGCTTGAGGATTCTATGCATCCATCCACATCTCACAGTAGGACAACAGAAGCTGGAGATGCAATGACTTTGCTCACACTCTGAACACAGTAAGAAGTCGCAGATCACCAGGTTAAAGTCTAACAGGTTTATTTGGTAGCACAAGCTACAAGCTTTCGGAGCACTGCTCCTTCATTAAGTGATCAGGTGATGAAGGAGCAGCGCTCCGAAAGTTAGTGGCTTGTGCTACCAAATAAACCTTTTGGAGTTTAACCTGGTGTATTGAAACTTCTTACTGAGTTTACCCCAGTCCAACGCCGGCATTTCTACATCATTCTGAACGGACAGCATTCTCGGATCTTTGAGTGCATGGATTGCACAATGAATGGGAGAAGTGACTCTGCGGGAAGACATTATGAATATAAAAGCAGGGAGGTCTTGCTGCGGCTGTATAGGGCATTGGTGAGGGCACAGCTGGAGTACTGTGTGCAGTTTTGGTCGCCGCACTTGCGCAAGGATATTTTGGCCTTGGAGGGAGTGCAGAGGAGGTTTACTAGGCTGATACCGGAGTTGAGGGGATTGAGCTATGAGGAGAGGCTGAATAAACTAGGCTTGTACTCGTTAGAGTTTAGAAGAATGAGGGGAGATCTCATTGAGACGTATAAGATGATGAATGGGATGAATAGGATAGAGGTGGAGAGACTCTTCCCGCTCAGAAAGGACAGTAGGACTAGAGGGCACAGCCTCAAGATAAAGGGGGGGCGGTTTAGAACGGAGTTGAGGAGGAACTTCTTCACTCAAAGGGTGGTGAATCTCTGGAATTCTCTGCCCGTTGAGGTGGTGGAGGCTGCCTCACTAAATATTTTTAAGACGCGGGTTGATGGGTTTTTGATAAGAGAGGGGATTAAGGGTTATGGGGAGAGGGCGGGAATGTGGAACTGAGCCACGACAGATCAGCCATGATCTTATTGAATGGCGGGGCAGGCTCGAAGGGTGAGATGGCCTACTCCTGCTCCTATTTCTTATGTTCTTATGTTCTTATTATCAGGCTCTGATGGGGGATTAAGTTCCACACCTTTAAATGCCCACAACCATTGAAGCAACGAGCAGCATGGTGGAATCCAGGGTACTCCCTAACAGTGCAAGTGAATATATATTTACCTGCCTGATGCTCCCCTGCCTGTCTCTGCATCTCCAACAGGTCTCTTAGGACAGAGTTGAAAGGCTCATCAGCATGGGGCTGAGCAGGGGCCTAGTCTCTGGCCGTTCTCTGAGTGTCAGAATTCTCAGTGATCACTGCCTCTGCCAGCTGTGAATTTACGTCTGTGAGGTTGTGACCCTCAAGCCTACTCTGAAACATGTACCCACCAAGGTGAATCTTTCTGTGCTGATGGAGGGTACAGGTGAACACTGTGATGGCACAGCCTCTGAGGATACTGAGGAATCATCCTCAGGGGAGAGTTTGGAGCTTGGTCTGTGGGTGGTCTTCCTTCTTTGCCTCCCCATTTTCTTGCTGGAACCTGCCATGGAGAAGAAAAAAAAGTTTCAGTGGATGGCCAACCCGGCTCCCCGGTTAGTGCATCAGATAGCTGCAGACAGGAGGCATCCTCACTGACCAACTACAGGAGCCATGTCTCACCTTTGGTGCAAGCACAGTGCTACTCATCCTCAGCTATTGGCCTCCTCTTTGAAGGGGCTTAACGTTCTAATACCTGGAAGGTTTTCTTAGCCCGCTTCCTCCTGTTGTGTGCATTCTTGTCCTGCAGACAGACAGACGAATTGAGTGCCATCCAATATGGTTGATGAGCAGTTTCAGAACACCTTTGCCTATGCCAGCTCCTGAGCTCCTTCTCCCTGCAGTACAAAATAAACAAACAGGTTGTCCAGCAACTGATAGAACATAGAGAGCATGAAGTGACTAGTATACATACAGTACACATGTCCCTTCTGCTACTGAATCCTGCAATCCAAACTCTTTTCTGACAACCCTGTACATTTCCACACCAACACAGCTTGATGCTGTTGTGAGTGTCACTTTGCAATGAATAGACAATGCCAGTTCTTCAGCCAGAGTGGATAACATATCTCAACCTCCTTCTGTGGTCCTTAGCATTATAGATACCAGTTTTCGGTCAATTTGATTCATTCAACGTGATATCAAGAAATGTCTGAAGACACTGGGTACTGCAAAGGTTATGGGTCCCGACGACATACTGGCAATAGTACTGAAGACTTGTGCCCTGAGCAAGCTAACTGCAAGTATAACTGGCAACACTGGTATCTACCCAGCAATGTACAAAATTGGCCAGGTATATCCTATGCACAAAAAGCAGGGTAAATTCAACCTAGTCAATTACCACCCCATCAGTTTGCTCTCAAACATCAGTAAAATTCTGAAAGGAGTATTCAACAATGCTATGAAATGGTCTTACTCAGGTATAATCTGCTCATTAATATTTGGTTTAAGTTCCACCAAGGCCACTCTGCTCCTGACCTCATTACAGCCTTGGTCTAAAAATGGACAAAACAGCTGGATTGAAGAGGTGATGTGAAAGCAACTGCCCTTCATATCAAGGCAAAATGTACCCCAGTGTGGCATCAAGGAGCCAAAACTGGTGTCAATAGGAATTGGGGAAGAGCTTTCCACTGTTTGGAGTTATACCGAGCGCATATGAAAATGGTTGTGGTGGTTGAAAGTCAGGAAGTCATTGCAGGAGTTTCTCAGGATGGTGTCCTAGTCCAAACCTTCTTCAGCTGCTTCATCAATGACCTTCCTTCCAACATAAGGTCAGAAGTTGCAATGATCGTTGCACAATGTGTAGCATGATTCGAGAATCCTCGGATACTTAGGTATCCAAGTTCATATGCAGCAGAACCAATATTGAGGCCTGGTCTGTTAATGGTGAGTAACATTCATGCCATGCATGTGTCAGGCAATGACCATCTCCAACAAGGAATAATCTAACAATCATCTGTTGACATTCAATGGCATTAAAATTGATGAATTCCCCCACTGTCACCATTCTGGGGGTTACTATTGACTTGAAACTGAATTGGACTAGCCATACGATGGCTACAACAGCAGATCAGAGGCTTGGAATTCTACAGAGAGCAACTCACCTCTTTACTCCCCAAAGCCTGTCCATTATCTACAAGGCACATGCCAGGAGTGTGATGGAATACTCCCCAACTTGTCTGGATAAGTGCAGTTCCCACAACACTCAAGAAACTCATCCAGGGCAAAAATATCTGCTTGATTTCTGCTCCCCCCCCACCCCCATCCACCACCTTTCACATTACAGGCTGTGACATCAGTGTAGTGTTAGTAGGGGTAGAACATAAGAACATATAAAAGTAGGGAGGTCTTGCTGCGGCTATATAGGGCATTGGTGAGGCCGCAGCTGGAGTACTGTGTGCAGTTTTGGGCGCCGTACTTATGCAAGGATATTTTGGCCTTGGAGGGAGTGCAGAGGAGGTTTAGTAGGCTGATGCCAGAGTTGAGGGGGTTGAGCTATGAGGAGAGGCTGAATAAACTAGGCTTGTACTCGTTAGAGTTTAGAAGAATGAGGGGAGATCTCATTGAGACGTATAAGATGATGAATGGGATGGATAGGATAGAGGTGGAGAGACTCTTCCCGCTCAGAAAGGACAGTAGGACTAGAGGGCACAGCCTCAAGATAAAGGGGGGGCGGTTTAGAACGGAGTTGAGGAAGAACTTCTTCACTCAAAGGGTGGTGAATCTCTGGAATTCTCTGCCCGTTGAAGTGGTGAAGGCTGCCTCGCTAAATATTTTTAAGACGCGGGTTGATGGGTTTTTGATAAGCGAGGGGATTAAGGGTTATGGGGAGAGGGCGAGAATGTGGAACTGAGCCACGACAGATCAGCCATGATCTTATTGAATGGCGGGGCAGGCTCGAAGGGCTAGATGGCCTACTCCTGCTCCTATTTCTTATGTTAGAAACATAAGGAATATAAGAACATAAGAAATAGGAGCAGGAGTAGGCCATCTAGCCCTTCGAGCCTGCCCCGCCATTCAATAAAATCATGGCTGATCTGTTGTGGCTCTGTTCCACATTCTCGCCCTCTCCCCATAACCCTTAATCCCCTTGCTTATCAAAAACCCATCAACCCGCGTCTTAAAAATATTTAGCGAGGCAGCCTCCACCACTTCAACGGGCAGAGAATTCCAGAGATTCACCACCCTTTGAGTGAAGAAGTTCCTCCTCAACTCCGTTCTAAACCTCCCCCCCCCTTTATCTTGAGGCTGTGCCCTCTAGTCCTACTGTCCTTTCTGAGCGGGAAGAGTCTCTCCACCTCTATCCTATCCATCCCATTCATCATCTTATACGTATCAATGAGATCTCCCCTCATTCTTCTAAACTCTAACGAGTACAAGCCTAGTTTATTCAGTAGCATGGTGGCATAGTGGTTAGCACTGTTGCCTCACATCGCTAGGGACCTGGGTTCGATTCCCAGCTTGGGTCACTGTGCGGAGTTTGCGTTCTGCCTGTGTCTGCATGGGTTTCCTCTGGGTGCTCTGGTTTTCTCCCACAGTCCAAAGATGTGCAGATTAGCTGAATTTGCCATGCTAAATTCTCCCTCTGTGTAGCTGAGTGTGGCGACTAGAGGATTTTCACAGTAAGTTCATTGCAGTGTTACGTAAGCCTACTTGTAACTGATAAATAAATAAAAAATTTAAAATAAATTAAAGATTTTTTAAAAATCCTGTTCTCTGCAGTTGTAAGCGGGTCTTTTTTTAATTTGGTTTCATTGCTGCTCAGTTACTACGAGAAGTCCATCAATAATTTAAATGAGGTCTGTTTATTTTAACTCTGGGTTGTTTTATAATCCCGCATTGTTAGGAGAATGGTTATGTATTTTTGGTAGTTTTTTTTCTAGTGAATTTAAGGTTTCCTTTTCTGTTTGGCGGCAGTTTAGTTTTTAGAAAGAGCATCAAGCTGAAAGAAGTCTCTCTCTCTTGCCCTGGTTTTGGAAATTCTGCAGGGTAGCTAAAAGCAATGCATCTTGCTTTCCTGAAGGAAATATCCTACTGTTGGTGGCTTACCTAGAGTATCTCCCTGGTGTTTTGGGAAGCTGTTCTGACTTCAAACTGTTATGAATCTATCAAGAGAACTGCAAAATTCATCCAAAGGGTTCACATCAAGTATCACATGAGCATTAGCCTTTGCTGTGCCGAACTTGTTTAAAGGGTTTTGTCTATGGCAAGGGTTTTGTTAGATTGGATATCTCTGTTAAGGGTTATAGATTACCATTGTTCTATTGTTTATGCTTGTAATTCATGAAAGTTATTGCTAATTTTCTTTCCAAACATGTTAACTATATTCTTAATTAAACTTTATATGATAAATGCTCCCTAGTAGGTCATTGGAATCATACCTGAAGTGAAATATATCATACTTATCCTAGCTAAATTAAAATTGCAAAGCTTATGATCCAAGCAGGCTCCATAAAACACTTCAGAGTTTCTGACCTGAATTATAACAGACAGTAAAATGCTGACTGAAACCCTGTTAAATTTGGAAATTTGACATTATGACTCCATCCATGAGATACAACAGAGGGCTTGGAACCTATGAGAGGGCTTGAGAAGCATTCTGTTGATATATTTCAAAAAAATGACATTTTGCAAAGACAATAACATGTTAGAACGTGAAGTTGATGTACCATCTCCAACGCACAGCCGCAGCATTGTGTGCCATATACAAAATGAGCTGCAATAACTGAACAAGGTTTCTTTGATAACATCCTGCAAATCCTCTACCACCAAGAAGGACAGGGCAGCAGGTGAGTGGGAGCACCACCACCTGCAAGTTCTCCTGCAAGCTACACCTATTTGGAAATGTATTGCCCTTCCTTAACTGTCACTGGATCAAAATCCTGGACCTTCCTCCTAGGCAGCATTGTGTGGGTTTACTTCCGCTACATGGACTGTTGCAGTAGTTCAAGAGGACAGCCCACCACCACTTTCTCAAGGGTACTTAGCAAAAAACAATAAATGCAGGCCCAGCTAGTGAGGCCCATAGCCTGTGAAACACTAATTAAAGATTTACACTGGCGGAGGATAGCAGATCAGTCATCCTTTTTTGATATTGCTGGGTCGTTCTTTTGTGTGCCCATAGAAGCTAACCTCTGCTGCAACCTCCATCCAGTTGTCTCGTCTTTCCTGGTCTGGCTGGAGGAGAACATGCAGGGAGGCTGAACTGACTGTGGGACCACACATTGTCTGCTCTGCAACATTCTATAATACATCAATAATAGGTTTCCTCTAGAATGACAGACAGACTGGTT
This sequence comes from Carcharhinus amblyrhynchos, assembly GCF_965287045.1. Classification (NCBI taxonomy): domain Eukaryota; kingdom Metazoa; phylum Chordata; class Chondrichthyes; order Carcharhiniformes; family Carcharhinidae; genus Carcharhinus; species Carcharhinus amblyrhynchos. The sequence goes on from NC_137325.1 coordinate 99,156,140, forward strand.
TGCAATGGGTAACTTGAATACTCCTTTATAACTGGTGACAGAACCTTTGATCCCACAAATTAATGGCACAGGTAGCAACTTCTTGCCCGCCCCTGCCGTGAGGTTAAACAAGATCCTCACACAAGCATGTATAATGAGCTGAACAGCACAGGATTGCATGTAGCCAGTTGACCCAACCCTGAGCAGAAATCATTTCCTTTTATGTACCTGTCACCCGAGTTATAACCCAGAATGGGAGATACCGCACTTTGTTGGTATTTTTTGTCCATCATTATGCTGTGGCACTAATGGCGTCATCAAGAGATTTAAGGCTTTGTTAGGAACAAGGGGTATTTATTGATAAGAGAAACAAGGTAGAGGAGTTCCAGCTGTCAGCTGCCCTGGAGTCACATGGAGGGGGCTGTAAAATCCAGGCCATTGTCTGTCGCAATCAGTGAAAACCTTACTTTTCCCTCTCCTTTCTGGGGCTGTAGTCTCCCTGTTGGATACAAGTTCTGAGAGAATAGTACCAGAGCCTACGCTGCCCTGAGATGCCTTGTAGGAGCAAAGCTGAATGTTGGTGGAAATTCTGCACAATCTGCGTGAAATCATCATTATCCAAGTAAACAGATCACCAGGAACGAGTTGATTGTTGGCTGTAGTCACTGTTGCCATTCACTGATGACATTCTTCGTGTCCATTTTTCTTTATATCAACTGGCACTAAGTAATGGTGGCTGACACAAAGGATGGTTAGTTCAAGTGATGTATTTTACTCATCACATCATTGTGTAGTAGGTATATTCTGACACCATATCGCATTAACATAATAAACAAATCCATTATATAATAACCACAGTTATACACTTCTAATCCTATATAGATCCTTATAGGAAGTTCGAAGCCTTCATTTGAGAAACATCTGCTCTTCCAAATGTTTATCAACTACGTTTATAAGATAGACTGATTGAATAATTTACAGAGTGAATGAAGGTACCCCTCCAGCTCATTTGCTAAGTGCATTGCAAAATTGCTCAGTGTACAATTTAGCGACATCCACATGAAAAAAGATTTTGGTTGTCTGTGTTTTGAGCTGACCTAGGTAATTAGTGTGGGTTTCAGTGTAGGTTTCAGGGTCTATAGATGATGAAAGCCAGGATTCTGTTCTTTGCCCATGTGCAGAAGTTGAGTAAAAACAGGATTGGCTGTAATGTTGACTCCTTACACAATTGAATGGCCTCGCCTCTGACATAGAATTAGATAGAATGTACAGCACAGAAATAGGCCGTGGTGCCCAACAGATCCATATTCCATTGTTTCTGCTTCATGTCAGTCTCCTCCCACTCACCTTCATCGAAACCTATCAGAAATGTCTTTCTTCCTCCTCTGTTTATCTAACTTTCCTATGAAATGCACAAAAGGATGATGGAAGAATGTGAAACCTGCAGCAGAGCAGGGGAGAAAATTAGAACGGGGAAAAAAGTGTAAAATTATTTTTGAATAAACCCTGAGCTTGTTTACTTTTGTGTGTCTATGAAGTACATACACATCATTATTGAAGTTATATATCTAATGAGGATTGGGACTTCTACAGTCGGTTGGATCATCTAATTTTCTATTATTTTTCTGTTATTTGTTCAAAATCTGAGTCATTGATGGCCAATGTTTTGAAATTGTGCCAGTTTCATAAGTTGTGACTTAGTTTGGTATCTCCAAGCCAAATTGGTGTTTCATTTGCGTCATGCACCAAAATACACTGACAACTCCCTGTTGAGATCACAAGAATCCACTAAGTGATTTGTGAAGCACTTAAGTATGATTTCCTCATAACCTTTTGAGAACACATTCCTTTCTTACATTAGATTCTACTGGCTAAAATATCACTTTATTAAATCTAGCGAAGGATTGGCCCATCTAATTAATGTTACGAACCAAGGTATTGGATTGGAACACAGCATTCTAAACTCTGATCAAGATCACATGTTGATTGTATTTAAAGCATGCATAAGATCAAAAGTGGGAGTGATGAGCCAATAAAATTTCACAAATATATGAAAATTATGGATAACTGAATAACAATAGCAAATATTTGATCATACATTGCCTCTCTAGCTTATGCTTCAGGATGCGACAGAAGAGTGAATAAAAATAAAATGTCTTAAAGCAAACAAGGAAATCAATAATTCAATGTTTAATTAGGAACTCCTTTTGCAAAGTTTGCTATTCAAGAAAATCATATATTTTAAAGTCCATTTAAATCTAACTGCTAACGTGTCTGTAATGTCTGTAAACAGTAAATGGAAATGAGAGCCTTGTGATCCTTTTGCTTTTATTAATAGCGATTACCTTTACATGAACTGTGATATACTCTCAGTTCATCTTAATTTCTTGGCTAAAACTTTGAGTTCCTCAAGATGGCAGACAGTGTATGGATAAGGTTAGTTTAGCTGAAAATCCTCTGCGTTTCCAGTAGATCCCTGATAGCGTAACTGAATAGCTTAACAGGGGGATAATTTTGACTTTGGGAAATAATGTAAAAGGGCTATATCGGATCAGCATCTCTGATTGTATATCTTTCCTGATTTTCAAATTGGCAGAGACATACCACAAATGGCTGATCCACTATTTTCCCACTTTACATGATCAGTGAAAGTCAGAATTACCACCCAAAGCTAACTGGGAAAGTGAGAGATCCATCCATTAGATAACAGTAATTACACAGTGCAGTTAAGGGATCTGATTTTATTTGGTTTTCTAACAAAATGATCTGTTCATGCTTAATCCTTGCCCGGGGCTCATGCTGCTTAATGATTGTTAATAATATCAAACAATTGTTGGGCATTGGACAGCTCATTGAGAATACCAAAGCTTTCCAGTTCCCAATATTTGTTGAAAAGTATGGCTTTGAGATGAATATAACATCTGGGTTTCATCTTCCACTCAAATGATTCCTGTGGACACTGATTCAGGAAAATCAAACAGATGTTTCTGAGTTTTCTTTGGCAGAGGATATTTCCAGACTGAGTTTAAACAAGGGATGACACAAAAAGTGAGAATTGAACCCACTGCGTTCAGAATGATGATTGAGTGTTTAATTTCTGATACTTGATTCAGGGGTTGAAATTCCTTCAAGTCCTGCGAATGTTTCAAGTGTGACTCCAGTATTGGACTTACAAATTTCATGGATGGACGTCCCACACTGGGAATGCACACACAAAGTGGTGGCAATTATATTATAAAGGAGATGTATTAATTACCACTGGAGGGTGGGTCATCTGAACTGGGCAGTGGCATCAGCGAAATATGTTATCAGGAATCCTGACTTGTATTTCTATCCCTCTATTATATTAGTGCTTTGGAGCCTTTCAATTGAATTTCCTTGAACTCACCCGCATAAAAATGGCACTAACTTCAGAAAGCTGACTGAAGCAGTGCTATTCAAAGGGGTTCTGGAGAATCAGGAGTTGGTGAGGATGTGGGTCTTGCGCTGATCGCCAGACCTACTATGGCCTTCCCAGACCTCACTGCCAGTCCCACTTGGGCTCCGACGTATAGCAGGCAGGAACCCAATGCATGTTCCAAACCACCAATTTAAATATTAGTGGGTTCACAGCCCATGTCACCCACCTCCACACTGGGATTGTACCAGGTGGGCTTTTGCACAGGTCCTCACAAACGAGGACATTTTATATTGGACTCCAAGAATCGAGGAAGCATCACCAACACTCAGCAATTTGAGGCATCTTCTTCACCACAGCACGCCGGCATGAGGTTTATCTCACCCAACCCTCCATGCAGGCTGCCTTCTCTCACAGACCCTTCCTTCTCAGATCTCCCAACCAGCCTCCCTTTAAGCCAGCACCAAGGCAGTCCCAACAATGCACTGCCCCTGACAGCCTCCCACTGACACTGTGGCGCCTCGGGAGCCAAGGGGGCCCAGGGAGGTAGGTCCAGTGGCCATTTTCCTGTCTGCTGCTCCCAGGTTGCCGAGGAAGTGTCTCTGAAAGGACATTCATGTTCCCATGTTTTCTTCGAATGCCTTTGCTGCCATTGCAGTTATCTGTTATTAATCCTAGAACCAGGGGACGTAGATTTAAGGTTGGTGTAGAAGGGACATGAGGAAGAACTTTTTTGCACAAAGAACATAAGAACATAAGAAATAGGAGCAGGAGTAGGCCATCTAGCCCTTCGAGCCTGTCCCGCCATTCAATGAGATCATGGCTGATCTGAAGTGGATCAGTTCCACTTTCCCGCTTTCTCCCCATAACCCTTAATTCCCTTGTCTATCAAAAACCTATCTACCCGTGACTTAAATATATTTAGCGAGGCAGCCTCCACCACTTCAACAGGCAGAGAATTCCAGAGATTCACCACCCTTTGACTGAAGAAGTTCCTCCTCAACTCTGTTCTAAACTGCCCACCCCCCTTATCTTGAGGCTGTGTCCTCTAGTCCTGCTATCCTTTCTAAGCGGGAAGAATCTCTCTACCTCTACCCTATCCACCCCCTTCATTATCTTATACGTCTCTATAAGATCCCCCTTCATCCTTCTAAACTCTAACAAGTACAGACCTAGTCTATTTAGTCTCTCTTCATAGTCCAACCCCCTCACCTCAGGTATCAGCCTAGTGAACCTCCTCTGCACTCCCTTCAAGGCCAATATATCCTTCCGCAAGTGCGGCGACCAAAACTGCACACAGTACTCCAGCTGCGGCCCCACCAGTACCCTGTACAGTTGCAGCAAGACCTCCCTACCTTTATATTCTAACCCCCTCGCTATAAAGGCCAGCATCCCATTCGCCTTCCTGACCACCTGCTGCACCTGCAGACTGGGTTTTTGCAACTCATGCACAAGGACACCCAGGTCCCTCTGCACTGTAGCATGCTGCAGCTTTTCGCCTTTTAAATAATAATCCCTCCTGCTATTATTTCTGCCAAAGTGGATAACTTCACACTTTTGCTAACATTATACCCCATCTGCCAGGTCCTCGCCCACTTGCTTAGCCTATCCAGATCCCTCTGCAGACTTTCCACACCCTCCACGCAATTTGCTTTTCCATTCATCTTTGTTTCATCAGCAAATTTCGTCACCCTACACTCAGCCCCCTCCTCCAGATCATCTATGTAAAGGGTGCTTGGTACCTGGAATTCAGTGCCCGAGTTAGTGGTGGAGGCAGAGAGCCTAAACTCTTTTGAAAAGTACCTGGTTCTGCACCTTTAGTACTGTAACCCAGAAAGCTATGGACCCTGTGCAGGAAAGTGGGATTAGAAAGGGCATCCAGGTCTGACATGGACATGATGGGCCAAAAGGCCTCCTTCTGTGCTATAACCTTTCTATGGTTCTAACACTTCCTCTGTCTTGTGCCCATGACGTCTTTGTCAAATCTTTCCAAGCTCCCATCTATCTTTTGACTTTCTATTTTACTCCATTGCAACCTGCAACTTTTCTGGCAGGTCGGGGTGGGAGATGCGTGTCGCCAGCCTTGTTCCGGGATTTGCACGTGCCGAGAATGCGTGTGCATCTCCCAGAGCCAGCGAACAGTCGCAGGCGAGACCGCACTAGAAACCAGCAGGAAGGCAGGTCAATCATTTGGATCTTTTTTGGTTGTATTTTAAATATGTTTTATTTCATTACATTTCATTATCAGGAACTTGCCAGTCCTGATTGAATCTCCCACCCTGCCAGGAGTATTTCATTCTGGCGGGAATTACAGTAGCTCCGCATATTTGGGGAACTTGTGGGAGACCCTGCTGGAATGAAGGAGGGGGGGTAATTTGGGCACTCCAGGGGGTTGGGTGGCAGCATACTGTGCTCCCTGGGCATGGGCACCCTGGCACTGTCAACCTGTGCCATCTAGCACTGCCCAAGGGCCGGGGGACGCACAGTAGTACGGTGGTTAGCACTGCTGCTTCACAGCTCCAGGGACCTAGGTTTGATTCCTGGCTTGGGTCACTGTCTGTGTGGAGTTTGCACATTCTCCTCGTGTCTGCATGGGTTTCCTCCGGGTGCTCCAGTTTCCTCCCACAGTCCAAAGATGTGTGGGTTAGGTTGATTGGCCATGCTAAAATTGCCCCTTAGTGTCCTGAGATGCGTAGGTTAGAGGGATTAGTGGGTAAATGTGTAGGGATATTGGGGGGTAGGGTCTAGGTGGGATTGTGGTTGGTGCAGACTCTTTCTGCAATGTAAGGTTTTTATGATTCTGTGCCCACCGGGCATCGGGGTCTACTGTGGGCGGACCTAGGAGTGATTGGTGGAGGTGTGGCGTCCCGCTACCACTCAGAATAGTGATCATTCTGGGATGGAGAGAGAACAGTGATCAGGGCAATCTGGAGGGGGTGGTCTGCCAGGTGGTGATCCTGCCTCGGGGGGTAGGGGGGAAATTGGTCTGATCCCAGGGAGGTCAGTGGTGGGGTGGGGTCTGCCCGGATGATGGGGCTGGGAGGATCGCCACTGTTGGGGGGTTTTGGGCTGGACATTGGGGCAGTCTGGGCTGGGAGGGATCAGAGTTGGCCCGGGAATTATCATGGGGGCCATAATCAGGCTATGCGGGGGAGGTGCTGGAGGGTAGGACTGCAGGGGTCCCAGGCTGGCCAGCGATCAAGCTCCAGAAATGTCAGCCTCCAGAGCAAGCAGGCCGCGCCCTTCTGAGTTTTTCATGAGATTCACGATTGGGACCTCTACAATGCACGGAGTGGGGAGATTCAGATCTGAAGTTGAACTGAGGAAACAGTCATGATCCAGAACAATTTTCCCATAAATTCAGCACTTTTGGAGAATCACCCCCTCTGTTTCTCTCTCCACCGATACTGCCAGGCCTGCTGGGTTTTTCTAGCATTTTCTGTTTTCGGATTTCCAGCATCAGCAGTATTTTGGTTTTAATCTATCCCACTGGTCTTGCTAATGTGTTACTATTGGCAATTTCCAAACTCTAATTTCATCAGCAGATCACCAAAGGCAACCTATCCATGTAACCTGCCAGTCAATATTAGTCCCTGGTGGAGTACATTTGTTTTTAGAGCATACTTTGAAATATTAAAGTGATAGGTCAATCTAATGGTACAGCATATCAGTGCAATATTTCCTGGGCATGCATTGCTGGGAAAATCTGAGCTTATCAACTTTGGATATGATAAATCAGAATATTTTCTAAGCAGTCGGAAGCAAGGAACTGCAGATGATGACTTAGAATTCCAAGAAACCCTTGGCACAACAAAACTTCAAAGGACTCAGTGAAATGTCACTGTTTATCTCAAAGGAAGTGGGTGAAAGTTATCTTACCACTGTACAGAGTTCTGATGAGGCCTGGTTTGAAACATTGCAGTTCCAGGAACCAGATAATTCAAGGATATATTGGCCTTGGAGTGGTTATATTGCAAATTTACCTGAATATTACCAGAGCCAATGGGGTTAAATTATGAGGAAATTGCATAGCCTACTGACTTCTATCTCCTGGAATATAGAAAATAAAGGGCTAATTGCATTGAGGCATGAAACATTTTGGCCATTCATGTGGTGAAATCTTCCAGTCCCACTGATGGTGCACCCCACGACAAGTTTCACAGTGACAAAAGGTGCATTCAACTGGGAACCCTGTTGACGGCAGCGGGACCAGAAAATCCCGCTGTGTTACACAAAAAATGTGGCTGCGGGGTAAATCCCGTCCAAGGTGTTTAGGTTTTTCTTTTATATGGCCAGGAAGCAGTTATAACTTGATGTTGAGGTTAATAATCCATTCAATGGCTTCAGCTGAATTCACAGTGTGAGTGGTTGTGAGGCATGGTTCTCTCAGGGCAGAAGTTCAGTTGGTGATCGATGGTGGGACTTGCATGGCCACGCTTACAATTTGAGCTATTCCTCATGTTCTACTTGTGGAGCAAGTGACTACATCTTCCCTGACCTGCCCCCAAGCAATTGAAAATGATCAACGTCAAAGTGTATAGAGGGATAATATTTCCCTTGCTGGGGGATTTCAGACTAAGAAGACGTCATCTTAAAATTACAGCAAATCCATCCAGGAGCGATGTCCTAAAGTACTTGTTCATACTTGTTCATACCCCACCCCCCAAAATGCTTTGAAGGGTCTGGAGTCAATTGAAAGCATCAACACTGTTAGATTTTTGTTAGCTACAGAGTTACAGAAACAAGATGGATAGACAAAGTTAATATGCAGATCAGGCAAGACCCAATGGTTTCACAGAATGGGCCTGAGGGACTGAATGGTCCATTCTTATTCCTATATTCCTATGCAACTTTCTGGTTTCAACCATACTGCTAGTGGACAGGATGTGAAGATGCTGGTGTTGGACTGGGGTAAACACAGTAAGAAGTCTTACAACACTAGGTTAAAGTCCAACAGGTTTATTTGGTAGTAAATACCACTAGCTTTTGGGGTTTGCCCCTTTCGTCAGGTGATATATATGCTCTGTTTGTGATCAGAACTCCCACTCACCTGACAAAGGGGTAAACCCCGAAAGCTAGTGGCATTTACTACCAAATAAACCTGTTGGACTTTAACCTGGTGTTGCCAATGGACAGTACATGGATTACAAAATGTGCTTCCTTAAAGGGTCAGAAGTGAATAAGTCACCTTGTGACATTCAGATTTGCTGAAGTAGCAATGATTGAGGTCAATGGGAAGGCAACCTGCTAATCTCACAGCGAAAGAATGTCACACAAAACAGGAAAACTAACAAAATACAGGGGAATGAAAATGCATGTGGAAAACACACATAGATGTCCAATGTAGAATTCATGCATGGTTTGCTCCCATGATTTATGACATTGTTATCTGAAACCCACACTCCAGCTCAGCCCTGTTAGTGATTTATGACACATTCTTATCCATCTCTGACTAGTACTGAAAATAATAGTGTTGAAACTGAAACCACACAGGGACAGCTGCTACTTCTTGTACAGAATCACAGGAGCCATGTTATGTTCCTGCAGTAGGATGTCAATACTGGGCCTGAAAGCCCAGGCGACCCTGCTTTAACCGTTTGTAGGACCTCGAGCCACATTTTACGTGAAGTCAGACAACTATTTAGTTGCCGTTATTCTGTCTTTCCTCTCCGGCCAATCGGATGGCTGGCAGTTCAACAGTCTCAGCAGCGCCACCAGAAACAGTGGCCACTGCAGGGACTGCATCTGGAAGAAGCGTGTGCCATTGAAAGAATGCTGCCCTCCCAGCCACAGTAAATCAATCAGGCCCTGGCAGTGCGAGGGGTTGGTTGGTGTGAGCAGGCAGCATTGTTGCCAAGGGGACAGGCCTCTGGGCCCCCATTGTGGGCTTGAACAGGAATGCCTCCCGAGCCAGAGTTCATTGGGCAGACTCCTGATGCAGTTGATGGTCCTACTGCTGCTGATAAAACCCTAGTGGTGGTGGAAAGACCACCTCAATAGAGCACGAGTGGCTCATTTCATCTCCAGGTCAGAGGGCCATGTGCCACCATTCCCAAACCACCATGAGTAAAATGGCATAACAGTGGGAAATGACAGCCATTCTGGCCTTCCCTACTAGCCCTACTAGCCCCACCACCCCCCACCCCCGTCCTGCCATCCCTCCCAACCTCCCAGCCCTTCCTTAAAAGGCTGAAAACATTAAGACCTTACAATCCACAGCTCATTTGACTCACCTGGTATTCTTTGCAAGTGAATCCTCCACCTCAAATTCCCTGTAAAGAAATTCCTTTGTTAATCCTGATACCAGAATGACATCTTGTCTCTCTTAACATGATCTCCGAGTGCCACAGAGCACATTGTCAATGCAGTGGTGATTCATGGAGCTACTTCCAATAACTACAATGCAGGAATGTCCAGGTCCTGTTCTACTGCAAATGACCATGAGCTGATTACAGGATGTAATTATTGCCATTCCTGGTAAATTGTGTTCTCACAACATTAGTCACCTGCATCCAGCCGGCTGCTTTTACCTTATGGGAACAAAATATGGTTTATTCCCAGGGTAATTGTTTAACTCTTTAGTGGCTTGAATCTGAGGCTAGTTTTAAACATCATGCAATTTGTGGGAAGCATTAACCTACAATCTTGTTATTCAACTGTCCTCATCATTTTGTGTTCAATCAGTAAAAATTCACACCTGCGTGACACTCTGTGAATTACATGCTCATGAAACAGGTGCAATTCAAAAGGATTTTCAGCAAAATTATAAAATAATTATCAGTAATTAACAAACAAAAGCAACATTCAAAGATAACTTTGTAAAAATCAGGCATTAGTGCCACGCTCTGTGTTTTTGCATAATTACAATTTGCTGGGGAAAGGGAACTCAGCTATGGGAGGTGTGGGTTAAGTGCAGGAACAAAGGATTTATTAGAATGCTTTAAATATATAGTAGTGCATAAAGCTCAAAAATAACCAATCTGCCAAAGTTTTGATCAATATTATACATCTTACCACATCATAACGATGCTAACATATGGATAGATGTCACTGTATTATAATTTAAGGAAATTGTAAATATCAGGAGACTCTGTAAAAGACAAGGGGCAGAATTATGTGAAGCTTCCGGAAACAGGAATGAGATGGGAGGAGGATCTTAATTGAGCGGGAGGCAAAATGTCAGCTTTCCGACAGTGGGAAGTTGGGAATAAATTGGCGGCGGGAGAAGGCGGATCGTGCTTCCCGATGGCAAGCAGCTGGAACCTCTTTTTAATACATTAGCATGTCATGCATACTCATTAATATACATGGGCACCAGATTAAATCGTACCTTTGCAATTAAGTCAGCAGCAAACAAGAAACATGACTGGTTAAAGGTGGCGGGCAACAGGCGAAGTAGTCTTCCTGATTTGAATTGAGTACGAGCTGCTTCTCTTGTACAGAGAGAGTAGTGGCTGTGAGAAGGGAATGGGGCACGGCTAACCGAGGAAGTGGGGAGGGAGGAAGGAAGCAAGGGAAGAAGATGACTTTGAAAGGGAAATGGGGCAATACTGACCAAAGGAGGGAGGGGAAGAGGAAGAGAGGTGGCTGGGCTGACAGAGGGAGGTAGCCGTGAAAGGGAAATGGGACAATACTGACGGAAGAAGGGGAGAAGGAAGGAATTAAAGAGGAATGAAGCATTACTGACTGAAGGAGGGAGAGAGGAATTATAGCATTAAAGCACAAAGATGCACATCTGGCAACACATCACAGTCAGGATAGCATTAATGCCTAGAGCAGAGAAGTTCTTGTTGGTATAACTGCGGTCAGCGAGCTTTGCACCACACTATGTGGATATTAGTTGGAGAATTTGTGAACCAGAAAATTGTGCTGATACAAACAGGCACTTTCAATATTTTAACCCAGAAATTAGAGTTGGAGTCTGTGTATATTATCAGCATCTATTTATCCATTTGTGAATGCACTAAAGGCACGTCCAATTCTTTCACCTCTTCTCCTTTCTGTGTTATTATTTGTAACACAGTAACTATAACAAAGAGGTTAATCAAACAACATTTTTCCTTCAGATATACAAAACTGAGAAAGTCGCAAACTGAGAAAGAGATGCTGGATAAAAAGTAAAGTTTTGTTATTAGACACAAATAAGGCTTACATTAACACTACAATGAAGTTACTGTGAAACTCCCCTAGTCATCACACTCCAGCACCCATTCAGGTCAATGCATCTAACCAGCATGTCTTTCAGACTGTGGGAGGAAACCGGAGCATCGGGAGGAAACCCACACAGACATGGGGAGAACATGCAGACTCCACGCAGACAATGACCCCAAGCCGGAAATTGAACTTGGGTCCCTGATGCTGTGAGGTAACAGAGCTAATCATTGTGCCAGTGTGCCGCCCCTGGACAGCTAGGCACAATGGGTTTCATTTTGCTTTCCTGCCCCTGGGAAAATGCCGGTTTGGTATCTCCTGTAGCCAAACCTATCATTTGTGGTGGACTGTGTCAGTATAGATTCATTATATTTAATGTTGCTCGCAAACAGAATTAAGCCAGGTGCCTATCAACAATGCATTTAAGCATTAAGATGGCCAAATATATTAAACAATTATGAGCCCTTAGTAACATCATTTGGCCATGATTGTTAGAGAGAGAGGTGCCATGGCAACCTGGAAGATTTGAATGAGTGAACACAGACATCCTTGACTGGGGTGGGGGATCAGAAACAATTCAGAAGAGGTCATCATAATAACAGCTTTGACTATAACACTGAATGGATAACTTTCCACAGTTTCATGCATACTGATAAGCTCCAGCAGAAGGAGCCCACCAAAGTGTAAATCCAAGTTAGAAAATAGCAGAAAGCTTTCAAAAGAAGATATCTGTTCTTTCTTTGAGACTTGTAAGAGTTGCCAAAGCCTGAAAGTATTATTGTGATAATAATCCATTGGCTATAAGATGGAGGTACCTAGAGAATGCATTTTCTTCTGAAAGAAGATCACTTATAAAATAAAATGCCACCTGATTTACCACCATCTCAGATGTGTCTGAAATATTGATCCCCATAAACCAACATTTCATATCTGGTAGAGATGTGGAGAGATTCATAAAGTAATTATATTAATAGTAAGGACATTTAATTCACTTTTGGGGAAGTCATTTATAACAAGAAATGATATGATACATGATTATATCACTTAAAATATTTTGGAGCATTGTGCAATATCAAAAATTATATCTGCTGATGAAATTATGACAGCTTTTGAATTAAACAGCTCAGCAAAGTAGACTTTGGATTAAATTTACATCCCCAAGACAGGTAGCAGGAGTCAAGGAGGTTCCTGGCTTGGCCAGCCTGTCTCGGGAGGAAGTGTCAGCATTGGGGCAGTGGGAAAGGGGTGGGGAGGTGGGGTAGATGGAGCCGAATAGCTGGTGTAGGCTGGAGTCAGGTCAGTCAACCCAGAAAAATGTTCAGAAGCATCCACGGCAGCCACTGGGTGCCAGGCAGTCTGATTAAAAGGCCCGCTTTGGTGCTGTGGGATTTTGTCCCAGTTATAATAAAAGCAGAAAAGCCTCACAGCACTCACCTCCCACACCCTCTGTTCTTGCCACATCATGCCTAGCTATGGCAGTTCCATTCTCATTCACCTACTATATACAGTATAGAAGCAATGAACCCCATGGTAACAGTCAGACATGGAAACAAATGTTTTAAAAAGTAGTTAATTGATAACATTTCACTTTCTTAATAACATTCCTTTTAACAACAGGCCAATTAATGTGTCAATCATCCAGACCTTTAAAAGTATCAACAGCTGACGCAAGAAGCTGTTCTACTCTCTTTACCTTATGTAAATAAATATTGTAAAATTGACTGCATAGATCAGAGAGCCAGAACTGCCAATCAAACAATGCTTGCTCTGGGGCTTAGATGTTTCAACAAGCTAATGGATTTCTGGGCTGTAAGCAAAGAATATAGAATGAGGCTTGGATGTTAGCTCAGTATTCCATTAGCCTGTGATTTTAAAGTGTATCCTTACATTGTGTGATCACTTGAACCATTGGCACAGCAACTGGTCACTTTGTGAATGGCAATCAAAAAAACATTTCCAAGGACTCATTATGCTTCGTCATGAAAGGAAGGCTTGAATGTATGTCTGTTTATAGTGAAGGTTCATATCATACTAGAACAATGATTGTCTATGACACCATTATCTGCCCACTCCTTGCTTTGTGGAGGATATGTTATTATCTGTATTTAAAAATATTATAACAGTTCTATCTCCCACCATGTGTTCAAGATTAATTTATCTAATTCTGATTCATATACAGGGAGTGTGCTTCACTATAGACAGTCTTCCTACTAGAATCCGCAGCACAAGCAACCATGACAAGAACGAAATTCTTGTACCATAAACTCAGGCAGAGCAGCTAGAGCAATGCAGACAATTTTGCAAGAGACTGAAACCCCCCTTGGCTGAAGAAGCCCAGAGGAAAAAGAAATTGCTAATTGGTGCTAAATCGGTAAAATACTGCCTTCAAAACTGAGATCTTCAGTCACGGCAAATGAACCAGTCTACTCAGTTCTGGCTGACATCCCTGCTCCTACATGGGAATGGAGATTTCATGATTGATAGTATATTTTTGTAAATGTTCAAATTGTCAACTTCAGTTTAAGGATGGAAGGGCAGGCGAGGATCTCGCAGGAAAATTCTCTGGAGGCAAACAATAAGTGTGATTAGCTTAAAAAAAGCTGGATAGTTAACACTGGAGCCAAAGCTGGGAGCTGCTTGGCTTCAGTCATGGTTCTGATTGCCTATCAAAGATACAACATAAATAACAGTTTGAAATTAGTCATCCTGAAGTATTTTACATTTTATTTTTACATAAAATTATTGAGTGAATGTTTTGTACAAAATATTTACTGTAGGATATTATAACTTGGATGCCAATCGTCAAATACCAAATAAATCATCTGACAATTGGATCTAGAAGCTCTTTCTATTTATTGCCTTTGTTCAGACGCTTTTGAAACATGCCACTATTTGTTTCTTGCTGCACTCATTCAAAGTACTTGTCCCAGATTTAAAAGAACCTGTCAATAGACCTCAGTGGGAGTTGGTTTGTGAGGAAAATTTACATTCACTTAATGGAATATGAATATTAGTCTAGATTGGTAACAGAATTTGTAAATTCATTGAGTTGGTTCACAAAATTGTTCTACAGATTTGGTTAAATAAGGAATCAAAAAAATCTGTCAAGAGACGAAACCACTACATTTTCAGTCCTAACATGTTTATGTGTGATTATGTATTAAATCTTTGAAACTAATTTACAATTTACTCTTGCACAAAATGCAGTAGGAATGTTTTCTGTTACTCTTTTTAATACTGTTACTAAATTATGTTCTGCTTCGCGCAGAGTTTTTAAAAAATATATGTCAGAAATTCATCAAAGCAATCCATCTTTAATGTTGGTATCTTGAAAGATTGCTCTGGGATAAGGAGCAAATATCTGCACCAACACTCTCAAAAGAAGGAGCGCATGGGCTACAATGGACCCAATATGGTTGGAATGTAGAGTCGCTAGCACAGGAAGTGATGGAGGGAAATGGCTTAGACGATTTCAAAAGGAAACAAGATAAGGACATGAGAGAAAAGATATGGTGAAGGACTGGGAAGAGGCAGATAGAATGCGAGGAGACTAATGTGAGGGATAAACACCAGCACTGTCCAGTTCAATCAAATGATCCATTTCGGTGCTGTAAATTCTCAGTAATTCTTTGAAATAAGATCTATTATTTTGCATCTCCAAACCAGCCAGTTAATTGGAGATCCACTCATTTAGGGCTTTATTTCCATTACCCACTTAATTTTTCCAATCACTCGGAATGGCTTTTTCATTTTCTCCCCTGCCTTTGGTTTTTCTTGACCGTCCATCGCTTGCCTGATTTTAATTCTGCGCTAGTAGATGGGTTTTGAATGAGGTAAATCACATTCCATTTCTGCATTGACACAATGGGCGCATGAATGCTCCCAAGGAATGTGTCAATGAAGTCCTTGAATTGGGTGCCAAAAGAACAGAAGAAGTTATCCGTGATAGCCTCACCATTCCAAGTTGCCTCCCTTCCTGTGAGGGATATGTCTGGCTTCAGCTTCAGGCTTACTTATGGCATGGCCAGAGGTGGGAATTTGCCATGTGAATGGATTAAAATGCTCACCATCATTGCAGTGTCCCAGCGTCTTGGATCTGTGCTATATCTCAACTGTCTGCCCCATGTTTTCTCACTAAGTTAGAAAATTCTATGGATAAAATATTGGGTTTAATTGTGCCTGCTTGTTTCTAAGTTAGGTTAGACAACTGAAGGAATAATCAGCTTCTTACAGGTGAGTAACTAGTTGATTTCTTCTGGCTGTTTTTATGATCCTACTAGTATTTGGTGCTTTCTGAAGTTGGCTGGAACTCTCCGGCTGTTTAAGACAGCAGGGTTCTCCAGTCCCACCGGCAGTGCACCCCTGCCCATGGGTTTCCCACTGGTGTGGGGGTGAGATCAATGGAAATTCCAATTGATCGTGGCAGGACCAGAGAATCCCACCATTAGCAAACAACGTGCCACCTCCAGCTGGCGGGAAACACATAGCTGGGAGGCCGGAGAGTCTCATCGTTCCAGGTTGGGGAAATCTACAGGGACAGTCATAACAGGTGTTGGAGGCATTTTGCTGACTCCAATCTTTACATAAATAATTTGCTCCTAGATGTGGGTGCACATGGAGGCATTTCCATTGGAATACAGTATTTATTCTGGGAGAATGAACTGAGGTCACATAGAGATGGATGAGCTAATGGAAGGAGGAGGAAGAAAAGGGTCTCAGCAGAAGAGCATATGTGCCCAGAATTCTCATGCATCAATTATCCAACCCGAATGTCAGCAATTGAGCAACAATATACGGGACATCTGTGCTTCAGTAAGGACATCCTCATTGAAAATCTACCAGCAGCTGCAGCTGTAACTGCACTTACATTGTCAGTGCCAGTGAAGTTGACCACAGACATGTGGCTGGCTCCTTCCAGGATGGAGCTGGAAGTATTTGCAACATCTCACTAAGTCCAGTTCACTGCTTCTACTATGGCAAATAAAACAAGGGTTACTGAGTGACAAAGACAATCTGCTGACTACATACCTAATGACTGCAGCACAATCCCACGCTCAAGTGCTCAGCATGCATATAATGAAAACCATACAGCCCCAAAATTGTAATGGAGCTGGCTGTTGGGGGCGCTGAAACAATGATTCCATTACTCAGGTCACACTGGAGGAATGTTTCAGACTTGACGGAATGGATATCATGATTTGTGGTGGCCTGCTGCATGTTGCGCATCATTAATGTTATGAGGGGATATTTGCTATTAAAGCAAATCATGAGAGAGTGCAAACATGAGGAAGAGGAGGAACCAGAAGAGTAGGGAAGAGGCAACCTACTTTGTTATTTCTGTCCAAACAGTCGTTGAGTGCAAAGTTTAAAGTTTATTTATTAATGCTACAAGTAGGCTCACATTAACACTGCAATGAGGATACTACACTATCTGCAACCCCAACTCCATTTTCACCAACACTCCCACCCATCACCCTTCCTGTATACTGATCATTACAGCATCTACTCAGCCACAATGCAACCCAATGGCACCCCAGATAAACATTCCAAATCAAATATATAAAATAAATCATTCCATACACTAAAGTCAATCTCCCTTTTGCAATCCCTCAGCACCTATCATTTGTATGCTTTAGTCTGCCCTATTGTCTATGAGTTGCCTGCAGGATGTAAGCAACGATGGCAAGGCCAGCATTCATTGCCTTTGATAGAGATGGGAAGCTGCCGTCTTGAGTTGCTGCAGTCTATTCGATGCAGGTTTACCCATCGTGCTGTTTGGGAGGATTTGATCAGGTGACAGTGGAGGAACATGGATCCAGGACAGGATATTTGCAGCTGCACGCAAAACACTTCCTCTCTCCATCCCACAACATGA
Organism: Carcharhinus amblyrhynchos; assembly: GCF_965287045.1. NCBI lineage: Eukaryota > Metazoa > Chordata > Chondrichthyes > Carcharhiniformes > Carcharhinidae > Carcharhinus > Carcharhinus amblyrhynchos. The sequence continues at coordinate 99,173,542 of NC_137325.1, forward strand.
CTTAGTCCCAGGTAGGGGAATTTCACCCTGCATTTCTGTTTATTTGCAGGTAGTAATATTTATGGGCATATATGTAACCAGGTCAATCTGCATTATTTTCACAACCAGTCGTCTAAAATCTATTTAAGAGCTGATGTTGAATCTGCTCTATGTATTCCCTTATCCTCTTCATCCAACTGAGACAATGTGGTGCTATATGTTTTTTCTTCATTCTTTCATGTGATGAGGGTGACAGTGGTAAAACCCGTATTTGTTGCCCCTCCCTAATTGCACTTAAACTGAACAATTCAGAGGGCAATTAAGAGTCAACCACATTGCTATGGGTCTGGAGTCATATGTCAGGGTGGCAGATTTCCTTTCCTGAAGGACATTACTGAACAAGATGAGTTGTTACAATGATCAGTGTTGGTTGTCATGATCACTATTACTGAGACAGGCTTTGTATTCCAAATTTATTATTTGAATTTAAATTCCACCAGCTGTCATGGTGGGATTTGATCTGATGCATCCAGCACATTAGCCTGGGCTTCTGGATTACTGGTGCAGCGACGTTACCATTATGCCATCATCTATATAATGTGGGCAGTGTGCAGATGCTGTTTAGACTGACTCTGTCCTGCAGGGACACAGCTAACAATCACTAAACATGTTTTAAAGTTTTATCCTGCAAAGCTTTACAATTATATCTCCCAATAATCCTTCTGCCCGCATCTCCATTATTATCTTTAGTTGACAGAGTTTCTCATTGCTCTAAGTGTTGGGATAAACTGAGTAGAGGAATTTGTGCAGCAGCTGTGGCTTAGTTGATAGAATTCTCATATCTGAGTTACAAGGTTGTGGGCTCAGGTCCCATTTCAGAGACAAAATCTAGGCTGACAAACCAATGCAACAAAGAGAGGTGCTACCATTCATTTGGGAGATTAAATGAGGCACCAACCACCCTTGCACATGGACATAAAGATCCCATGGCACTGCTTTGATGAATAACAGTGGCATTCTTCTGAGTAAGTGTTTAGTCCACAGTCAACATCACCGAACTATCAGATTATCTGGTCATTATCACCTTACTATCTGTGGGAGCTTGTTGTATGCAAAGTGGTTACTGCATTTCCTATGTTCGAACATTGACTACTTTTTAAAAGAACTTTATTGGCCACAAAGTGCTTTGGTACGCTCCAAAGTTGTGAAAAGTGCGATAGCAATGCAAGACTTCCTTTTTCTTATTTCCCCCAAGCCTCAGCTTTGATCACTTTGTGATCGGCCAACAGGAATCTCATTCGTTTTGTGTTTTTATTTCACTGCAGTTAGAAACATCCAAATGGGGATGGTTCTGTCTGATAGCCAATCTAAAAAGTGCTCAATTACATTCAGAGTGCAAGCAGCCAGAACACCAGGTAAACCTCAAAGATGCAATAAGTCTGAAGGGCAGCTGGCCTCCTACAGCTACTGAATAATCTCCAGACTATTTTCAATATTGTGGCTTATTTGGTGCTGCTGGTACATAGAGTTCATAGTACTCTGATCCTCAGAAATGTCATAGAATCATAGAATCCTCCAGTCCAGAAGGAAGCCATTCAGCCCATCGAGTCTGCACTGACCACAATCTCACCCAGGTCCTATCCCTATAACCCCATACATTTATCCTAGCTAGTTCCCTGATACTAGGAGGCAATTTAGCATAGCCAATCAACTGTGAGGCAGCAGTGCTAATCATTGTACCACCTTGCCACGCTAAGATGTCAACTATGCATTGCATGAAGGACATGTCGTGATCTTCATCTTTGTTTTGGAAGGAAGTAATGCCACTTAGCTGTGTCATCAATCTCACAGGTGAACATTTTAATGAGATTTATGTTGTGTTGAAGTGAATAAGGAAAGACTCACCAATGTTTCACTTTCTTATGAAGGCATTGCCTCCTTAAAACACAACTGATATTTCATTTCTCAGGCCCTTACACACAACAACTCATGGTGTAAGAGTTCAAATTGTATTATTGCTTTAATAATATTGGTTAAATATATTTTTTATCTCTAGTCAAAATGTACTTTATAAATATTCTATGGTTTTATTTTTTATATTTTAAGAGACTCATTTTTACAGGCTTCTCATGAAGGCCTGACTTGTGTTGTGAAGAAATTCTCTGATGGTGCTTAGATTAGGTCAACATGGGTTCTGTCCTCAGAGATTACAAATCTCAGATGCAATCTAGGCATACATTTATTACTGCCCTAACACACCACACACAGGATGATCATCCATCAGATTACTATTGGTGAGAAGTAGCTTGTGGTTGCAGGTGTGTAACGAAGTAAAGACTAAAACTGAAAATGCTGGAAACAGTCAGCAGGTCAGGCAGCATCTGTGGATGGAAAAGCAGAGTTAATTGTCCAGGTCAGCGATCTCCCGCCTGCAGCATTTTTCTTTGGCTTTGAGGCAAAGGCAATTTGACTGCAGACAGATAGATGGCAAGTGGTGTAAGAGCAGCTTCAGGAGGCGATCTCACAGCAGTTGGTTTCGCATTAACTGCAGCTTAGGAACATTTTAAGTGTAATGACTGGTATCTTTAGTGTTAGCGGTGAGTGGATGGTTTGGTAACTCACTATTCAGGATATGATTCTTTAACTGCAAATTGAAAAAGTTACTGCAGATGAACTTCTTGAGCATGACTCAAGATCAATGACACCACCAGGTCTGACTCTAGTGGGTGAGAAAGGGATCATAAGGTAGGATTTTCTGGCCATTCCATCTGGTGCTGCATTTTCAAACTTGCCCAAAAATGGCTCTGAAACTCTCCTGCTTTCTCGTCCGTTTGGCACCTAGTTGGCAATATTTTTGTAAAATTCCGCCGCACATTAGCTGTGTGTCAACAGTCTCACAGATTAATATATTAGTGAGATTGTATGGGTCACCTGGTGGTGCAGCTGACGAGCAACGCAAATGGACATTGACTTCAACAGGACTGCAAGATTCCACCGGTGGCCAATGGCGTGCCCCCTCCACCACCGTAAAATGTGCCAGGGGCGAGAGGTGGCGGGGTGGGGGGGGGGGAGTGGGGGGGAGGTTTAAAATCCCTGCCATAGGCACCTGATGCAAGGTCATCCACCTGAAGCCTCTTCACAGACACTTCCTGACCTGCTGAGTGTTACCTGCATATTTTTCTTTTTCACTTCACGTTCTCTCTGCTCCTATTGTTTAAACATCAGTACACTTTTTAATGGGGAGGCAACCTGACTGCTTTTCCTGCACAATTAAGGACACTGATGACAGTAATAGTTGCCATCACTGCTACCCAACTGAGATCAACCATTATTGTAGACAAAGGATCAAACTGACAAACTTGCTGGTCATTATGGTTTAGTGCAAATCAAATGATTCATTTACCCACCAAGACATCAGGGAATCGCCTCACATTTATTTTCATATAGCTGTGTTGTGAAGTATATATGAATAGCTTTTTGCATAGTGTGTAACATTGTAACCGCCCTGTTTAATTTGAGTTTAGGAGCATGAAACAATTATTGCTTCTCCTCCCAAACACATATGGTAGAACCTCCAGTATCTGCACACTATTAACACACCATCTCATTTGTCCTCCTGAGCTTACAATGGCCAAAGAGTTGCACATGATATTACTGTTCTTACACAGCGTCTTTTGTTACTTACATTTTTCCATTTCTAGTGAATAAAACAGCAAGATGTTTCTTGTTAAATGAATCCCTACAGGGCAGAAGGAGGCCATTTGGCCCATTGAGTCTGAAACCAACCACAATCCCATCCAGGCCCTATTCCTGTAACCCCACATATTTACCCTGTTAATCCTCCTGACACTAGGGCCAATTTAGCGTGGCCAATCAACCTAACCCACACATCTTTGGACTGTGGAAAGAAACTGGAGCAAACTCACACAGACATGGGGAGAATATGCAAATTCCACACAGGCTGTGACCCGAGCCCGGAATTGAACCAGGGTCTCTTGGGCTGTAAGGCAGCAGTGCCACCATGCCGCCCATTGTTATTTATATTGTGGTTGACCTTGTCCCAGAGCCCAAGATATATGACCTTGCCATATGTGTAAAAACCAAGGTATAATCTGTGTGATTCACCAGAGAATTCTCTCCATTCAAATGGATAGAAAAATCCACCATTTTCCAGCAAAATTAAATGAAATAAAAGCTGCATTAGAAAATCAGACTGAGATCAGATGTAACCAAGTTAAAAGAGCAATTCTGTTGCACCTTAGCCAGAAAAAATGATCTTCTAATTCCTTCTTTTTCAAATTAAAATATACTAACAACTAGACTGGGAAATTTTAAAGGGCTGATTTTTATCACCGGAAACCGGTGAAAGAACAGCTGGTTAAATTGTCAGCTGTAATTTACCAGCATTGATCCAATCGTCTTCCTGTAGGTTGTAATCTTAACTTGCTTTCCTGAGGAGGCACCAGCAGGAAGGCAATGCAGTGTTTCCTCATAAATGCAGATACATTATTCTGATGCTGTTAGGGCCTGACTGTAATTTCAAACCATGGTCGGAAAGGGAAAGCCTGGTCAAGGTGGTAAGGGGAGAAGATGCCATTAAAGATCCTTGTGGTCTAGAGGAGTAAGGATGCTTCTTCCTCGAATGTTACTCACTGGTGCTTCCCCCAACCATTTACACTAGTGCTGAGACAAGGTTTTCTGGTCGTAACCACTTGCCACCTGAAATCTTGCTGCCTGCTACTTCCTGCCGTCACCTCTACCTTAGCTCTCTGTTTGATTATGTTTGCTTGGTAACTGATCCACGTTCACTGTGCTGGGCTGGCTAAGCCTAAGGATCAGGCTAGAGAGCTAAGAAAATTGGGAAAGCTCCTAGTACACCAGACCGCTCTGACTTGAGACCATAGGAAAAATTCCCCCATGCCTCTGTCGGCAGGGTCAATGGCAGGCAGGGTGGGCCCAGGTAGAAGAATTCAATGGGATGCCCAAAATGCTGGCATGAGATTACAGTGGGATCTTCCAATACTGCCCACCATGACAGATCGTGAATCCTGCTGGAGGCTGGTGTAAGACTGATTTATGTCTCATTCATGGGATGAAGTGAAGGCCCAAACAGAATCTTCCCTCCATGCCTGATTCTCTGTGATGCCACGGGAAAACACATCAGTCCAGAACACGTCTGGCATGCAGAAGTCAGGCTCTACCTGAAGAAGGTCTCGGGTTGTGTCTGGAGTTTGGGATGGAGGCCGCCAGAGACCCACAGCAGTGGGTGGGAGGAGGGAACATTCATCAGGTACATCTTCTAACTTCAGTATCACTGAGGAGACCCATATTCCAACCTCAGTATTCCTGGGGGTCCATCTTCTTTCTTCAGTGATGTTGGGTGCCTTTTAGATATGGAACCCAGATATGACAGCGTGACATGCTCCATCATGTCCATCCCGCCACAGAAGATGGCGCAAAATCCCCAGGTGCATAACTAATGATGCTGGTGACAGAAGATATGGCGTTGTTTCCCATTGTCGTTCACCACAGGACTTAGCCACAAGTGGGGGGAATTGCACCCTACGTGTGTATAGAAAGTCTGAGATGTTTGTATACACTGCCAATAAACCTGTTTTAGATTTAGAGCTCGCCTCATCTCTGCATTGCTGTAAGATAATTCAGACATCTAAGATTTACAGCAAACCAATCAATCAGAACAAAAGTAATGATCGAGATGTTTGCAAAAAGTTTAACTTCACCAACTCCAGAACCATTTCTTTCACTGCTGAGAGATCCTTGGACTCCTTCTCCCTGGGGAGGCACCTACTAATGTATAGCAGTGAATGAATCTTCAAATGTGACAAAGCCTTTGTGATTCCCTCTGTGCTCTTAAGAGTCATAAAAAGATATATACTGGAGAGAAGGAGAAGATTTATGACCAGAAATTTGCCAGTAATAGAAAGTTACATGTGCATATTTGAAGCTACACAGTGAGTGCCCCTACTAGCACTTCTAACGTGTCAAATCTTTCAACAGAAATGACAGACTGAAGATACATTTTGAATAGGCACAGGGTAAAAAAAAACTTCCAGTTCTTAATGTCACAGGTGAGAAAAGGAGATGTAAAGACCATGATAATGAGGATACATTTTCTCTTTGAGCAAGTGATGTTGATCATCCGCCTCATCAAATTGATCACACAAGCATGACATAAAATTTGTAGATCTAATCACAGATTGAAGAGACCTTTTCATCTCAGAAGTCTATTTCTGTACTTCAAGAAATAGACAATTTGAACTCTATAAAATGATTTGATGTTTGCTGTTTAGAATGATGTAATTAAAAGTAAGGTCTTTAGTTAACAGCTTATAGTGTTCAATGGTTTGATTGATCAATATCTGATTACGTGATTCTGGTAACTGATCCATGTTCACTGTGCTGGATTGTTTAAGCCTGTGGGTGGAGCTGGGGAGCTAAGATAACAGCAAGTTCCAGAAAGGCCTGAGGATCTGAGCTGAGATTATGGGTGAGAATCGCTGACCTCTCTGTGGCATGGTTCTCAGCAACATGTCTGGTTCCCCTGCTATCAATAGAATTTCCCATTGGTTCCATCCCATGCCGTTGGGAAACACACAGCAAGGGCATGCTATTAATGAGAACAGAGGGCCCCACTGGCATGAGGAGCTGGAAGATTTCATCCTATGTATGTGCATAAAATCCTATAAGTACTTAAGATATTTGTAAGTACTATAAATAAAGCTATTGTACATTTAGATTTTGTCTCTGTACAGATCTGAGATAATTCAGCCTTCTAAGATATACAGCAAACCAATGAATACTTAACATCAGGGCCTGTGTAGTTTAGGCTCCATTTATAATCTACCTTGGCTTCTGTCTGTATGACTCCTGCCCCTGTTAAAATTTACACTCAATAAACTAAGATCATTAATCATGATTACAAAGTATGATGTGCTATTTGGGCAAAAGTTGTTGGAGAAAAGAAAATGTTTCTGTTCTTCCATGAACTATTCCAACTACAAGCAGGAAATTGTGCCGTCTTTCTAGGATGGTCAAATTTTAACTTTCCATGTCATGAAAAGGTTTGCCTCCAAGTCACATAAAACTGTGAGATCAGACTCTGAAGTTCATGGTTTAGGGAATTGTGATGGCTTCAGTCAGGCAAATGAGGTTGGCCTGCTGGAGTATGAACTTCCTGATTGAGTCTGTAATTTGATGTTTTAAGTTTCCTTTCCGCTTTGTCTTTTGTTCTGGGTGGTTCTCCTCCTTTTGGGAGCTGCCTCTTTTGAGTTGTCCCTAAGTTAATTTAGTTTTGTTTATTTGGTTGGACATCAAAAGATGTCACTGATTGAGTCCTAATTGATGGCCCAATCAGGGAGCCTCATGCTTCCTATTTAAAACAGGTATATCATTCTCTCTGCCTGCTGAAGCAGGGAGCGCACAGGGTGCATTCTGTTGTATAGTATGTCTTGTAAATAAAGGAACTTTTGATGACAGGACCTTTGCTTTCGTTGAGTTATTACAGGAATGACTGGGCAAGCAATCTGCAAAAACATAAATGGGCAGTAATGATTCCATTCATACTGTTGCTTACAATTGGAGACATTGAATTGTTCAAAGAAACTGCTTCAATGTGGGATAAAAGCATGAAATGTGGGAAACACTCTGCAAGATTGGCTGCATTTGTAGAGAGAGAAATAGGTTTAATGGTTGTTCTTTTAATCGTAAGGGCTCTGAAGCCACTTAAAAATGGTGGGCAGGACCTAATTCCAGGATGCCTGCCCCCATTCCTGGTGCCGCTAGTATGTGGTGGTATGGATAAGGGTATGGATTGCAGTCCCAAACTGGCTGGGTCCTTTGTGGGAGTAGGCATCTCCTATTGCAGCAGAAGAAAAGGCTTAATTGAATCTTCCTTGGAAGTCTAGCTTCAGAGTGCAGGGTGGGAAGAGCTTGCAATGTTGAGCTAAATCTTTTAAAATGCCAGGCTGTAGCAAATCTTGAGAGATCTTTAAAGAAATTCAGGGTCAGGAGTACAGTTTAAGTGAAACTCATCACTAAAACCTAATTCCCAAGTCCGAACTTCTTCAGAAATTAAAAAAGGAGGGAGTTGATTCAAAATTTCATGAACGTCACCACTGTTCAACTTGGTAAGAGGCAAAAAAAAGTTAGAATGTGATGGACCCGCAAGTCAAATAGGTAAATCGCTAAATAGGAGAGGCAGCCATTGTTAAAACTGTTTTCAAGCTGAGCACTAGTACCAATGTTATGGAGCCCACTAAAAACAGCAAGCACAGGAAGTCACATTGCCATTGAGTGAATGTTATCTGGAAATTCATATAGCTCTTAAAGCAAAACATAAACTTTTAATATTTTGAACACAGATCAGATTTCCACACTTCCAACTCAATTTAGACTAATCCAAGATCCAGATTAATCACTAAATTGGGAAATTTGGAGGAAAAGATTCTTAAGATATAACATTGTTTCAGGTTTAAATATAAAGTGAAAAAAAGTTGGTGAATATGCTGCTTTATTCGATTGGCCCAATTGCTGACAACATCACTGTACAGCAGGGAATTACTGAATCATCTGCAAAATTTGAATAGGTACTAAAATCATTTGACATTTATTTTAATTTAAGAAGCAATAAAATATTTGAAAAAGCTAAATTCAATAAAAGAGTCCCACTGTCAGGAGAATCAATCAACTTATTCTTCAACAACCCGTACAGGGTAGTGGAAGGTTGTGAGTGCAGCAATTTAAATTCAGCAGAGGCAGAATAGTGGTAGAAGCAGTGGATATTACATTCACTGGGACTTAAGCACAGAACTCCCTTCTCTCTTTAAGGAGCAGATTTATCCATTCTTCTCACAAGTGTCAGAAAATCACCCAGGAGGTAACCATGATGGAGATAACAATGAAAAGACAGCAAGCAGCAATCTAATGAGATTCAATCTCTGGCTCCAGTGTTGGTATAAGTGGTCAACACTGCAGCCACTGAACATATACTTCAATTCCAAGCCGGCATTCCAAAGCCACGAAAGCTGCTGGAAGCTGGTCAAAACCATCCATTGCCAACAGCAAAAGACAGAGGTTGTGTGTACCACTGAACCTGGTTTTAGTCATAGGAATGCTCATCTACTACCACAGAGGACATCAACATTGCCCACGTGACAGTGGAAGAGGCAAAAGAATTGACAAAGCGGCCAAATCAATGTTCGTCCCCCTCTCAAGAAACAAGCTGAGACAGCAACCATCAATCAGCACAATGGCGAAACCTATCAAGCATGTTTCAATACAAAGGGATGGAAGAAAAGGATACAAATATTCCCAGATGCCAGAACAAGCCCCAAATCTACAGAAAGAATCCACAACAACAGTAGTGTAAAGGAAATATGGAAGGGTAATAAGGTTTCTGGACCATCTGAACATTTGAATTCAAGGACTCAGTCGGGTGGTGGGATGAATGTTGTGTTGATAATGTAGTTAGGACAATGTGAATGTGTGATACTAATAACAATGTAAGACATAAGGTAAACTTTAATCATTTAAAATATATTGGACAAAGACTTGAGGGAATGTATGCTGGAATTCTCCAGCTGTTCATGCTGGTGGGATCTTCTGGTCCTGGCAATGGCTCACCCTTTGCCGCAGATTTTTCCATTGACCACAGCGGGACCAGCGAATCCTGCTGGCAGTGAATAGTGAGCTGCCTCACACTGCGAGGAGCACAGTGCGGGGAAGCCATCACCTCACCCCACTCCCACTCACCCTACACTTATTTAAATACTGCAGAATAATAATGGAGCTTAAAATACATCAAGTCATGGCATGTTTTGATCTACTGATGATTTGTTTTAAGTCCACTCTTGTGATTCTCAAGATTTCTGCACTTTTTAAAGTTTATTTATTCATTTGTTTATTAGTGTAACAACTTGGCTAACATGAACACTGTAATGAAGTTACTGTGAAAACTCCCTAGTCACCACACTTCGGCGCCTGTTTGGGGTCACTGAGGGAGAATTTAGCACGGACAATGCACCTAACCAGCATGTCTTTTGGACTGTGGGAGGAAACCAGAGCACCTGTAGGAAACCCACGTGGACATGGGAAGAACGTGCAAACTCCACACAGACAGTGATCCAAGCCAGGGATTCGAATCTAGGTCCCTAGTGCTGTGAGGCAGCAGTGCTTAACACTATGCCACTGTGTGCTAGTTAAACCCCTACCCCAAGATATCTCTGATTCTGGAGGCACTTCTGATTGCTAGTACTTCAGAGTTGAAAATACCAACACACAAATCAAGAGTCTCCAGCAGCTCGCTCAATTTTCTGTATATCCTTCAGAAAACCTACTCCATTAATTAAAATCTAGAAACCAAATCCCTCCACATCCAATGTGGTTTACTCAATTCGTCACTTGCATTTGATTGATTTGTTTCTGACTGTGTTCCCAACTTTTATTTTTCAATCTTTTGACCTTTTCAGTTTAGTTTGTCCCTTTCATTGCAGTATGTCCCCTTGCCACTTAATGTGGCTGGCAAGCAGCAAATTTTTATTACTTCTACACGGGTTGTGAGGATCACTGCTGATGCTAGCATGAGTTCCTTATCCCTAATTGCCCTTGAGAAGATGATGGTGAGTAGCCTTTTTGAACCACTGAAGTCCATGGGGTATAAATACACCCACAGTGCTGTTAGGGAGGGACTTCCAGAATTTTGACCTGGTGACAGTGAAGGAACAGTGATTTATTTCCAAATCAGGATGGTGAGCAGCTTGGAGGGGAAATTGCAAGTGGTGGCATTTCCATGCATCTGCTGCCCTTAATCTTCTAAGTGTTAGAGATCACAGGTCTAATGTTACGCCTTTGTTTAAGAAGGGTGCCAGGCAAAAGGCAGGGAATTATAGGCCGGTTAGTTTAATGTCTGTGGTAGGTAAAATGTTAGAGTCTGTCATTAAGGAGGAAATTGCGAGGCATCTTGAAGGAAATTGTTTGATAGAGCAGATGCAGCACGGTTTCATTAAAGGGAAGTCGTGTCTGACAAATTTACTGGAGTTCTATGAGGATGTGTCTAGGGCGGTAGATAGAGGAGAGCCGGTGGATGTGGTCTTTCTAGATTTTCAGAAGGCGTTTGACAAAGTACTTCACAAGAGGTTATTGCAGAAGGTCGAGGGACATGGAGTTGGGGGTAGGGTGTTAGCGTGGATAGAGGATTGGCTGTCAAATAGGAGGCAGAGAGTGGGGGTCAACAGGTGCTATTCGGATTGGCGGATGGTGACTAGTGGAGTGCCCCAGGGGTCGGTGCTGGGGCCTCAGCTTTTTACCATTTATATAGATGATCTGGAGGAGGGAACCGAGTGTAGGGTGTCAAAATTTGCTGATGACACCAAGATTGGGGGAACAGCAAATTGTGCGGAGGGTGTGGAGAGTCTGCAGAAGGATCTAGATAGGCTGGGCGAATGGGCCAGGAAATGGCAAATGGAATTTAATGTTGGCAAGTGTGAGGTGGTCCACTTTGGTAGGAAGAATGGTAGGAAGGACTATTACTTACGGGGCGAAAAACTGCAGCAGGCGACGGTGCAGAGGGACCTCGGGGTCCTTGTGCATGAGTTGCAAAAACCCAGCTTGCAGGTGCAGCAGGTGGTCAGGAAGGCAAATGGGATGCTGGCCTTCATAGCGAGGGGGATTGAATATAAAAGTAGGGAGGTCTTGCTGCAGTTGTATAGGGCATTGGTGAGGCCGCAGCTGGAGTACTGTGTGCAGTTTTGGGCGCCGCACCTGCGCAAAGATATTTTGGCTTTGGAGGGAGTGCAGAGGAGGTTTACTAGGCTGATACCGGAGTTGAGGGGGTTGAGCTATGAGGAGAGGCTGAATAAACTGGGCTTGTACTCGTTAGAGTTTAGAAGAATGAGGGGAGATCTCATTGAGACGTATAAGATGATGAATGGGATGGATAGGATAGAGGTGGAGAGACTCTTCCCGCTCAAAAAAGACAGTAGGACTAGGGGGCACAGCCTCAAGATAAAGGGGGGGCAGTTTAGAACGGAGTTGAGGAGGAACTTCTTCACTCAAAGGGTGGTGAATCTCTGGAATTCTCTGCCCGTTGAAGTGGTGGAGGCTGCCTCACTAAATATTTTTAAGACGCGGGTTGATGGGTTTTTGATAAGAGAGGGGATTAAGGGTTATGGGGAGAGGGCGGGAAAGTGGAGCTGAGCAGCGACAGATCAGCCATGATCTTATTGAATGGCGGGGCAGGCTCGAAGGGCTAGATGGCCTACTCCTGCTCCTATTTCTTATGTTCTTATGTAAGATGTGCCTTTGTCAATTGCTGTAGTTCTTGTACATGGAACACACTTAAGGACAACAGCTTGCTGAGAGTTCATCAGCTGATTTCCCTTCCATGCAGTTGCCTTTGCCCTGTGCCTTTGCAGCATGGTTCAAACACTGAGCTGAGAGAATTTGTAGTCTCCCAATCTGGGCCTTTGCAATTTGATCTGCTAATGGACAGCTCCCCTTTGTGTGTCCCTCAACTTATTCACCTTGTGTATTTTACAACATGTCACCTACGCCAAGGAGATTCTCTCCAATCTTCACAAATATTTCTCCAAATAACATAAGCAGCTAATTAGCTCACTACACTTCTGGCTTGAATATGTTCTAGGTTATTTTGTTGGCCATTAAGATTCATATGGGTTTTGATGAAAAGCTACCAACCTGAACTAATTTTGTTTCTCTCTCTGCACAGATACAGCCTGGCCTGCTGAGTGTCTCACAACACCAGGTTAAAGTCCAATCTTGAGACTTCTTACTGTGTTTACCCCCTAGTCCGATGCCAGCATCTCCACATCACTGCTGAGTGTTAGCAGCACTTTTGTGTTTTGTTCAGACTTCCTGCATCTGCACTGGATGGCTATTGTTTTAGATGTGTATCACTATGGCTGCCTCATTATCTACTTGGTGCTACTTTGGGAAAATTTTCTTTTTGTCTATAAAGTTCAATAAACAGTTAACAAATAAAATGCAACATGTAAACATTCATCTATGGAGATAATAAATGGGGAAAAGTATTATCATAAAACTAGGTCCAAAATTAGAGTTTAGCCTAAACTCTCTTTTTAGCAATGTAAATATCTTGTCTCCAAACTCCCCTCCCCCCTGCCCAGGGCTAACTGCCATATTCCTCGGGTAGTCCCCTAACAATGTGTACCTTTGTTCTGCCATTCACATATTCCAATCACTTTTAGCACCTTTCTCCGCCTTTATCATCACCATTTACATTTTCTTTGTCCAATTACAGCCCAACCTCCCACCCTCGTAGCATGAATCTCATCCAATTTTCCTTCTCTTCAACTTTGACGAAGGGTCATCCAGACTCGAAATGTTGGCTGTATTCTCTCTCCACAGATGTTGTCAGACCGGCTGAGTTTCTCCAGCATTTTTGGTTTTTGTTTTGGATTCCAGCATTTGCAGTATTTTGCCTTTAAGTATAAATGTTAACTGCTATTCTTTGAAATTCCAAAATCTGTGAGGAGTGGAATTTGCTTTGAGGATTAAAAATTATTATAGTAATTTGTTTGCCATTGATAATAGGGTGTGAATAACTATTCATTCCTAAAATTGCACCTGGGAATAAAACAGGTGTAATTCATGTGAATTCATAGATGTTCTCAATGCTTTTAAACTTTTTAAGAAGTGTTTGTTTAACAGCAATTAGCAGGAAATGTTCAAATCTACTCAGATTCAGGTTCACTTTTGTGCAGTGATCACTGGGCCAGTGAGAACTGACAGCAAAGCAGCCAGATACTTATTATTTAGTGAGCATGGCATTGAATCTCATTTGAATGAAAACATTAAAAGAAGAGCAGGAATAGTAAGAGACCATGGCCTTGGAGGTCTGAGGAGACAGTTGGCAAATTTAATGCTCTTCTTAATATCCAACACAAATGACCAATGTCAATGTGCCACCTTGCCAGCAAGAAAAAAACATAAAAGGAGATTGGACACATCAGGGTATGACTTTGAAACTTGGTCTTCAGTCAAAGCAGCTTTTAAGTATACTCCGAATGAAAGTCAATGTGAAAACCATACAACCTTTCTTAGCTTTGGGTATTTCCAGATGTCAGTAGGATTTAGAAATCATAGAAACCCTACAGTACAGAAAGAGGCCATTTGGTCCATCAAGTCTGCACCAACCACAATCCCACCCAGGCCCTACCCCCCTATCCCTACATGTTTTACCCACTAATCCCTCTTACCTATACATCTCAGGACACTAAGGGGCAATTTTAGCATGGCCAATCAACCTAACCTGCACATCTTTGGGTTGTGGGAAAAACAGGAGCACCCAGAGGAAACACACGCAGACATGGGGAGAATGTACAAACTCCACACAGACAGTCACCCAAGCCAGGAATCGAACCCAGGTCCCTGTAGCTGTGAAGCAGCAGTGCTAACCACTGTGCTACCGTGCTGCCCATGGGATGCTGGCCTTCATCGCGAGGGGGATTGAATATAAAAGTAGGGAGGTCTTGCTGCAGCTGTATAGGGCGTTGGTGAAGCCGCAGCTGGAGTACTGTGTGCAGTTTTGGGCGCCGTACTTGCGCAAGGATATTTTAGCCTTGGAGGGAGTGCAGAGGAGGTTTACTAGGCTGATGCCGGAGTTGAGGGGGTTGAGCTATGAGGAGAGGCTGAATAGATTAGGCTTGTACTCGTTAGAGTTTAGAAGAATGAGGGGAGATCTCATTGAGACGTATAAGATGATGAATGGGATGGATAGGATAGAGGTGGAGAGACTCTTCCCGCTCAGAAAGGATAGTAGGACTAGGGGGCACAGCCTCAAGATAAAGGGGGGGTGGTTTAGAACGGAGTTGAGGAGGAACTTCTTCACTCAAAGGGTGGTGAATCTCTGGAATTCTCTGCCCGTTGAAGTGGTGGAGGCTGCCTTGCTAAATATTTTTAAGACGCGGGTTGATGGGTTTTTGATAAGAGAGGGGATTAAGGGTTATGGGGAGAGGGCGGGAATGTGGAACTGAGCCACGACAGATCAGCCATGACCTTGTTGAATGGCGGGTCAGGCTCGAGGGGCTAGTTGGCCTACTCCTGCTCCTATTTCTTATATTAACGGAGAGGCAGGCAGGGTATGGGGGAAACCAGGAGGTGATGGTGAACCCAGCAAGGCTGGGGTCTTGGAGGCCCTTACGATCTTAGCCCAATAGACTTACAGAACGCTCAGCATGAAAGGAGATTGTTCAACCCTTCATGCCTATTATTTATTTACTTATTAGTCACAAGTAAGGCTTACATTAACACTGCAATAAAGTTACTATGAAATTCCCCTAGTCGCCATACCTCAGCACATGATTGGGTCAATATACCTATCCAACATGTCTTTCAAGCTGTGGGAGGAAACTGGAGCATCCAGAGGAAACCCATGCAGACACGGGGAGAATGTGCAAACTCCACACAGACACTGATTCATGCCGGGAATCGAACACAGGTCCCTGCCACTGTGAGGCAGCAACACTAACCACGGTGCCAGCATGCTGCACCTAGCTAGCACTTCATGAGAACTACCCAATTTGTCCCATTCCTCTGCTCTTTCCTCATAGCAGTGCAAATGTTTACTCTTCAACTAGTTATTTTTTTTTTGTAAGTTATTATTGAATCGGCTTCCGCCACCCTTTCATGCTGGCCTTCATGGCATCTCCACTGATGGCCTATTTTATTTAAAGTTAAACAGGCCATGAATGGGATCAATTTAAGTTAAAATTCAAAATAAAGTTAATTTACTAGTCACAAATAAGGCTGACATTAACACTGCAATGAAGTTACTGTGAAATTCCCTTAGTCACCACACTCCGACACCTGTTCGGGTACACTGAGGGAAAGGGGGTTGGATTGATCAATCATGATATTTTATTCCAACCCACAGCCATACTCTGTTCCTAATGTGGGACTAGGACTAACTTGGAGTCACTCAATCAATCCAATATGCCATGCACCCCAGCTTTCAGGTGTATCCTTTGCCAATTTCATCACCAGACTGCAGCAACTTAAAGGACAAACCTAATGTTTTTCAGTCAGGTGATATTCTCCTAGATCTGTGTACCACTGGTTGCAATTGGGTCTTCATTCATGTACCTTTATTGCTGGTCTCTGTCTTGACAACATCAAGAGTTACTGCTCTCTTAATACACAACTAGTGTGTGCTTTTCTCCTGAACTGACTGGATTGTTATCAGGCTAACGCTTTTGTAACACGGGTTCAAATCCCACTGTAGCAGCTGGTGGAATTTAAATTAATTTGAAAAGAAACTCTGGAACTGAAAGCTATATTCAGTAATGGTGACCACGAAACTTTCATTCATTGTTGTGGAAACTCATTTGACTCACTAATGTCATTTAAGGGAGGAAAGATCATGAGGGACATGGACAGAGTGAATAGTCAGAAACTTCTTCCTACGGTGGAAGAGTCAATTACTAGGGGGCATAGGTTTAAGGTGCAAGGAGAAAGTTTAAAGGAGATGCACGAGGCAAATTTTTTGCATAGAGGGTGGTGGTACCTGGAACTCGCTGCCGGGGGAGGTAGTGGAAGAAGAAATAATAGTAACTTTTAAAGGGCGTATTGACAAATACATGAATAGGATGGGAATAAAGGGATATTGTCCCCAGAAGGGGGCTTTAGTTCAATCACGCGGCATGGTCAGTGCAGGTTTGGAGAGCTGAAGGGCCTATTCCTGTGCTGTAATTTTCTATGTTCTTTGTTCTTGAAATTCTTTGTTCTTGCATGATTCCTTTTACATCCACAGGTGATTCGGTCCTCCTTGCTGGCCAACAAGGGGCACACACGCGATGGGTCGTGCGAGGGTTGCTCTTGGACGTTGCTTCGAGAGTTGCCTAGTGCTTCACGTCCATTAGTGTACGCTTAAACTGGACCAATTGACGGGCAACACGTCAGCTCAGTGACTATCACTGTTGGCTGTGCAGTTACAGGGACCCGGGTCGGATCTCCAGATTGGGTCAATGCCTGTGGGAGTTTGCACATTCTCCCCGTGCTTGTGTGGGTTTTCTCCGGGCACTCCAGTTTCCTCCCACACCCCAAAAACGTACTTTTTAGGCTGATTGATGTCAATAAATTGCCCCTGAATTGGATCTCCCTTAATCTGGCACACATATAATTCTCTAAATTTGCACCCCTTTATTGTGGAATTCCACTAGAGGTAGACAAAAATGTTGACGATCGACGAAAGAATTGAATAAGGCACTCACCGAGTGTTAAAATGGGCAGCGTGGACTTGTAGGGCCGAGGGCCTGTTTCCTGTGCTGTGCTGTCCTTTGTTCAGACCCACAGCAATGTGGTTGTCCCTCAACTGCCCTTTGAGTTGGCTGAGCAGGTCATTCAGTTCAATGGCAATTAGGGATGGGAATAAAAGCTGGCCTTGCCAGTGACACTCACATTCCAAGGAAGAGTAAAACAAAACTGATTCAAGACAAGCAGGCAAAACAAAATTACAAGTTAAAACTAGTTTTCTGTTCATAATAAATATTTCTTGAGCAAATCAAAGGTTTCGCAATTATTCAAAGAAGTGGCTAATAAATACAGGTTAGATCTGACTGTAGATGTGGCTGACTGATTTATAGAGTCCTCAAACCTTACATACAGAAAAACAATATCACTTGAGTTTGTCGGATTGAAATGGAATAGGTATGTTTGGGTTTTGATTTTCTATGGTGATGGTGACCTCTGGCTCTCAAGCTCTCAACTGGGGCTTTCCTCGAGTCATTTTTGGAATTGTTGTTGATTAATTGATAACAATTTATTGCCTTGATTAGTCAATAACTCCATTATCAACGTGCCATGTGATTACCAAGATGGTAGCAGGCACACCAGATTGGCCTAGTTCTTTTTGTCGAGCAAGGTATGTTGCTAGATACCTTGCTGTATAATCCAGAACAAACTGAAGGATGATGTTGTATGCTTCGGAATGATGCCTGTCAAATGTCCACCCACAAGCTTTCACAAGAGGAGTAGAAGCGAAATAAGTCGAAAGAAGAGAAGGACATACTAGCCCAAGTCTAAAGCAACTCAAGAGTGACAATTGCTGATCAGTAATTATTTTTCACCCTTTAGAATTGCATACTTCCCATCCAGCAAGAAGACAGGAAATGCAAAATGCTGTAAATACATTCTATTACATAACGATTCTCCATGTTTTTTGTTGCTATTTAGTTGTTATCTACAAGATGTGTTTTTTAAAAGATCGTAAAAAGTCATCTTTACCATGTTTAACATTTGTTTTTAATTAATATAAACTTCCTTGACAGCATTCGTTTCTTCAAGGTGGAGCCTTGATAAAATGTGAATTTGTTTCCTCTCGCTGCAACAACCCCTACCTTGTGTCATTACTTGGCCAAGCTCTTTCCCTATGCATGATGGGTTTCTGGAGGAATCCCATCAATTCAGTCAAGGGAAATTCAGTGGTGTTGTAGTTGGGCTTCTCCATCTCCTCCAGATTCAGGTAGTCTTCCCTCTGCAGCACCAAGTTGTGGAGAGCACAGCAAGTTACAATGATGCGGGAGACCCTCTGGGGGCTATATTGTGGTGCACCTCCTGACTACTCCATGCATCAGAACTGTATCTTCCACAGACCAATTGCCTGCTTAACCAGCACACGTGTTGCAGTGTGAGCCTCTTTATAACAAGTCTCAGTTAGGGTTTATGGCCTCCACACAGGCATCATTAGCCATCCTCTCAGTGGGTATCCTTGCCTCTGAGGAGGCATCCCTCCAGCCGCCCCTCTCCCTCAAAGACAGCCAGATCTGAGAGTGGCCCAAGATGTAACTGTCATGTGTGCTGTCATGTTGGAGTTTAGAAGGATGAGGGGGGATCTTATTGAGACGCATAAGATGATGAAGGGGATAAGAACATAAGAAATAAGAAATAGGAGCAGGAGTAGGCCATCTAGCCCTTCGAGCCTGCCCCGCCATTCAATAAGATCATGGCTGATCCGTCGTGGCTCAGTTCCACTTTCCCGCCCTCTCCCCATAACCCTTAATCCCCTCTCTTATCAAAAACCCATCAACCCGCGTCTTAAAAATATTTAGCAAGGCAGCCTCCACCACTTCAACGGGCAGAGAATTCCAGAGATTCACCACCCTTTGAGTGAAGAAGTTCCTCCTCAACTCCGTTCTAAACCGCCCCCCCTTTATCTTGAGGCTGTGCCCCCTAGTCCTACTGTCTTTTTTGAGCGGGAAGAGTCTCTCCACCTCTATCCTATCCATCCCATTCATTATCTTATACGTCTCAATGAGATCTCCCCTCATTCTTCTAAACTCTAACGAGTACAAGCCTAGTTTATTCAGCCTCTCCTCATAGCTCAACCCCCTCAACTCCGGTATCAGCCTAGTAAACCTCCTCTGCACTCCCTCCAAGGCCAAAATATCTTTGCGCAGGTGCAGCACCCAAAACTGCACACAGTACTCCAGCTGCGGCCTCACCAATGCCCTATACAGCTGCAGCAAGACCTCCCTACTTTTATATTCAATCCCCCTCGCTATGAAGGCCAGCATCCCATTCGCCTTCCTGACCACCTGCTGCACCTGCAAGCTGGGTTTTTGCGACTCATGCACAAGGACCCCGAGGTCCCTCTGCACCGTCGCCTGCTGCAGTTTTTCGCCACGTAAGTAATAGTCCTTCCTACCATTATTCCTACCAAAGTGGACCACCTCACACTTGCCAACATTAAATTGTAGAGGTTGAGAGGTTCTTCCCGCTCAGAAAGGACAGCAGGACTAGAGGGCACAGCCTCAGGATAAGGGGGGGGGGGGGGGGGGGGGGGGCAGTTTAGAACGGAGTTGAGGAGGAACTTCTTCAGTCAAAGGGTGGTGAATCTCTGGAATTCTCTGCCCGTTGAAGTGGTGGAGACTACCTCGCTAAATATATTTAAGTCACAGGTAGATACGTTTTTGGTAGGGAAGGAGATTAAGGGTTATGGGAAGAAAGCGGGAAAGTGGAACTGAGCCACGACAGATCAGCCATGATCTTATTGAATGGCGGGGCAGGCTCGAGGGGCTAGATGGCCTACTCCTGCTCCTATTTCTTATGTTCTTATATCCTTATGCTCTCTGGAAAACGGGCAGACACCTGAATGAAGTGCATCGTATGGTTGCAGACGAGCTGCACATTGAGGGACAAGAATCCTTGTGGTTTATGAATGACATCATATGTCATAATGGAGCATGCAAGGCCATGTGTGTGTCGTCAATCAAACCTTGCACCAGGAACAAGCCTGCAAAGGTAGCGAAGACCATGGCCCTGGCACCTTGGCTCAGCTGGTCCCAATCCAAGTTGACATACACATGAGTCCTTGCATAAAGGGCATCTGTGACCTCCTGGATGCATTGATGTGTTGATGACTGGGATATGCCACACAGGTTACCTGTGCTGCCCTGGAATGAGCCACTCACATAGAAATTCAGAGCAGTTGTGAGTTTAAGGACCAGAGGCAATGGGTGCCAGCCCTTGCAGGGTCTGGCAGAAGGAATCCACCGTCTCCCGGGCTGGACACTCCCTTCAACTCTCTGACATTCGCAGGTACAGTTGGAATATCCACAGCCGGTACCTATGGATCTGTAATGCTGTTCCTGGAAAAGCAACAGGCCCAACCTTTCCCTCCTCTGCAGAGCACTGGTCCTGGCCAGGTGTCACAGCACGTAGAGTAACTGCCGTTATTCTATGCAAATATGTAGGATAGCCAATGCGACAGGTTCCATGATCCTCGAAACCATGCACCGTAAAGAAGAGGAAACCACAGTGAGCTGTAAGGGTTTGTGAGAGAATCTCGACACTCACCCCTCAATTCCTCGCTACCTTTGTAGGCTTGCTCCAGATGCAAGGTTTGATTCATTACACATACATGGCCCTGCACGCTCCATCATGACACATGATGCCATCCATGAACCACAAGGATTCTTATCCCTCAGTGTGAAGCTCATCTGCAACCATACAATGCACTTCATGCAGGTGTCTATCTGTTTCCCGGAGACCGTCCATGACAGCTACATCTTGGGCCACTCTCAGACCTAACCATCTTTGGGGGAGAGTGCGGGCTGGAGAAATGGCTCCTTAGAGGCAAGGAGCACCCACTGAGAAGATGGCTGATGATGCCAGTGCGGAGGCCTCAAACACCGACTGAGACTCGTTAAAACGAGGTTCACCCAATGGCACCACACTCTGTAGGTGCCTCAATGTTATCCCTCATACCTTCCATCCTGACACCATAGCCACCTCTTCATGTTAATACCTGTTATCTCCAGCAGGAGGCAATATATAGACCCACCAGGGCCTCAGTGGCACCACATGGCTGCAGTTATGAAACATTCACTAGAAGAGCTTGTGATTGAGAAAGATTCCAAACCGCACCCCGCTCCCCCTCAAGGAAACCTGATGTCACATTAGAGGGCAGTTGAACGGCTGCATGTGACCAGTGTTTTCATGCTGATGGGGAACCTGACCGATGCACCCTGTCATGATATTGACTGGGCTGTATCTTGACAGACATCACCATTCACACATTGCATCGGCGTTCGTATCAGTGTTATCTGTGTGAAGTCGCAGCCTTTCTGGGAATGTCAACTCAATGCCTGGGACATCAGTTTGTGAAGGGTTAATAGTTGGCCTCCACTAAATGGCAATGGTTTTTTATCTACCCACCATTTAATGGCATAATCACTGTTGAGAAGAGGCTGGAGTGTCTGCTCAGCCAAGTATCTGCCCCTTGTGGCAGACGAGGCACGGCTGAATCATGAGGCCAGAAATTAGCATGTCCAGCTCATTCCCGGGGAGCACCCTGTTTCTCCCAGGTCATAAGAGGTGCAAAGCTGAGCAGTCTTCTACGACCCACTGAGATGTACTGTTACACGCAAGCATCCTTGACAATTGGTTTTGGCCTTTTAGGCAGCCTCTCTCCTTTGTCTGCACACTGAGTGGTTTCCAATCACACAGCAGTCATCCTTCCCCAAGTATGAGGCCCTTCAGGCTCATTCCCAGTCTCTCATGGCACCCCACTCAGTAACTCATAATCAATGCCAGTGTGGAGCCTCTTGTTTTTAAACCCTCCCACCTTCCGGCCAGTCCCCACTAAGGAAGGGCATTCCCTCAGCTGTGATATGGCCAGGAACTCAGGACACAGGATATGGGGGGCATTGGGTTGTACAAACATGTGCGTATTAACCTCTAATCGCAAATAAAGATAAGTCAACTTCAAATATTTAAACACAATTTTCTTTATTTTGTAGCTACTTAAAAAATAGTCAGTACTTGCATAAACTAAATACTCACTATCCAATGCTTAACTTATGGCTGATTTTGACTTGCATATTAAACTTGACTAGGATTTATGGATTTTCTTCTTCCAAATGTTGTCTCCTGTGATCCTGGGTTTTTCACTAAGCACAAGTTCTTTATGCTGGCGTTCTTATACCCTAGAAGGTCCTTGGCAATCAGCCAATGAATTGACCAGAAACCTGATAGCATCGTTCGATTAGGCCAATCAAATAGAGCTAGCACAGAGCCTTGGGGCCTTCCAGACCCCATCATGTTTAGGTCTTATGGTAAAAAGCCTTCATTTCAATGCCCATATAAGGAAGCACTGACTCCAAAATGTCTGTAGACAACTTCTTTTGTTTGGGAACAATTGTAACATCTAACACCTTGAGTCCTTTGATATGTTTCAGGCCAACTTGGCCACAGGAAACCCCAACATGCTGAAAAAACAACTTTGGCTAAAAATCAGGTTTGCTTGATTGAAGATCTATCAGCATATTAGAAGTTAAATCTCTGCAGGCCACTCTACCACAGTTGAACCTTCACAACTCCATTAAAGCAAGAGATGGCCCAAAATGAAGGTAGGGTGAAGTCTGTAAGTAACTCCCTCTTGACCCTTCCTCCCAATATGGTGATTGCCAGCCCAAGTTGCACTTAACTGTGTCTCCCACATGCTCTCTGTGCCTGCTGAGCAGTGAACACCCTGCAAGGTGCTGACTGCCTGAACACTCACCTCTGAACTAACCCTCAAAGGTGAAGGCACCAGGTTCATGCTGGCGTTGATGTGACGTCATGCCACTGCTCACTGAATAAGTGGTGGGGGGTGGGGGGGAGTCTTGGAGGGAGGGCTCGCTAATCATACGCTAATGAATTAAAATGAGCTTTCTTTTCACTTTGCTCCACCTGTGAGGGGACTAGAAGGTCAGAACTTGGAAACTCGCTGGCGTGAATTGTGCTTTCCAAGTCTCTCTGGGTTTTGAAGGAGAACCCGCCATTCCCGTAGACGGAGAGCACGGGCTCAAAATCGCCCCCAACAGAATACTCTCAGAAATTGATATATCATACAAGTACCAAAGATCAAAATGACTCCAATGTTCCCAACCTCTATCATGAAGCATTACATTAATTTCACAAGTGAGAGATTTTAGAAACTACCTCTTCTTTGTTGTTGACATCGGCTCCGAAAAGCCAAGCATTTTGCACATTGCAACAAGGATCTCAGTGTGGAAACCAAGTAGACCATCTAGCCCCTTGAGCATTCTCTGCTATTCAATTAGATCATGGCTGATCTGTACCTCATCTCCATTTACCTACCCCTGCTCCATATCCCCAGATACCTTTACCTAACAACCATCTATCTTTCTCAATCTTGAAAGCTCTTCTAGTGAATGTTTCATAACTGAACTGCCACAACACTGTTTTTACGTCCAACACAGCTGTTCTTTTCAAATTGATGCCCGTTGCTGCTTTTGCACTTTAACTGATAGCACAGTGACTGTTTTGTTTAATGTTGGAATATATTTTTGCAGAAAAATAAATATTTGACTCCCATGCACTTTGCCTTGGTAAAGATGCCACAAGTACGCAAGTGTGATTAAAAATACATACACTGTTGGCCACTGCTGTCAGCTTCAATGAGTATTGACCTCATTTAACATGTACAAGTGAACAGGAACAGACCCCAGGGAGGTGGACGTCACTGCAAAAGGGTGTGCACTTTGTGGATGATGTGTTTTCCCTTCTGGGTTACTATGACTCTACTGTTAGACTGTCAGCTACCAGGGTTAGGTTTAGGCTCTTCTGGGCTTGGTTTCTTCAGCTTAGAAAGTTGGTGAAAGAAACTTTTTTTTGTAAAAGGTAAATAAAATTGTTAAAGGTATAGGAAAAAATACTCAGAAAATTCTTTTAAATTACATTGGAATAATAGCACAAGAAGTTGCTGATCATATTAGAGAAGAGAGCTTTTAAGATTGGGATTGGGATTTTTTTGGTAATCTTTTAAAGAGATATGCACGTCACTGCCTAGGCTAACATTTTTATTGCCCTCCCTAATTGCCTTTGAGATGGTGGTGATAAGCTGAATTTTTGAACCAATGCAGTCCATGTACTGTAGATACACCCACAAGCTTGGTAGGGAGAAAGTTCCAGGATTTTGAAACAGTGACAGTGAAGAAATGGTGATATCTTTCCAAGTTAGAGTGGAGGGGAACCTGCAGGTGATGGTGTTCCCGTACATCTATTACCTTTGTCCTCCTAGGTGGTATGAGATACAGGTTTGGAAGATGCTATTGAAGGAACCTTGGTATGTTTCTGCAGTGCATCATGTAGATGGTACACACTGCTGCTCCTGTTCATCGTTCATGGAAGGAATGGATATTGAAGGAGGCAGATGGGGTGCTAATCAAGCAGGGTGCTTTGTCCTGGATGGCGTCAAGCTTTTTGAGTGTTATTGGAGCTACACCCATCCAAGTAAGTAGGAAATATTCCCCAGGTGATATTGACATCTCCTTCCTGGCAGGAGTCTGTTCACACAAAGAACAAAGAAAATATCAGCACAGGGACAGGCCCTTTGGCCCGCCAGGCCTGCACCAACCATGCTACCCAACTTAACTAAAACCCCCTATGCTTCCGGGGATCATACCCTTCTATTCCCATGTCACTCATGTACTTGTCAAGACACTCCTTAAAAGTGACTACCCTATCCGCTTCCACTACCTTCCCCGGCAACAAGCTCCAGGCACCCACCACTCTGTGTAAAAAATCTGCCTCGTACATCTCTTTTAAACCTTGCCCCTCACACCTTAAACCTGTGCCCCCTCGTAATTGACTCTTCCACACTGGGAAAAAGCTTCTGACTATCCACTCTGTTCATGTGTCTCATAATCTTGTAGACTTCTATCAGGTCTCCTCTCAACCTCCGTCACTCCAGTGAGAACAAATCAAGTTTCCCCATCCTCTCCTCATAGCTAATGCCCTCCATACCAGGTAACATCCTGGTAAATCTTTTCTGTACCCTCTCCAAAGCCTCCATATCCTTCTGGTAGTGTGGCGACCAGATTTGAACACTATATTCCAAGTGCGGCCTCACTAAGGTTCTATACAACTGCAATGTGACTTGCCAATTTTTAAACTCAATACCCCAGCTGATGAAGGCAAGCATGCCATATGTCTTCTTGACTACCTTCTCCACCTGCATTACTATTACCTGTACACCCAGATCCCTTTGCCTATCAATACTCCTAAGGTTTCTGCCATCTACTGTATATTTCCTATCTGTATTAGACCGTCCAAAATGCATTACCTCATTTTTGTCCAGATTAAATTCCATCTGCCATCTCTCCGCCCAAGTCTCCAACTGATCTATATCCTGCTGTATTCTCTGATGGTCTTCATCACTATCTGCAAATCCACCAACCTTTGTGTCGTCCGCAAACTTACTAATCAAACCAGTTACATTTTCCTGCAAATCATTTATATAACAGCAAGGGTCCCAGCACTGACCCCTGAGGAATGCTAACTGTCACAGCCCTCCATTCAAAAATGCACCCTTCCACTGCTACCCTCTGTCTTCTTTGACTGAGCCAGCTTCTGGCCTACAGC
Source organism: Carcharhinus amblyrhynchos (assembly GCF_965287045.1). NCBI lineage: Eukaryota > Metazoa > Chordata > Chondrichthyes > Carcharhiniformes > Carcharhinidae > Carcharhinus > Carcharhinus amblyrhynchos. The sequence goes on from NC_137325.1 coordinate 99,199,444, forward strand.
CTCTGACAGGGAGAGAGGGAAATCTCTAGTGCAAAATGGAGAGCTGCAATGATTTAACATCCTGCCATGTGACCAGAGGACATGGAAGCTAAAGTGACCTTGCACTTCAGAATTTGAAGAGCTGACAGGCAGGAATGCAGATATTGATCACAAAGCTGCTTTGAACTGCAGTCGTTCAAGAATTTGGCTCACCACCATCGTCTCAAGGGCAATTAGGGAAGAGCAAAGCACCATGTCAGGGTGATCTTCAGGTCTGCCAGGGCTAGAAGGGGCATTTCAGTCACAACACCTGACCCTGGTGCAGAGTGGCAAGGTCAACCCCTAGCCCTCAGTCCCCCTCCCCCAACTCCCAGGATCATGAGCAACCCACCCTTTGCAGCCTGGCAGCAGCAGAGGGGCAAATAGCCACTGGACCTACCTCCTTGAGCCTCCTTGGGGCCCAAGTCACTAGGCCAGGGTGTCAGTGCCTGGGTGCCAGGGGTCAGTGCACTGTTAGCACTGCCAAGGCATATGGTCTGAAGGGAGGCTGAGTATGGAGTCTGAGAAGGAAGGGGGATTGTTTGGCCGGGGTCAGGAGGCGGTCTGAGGGCTCTGAGGGAGGAGGGGCCCTGAGTGGGGGTTAGGTCATTTAAATCTTGTGCCTGCATATTGTGGAGAGGGGGAGGAAGCCTCTCCTTGCTATGGTTTGGTGGTACTTCCTGTAGCAGGTAAGAGTGCCTAAGTTTTCCACTTGGTTTGGAACAAGAGAAATGTTGGCTGCGATTTTCTGGCCCTGTGGTGTCTGTGGTAGGTGCGGTGACCTAGCCAAAAGTCCATTGACTTTAGGGGGGATCAGATGATCCCCAAGGTGGGCAAGGCCAGAAAATCCTCCCCATTGACAGCCAAACACTTGGCTCTGATCTGGATCTTCCACTGAAATTTGAAATTGAAATTCCCATCAAATTTAGAATAATTGTAGAATGTATCTGATGCCTCTTCACATCAAAACATTGCCCAGCTTACACAACTACTGCATTTGGAATTACAATACAATTGATGTGTATATACACAACAATATGCCATAGAGTACAATTGCTGTATATATACACAGCAATGTCCTGTTCAATGCAATTGCTGTATACACACATGACAATGTTCTGTACAGTACAATTACTGTATACATAGATGGCAATGTCCTGCACAACACAATTGCTGTATACAAACACTGCAATGTACATACATGCAATGTACCGTACAGGACAATTGCTGAACACATACACAGCAAAGTCTATACATCAAGCAGGAATGAAAATTGATATGCAATGAATTGATTTCCAAGTGATATTTGGTTGAGGGGGAGATGTTGACCAGAAAATCAGTGAAGAAACTCTTACCTTTTGATATACATTTTCTCTTTTGGAGAGTTGGTGCACGCTCAATAAGCTGAATGGCCTCTTTCTGCACTGTAGGAATTCTATGATTCTAAGATCCCACCTGCCCTAGCTGATGAATATAAAAGATCTCATGGCAACGTTTCAAAGAAGAATAGGAGTGATCTCCCTGGCCAATATTTATCCCTCACTGACTTCTCTAAAAATACAGATTATCTAATCTGTATCACATTGCTGTTTGTGGGGCCTTGCTGTCTACAGATAGGCTGTCACCTTTCCTGCATTAAAACAGAGGCTACTTTCCAAAAGTACTTGATTGGTTTTATAAAGATTTTAGCCTGTGGTCGTGAAAAGTGCTGTATAAATCCCAGTCTTTTTCTCATTTTATATCATGACTTTGTTCTACAATAATCCTTACTTATCCATATCCCATGTTTGAAAAGTATCATCTTTATTTTCGTTATAACACATGTTTCAAATTTTGTCAGGATTTCCAACCTCCTTAGAACAGAATACATCATTAAATTGTCATTTGAAGGCCATTATATGTAAGTGCATATTTTAGTTTATTTTGTTTACACGACTAACTGTAAGTAACAATCTGTGGCTGTAGGTTATCTTTCAAAAAGCAAGGTCTTAAAAAAGGAGATTTTACCTGTTAAACAGCTACGAGCGCTTTACATTATTTCTCTGGTCCTGGCAGAGTGACCAAAAATTTGATCAGCGCTCCATAGAAGTCGGTTAATTTATGTTGAGGAGTGTTGCCGACAGCAGGAGAGTGTAACGTTTGCACTTCAGATATCCACCAACATTTTAAAACATTGTATGATGCACTTGACTCAATGGAACAGCCACTTGTCACTCACCAGTCACATGTTGACTACCACTGCTCTATGATAAGGTCATGATTGTTGAGTATTTCTTTAATCTCCAGCCATTGATGCCTCCCATTCTTTGATGATGCAAGAGAGGGGCATGATCCGAAACAGGTTGGATATCGCACAATTATTGCTCCTCGTCGCAATCCATTATGGTGCTTGAGTAAAGAGCCTTCTAATGAATGAGGAGCGGTCTTTACAGACTAGAGTTATTTTTGATGGCCAGGTTTACTTGCATGTACTTATATGACTACACTACATCAGTACAGCCGAGACGCAAATTCCAAATTAGAGAAGATGTTGTGGATACAGATGTACAGGTGAAGTGAATGGAAAGAATTATGATGTGATGGAAAGATGCACTCCAAAAGATGCTTAGAGTTGCTAATTAAGCTGCTAAGAGTTTATGTTAAGATTCTATTTAGAATCCAATTATTAAATCAAGTCAGTTTTAAAAAACCTTTCTGAAGCTTCATTTAAGAATGGTACAGTTACGACAAAAGTTTTTTGCAACCTTTAAATGATGTATCTCATAAGAAATGTATTATATCACAAGTTATGCTAGAAATCCTTATAGAAGAAGTATGTGATTGTGCAATTCATCAGATTTTACTAGTTTTATCCAAGGATGCAATTGGAAACACTTCTTATGATATAGATTGAATAGCTCAGATCTTCTCATCTTCAGATGATGGTAACCTGGAGGTACCCTAGAGGATACATGGGAGGACCACTCAGAAGTCCCCAAGCAAAGCCTGTACAAGAATTGCCCAGGAAGTTTCATTTTCCACTGGGCAACTACCTGGCATTTGGAACCCTCCGAAACTCTGGTTTAAAGTCAGATATTTTGGATTGTTTTAATTTAATTAGCAGAATAGTTACCCAGCCAAAGTAGAAAGATTGCAACGAATTCTAGCTCTTAGGTAACTATACCACTGATTCCCCAAACTGAAACCCCCAACTATCCATCGTCCCATTACTCTCAGATTACCCTTCTGAATCACCACCTATTTCCTAGCTACAGGCTCCCTCTTTCTCCATGAAAACACACTGAGATTAAGCCAATGACTTGGCATCACATTTGATCTGGAGATGAGCTTCCAGCCTCATGTTCTTGCTGTCACTAAGACTGCCCATTTCTATCTGGGTAACATCACCCAAGTTCACGGCATGGTGGCACAGTGGTTAGCACTGCTGCCCCACAGCACCAGGAACCTGGTTCAATTCCTGGCTTGGGTCACTGCCTGTGTGGAGTTTGCACATTCTCCCCGTATCTGAGTGGGTTTCCTCCGGATGCTCTAGTTTCCTTCCACAGTCCAAAGATGTGTGGGTTAGGTTGATTGGCCATGATATAAGAATAGGGCCAATTGTTATTGGCGCAGGCTCGACACGCCAAATGGCGTCCTTCTGTACTATAGGGATTCTACAATTCACCAGTTTCAGCTCATCTGCTGCTGAAACACTCAGTTATGCCTTTGTTATCTCTAGACTATTCCAATGCTCTCCTGGTTGGACTCCCACATACTAATCTTCATAAACTTGAAATCATGTTATCTGTGTCTTAGATCACAGCAAGTCCATTCCCCTATTATCCTGATTTTTGCTGACTTACATTGGTTCACGGTCAAACAATATCCTGACTTGAAAATTCTCATTCTGGTTTTCAATTCCCTCCAGGGCCTTACACCTCCCTGTCTGTGTAATCTCCTCGGGCCCCACAATGCTCTGAGATATTAGCGCTCATTTCATTCTGACTTTTGTGGATCCCCAATTTTAATAAAAGCTAGAAATCTGAAATAAGAACTGTTTTTATTCCCAATTTTAACTGCTCCATCATTGATGGCTGTCCCTTCAGCTGCATAGGCCCCAAACTCTGGAATTCTCTCCCTACACCTCTGCAGCTCTCTACCTTGCTTTCCATAAGAACATAAGAAATAGGAGCAGGAGTAGGCCATCTAGCCCTTTGAGCCTGCCCCGCCATTCAATAAGATCATGGCTGATCTGTCGTGGCTCAGTTCCACATTCCCGCCCTCTCCCCATAACCCTTAATCCCCTCTCTTATCAAAAACCCATCAACCCGCGTCTTAAAAATATTTAGCGAGGCAGCCTCCACCACTTCAACGGGCAGAGAATTCCAGAGATTCACCACCCTTTGAGTGAAGAAGTTCCTCCTCAACTCCGTTCTAAACCGTCCCCCCATTTCCACCTTTAAGAATATCCATAAAACCCTCTGACCAAGTTTTTGGTAATCTAAACTATCATCTCCTCATTGGAGTGTCATACTTCCACTCCAATTTTCTTCCCACACTTACTGGTGCACTAAGGCAGACTTTCATCTGTTTCCATAGCAAGTAATTCCCAGAACAGGTTGCTAACCTGTTGCCAGGGGTTTATAGCTTGAGTGGTGCTACTCTACATCAAGCGTAGCAGACCAGGAGTTTTTCCCACTCTTACTGCCAACCATCAGCATGTTGGAAGGATTTACAGGTTGACGTACTCAACCTGTTTGACCGCATTATGAATACACCTTCCTTGGCCATCAAGTCCTGGATAGGACTCCAACTGTGAGCTTCTGGCTCAGAAACAGGGATGCTACCCACTGTGTCACAAAGCCTCCAATGTCATATTTAGTTTTGTAATACTGCTATGAAGCAACTTGGAACATTTTATTACATTGAAGGTGCTACAGAGGTGGTTAGAGAAGTCCCACTGAACATGAAAGGAGGTATCGACAAAACAGTTATGAGACCAGCCTTGTTATATAATGCAGAAACTTGCGCAACATCAAGAAGAGAGGAGCAACAACCAGATACGAATCAGATACAGACACTGAAATGGATGTGTGGAGTGATGAGAAAGGATAAGATCAGGAGCTAATATATGGGAAGGTTAGGGGGCAGTAGAGATTATGGAAGCGTTGAAGAAACCAGCTGAGAACGAATTGAAATTCAAATAGTCATCTGTTGCAGAGAAGCAGAGAGAAAGGACATGAGGTGCTGCTGGTGATGGAGGTGGTACTGCCAGGAAGAAGAAGAAGAATCTAAGGTCAGATGGCAGGATATGGTGGTGAGAGGTTTAAACATGGCAGGGCTGGAAGAAGAATGGCTGACTGACAGCAGGAGAAGGATAATCAACCAGCGCTGTGGCAATCTCAAGTAAAATGTGAAAAGCTGAAGGAAGAAAAAGGCATTGCCCTTTGTAATCAGATAATGTTGAAATTTCAGTGGTATTGAATATGTTGGAAACAATAGAATCCCTACAGTGCAGAAGGAAGCCATTTGGCCCATCGAGTCTGCACCGACTCTCCGAAATAACATCTTGTCCATCCACATAACCCCACACACTTAGCCCTCTAATTCCCCTAACCTACACATCACGGGGCAATTTACCATGGCCAATCCACCTAACCTGTACATCTTTGGATTGAGGGAGGAAACTGGACATGCAGAGGAAACCCTCACAAACACGGAGAGAATGCGCAAACTCCATACAGATAGTCATTCAAGGTTGGAATTGAACTCGGGTCCCTGGCGCTGTGAGACACCAGTGCTAACCACTAAGCTGCCCCAGTGTGTAGTAATGAGAGAAGGCATGGTAACACAGTGGTTAACATTGCTGCCTCACGGCGCTGGGGATCTGGGTTTAATTTCGGCCTTGGCTGACTGTGTAGAGTTTGCACAATCTATGCGTGTCTGCATGGGTTTCATCCAGGTGCTCACAGTCCAAAGATGTGTGGGTTGGCTTGATTGGCCATGTGTCAGGGAGATTGATAGGATAAATATATGGGGTTTCAAGGCCTGGGTGGGATTATGGTCGGTACAGACACGATGGGCCGAATGGCCTCCTTATGCACTGTAGGGATTCTATGATTCAGTAAGACACCAAAATGATGGTCTTGCTGCTACATTAGTGATTTCATTCACACCACTGTTGAAAATATTGGTGATAAATTTATTTTGCGATACTGTAAA